>NC_081415.1:39821141-40540516 GCF_030272615.1 Cryptomeria japonica
TCCTTTGTAACCTTAGACTTAGCCCTCGGACCACTCTTTCACCTACTCCAGCAAGCCAACCATGAGACAAAGCCCAAGAAATTGAGGAAAGAGGAAAAGAAACCCGCACCATCCACCTCACCATTAGGATTTCCCTAATCTTCACCTCCTGCATCTTTCCCTGCAATGCTAGCTGCTCCCACTCCATTCATGCACTAGTCCCATTGTTAGCTTATTACAATAATGTTACTCAATGAAAGCTATAGTAGTAATAAAATATATGAGATCTCTCCCTAAAAACAAAAATCTAATAATAATATATAATGTCATTGAGAACATTAAAAAAGCTGCTCAATCAAAAATTAAAAATACCAATTGGCCTCTAATTTTTATATATAAATAATTTTAGTTATCTATTTATTTTAAATTATTTTTTTAACTTTTGAAATGTAAATAAAGTTTACATTCTAAGTAGCAAATAAAGTTCTTAATAAATAATTTTTAACATTAAACATAAATTGAATTTCTATTTTTTGAAAATCTAATTAGTAGTAATTTATTAAGTAAAATCTCATTACTATTTAGTATTATTGAAAATTACAATAATAACCAAAATGATATCTCTTCCTAAAAATAAAAAATCTAATAATAAAATATTACATCATTCACAACTTTAAAAAATCTACAAAAATCAACATTAAAAATACAATTGTAATAATGTATATTCTAATTTATTGAGAACTAGAAATATTACCTCATGATCATGTTTTAATACCAGTTTAGAAAATTATTTTTCAAATGATCCAACCTTAATATGAATATAGAAACTCTTTTTTAATTTAATAGTAAATTTTAGATTTTTGTTTTGTGTACAAGTTTTTCTACCAAATTATCATATTTATTAGAGGAATACATACTAATTTACAATATTTAATATCAATTTTGAAATTTACTATTGAAATGATCCAATGGCTCTGGACATTGCAATCGGCTTGCAAGTCTCTTCATAAATATGAACATGGATCACAAAAGTTAGTGGATTAAGTTCATATATGGAACCCCTTAGGCATAATAATGTGATTTTTCTTTCATGGAAGACTTGTCCTATCTCATCCTATAAAAAGGGAAATGATAATGGAAATTCTTTCGGTATGTAGTGTGATTTTACTTTATTTAAAAGAAAAAAAGAAAAACAATGAAGATATGTTTAATAGAATGATTACCATAGTTAAATCTGAATTTTTTTCTCATGAAGACAGAATGTAGATTTATCTTATCTTACAAAATAATTAGCAAATACTAATTGACTTGTTTCCAGATGAAAATGTATCTTTTTGTTTCACAAAAATAGAAACAAGATTGATTTGAATAGATATTAAATGGATAAGAAATAATAATAGAATTATTTCTATATCTTAGTATGACTGTTATTTTTTAATATAATCAAGTTCATCTTATGTTATTCCATAAAAAAATTCAATAAATTGGTGGTTTACTATTTTAAGTTATTTTTCCTAAGAGTAATAATTGGCAAGAGAGCATTAAGGTTTTTAGTAAATAAAATAAACAAGTAAATATGTCTTTACAGAAGTTTGGCGATTTTATTTGAAATGGTAACCTTACTTTATTTTAAAAGAAAAAAAAAAAATAGTTCAAATTTTCATAGCAAAATTTTGGACATTACACTGGCAACATTTCTTTAATTCCATGAAAAAAAAAAATTAAGAAATTGCTCATAGTTGCATGTATAGAATAAAATAGAATCAATATCTAATATAGAAATAACCTCCTTAAGAAACCTTAATTCCATATAAGAAATTAGAAAATTACTCCCCAAAGAAAAACTATTATTTTTAAAAAAATAAGACTAAATTAGAAATTTCTATTATCTTTTTAACAACTGTTATCATAATCCTATCTCTATATATTTCACCTGCAGCACAGCATACACATTCAATCAGTGGCGGAACAAAAATGGGTGCAAGGAAATCAGGAGTGATGCAGTTCGCAAAGAAGTTTATAATAGTGTTAATGTTGGTGGTGATATTTGAAGGGGTGAGAATAGTTTCAGCAGGCTGCGACTGTCATCTCACTAGAGAGTGCTCTGCTGGCTTAGTTTGCTGTCAGGCAGACTGCGCTAATGGTAAGGGCACTTGTGCAGTTAATTGTGGCTGACTATCTTCATTCCTTCTCACTGGAGATGGATTATATGTTCTAAAATAATTGTATTACTCTCTAAATAAATAAGACTTAGTCTCCATGGTTTTTGAATAATGCAGAAATTTATGTATTTATTCGTGGGTTGAGGTGAATATCTTTTTATTGCTTGGGATAAATTGATGCAAACTTCTTTTAGTCAAAATATATTTTTCTGAATATTAAAATGTTAACAAATAATTTGTTGTACATATGAAAAAGAAAAGAATTATGTGGATTTAAACATTTTGGATAACAATGATTTGTGAAAGTCATTTAAGATTGTTTTACATATATTTGATGTATTTCTTATAAAATTGAGTATACAAAATAATTTGGTTTTGTCTATTTATATTTAAATAATCCATTTAAATTTAATTAAATGTTATTAAGATAATAAAATTTCATTAAGTGAATAATTAATTTCTTTTAATGATATGATATTTAATAAATACTGAGTATAACATATAAAAGCTAACAAAGAGATGATTGAAAAAAGCACAATTTATTGGAACAAGCTCAAGGGAAATTTGGAATGAAAACACAAAAGAGAGCAAAGACAGTATCGAAGTAAAATTCCCTAAAGACGTGGTAGTTTCTGAGATGATAGTGAAAGGGGTGATTGGGAGATTTGGAAGAAAATTTGGTAGATTACAAATAGAAAAATTGATGGTGTTGAACCGGCTGCCATCAAGGTTCCTTCCAAAGAATTTTCTTATGTAGAGAGTTTCAAGACGAAGACGACTGAGATAGGATATTAGAGCGTGTTCCCTTGATGATGGAAAATTTGACGATCTATGTGTAGAGGTGGGTTGCTAATTTTAAACCCTTGGAACTCATTGCACATTTGAGCCAGTCTAGATAACATTATATAATTTTCTTATGAGTTTTTTTACGACAAGAATTTTGGAGATTGATAAGAGCTTCAAAGTAGCAAATTCGTTCTTGAGCTTTGTCTGAATACTTCCTTTGGAGAATATCCATACTTGAGATTGCGACAGAAAATTCTTTTTCCTCTAGAAGACATTGGGAGGCAAATTGCCCCAAAAAAGTTGCAACCTCAAAATAGAAATGTAGATGGAAGAAGGATGAGGGGCACATATGGAGGGAGTTTTCAACAAGTGTCCTAGTAGAGGCGATGCTACCCCTAAGAAGAGTTCCAATCCAAAAAGCAACTTCAAGCTGAAAGAGGCTCCAAATAAGGGTAATATTTGTCAAAATGAAGGAAGATAAAGATATTGGAATGTATTCATCCACTCGTGAATGAATATAAAAAAAATATGCTTATAAAGACTTTCACTAACTAGGAAATCAAAGATCCAACATCTATATACTTCATCTTTATAAGGCCTCAAGGCTGCATGGGTTATCCGCATTATTCTATCCAAAGCATTCATGCATCATTGGGAGTGAAATCTAAGAGTTTGTAGAAGAATTTTAATTAAATAATATGTTTACAAAAGACATCAATAAAAATTTGTATTAATTCCAAAAAAGTCTGATTGCAAATCATTATGCAATATGTTATATAAATTATTTCGAGAGTAGTTGCAAACTAACTAAAGAAGTTATTGAATCGGGTCATTTATGAGGACCATATTAGGTTTACTATGGGAAGAAAAATAGTGGATAGTATTATCTTTCAAACAATGAGGCAATTCACTCTATCATGGGCTCAAGGTATAAAAAGCAATATTAACCATGGAAAAGTTCAGATTTAGTAGAATATTATTGGAATGGATATATCCATGTATCTCCATGGTATGGTTGTCAATAGCAATTACTAGATTGTTAGAAATCAAGTCTCCAAATAAATATAAAACCACAGAGTTTGTTTCTTAGATTCCCAATCAGCTGAAAATTTACAAAATAAAGACCAAAACAAAATACACAGTTGGAAAATTTACAAAATACACATAGGAAAAAGCTTTCTTCTATTAAAATATTAAACAAAATTTTAAATAAATAAATACAACCTGATTACAATTCTGATTAAAAATGATCTGTAGTGATCTGGAGCTACACCCAATCTTTGTGTGGTTGAAGTGGGTGCAGTGAACACTAGATAACTCCAAATGAATGGAAGTTCAAGAAATGCAAGGAGTTATGAGCATCTTCAGACAAACTAAGATTGGATGCAGATTATTTGTAATCGGTATTGTAATCAGTTTGTGTTTAACTTTATTTTGTAAAAGTTTGTTTAATGTTTTAATAGAAGAAAAAAATTCGCCCATATCCTGCTCTGTATTTTGTTTTGGTTTTATCTTGTTCATTTCCACCTGACTGGGAGTTAGAGCTACAGGTTTTTTTTTTTCGAGATTTAAAATTCTATCAGTTGCTATCAAAGCTAGTAGGTATTAAATCCTTATCTTGTTCATTTCCACCTGACTGGGAGTTAGAGCTGCAGTCTTTGTGTTTTTTTTCCTCTATCTATTTGAGATTTAAAATTCTATCAGTTGGTATCAAAGTTCGTAAGTATTAAATCCTTGATCTGGGCATTTTGATCTGGGCATTTTCTTCTAGGCATTGAAGTTTATTATGTTGGAGTCATGGCTAGACAAGAGAGTAAGAATCGGCAATACCCACCATACTTTAATGGATAGAATTATGATATCTAGCCAAAGAAGATGAAGACCATCATGCTTGCAAATGATTTTTGGGAGCTTGTGGTCACTAGGTTCATGAATGTATCTAACCTATGACAGTTTCTAGCCCTCACCAACAAGCATAAGACTCAATTGAAGGAGACAAGGAGGAAAGATGCTAAGGCATTGAGTTTGATTGAAGCAGCCTTGACACGGACCATTTTTCTCAAATTAGCAGAAACTAAGTGGAGGAAATTTGGTAAATCCACCAAACTACCTATAAAGGGACTAATAAAGTCACATTGGTAAAGCTCTAGATGCTTCAAAGAGATTGAGAGTCTCCAAATGAAGGACAATGAGTCCATTTCATATTCTCATGCAAGAGTCTCTCATTTGATAAACTAGTTGAGGAAAAATGGTGAAACAATGGAAGAAAAAAGGATTGGGAGAAAATTCTTAGAATTTTACCCTCTAAGTTTGATGCAATAGTAATTGCCATTAAAGAGGCAAAGAACTTCTCCATATTGGCAATTGATGAATTGATGGGTTCACTATTCACCTAAAAGGGTTTCCAACTTCTTCCCATGAACAAGATTTCAAATCTCAAGCCAATGTAAGAGGTAGAGGGAGAGGTGAAAATAGCACTAAATAGAGGTCAAGAGGAAAAGATAGAGGCAACTCTAGATTAGGAAGTTCTCGAGGAGATATCTCGAGACAAACACATGGTCATGAAGAAACAAGAAACCCTCAATCTAGCTCTAGACCATCCAATAAGAACAATATCTTGAATAAAAGGTATGATAAGAGAAATGTTGAATGTTATTATTGTCATAATTTTGGTCATTATCCTAATGAATACTAGAAAAAATAACATAATCCATCAAAGCAAAGTGCAAATGTGGTTGATAAAAATATAGTTGACTTGGTACTCAATCCATATCCTTCATCATATGCAAATTTGATGAAGAAGCTATCCTTGAAGTATTTGGACAATGGTGGCAACAATTACATGAGTAGTAATGAAATTTTATTTTATTTTATTGATAAAAATGCTAAGTCTGGTATAGAATGGGAAACTATGGAATAGTTCTCATTGTGGGCGAAGGGTCTCTTATAATCCACACCAAGGAAGGTGAAAAGAAGGAAATAAAGAATGTTTATTTTCTCCCTAGTATTAAAATCAATTTTGTGAGTGTTGGATAGCTGATCCAAAATGATTAAAAGTGTTGATGCAGAAGGGTAAATGTGTAATTTTGACATAAATAAGAGAAAGAATGTCATTGCAATAGTTCAAATGACAAAGAACAAGATGTTTCCTTTGTGGGTAGAGACATGTTTTTCATCTCATTTTATAGTTGCACTTCCTAGGCATGAAAAATGTATAGTAGTACAACAACAATCAATATTTAAAACTATCATTCAAGACCCCAAAAGACTTTGGCATTTAAGGTATGGATATCTAAGCTATGTTTATTTGAGTCCTTTTTTTTATAAGGGTTTGGTTATACTTTTGCCAACTATTCTAGACAACTCTAGAAGAGAAAGAGCACCATTGGAGCTGGAGCATGCTGATTTGTGTGGCCTTAAAAAAACCATTTATATTGGTAAGAGCTAATATTTCATGAACTTCATAGATGATTACAGTTATAGGACATGGGATTTTTAAAGCATAAGTATGAAGCGTTTAAAAAAGTTAAAGTATTTAAGGCCCATGTTGATATAGAAAGTAGATTCAAATTCATCAAGGTCATATGGTTAGATAGAGGGCCCAAAGAGTATACCTCTAATATTTTTGTGAATTTTCACAAGCATCGTGACATCTAGAAGAAGCTAATAGAAAGATACACTCTAGAACAAAATGGAGTGGTTGTGAGGAAAATAGAACCATCATAGAGACGACAAGAAGTATGCTAAAAGCTAAAGGCACTCCCAAATGAGTATTGGGGTGAGGTTGTTCCAATAGTAATTTATTTGATAAATAAAATTCCAACAAAGATGGTCTATGAGAATATTTTTTAAAAGGCATTGACAAAATGCAAGTAGATAATAGAGCACTTGAGAGTGTTCAGGTGTGTGGCAAATGGAAAAGTTGGATGACAAGGGTGATAAGTACATCTTAATGGGTTGTAGTGAGTAGTCCAAGGCATATAGGCTACATAAACTAATCACCAAGAAAATAGTGAGTAGTACAAGGCATATAAGCTACATAAATTTCATGGATATTGTTATTATGCAATGGTTATGGTCACAAATCTAATCAATGCAGATCTAGAACACATTTAGTAAATTTAGTGCAGAACATCAAATATTATAAGCGCAAGCAGTCCAAACATTATGCTAATCAGTGCAAGAATGAATTTGTCATGGAGCATTCTACAAAGAAGAATGTGATGAAGACTAGAAAATCAAAGAAAAAGGAAATAATGGTATGGAAAAAGAAGGACGTGAACATTGAAAGCAAGCCTAGTATACCAGAATTCGGTGTAGGCATCCCTATCTCCGGTAATTGAGCTTATTGCTTTGGCTCAGGGGGATTTATCAAGGAAAATCATTTGGTCCCTTCTTCTGAGTTAGTTCATGCCGTGGGTCTAGAATGACTATATTTGGTGTCCAATCCGATAATTCAATGAGTTTGTTGACATCATCGACAAGACACTTTTTGGCAGCAAAACCCTAAAAGAGAAATTGGCAAGATAAGTATCGATGTTTGAAATTATTTTTCATTATGCGAATAGAAGTGCTTGAAGAATTTGCATGCAGTTAAATAGTAAAGAGCAGAGAAAAGAGAAGAGCAGAGAACAAGTGATCATGGAATCCAAGATGATCATCGAAGAATCGAGCAGTGAAGATTTTTCAAATTTTGGAAAAGGTACATCTAGATGAATTGGACACAAAAAAGATCAAAAGGATGGAAAAGAGTTTAAGTGAAACATATTTGTAGAAGGTCGAGGAGTTTGAGCATAAAGGATTGGATTTATGGATTGAGTTCCCTTGGTTTGACAATGAGGATGTAATCAGAATAATTCTAAGTCAAGTGCATAATGATAGTATCATATTGGATAGACCCTATCCAATCTCTAAGGACATTGTTTCGGTTGTTACTAGTTTATTTGAAAAAGGAACTATACTGGGTAATAAATCTATAAAGAACAAGGAAGTTGAAACCCGAACTTGTGTGACATGAGATCAAAGCATTGTTGATCTCTTTTTTTTGGCAAAAACCACTAACTAGGATATAGATTAAAGAAGTCAATAAGGAAAGTTATTCATCTTCACACCATACCTAAAATGGTTGAGCATGGGGAAAAGTTGAGAATGGAACCATTTAAATCTCCCATTAAAAGTGATGAATTTAATAAGGAGAAATGTAGCATGTTTCTAAACCCTAGGTAAGTCATTTCTATTGAAACCACTCTGTAGACGAGCAAATTTCTCCCCTAGCTTTAGGAACCTCTTGAAAATAAAAGCATGTTTTTTTAATATAATAAAACTAGTTTTAAATTTTAAATAAAATAATGCAAATATAATAAAGGAATTATTAAACACTTGTAAATTTAGAGACAAAAATAACATAGAAAATTATAATGTATTATTTAGCTATCTATTTTGGTGCTTGTGTTCTTTAGGTTTTATAGGAGGATGGCATTCATCACAGAACCTCGACATACAAGGTAACTGATGATTTAATCAATTTAATAATACTTTTATGGCCTTACTATTATACAAAGATTGTCTATGTTGTACACATACTATAAAGTTTCTAGGGATACCAATCACTGTCATATCAATGATCATATTTTTTAATCTGCTAGAGAAGGGTTGCCTATCAAAAAACTTGCCTTGGATTATAGAGAATCATTTGTTCAACATCTTGAAATAATAAGGAAAAAAATATTTTGGAGAATGGGAAAGAGGATAAGTAATTCTACATATCATTGAAGTTGATAATACAAAAAACAAATTATGTTTTTTTGACTTGTGACAATTGTAAACAAGATATCTTAGTAATGAAGTACAAATGTATTTAATGTATTCCATCTCTATTGTTAACAATATCAATGCATTGTAAAATTAAGTATCATGCATTCTTATTATTTTTTGTATATTTCGAAAGCAATCTATTTACCTTATAAATAATTAATATAAATAAATGTACTTTTTATCTTTTGTGATTAATACACAATATACCACATTATTCAAAATATATTTTATAACTATAGGCATAACCATTACAACTCCTCATAATGCAAGTGATAGCATTAGACTTCATCAACCCTCTACTCAAAAATCATATAAATAAGAGAAAATTGTAGAATTTTATGTATTCATTTCTGGGTTGAGGTGAATATCCTTTGAATGCATGGGATGAATAAGAGAAAATTAAAGCTATGAGATTTCCACAATCCATTTTGCATTTATAGTGTTTTTTTTTCTGGATTCGATTGTGTGTATATTTTTCCATCAACGTTTCGAATCACACTCCGTGATTCATCATCAGGATGAAAAGAATTCCCAAGACATGAAAGATGTTGAGTTGCAGATTTGAGGAAAAATATAAAGGGGAGAGGGGTGGGGGAAGGCACGAGAAACAAGGAGAGAGGAAAGAAAAAAGGAAAAGACCACCTGAAGGATGGGAGACCTAAAAAACTCCAAGGAATAAACCACCCACAAAAAAGAAAAAAGGAAAGCCCAGCACCATATTCAAAACCACTAAAAAACAAAAAAGAAGAAAAGAATATGGGATAAAAATAAAAAACTAAAAGAATAAATAAATGATTATAAATACATAACGGAATAAACACAAAGGCAAAGACCAAAAGACAAAAACCAGAAACAAATAAGAAAAGAGAAAATTACAAATCCAAAAGAATGAGCATATAAAAATAAACACAAGTGGAGGTCTAAAAGCAAAAATACACTAGAAAATAAACAAATAGGAAAATAGACCAAAGGGGGAGAGGGACACGCACAAATGAAGAAGAAAGAGGGGGAGAAGTCAGGGAGGGGGGCGGTGATGACGCTGGAGGACAAGAAGAAGAGGGTGCCATGAGATGCTAAGGTTTAACCCATCGTCTCGATTAAGATTGGATGGGTGCTGAATGATAGCAATGGCCTCTTTAACTTTCCTCTTGAAAAAGTTGTTCTCCCTACACAATACCTGAGTGTCCTCCAAACAGATATGATGCTTGGTAGTTGATGAATGCTCAGCTAAGGCTGATTTGAGGGCACGTTCATGCTTAATGTCGGCACTATGCTCTTTTATTCGAGTCATGAACAAACGACTTGTTTCTCCAATGTATGGAGTTCCACAGGAGCATACAATCTTGTATACACCTAACTCTGAAAAGGCATCCCTAGTGTCCTTAAGCGGTGGGGCATGCCTCTTGATGGTGGAAACAGGTTTAAAGGCACAACGGAGACCTTTTTTCCCCAGGATTTTTGAGATTTTGTGAGAAATGCCTTCAACATAAGGGAGAGAGACATACGGGGCCTGAGATGGAGAGGTCACGGGATTCGAGATGGAAAGGAAATGAGATTTGGCTTGGAGGAAGGCCCTAGTGATCTGCTTGTTCGAGTAGCCATTCCAAAGGAAGACTTGACGAAGATGGGAGAGCTCTTGGTCTAAGTTATCCTTATCACAAATCCGATGGGCTCTTAAAGCCAAGGTTTTGAGGATCCCAACTTTCTGGCTATGGTGGTGATGAGAAGACGAATGAAGATATAAGTCAGTGTGGGTAGTTTTGCGAAACACCTGACGACCAAGGGATCCGTCAGGCTTTTTACAAATTAAGACATCGAGAAAGGATAAAAGGTTGTTGGATTCAAGTTCTTTGGTGAAGGTAATAGACGGAGAGGTGTTGTTGAGGTGAGTATGAAATTCCTCTAACATGTCCAAGCCGTGGGGCCAACATACATTGGTGTCATCCATATATCGTTTCCACCATTTTGGCTTGAGGGGGAAAGAATGTAAGGCCACCTCTTCAAAATGTTCCATGAATATGTTAGCAATGACCGGCGAGAGAGGAGGGTAGCGGCTTCTGAACTCTCTGCTAGAGACAGATTCGCAGTGGAAGAGTCCCGAGCTGGGTCCGAACGCGAACTACGAGAAGAGGGAGCTAGTTCAACAGAGAGGGAAGGAGGGGGTGGAGGAAAAGGGAAGGGGGTAGGTGGAGAAACCGAAGCTTCGGGGTAGCTTCGGTTTCTCCACCTACCCCCTTCCCTTTTCCTCCACCCCCTCCTTCCCTCTCTGTTGAACCAGCTCCCTCTTCTCGTAGTTCGCGTTCGGACCCAGCTCGGGACTCTTCCACCGTGAATCTGTCTCTAGCAGAGAGTGCAGAAGCCGCTACCCTCCTCTTTCCTCACCATGAGGCATCCATGGACCAGGCTCGGGGCAACCTCGATAGATCTTTGACTCCTCCAGAGGATCCAGGTCACCTCACCATTGAGATTGCAGCAGAAACAGTGGTCCACCACGTTCATTCTCCCCAGGCGTCTATCAACTTGGCAGAAACGGGTGTCTCGCAGTCTTCGATTCTTCCCCTCCACTCTTGTCCGTTGTAGCATTTTGTCAAGTTCCTTGAGAGCGTAGTTGATATCACTATGGAGATTGGAGATGTAGCCACACCTCTGGGTCCGTCCATCGCCATAGCTCAACCTGCAATTCACCAACGGCGCTCCTCAGCAACGGCTCTCCTTGGTCAACTCCAGGTACGCTTTCGTCTTCCTCGGTTATCCAATCTCGTCCCTTCTGCTTTAATTGCTCTGCCATTTCCTATTTTTGTGGTTGCGTAGCTTGCAAACTTTTCCAACCTCGAGCCACTCCTTCTCTGTCCCATCACCCGGTTGTGGCACGTGAGGTTAGTCTCTCATGCTCATGTGTCCAACCACAACCGGCTCTTCCTACGGAGGAGGTGGACACATCCTCCGTGGCTTATCTTCCTCCACGTAAACCTTGCCCGACCATTCCCCTCAGTGTGAACTCATCCCATTCCTTGCAGTCTTGTCCTAATGTCTTTTCAGCCCCCCCACCCCCCGCCTTGGATCTCGGCACTCTTCCTAGGTCAGCCCCTATCCTCAACCCCATTAGTAATTGGGAGTCCAAACTTGTTGTCAACCTCTCTCCCGCCCACATTGATCCTCTCGCTTTCAACTTCCTCAAGCGAGGTCTTAACTTTGCCTTGACTCCCCGCAACATTCCGCACATCGACTTCCTCATCGAGATCAAAAATGCGGTGCGCACCCTTCCCCTTGATGTTGCTGAAGAGGTTAGACAAGATTGTGCTGTAGCGCTCCGTTATGCCAAACCTCCTAAATTCAACATCCCTAAAGCTGAGCTGTTGGCCTTCAATAATCTAGTGCAAAATAATGACCTTATCATCTCAAGAGCTGACAAAGGCAATGCCACGGTCATTATGAGCAAACCAGATTACTTGGCCAAAATGGAAATCCTCCTCTCGGATTCCAGTAGTTACAAAATTTTGTCTCGTAACCCATGCCCGAAGATTTTGAAGGCAGTTAGATCTGCTATTTCCAACTCCTCATTGGATGATTCTACCAAACTTCATCTTCTTCCGTCCAAGGAAGTGACCCCTCGTATATATGGGGTCCCAAAAATTCACAAAGCCAACATTCCTTTGAGACCCATTGTCGATACCATTGGGTCTCCGACTTACAAGTTAGCCGCTTTTCTTGCCAAATTAATCTCTCCGCTTGTTGGTAACTCCAACTCCTTCATCAAAGATTCCAACCAATTTGTCCAGTTTATCAAGGACACTAAGTTGGACCCTCAAGACACTCTTGTGAGCTTCGATGTGGTGTCCCTTTTCACCAAGGTCCCTATTCTAGACTCCATAGAGATTGTCAAGCTTAAGGTCAATGAGGAAATCGCCTCTTTGGTGGAACTTTGCTTAAGGTCAACCTTCTTCGCCTTCCAAGGCGTTATCTATGAACAAGTTGATGGAGTAGCAATGGGCTCCCCTCTCTCGCCGGTCATTGCTAACATATTCATGGAACATTTTGAAGAGGTGGCCTTACATTCTTTCCCCCTCAAGCCAAAATGGTGGAAACGATATATGGATGACACCAATGTATGTTGGCCCCACGGCTTGGACATGTTAGAGGAATTTCATACTCACCTCAACAACACCTCTCCGTCTATTACCTTCACCAAAGAACTTGAATCCAACAACCTTTTATCCTTTCTCGATGTCTTAATTTGTAAAAAGCCTGACGGATCCCTTGGTCGTCAGGTGTTTTGCAAAACTACCCACACTGACTTATATCTTCATTCGTCTTCTCATCACCACCATAGCCAGAAAGTTGGGATCCTCAAAACCTTGGCTTTAAGAGCCCATCGGATTTGTGATAAGGATAACTTAGACCAAGAGCTCTCCCATCTTCGTCAAGTCTTCCTTTGGAATGGCTACTCGAACAAGCAGATCACTAGGGCCTTCCTCCAAGCCGAATCTCATTTCCTTTCCATCTCGAATCCTATCCCCTCTCCATCTCAGGCCCCGTATGTCTCTCTCCCTTATGTTGAAGGCATTTCTCACAAAATCTCAAAAATCCTGGGGAAAAAAGGTCTCCGTTGTGCCTTCAAACCTGTTTCCACCATCAAGAGGCATGCCCCACCGCTTAAGGACACTAGGGATGCCTTTTCAGAGTCAGGTGTATACAAGATTGTATGCTCCTATGGAACTCCATACATTGGAGAAACAGGTCATTCGTTCATGACTCGAATAAAAGAGCATAGTGCCGACATTAAGCATGAACGTGCCCTCAAATCAGCCTTAGCTGAGCATTCATCAACTACCAAGCATCATATCTGTTTGGAGGACACTCAGGTATTGCGTAGGGAGAACAACTTTTTCAAGAGGAAAGTTAAAGAGGCCATTGCTATCATTCAGCACCCATCCAATCTTAATCGAGAGGATGGGTTAAACCTTAGCATCTCGTGGCACCCTCTTCTTCTTGTCCTCCAGCGTCATCACCGCCCCCCTCCCTGACTTCTCCCCCTCTTTCTTCTTCATTTGTGCGTGTCCCTCTCCCCCTTTGGTCTATTTTCCTATTTGTTTATTTTCTAGTGTATTTTTGCTTTTAGACCTCCACTTGTGTTTATTTTTATATGCTCATTCTTTTGGATTTGTAATTTTCTCTTTTCTTATTTGTTTCTGGTTTTTGTCTTTTGGTCTTTGCCTTTGTGTTTATTCCATTATGTATTTATAATCATTTATTTATTCTTTTAGTTTTTTATTTTTATCCCATATTCTTTTCTTCTTTTTTGTTTTTTAGTGGTTTTGAATATGGTGCTGGGCTTTCCTTTTTTCTTTTTTGTGGGTGGTTTATTCCTTGGAGTTTTTTAGGTCTCCCATCCTTCAGGTGGTCTTTTCCTTTTTTCTTTCCTCTCTCCTTGTTTCTCGTGCCTTCCCCCACCCCTCTCCCCTTTATATTTTGCCTCAAATCTGCAACTCAACATCTTTCATGTCTTGGGAATTCTTTTCATCCTGATGATGAATCACGGAGTGTGATTTGAAACGTTGATGGAAAAATATACACACAATCGAATCCAGAAAAAAATACACTAGATAAGAGAAAATTGTTTAGACTAAATATTTTTTACTGAATATTGAAATGTTAACAAATAATCTCTTACTTTCATGAAAATAGAAAGAAATTATTGGCATTTTAATAGTTTAAATGATAATAATTTGTGGAAGTCACATAAGATTATTGAGAAGTCAAAATTAATTATTAATTCAATATATTTTATATAATATTTAAAATTTAATGAAGAGATGATGAAACAAAGCATAAGTCATTACAAAAAGCTCAAGGGAAAACTTTGAAAGAAAGCACAAAGGAGAGCTAAGGTAGGGTGAAGGTAAAATTCACTACGAACATGCTTGTAAATGATGGAAAAAGGGATGTAATGATTTGAAAATAGGGTATTCACTATTTTAGCTATGTAAACAAGGAATAAGTCTATTTTTTATGCTCAATTACATTAAAGAGAGGTAAAGTCAATGGATTCAACCCCAAGGAGTGAATTTTAATTGACTCATTGTTATCCCTTTGTTTGAGTTTAAAATGAGCTATGAAAAGATGCAAATTGAATACTAGATATAGGGCTAAAGGTGTATAATTGACATAAATTAACATGAACAAGTAGTTTCAAGTTTGATATGAAACCATAAACATAGATCTAGAATCAAGAAGCTAAAAGGAACGTGTTTTAGGAATCTAAATTTGAAAGTGCGAAACAAGGATGTTGCAAATGACCCCTTCATCAAAATATCATACATGGACAACAAATCTCTTTTTAGGATCATAATGTAGTACAAAATGACCTCCTAAAGATTCATAAAAAGTTCATTGGATATAGTTGTATAGGGTGACCTTGTCCTCTACTTTTCACCCCTACAAAAGATAGGTTTGATTGTCTCTATCTACTCAACCTCATTTTGCAATTGTAATTTTAAACCTATCGCCTACCCATTGAAGAGAAATTATGTTTTTGATAGGGGTTTGCCTAGATCAAACCTCGGGTTTAGAATTAGCCCTTGAATTGAATTGAAATGGTAATGTAAAATGTTGAATGCTATACCTCATATCTGTTATAGTTCATAAAGGTTGATGATGCAATGCTCTTTGAATTTTATCATAAGTTTTGATGCTAGAACATGACATGACATAACAATACATAAAGGAATCAAACATGAAAACAAGCTTGCATGAAGATTGTTGTAGTTTGTTTCTCTATGTTGTCTAGATCTTGAAGAATACTTGAGGGATATGGTGGGATGAAATGTCACCTTGATGCTCAATGAATTATTTGTGAGTGGAATGCTTGATGATGAAAGATGTACATGGATGTGAAAATGAATTATTGAATTCTCTTATAGGATTCTCAAGATATTTCATCGATTAGGCCAACTGCCAACAGTCAATTTGAGTCATCGTGATTGCAAGAAGCGAACACTATTATATTCCTATTTCTTGAGGATAAGGATGCCTTAGACACCCTTGTCTATTCTACAAGGGCACTCTAAATGCCCTTGTCCACCCAAAATAAGGTGAACAAGATAAGAATGGGGTGCACTTAGCTAAAGATAGGGGTCCAAACCACCATGTAGACAACACAAGGCTTCACTGGCTAGGAAATATTATATCATGTGCATTCATATTGGGGGGTTTAATATCCCAAAAATGAGGGTACAATATATTGTCTATCGGTGAAAATAGGGGAGTTTTAATTTGGGCTATGAAAAAAGAAATATTTGGTGAAAATAGGGGGGCTTTGAATTCAGCCTGTGTATTGGGAGGGGTGACAAAAAAGGAGTTTGGGGTAATATTTTTTGAAAATAAGGGGATTCTTTCATGTGCCATGAATGCACGTATTATAACCCAAGTTCATTAAATGAAGCCCCTGTGGTAGACAAATGACATCAATTTTGAGGTATAAAGACTAAACATAGGCTTGATTGAGAGCTAAAATGGTACACACTAAGGAAAGTGCACAAAAATTGACTTATAAATTTTCCAATATTACAACTTACAACACTATATTTATCCCTCATTTTAGTGGGAGTATGAGCCTACACACATACACGATAAAGTAGAAGAGAGAGGGAGAGAAATAAAGAAGCAACTGGGAGCAAGATTACAAGGAGATAAGACATCACTAAATTAGAGGGAACAATCCCCCAAGCTTAGGATTTTAACTCACACAATCACATACAAGGATGCAGAAAACAAGATAAAAACAAACATAAGGAAAAAAGACAAGCAAAGACAAAAGACACACAAAAGGGGTTAGTACTAAAAACAAAAGCTCCAAGTCGACTAGTTGAAGAGGCCTCGATAACCAAAATGTCTCAGCTGCTAATATCATTCTTAAAATGTTATTGCAAGAGCATTGGAAATCTCATGAAAAGAGAAAGAGAATACATAAAGTGATGAACCATGGTCCAACGACTAGAAAAGTGTATTATGTTATGAGCTCATAGGAAAGGAGAAAGGAAACATGGATTCAAGCCTAGCAAGTTGTATTAAGCTAGGTGATCCATGACAGAGAGAGAACATGGATTCCATTATCTAGAAAGTTGAAATATGCTAGGTGATCCATTGAAGTACATATTATCATGGGGCAACAAGTTGTGTTATGTTGTGTGCTATGTGTCAAAAGGAAGAGTTGAAATAGTCTAGCGAGATGTGTTGTGTTACTTCCACTTATCCTACCAAATGGGTGCCAAACAAAGTTTTCTTACTGCAAGGTGGTCAATCATTCAATCAATGCTAATTGAAAAGAAATATTTCACCAAGTGAATCTTTCTTATCACAAGGAAAACAACTTCAAAGAAGGTGTTACAATGGTACCATAACTAGGATAACCAAACAATATTTTCAAGTAAGGAAATCCATAAAAATAAATTGAAAGGAAATATTTTGCCAAGTGAAGCTTTCTTATCACAAGGCAAAATTTCTTTGGGTTTTTGGCCATTTCATGTAGTGGTTGACCTAGATTGAGGAGATAGGTTTCAACATAAATAAAGTAAGCAATTGAAAAGGTGGTTAAATAATGTTGGTTGTATCTCTTTTAGGAGTAACAAGAACAACTAGGTTTACATTGCTTTGTTAAAATAATTGTACTTATGAGGTTTCACCCCTACTCTCGCCTTTATCACTCCTTCATTTTTTATGTTGGGAGAGCTCAAAAAACTCTCATTTCTCATCAATTGATTGTAAGATCCTCATATACCTTTTTAGGGGAGAAAGGCACTATGTTTTCCTAGGTAGCTCGTTAAGGTGTCCTCCTTCTGGCACAAGTTTTGTTGACAACAATGTTAGTATAACCAATGAAAAGTGAATTGGGGATGAAACACGTCTCTTGAAAATTAACTAAGTCACTCCAAGGTTTATTTGAAGTTTAGTCTTGACCATGTGAAATGACTCAATCAATCTATGTGATTATTATACGAGGGGTGTTGCTAATAATAACAAGTATTAAACTATAAAAAAATCTATTCAAACTCCTTTAATATCAAAACATGGAAGATTTGTGATACCAAAATTCAATTACAAGAAAATTTATAAGTAGATCTGAAAATGAAATTGCTTCTTCAACACGGATTATGTTCTAGCATGAATCCAAAAAATATCTAAAGAGAATATGGTAGTAGTAAAATGGCATCTATTCTAATAGACAAATATATCTATAAATTTTCCTGAATGCACTAAAAGGTTAGATTAGATATTTCAAACCAATTTTTTATTAAATACAATTCTCACAATCAATACAAACACTAATGTAATCATCCAAGGAAAAAACATTAAATTTGAGATATTTTTAGTTTCCATCAATTAGAACACCATACCCATGCATACAACTAAGATGAAATTGTATGAAAAAAAATTGAAGCATAAATCTAACCAATTTATCCAATACATGAGATACTAAATCCACAACAACCAATATCCAATGATTAAAGAAACTCAATTACAGTTAACAAAATGTCTTTTTTTAATAAAAAATCATAATTCCATACTTTTTCAGCATTATAACACATTGAATTATGCATAAAATTTCTCAATAATGTTAACAAATTAATTCAAAACCATTAATATAGACACACAATTCTATTTATATAGATTTTAAATTAATTTTTTCAATCCTATGACTAGGGTTTGGGTGCAGCTAACTAGGCAACCCAAGAAAGTTAACTAAAACTAAAGATAAATCAAACTACAACCTATCTAAACCATAATTAAATCTAATTAAATGCCCAAAATCGTACAAGAGGGGAATATTATTTAACGGAGCATAAAACAAAAAAATATTACCCTAAAATAGAGACCACAATGTCAATTCACAATTGGGACTATGGATGTGTTTCTAGGACTTTATTTTGTTTCTAATGTGGCCTTATCTCATAATGTAGATAGATCTTTAACTTCAACTTGAGAAAGAAAGAATCATGTTGGAACACACCTCAAACTGTAGTTTTGTTTTTGAATGCTTGGGAAAACTCTATTGGTGACATGAATGTAATGGAGACAAAAACAAGACTTAAAATCTTCAACATTAATTTTTTCTTTCATGCCAACTCTAAAAACTCAATGCAATTTACCAAAATCACTTCAAGAACATAGACATTCATTTTACAATTCAACAATAACATTAGGGAAAGCTTCATTGAACATGTTAGCAACTCCATTAAAACCCTCTAAGTCTAGAGTCATGGTGTATTTGATTTTAATAGTATAAAAATACCTAATTCTTTCTAACTTTTTTATCATCTCCTTATGCTTTACAAGTTCTAATTACATTTCTACCAACTCGACCTTGATTAATGTCATATGATCAATATTATCTTTGGTACATTATTGGTGAAGTTTATTCTTGAATTCCTATATGATAGTTGTAGATGGATATATTTTCACTTTTGTTTCCTAGAGTGTACGTGACAAAGTCCCAATAAACTCTTCTATCATTTTCAAACCTTTTCTTGCACTCTCATGGTCCTACATTATTGTATCCTTAAAAATTTTGAGTGTTGAAACAATCATTTTGATTTCCCTTGACCAATTTCTAGGCATGTCCTTATTTTCTCTCTCTACTACAACAACTAGAAGCAAGTCTTCTTCGTTGGTGTCCTTTATTTTGTTCAAAATGAAGATGTAATCTTCCAACATAAGAATGCTAAATTCTTAATACCTATATTTCCATTCTCTCCCAACAACATTTATTTTATAAAACTTAACTCATCACAAATTGAATCGTAAATCTTAATGGCCTTTTTTATTACCTCTTCCCCCAAAACTTTAAGTTCTTTCTATTGTGAAAAAGCTATCAAAAACCCATCCTTTTTAAAATAATGTCCACTACCTACTACAATGATTTCTTCACTTTGGCTCTAGTTTAGACATCAAGATCAATGTCTTTTATCTTATAGTCCCCTAGTTGTATATCTTCTTTTTTTTTTCTACTAAGTGGATGGCTATTTGAGCCTTATGATTTCCTTATTCATCTACCATTACAAATGATAAAAATTTTTCTCCTCTTTCTTTTTCCTTGAGGAGTCTAAAATGTCTCTTCCAAAATCATGGACCTTCCCCTTCCAATTTCAAGAGTGATGTATCCTTACATTGTTTTATGTTTTGTTGTACTATAAGGTGTAAATGAAAATACTATAAATCATGTGTTTCCATGTCCAAAGTATAGGATCATGTTACATCATCATCTTGGATGACATAAATGTTAAGAACAAGTGGAAGGAAGATAATTGGATGCACAAAGAGTTGTGTGTGCTAATGCAATGTATGATTTTTGAAAAAATAGGTGCTTAAATGGATCTAAATTAATTAGAATCATATTGAGAAAATATTGGTCAAAACCTGAAATACATTTTTTTTTTCAAAAACATCTTGACCACAAGTATTGATAAGCCTTGTTCCATAGTGATTCAAATTTGTTTTTCAATATATGTTCAAATATTCAAAAAAAATTAATTATAAATATTGTAAAGTTCTTGAGGCCATGTTCGTAAGTGTTTAGGATTTTTCTTTTACTTCTTGGTACAAGGAGCTTTCCCTTTCAATTTCAAGAGATGTTATCCTTATATTATTCTATTTTCTACTATACTAAAAAGTATGAATTAAAATATTGTAAAGCATGTGTATTATTGTCCAAAGGATAGGATCATGCTACATTGGCATCTTCGATGGAAGAAATGTTAAGAACAAGTGGGAGGAAGATAGTTGGGTCCAGTAAGGCTTGGTTTTGCTAATGCAATATAATAGTTTTGAGAAAATAGGTTCTCAAAGGGATGTAAAATAATTAGAACCATATTGAGAAAATCTTGGTAAAAAGTCCAAAATACATTAAAAAATTCTCATCTTGAGAAAAAGTATTGATGATCCCCCTTGGCTAAGAAGTATGAGATAAACAGTGACACAACTATTGTTTACAATATATGTTCAAAACCCCAAAATTTAAATTGCAAAATTTTTTAAAGATTAAGGTTATATTCATTTTTTAGGATATTTCTTTTACTTTTTGATGCAATGAACTTCTCCTTCCAATTTCAAGAAAGGTTTGTCCTTATATTGTTCTATTCATATTATATTGGGAGATATAGAATAAAATATTATAAAGAGTGTGTGTTATTGTTCAAAGGATAGGATAATGCTACATTGATGTCTTTGATGGAATAAATGTTACGAACAAGTGGGAAGAAAATAGCAAGGTTCACTAAGGGTTGTGTGTGCTAATGCAATGTATGATTTTTGAGAAATAGGTACTCAAAGGGATCTAAAATAATTAGAACCATATTGAGAAAATCTTGGTCAAAACCAAAAATACATAATAATCTCTCATCTTGAGAAAAAGGATTGATAAACCTTATGCCCTTGGCTAAGAACTATAATCTATAGATAGTGACTTGATTATTTTTTACAATATGTGTTCTCCCCAAAATTTCTACAATAAATATTGTAAAAATCTAGAGTTCATGTCCTTAAGTTTTAAGGATTTTTCTTTTACTTTTTATTACAATGAGATTCACCTTCCAAATTCAAGAGAGGTTTATCCTTATATTGTTCTATTTTTTATTTTACTAAAAGGTGTAAATTAAAATATTATGAATCATATCATGCTTCATTGGAATCTTCGATGGAAGAAATGTTAAGAACAAGTGGGAAGAAGATAGCTAGATGCACTAAGGGTTGTGTGTGCTAATGCAATGTATGATATATGAAAAATAAGGTTCTTAGAGGGATCTAAAATAATTAGAACCATATTTACAAAATCTTGGTCAAAAACCAAAAGTACATAAAAATCTCTCATCTTGAGCAAAAGTGTTGATAAGCCTTGTGCTCTTGGCTAAGAACTATAAAATAGATAGTGACAATTAAATTTTACAATATATGTTAAAATCCCTAAAATTTAGACTGTAATTATATTAAAAATCTTGAGGTCATGTCCTTAAGTTTTTAGGATTTTTCTTTTTATTTTCGTTATAGAGAGCATCCCCTTCTAATTCCAATAGAGTTTTATTCTTATATTGTTCTATTTTTTGTTGTACTAAAAGATGTAAATTAAAATAATATAAAGCATGTATGGTCTTGTCCAAATATAGGATCATACTATATATTGGCATCTATGTTGGCATAAATTTGAAGAAAAAGTGGGGGGAAGATAGTTGGTTGCGCTAAGGTTGTGTGTGTAATGCAATGTATGAGATTTTAAAAAATAGGTGCTTAAAGGGATATAAAATAATTACAGATATATTTAGAAAATCTTTATCACAAACAAAAAATACATGAAAATATATTATCTTAAGAAAAAGTATTGATAAGCCTTGCACACTTGGCTAAGAACTATAACATAGGCATTGTCTCAGTTATTTTTTACGATAAATATCTTCAAATCTCAAAAATTTAAATTGTAAATATTGTAAAACGCTTGAGGTCATGTCCTTAAAATTTTAAGATTTTTCTTTTTCTTATTGTTATGAGGAGATTTCCCTATATTGTTCAATTTTTGGTTGTACTAAAATATGTAAATTAGAATATTATAAAGCATGTAAGTTCTCAAGTCCAAAGGATAGGACCACACTACATACTTATCTTGGATGGCTTAAATGTTAAGAACAAGTAGAAGGATGATAACTAGGTGCACTAAGGCTTGTGTATGCTAATGCATTGATGAGTTTTGAGAAAATAGGTTCTCAAAGGGATCTAAAATAATTAGAACCATATTGATAAAATCTTGCTCGAAAACCAAAAATTATACATAAAAAACACTTGAGTAAGAGTATTGATAAGCCTTGCACCCTTATCTAAGAACTATAATATAGATAGTAACTCAAATATCGATTGAAATATATGTTCAAATCCCCAAAATTTATATTGTAAATATTGTAAATATCTTGAGGTTATGTCCCTAAGTTTTTAGGATTTTCCTTTTACTTTTTGTTATATTGAGCTTCTCATTCCAACTTCAAGAGGTTTTTATCGTTACATTGTTCTATTTTTGTTGTACTAAAAGATATAAATTAAAGTATTATAAAGAATGTGTGGTTTCATCCAAAGGATAGGATATGCTACACTAGTATCTTGGATGGCATAAATTTTATGAATAATTGGAATGAAGGTAGTTGAGTACACAAAGGGTTGTGTCTCCTAATGAAATGTAAATTTTTTGAAAAAATAGGTGCTCAAAAGAAACTAAAATAATTAGAACCATGTTGAAAAAATCTTGGTCAAAATAGGTCATGAACTATTTTTCTATCCTAAATTTAAAATTAAACCCAACAAGTCTAAGTTCTAAAGTTAAAATCCATGGATAATATAGAAAATGACATATGACATGATATATAGCTCAAGTACCTACTAGTAGATACAAGAAAAAAAAAAAGTAAAACATTTGTAAGCTGTGCATGAATGAAATAATATAATAAGTTATTTATATGCATAAATGGGTGTTCTCCATAAGATTGGTTGCTTTAAGATGAGCAATCAAGACTTTTGGAAAATAATAAATAAGAATTAATCATGATTAATTAGGTATATAATAAAATTCTACTTAGTTTAAAAATAATGACACAATATTTTTATATTTTTACATTTTTGTGTCTCCTATATTATTTAGATCTTAAATTTTTCATTTAAATACAACTTTATTTTTAGCTTAATTAAATATAGGTATTAACACAAAATAGAATGTTTAATTTTAGTTTTTTCCAAATGAATTTCAAATGATTTTTTGAATAGTTTTTTAATTAAACTTTAAGTCATTTTAAATTTAAATAAATAAAAAAAATAGTGTAGGATGTTTGAGAGTACATCCCCTTGTCCATAGATATGAATGCTAACCAATTTCAATAACTTGAAGTGAAACCAATATTAAAATAGAACAGTAAAATTCATTATTTATATTCTTTATTGGTTCTTGCCAAGGTAGGATACTATTGCATTCATCCAATTCAATTTTTTAATTAATTTGTCCAATAATTACATAGACTTCAAATTTCTCAACAAAGTTATATAGTCTTTGTTTATTTTTTATTTTAAATAATTATAAAATTATCATTTTTCTTTTTTCCTATTTGTTACTGTAAGCAAAAAATTCAATTTTACCAAGAATAAATTAAAAAATTTATTATACATTTAATTCAATGCTAGCAGTATTAAATTCAAGGTCTTTTAAACTTTAAACTTTCCAGAAATTTCAACCAACAATGAGATTTAAAGGGAAATGTTGGCATCGGGAGGAATGTTCCAGAAAAAACATACACCCTGATGAGGATTTTGATGGTGCCACATTTACAATTCTCTTGTTACAATTATTTTCCAATCTACAAAAAGTTTTCCAAGGAATGAGTATTCCATACTATGAAAATTACCTTTATATTTCAAATATAGTAGCACTTGCACCCCAACGAGGTGCAATGGTTATGTTAAAATAAAATCCATGTTCACATAAAGCTATATAATAGCTACCAAAGATATATGTCATTGAAGTGAAAAGATATATAAAAAAATGGACATGTTAGTATTCACAAAGAAACCCACCGAAAAAATGTGCACCCTTGTGAGGATTTTGATGGTGCCACATTTACAATTCTCTTGTTACAATTATTTTCCAATCTACAAAAAAGTGTTCCAAGGAATGGGTATTCCATACTATGAAAATTACCTTTATATTTCAAATATAGTAGCACTTGCACCCCAACAAGGTGCAACGGTTATGTTGATAGCAAGTTGTGTTTTGGGTAATATATTGGATAACTACTAATAAATAAATAAAAATAAAAGGTAAAAGTATAGAATTCTTTTGTATAGCTCGACAAAATAAAATCCATGTTCACATAAAGCTATATAATAGCTACCAAAAATATATGTCATTGAAGTGCAAAGATATATTAAAAAAATGGATGTGTTAGTATTCACAAAGAAACCCACCGAAAAAACCTTTATGATGACCCTAAAAATGATGACAAGGAAGAGGAAAAGCAAGCCCATTGTGGAATTTGAATTTGTTGTTCATTTTTACAACCACAAATTTGATACTTTTGAAATTTCAAATTCAAAAATTAAAATGGACACCAAGACATCTCTTTGTCTCTACCTAAATTGTTGTCAAACCATTAATTTTCAATTCCTTTCCCACAAATTTAATATGCAACTATGGATTAGATTTACTTCATTTTCACAACCATGACTTCAACCCATTTAGTTTCAAATTCAAAAATTTAAATGGATGTCAAGCTCTTACATAAAAAAAAATTTCAAATTATGTCTATATAAAAGGACATCATTCCAAGTATCTATAATCTACTCCAAAAAAAAACCTTATCTAATTATGAAACTCTTATAATCACTCTTGCTTTTTTGAATCACGCTATATTAGAATTCTTTAGTTATTTCACTTCTTTGTCAAATGCATTTCCAAACCTTATTTTATATTAAATTTATATTATATTTTTTTTCAAATTCCAAGTTACATTCATTAAAACAATATCTAAAACATTTATTACATACATTTTTTTATTATATATCATTAATTCAAATCTAAAGACTTAAAATAAGACATCTTTAAAGTAAGAAACTCTCCAAAATCTTTATCAAGTTGTCCAATCTTCATTACAAATGTAAAAATCAAAATAAATCTTCATTTACTAATACAAAAGAGTCATAGATGCATTTCCACAAATTGGATTGAGATCCATATAAATTATATATTTCCATAAATTATATTCAAATCCATATATAGTTTGATTATAAGCAAATAAGTTCTCACTTAAAACTTATTCACCCCAAATCCTATTCAAATTTTAAATATCATTTGTTTCTCCATGTTCTTAGAGCACACATTTATTATGAGAATTTTATTTATTTTTATTTTCATATTTAATTATGTGTACACTTTTCATCTAATATTCAAAGTATTTTCTTTTATTACTCTATATATTATTTGTAACTGTCATTTTAGAAAAGTTTTACATTATAAGTTGTACTATTATATTATTCTTAATGTTACTATTTCAACCCAAAAGAATGTACATTCTAATTCATGGATTGTGGAATACTAATTCTATCTACATTATAATTAGTAAAATATTATTAATCTTACTATTATATTTTTTTTTTATTGCATATAAGGAGTTAACCATTACAAAATAACTGTCATTACCAGTATCTTACTGACTCTGACTAAGTGTACATATGGATCGCTGATCCAAAAAAAAAAAAAACTATAAAAGTCTATAAATAAAAATATACAAGACTATGCATATAACTATAATATGTCATATCCAGATCACATGGGTGAGGTAAAGGACTAGAGAAGATAGATTAGATCTGCTCATGGTCCTGATAGGCCTCCATCCAAGTCCTCCATGCTAGAGGGCCTTCCATCCACACAACTTGCTTACCCTCCAGTAGTTGACTAAGCATCTGAATGTGTTCCTTCAGTGGGTCTCTAATTTTCCCAATCTCCAACCCAAGGCTCTACATTGCTATATCAACAGACTGGTGTTCTCCTGTGGCCTACCTCCACTTGTACCCATTGTCCAACTCATGTAAGAACATCTTGGCTTGTTCGTCTTTCAGGAATCTAAGGAATTTGTTCTTCTCAATGTTCATTGTAACAGCAACCTGCAAAAAAATGCGATGAAGAGTGAGTCCATGAAATGACTCAGTAAGGGCCCTAACTTTACCTTAGTACTTATCTTCATTTCTAATTTTCCATATATACCATAAAATTTTAGTGGATGGAATATGCCAAAATGGGTCAATATCCTTTTTCAAGCCCTTAATATACCTAGTGAGAACATCTAGAATAGGAATCTAATTAGGAATAGAGATATCAAAAAATAACCAAATTTCCCTAGCAATATTACACTCAAATAAAATGTGCCTAATAGACTCAGGTACTCTACACACATTACAAATATCACTATTATTATGATCTTTTCTGAATGGTAGCCTATTAATAATCATCAGCTATTTAAAACATTTTTTCTTGGGTGTAATAGGGCTGCTCCATAGTCGTGAGAATATCTTCTACCATTGTTTCATAGAGAGGTCTGCATACCACAGAGTCTTAGCATACAATATAATAGATTCATCATATGTTATATTATTATAAACATTAATAGCTTTGATATTGGACATAGAAATATTATTATTCCACATAAGATTAGAACATCTTTCATTAATTATCTTGCAATTCTTAGGCGAATGTAGTTCAGAACAGGCATGTTTTATCACATTGTAGGTTCTCTTTTGGGATATCTACAAATCATATCTATCCCTAAGGGTATCCTAGCTAATAAGACTATCATTCTCAATAATGTCTTTAAAGCAACGAATGCCTTTACCAACCCAGGATTTAGCAAAGCACCCTTGGGTAAGTTCACGAGGTTTAGAAGAATGGAGAAGGTTCCACCAAATAGACCTTTTTCCCATGGACATGGTCATTATTGTTGGCCCTACTATTGGTGATGAAAGGTCTAATACTTTCCCATGCTTTCCAAATAGACTTAAAGACACTCGAATGTTGCACTGAGACTGCAAAGCCTCCAGCCACTAGGTCACAAAAGGGTAGAGATTTCTAGGATTTAGCCTTCTTGGGGACTACTCCCATGATGTTGTTTCTCACCAGAATTTTTCATGGTTCACTACCACCAAACACCTAGAAGATCCATTTTGGAGCAACAGAAACCCCTTTTATTCTTAGGTCTTTTAACCTGAGCCCTCCCAGAATCTTCTCTGTGTGGCACCACCCCCATTTAACAGAGTGCATCTTTTTATTTCCTTTCTTGTCAGACCATAGGAAATTCCTAATAGCTTTCTGTATTTCTAGGAATTGATAGTTGGAGAACATCCAAATAGAGGAACAGTAAATGATGTATGAGGATAGAATTTTTTGACAAAATTGCACTATACCAGGAAGCGAAAGATACCTATTATTCGATTTATTGAGCTTCTTGTCAATTTTGCCTCTAACCCATATCCACATATCCTTGAGAGATGGGGAGATGGTGAAGGGTATCCCCAAGTATCTGACAATCTTATTAGCCCCCCCCATTGGAATCCAAAATGGTGTAACCAATCCAGAGGCTCCTCTTTCTACCCAAGCAAGGTAGCTTTATCTTGAGAGATTTTTGCCCCTGAAATCCAACCTAAGAACTTAATTTTGCACTCGAAGGCTTCCATTTTTTTCTTGGTGAGTTCTACAAAAAGAGCAGTGTCATCAGCAAATTGGGTATTAATCAGTTCAGACCCATCAGGAAGCTTAACACCTCCTATTTTAGGGGATATGATGTAATCTCTTAAAATATAGTATAGGGCATCAGAGGCTATAATAAATAGAGTAGGGACAAGAGGGAAACCCTGTCTAATAGACCTGTCGATCTTAATAACCTGAGTGAGAGACCCATTAATCTCTACCTATGCAGACGCATCTTTAAGGAGAATCTTCACCCATTTGTAGAATTCCACAAGAAATCCAAAGGCTTCTAACATCATCAAAATAAAATCTAATTCAAACCTATCATAGGCCTTCTCAAAATCTAAAAGAAACATGGCCACATTTTGCCTTGATTCATTTGCCCAGTCCATCACCTCCCAACCAGTAATTAGATTTTTCAGTATGAATCTTCCCTTTATGACCTTTGTTTGAGTGGGACAGATGAATTTGGGCAGCACATTCTTTAACCTGAATGCAAGAGACTTGTCCAAAATTTTATATGACACATTGAGGAGAGTTATGGGTCTCCATTTTTTTATAAGTAACTTGTCCCCTTCTTTGGGTAATAAATAAATAGTCCCTTTATTGGTCAATTCTCCTAGAGAACCACTCTCATAGGCCTCTACATATAGTTCCTGGAGGTCTTGGAAAATCCACTCCTCATTAGCTTTATAAAACTCAAGAGGCAATCTGTCCAAGCTCGAGCCTTGTCATTGTTCAGGTTTCTAATGGCATTTTTAGCTCACCCACAAAGATAGTTTCCTTCAATGCTTGTGAGTCCTCCACAATAATCCTACTGGGAATAATTTCTTTGCATTTCTCTCTGGCTTCCTATGACTTAGGGGAGTCTTCCGAGGAGAAGAGTCCTCTATAGAACATGCAAAATGCCTCTTTAATTTCCTCTAAATCCACTACCTCTTTATTTTCTACCCATATCCTATCAATCTTTTCTCTAGATTGTTTCTGCTTCAGCATATTGAAAAAGAATTTAGACCCTTTGTCACTGAATTGCATCCACTAACTTCGGGCTCTGATCATTGCACCTCTAATCTTAACCTGTTGATGTTTCCTCATAGTATCCCTCTCCTGAGTAAATTTGTCTGATAATTACACTTTGCTCAGGGTGTTCTGGACATCAACCTAACATCAGTACATTTCATTAGTAAGAGTTTTCTCCAACAATCTATAATCTTTAGCATTTTTCTGTACAATAGTCTGTAGTAGGGTCTACCAACACTTAACATTTTGGTTCCACCTATTTACATGAGATTTTCAATTCCTTATTTCCTTTGTTAAATAATCTAATAATTTTTATGGCGACCAACACATCCGGATCCTTAAGGAGATGGGTGTTGAGGATGTATTTATCTCCTTCTTTCCCTTGCTTTATGGGAGTATCTCTGAACCTAATTAGGAAAATCACTGGATGATGTTCCGAGAGTGAAGCCGACCATACTGTCACACCATTTCCTTGATTATCTAGTATAAAGGAGAATTGTTCTCTATAAACATAAAACCTATCTAGTCTACAATATATTCTATGTTTTCCTCTCTGGTAATTGCACCATGTGAACCAAATTCCTTTTGCATCCTCCTTGTTACCAAGTAGTGGGTCAAAGAGTTTCCTATAATTCTTCATTCTTTCCCAATGCAGTTTCTTCGCTCCCTTCTATTCCATAGCTACACCAGCACATATATCCTCATGACTTTCAACCATGTTGAAGTCTCCCCCAATAACCCATGGAATATCAGGTAGGGAGGCAATCCAGTCCCATAATTTAGTCCAGTGAGGCCCACACTACTCTGTTACATGGTGAGCACCCTTGGTTAATAATGTAATCTTTCCACTTGGAGTTGATGAGAATCCCAACGCCCCCTCTTCCTTTATCATGGTCTGAACAAATTTTAATAGTCTTTCTAGATGAATTCTAGATTGACCTCCAAGGTAAATTTGACTACTTTTAATTCTTTTAACATGACTACATCCGCATCCTTGTGTTGGTTAAGAAACTTCCTAACTGTCTGATTCCTGTCTGGTGACTCCAGACCTCTAATATTCCAAGAGATACACTTCATCATAACTAAATAAGTTTTTATTCTTTAGCAGTCTTGAAACTATTAAAACAATTAGGGAGATCTTTCTTTTCTTCAATTTTCCTTCTATAGGATGAACCCTTGTTCTTGGAGCCGAGTGGTTTACCCCTTCTTCTTCTAGGTATAGCCTTAGTAATCTCACTATCCATTATCCACTCTCCTTCTTTGCTAGTGTATTCATCATTTTGAGATTCATCCTTGAAGTCAGGATCCTTATTGTGATCAAGCTGACTGGGGGCCTCTCCACTCTCAAAACAAGGTCCGAGTTCCTTCAACCTATTACAACTGCCTAGGATTTCATCCTCATGAGCTAAATGCTTACCAAGCTTGGCATCACCATTATTAGGGTCGGCAACAATGACCCCAATCACACAGTTATCCTCAATTTCAACAAACTACTTGGGGGGAAGGTAGATGACCATTTCAGGAGTGGGTCCCGTAAGAAAGGGGGCTCTTATCGCATTATCAGGGACACAGGTTAAGGCAAGCTCATAGGACACATCCATATTTGCAGAGTTCTTATGAGTAGCCTTTAAGCCCAATGTCCTACTAGGGCTCCCTACCTTACCGAAATCACTACTAACACCGTCCCTCTATTTGAAATTCTTAGCTACGGATCAATCATGGGCGGAGGTTGCATTTGAATTCAAGAATCTCCTACACATCATCTTCCATACGCAAGGCCAGATTGTTCACCATAGATGTTTTAGCCTCTCTATGCTTAAAGTTATTAGGGTTACCCGCTCTAATTTTCTCCAAAGCCAATTGTTGGGCATTTCTCCTTCTCCTTTTCCTAGGGTTTTTCCCAACCATCTGAAAACCATCCCATTGATCTTCACCCATCTATTTTAGAGCTTCTAAAATTGTAGAATGGGAGGTAGGGACATCATTGGATTTCCCACTATTAGCATTTTTGTCAAGATTAAGGGATACATTGCCATCTCAATTCATATCTCCATTGATCTTTTTACTAAGGGAGTCAAGTTTATCCATTATCAGACCATGATTTATATGGATTAGAGGAGGTTCCTTAGCACCATTATATGCCTTCTCCATTCCTTTATGCCTATTAACAATGGGGGAATTCTTCCAAATATGTCCCTCTTTTCTGCAGAGGAAGCACACATTAATTCCTCTGAGAATTTCAATGGGGAAAGACATAGTTTCATTCATGAATTGGGAAGGTCACGGCTAGGGTTGATCGAAACCAAAACCCTAGCATCAAGGTGAGGTATAAGGGTGGTCGAATTATCCAACTGGATAGTCTTGCCAATAGGTTCAAGCATTTGTGGTATAAATCTCCATAGCACCGGAGGAAAATTCTTAACCAGAAGCCACCTAGGGCATGAAAGTGCCAAAATTTCTTCATTAACCACTTTAGGAGACCACCCCAGGGCATAGAAGGTACATTTACCCACCATCTAGTATTTTTTGCTAATGACTTCCAATTGAGCCTTGTGATCATTGAAAAACACTATGAATAAAACTTTTTGAATTAATCTACAAAATGAGACATGGTAACCTAATTTAATATTCCAAACATTTCGAAACCAATCATCAAGAAATTTTTGAGTCAGACATTTATCAACATCAACAGCAACAAAGAAAATCACAGTATATTTTAATCTATTCTTTTCCAGAGTAATTTCATTACACATTAATTCATTAGGAGCAATGGAGTTGGAGGCCAAACCTTGCACCCTCTGCAATGGCGATGAAAGATTGATGGATGACTTCTTTGAATGTTTTCTTCTTCACATATTTGGCTCCCGGTCTGTTGTTCACTTTGGAGATGCCACCGGATGAGCCCTCCATAAATGTGATAACTGAATGATGAATAATGAGTACCAAACTGGTACTGAGAGGGGGGATGAAGTAGTATAGGCACAAAAACTTTTCCTGAACCAGTTTGATTGCAGACTGTAAACCACTGGTAGTCCCTAACACTGGTCCAAACTAGATTACTACCAGTTAAACACAGTGCAACTATGAAAGACATGAACTGGTCAATCTTCTTAGCTTTCCATGCAACCTACTCCCTCATTTCTACTTTGTCCTTACACATAAACAGATAATCTATCATCAGAAATATAATAACTTGCTAGATCAACACGATTCATCTCTTGACAAAAAACAACAAAGAATCACATGAAAAAAAATATCACACATGACACACATATTTTTCACGTGAAAACCCAAGTGGGAAAAACCATGGTGGGGATGAATACCCACAAGCTATTTTGAAATCTTTAGAAGTTCGCTTTGTTAGAAGCCTAGTCCAGTTAAAGACCATTACAAAAAGTTCTGTTAGGAACCGATCCTGTTAGGGATCACCCGGTTAAGGGATGGCTAGAATACCCAAATAAGGGTTAAACCATGTTAGAGGTTACCTTGTTAAAGGATTTTATGAACTCAATGGCTTTGAGTCACCCTATTAAAGGATTTATAGCAAGCTGGTTAAAGCTACCCTGTTAAGGGATTTTCCAATTGTTGAAGTGACTAGAGATCAATAGGTATTACAATAATCTGGTAATAGCACTCAATGCCAATGTAGATCCACTTTAGTTCCTTCCTTCTACACACACACTGTACAGATATCAATCCTCTCAACTGGTTTGGCAAGAATCACATATCTCTGCACATAGAAACAAACACAACATTTGCCAACCACCTTAGCATGAGACACCACATCGACCTTATAGGAAATAGATAGGTCAGTAGCATAAACCCTAAACACTTAGGTTGAGAAATTTAGTCGGTTCAATCCTGACCATTGAACACTTTGCATTTGAATACAATGGTCTTGAACAGATCTTAAGACATTCTGCACCATTCATTCTTCATCGCTTCTTGGAGGTGATAACCCATCACACATTCTCCACTGTTTGCAGAGACTTCGTAAATTTCCGACGTAGATAGGATCAATCTCCTTCATGAAAGATCCTTCACATGCACAAGGCTAATGTGGCAACATGATCTAATCTCCATTACAATGCTAACTCATCACACAATGCCATCAGTTGAAACACATAGGCTCGAAACACTTCAATCAGAAACCCTGAAGCTGAGACTACCAACTGGTAGTTATGCCATATGAACCCTAGATACAAAATATTCCATATATCGGTTCTCATTCTAGCATACCGGTTCTAGTTCACGACATCATACCAGTTCACTTGGACAAGCATACCACTTCACCTTTTTTCACATATGTCGGTTCACTCTTCATTATGTTACCGGTTCACTCTTCATCATGTTACCAGTTCACTCTTCATCATGTTACCAGTTCACTCTTCAGCATATTGACATCAATGACAACATAGTATCATCATGTCAACATATTCTGTACATATGCCAACAATCTCCCCCTTTGGCATTGATGGCAACATACAAAGATATCTCTCTTTCTACATCAAATCTTCTCATTAATACTGCAGGTATCTTTTCCACTTCACATCTTCTCCCCCTTTGACTACAATGCCAAAGTGGAGGCACAAGCTTCCCTATTCCACTATGCTGCTCCCCCTAAGGAGTAGCATCCTTCAACACATCAATCCTGAAAAGATATAGCAAAGTAAGATCTAGCTAATGTGGAGCACAAACCTTTAGATTACCTCTTGAAGAGGTAGCATCCCTAACTCACCTCTCAAATAGGCAAAAGTAGCCTTCGATAGAGGCTTGGTGAATATGTCTACTAACTGCTCATTACTAGAAACATGTTCCAATACCACCTCTTTGTTCTGAACCTTTTCCCTCAAGAAATGATACTTGAGTTCAAAGTTCTTGGTTCTAGCATGTAAAATTGGATTCTTGGAAATGTTAATTGCACTTGTATTGTCATAGAATATACTTACTAATTCAGATACAGGAACTTTGAAGCCATTCAATACATGCTTCATCCAAATAGTCTGGGTGTATTTCATAAAAGCTGCAACATACTCCGCTTCTGCTGTAGACTGAGAGATACAACTCTGCTTTTTACTCATCCATGAGACTAGTCTACCATCGAGAAAGAAAGCACCACTGGTTGTGCTCTTTCGATCATCTACATTACCAGCCCAATCAGCATCTATGAACACTTTTAGGTTGAAATAATTATTGAATGGATACCATAACCCATAGTCAATAGTTCCCTTTGGATATCTAAGAATCCGCTTGACAGCTACCAAGTGGGATTCTCTTAGGCTTTGATAAAACTGAGCGGTAATACCCACTGCATGTGCAATGTTTGGTCTGCTATGCACTACATAATACAACTTACCAATCATTGATCGGTATTCCTTCTCATTTACCAATGTTGAGTCATCCTCTTTTGATAGTTTACAACCGGTCACCATTGGTGTACCAACCAGTTTACTTTCTTCCATGCCAGAGGTCTTCAACACCTCTTTGACATACTTGGACTGAGTAATAAAGATTCCATTTTTCATTTGCTGAATCTACAGTCCAATGAAGAACTTAATTTCCCCTATGAGTTACATTTCAAACTCCTTTTTCATCTCATCTGCAAAGTCATGACTCGTCTTGTCATCTCCACCAAAGATTATGATCAACAAATACTTCACAGATCAGAATCTAACCTCCTTCTGATTTCAAGTAGATATTGCTATCTTCACTTGTTCTTTTAAATCCAATCTTCATAAGATGGGAGTGCAAGCGTTCATACCATGCTCTTGGTGCCTACTTTAGTCCATATAAGGCTTTATGTAGCCTACACACCATGTCACTATCTTCTGATAGGGAAAACCCATCTGGTTGCTCTATATACACCTCCTCTTCAAGTATTCCATTTAAAAATGTAGATTTTACATCCATTTGGTATACCTTGAATCCTTTAAAAGTTGCATATGCAAGAAGCATACGAACTCCTTCCAATCTTGCCACTAGAGCAAAGGTTTCACCATAGTCCTCTCCTTCTTCTTGGGCATATCCTTTACATACTAGTTTGGCTTTGTTCCTTACCACTGTGTCATCCTCATTCAGCTTATTTCTGAAGACCCATTTGGTTCCAATGACATTTTTATGCTTCGGTCTGGGTACCAAAGACCATGTACCATTCTTCTCTATCTAGTCAAGTTCCTCCTCCATTGCCTTGATCCAGTCTTCATCTTTGTGTGCCTCTTTTAATGATTTAGGCTCAAATTCAAAGATCATACATGAGCTTTCTCTAACCTTTCTTCTTGTAAAAATTCCTGCATCTTTGTCTCCTATGATCTGCTTGGGATCATGATTGAGTTTGACATACCTAGGTATGTTCTTAATAGCTTCCTCTTGCTTTTCTTTATCATCGTCATCTTCATCAGCATCTACTGGTGTAGAAGCACAATTACTGGTACTGGGCTGATTTGCAACCGGTTCCCAAAAGGTTACTACCGGTTCATCTCCTACATGCTCTCTATCAGTTTCCTCTGATTTTTGAGAGTTTTCATCAACCCTAACATTGATCCTTTCAACAATTCTCTGAGTCCTATTGTTGAAACATTTGAGAGATTTGCTCTTAATGGAATACCCTAGGAATATTCCCTCATCACATTTAGCATCAAACTTTCTCTGATGTTCACTCCTCTTGATATAACATTTACTACCAAACACTCTGAAGTAGCTTACCACTGGTGTCTTACTGGTCTAGTACTCATAAGGAGTCTTATCCTTTCCTTTCCTTTCTTGATGAGTACCCGGTTCATTGTGTAGACTGCAGTGCTCATCACTTCTCTCCAAAAGGTGTGAGTGACCTTTCCTTGGATCAACATAGTTCTAGCTACTTCAACCACAATTTGGTTGTTTCTCTCTGCTAGGCCATTCTACTATGGAGTTTGGGGGGCAAACAGTTGCCTCTTGATGCCATTCTCTTCACAACATTTATTGAATTCATCAAAAGTCAATTCCCCTCCTTGATCAGTTCTAGGGCATTTGATTCTTCTACGACTTTCCTTTTCTACTAGTGCTCTGAAAGCTTTGAATTTTCATAGGACCACACAAATCAGTATGCACAAGGCAATCATCTGTAAGAATCATAAAATACCTATCTCCCTGCACACTCCTAGTTTTCATAGGACCACACAAATCAGTATGCACAAGATCAAGTAAGTTTTCAGCAATGAAAGATTTACCTTTGAAGGTTGAGGAAGACATTTTCCCCAGTTGACATTCTCTACACAAAGGATTTTCCAGTTTGCTTAGCATCGGCATTCCCCTAACTACCTTGATCTTATTGGCCTTTACTATGTTATCAAATTTTACATGGTAGAGTCTCCTATGCCATATCCATCTATCATCAAACTTAACCATAAAACATGTACTTATATTTGCATTCAGCTGAAATAAGTTACCTTTGGTCTACATATCGGTGGCCATCAGTTCACCATTCTTTCCTTTGATTTTGCAAACTCCATTTTTGAATTCTAGAGTGAGTCCACTGTCATTCAGCTGGGCAACACTCAATAGATTGTGTTTGAGACCTTCCACCCAATACACATTGTCAGCACTCCTCTTTCCATTTAGAGAGATGGACCCTCTTCCTTTGACCATACATGGTGCATCGTTACCAAAATGAACCACCCCACCATCATACTCTTCCAGAGATATAAACTTTCTCCAGTCACCAGTCATATGGTGAGAACAACCACTATCAATAATCCACTCATTGGAATTATCAAAGAGGGAGACAAGAGCCTTTTTGTCTGACACATCCTCTTTGACTGCAACAAACACAATATCTTCATTTTCTTCATCTTCTAATTCCTCATCTAAGACACCTTCATCAACTACTACAAAACAGTTTCTCTGGTTTCCTCCTTTGAATTTCTTGAACCTTTCCAGTTTGTCCTTGTTGTCACCATTAAGACAGTTTATAGCGATGTGTCCTATCTGGTTACAAGAGAAGCATTTTAAAGGCAGCTTACCTTTGTATTTTTTGGTTCCCTCAGGAAGTCTCTTGGCAACAAGAGCTTCAAATTCCATCAGAATCTTCTCATCATCCATTTCTCTACTCTGTCTTGGTTCACTACTGGTGCTTGCTTCTTTTCCTTTTCTGGATGGTGCAGTAGATGCTCTAAAAGATGATTCAGTCTTCTGAACACTGCCATCAAAACTATTTAGCTCATAGGCTATCAACTTTACAATGATGGAGTCTAGGGATATCTTAGTGTTGTTTATTGATCTCAACTCCTGAATAGCAACAACCCTCATTGCATAGACCGTTAATAAGGATCTCAAAACTTTGCTAACAATAGTGGAATCTTCCATTTTACCACCTTCACTCTTGATATCTCCAACAACAGTTTTGATTCTTATTCCATATTGTTGAATGGTCTCACCTTCAACCATCCACATGTCTTCAAACTTCCCTATAAGGCTTTCTTCCTTAGCTTGTTTTACATGCTCATCACTGCCATAGATATTCTCAAGAGTATCCCATACTTCTTTGGGATTTTCTTTATCCTAGACATCAATAAACTCAATGTTAGATAAACTACTGATTAGGGCTTCCATGACTTGCCCATTCTCCTGAATCCCTCTCTTTTGGTCATTAGTGAGTGTACTGATAGGGATAACAAAAACATTCTCAACATAGCTCCAATGTTGAGCACCCATGCTTCTGATGTATATCTTCATTCTGTACTTCCATATTTTAAAGTTATCTCTATTGAACTTTGGACCTTCCCCCTTCATCATTACAATAGGATCTTTCCTTCAAGCGGTTAAGCTTACAACATAGAGGACCTGGAGGATGCTCTGATACCAATTGATAACTCAATGATGAATAATGAGTACCAAACCGGTACTGAGAGGGGGGGGGTGAATCAGTACAGGCACAAAAATTTTTCCTGAACCGATTTGATTGCAGACTGTAAACCACTAGCAGTCCCTAACACCGATCCAAACCAGATTACTACCGGTTAAACACAATGCAACTATGAAAGACATGAACCGGTCAATCTTCTTAGCTTTCCATACAACCTACTCCCTCATTTCCACTTTGTCCTTATGCATAAAGAGATAATCTATAATCAGAAATATAATAACTTGCTAGATCAACATGATTCATCGCTTGATAGAAAACAACAAAGCATCACATGAAAAAGAACATCACACATGACACACATATTTTTCACGTGGAAACCTAACTGGGAAAAACCATGGTGGGGATGAATACCCACAAGCTATTTTGAACTCTTTAGAAGTCCGCTCTGTTAGAAGTCTAGTCCAGTTAAAAACTATTACAATAGGTTCTATTAGGAACTGATCTTGTTAAGGATCACCTGGTTAAGGGATATCTAGAATACCTAGTTAAGGGTTAAACCCTATCAAAGGTTACCTTGTTAAAGGATTTTATGAACTCAATGTCTTTGAGTCATCCTATTAAAGGATTTATAGCAAGCTAGTTAAAGCTACCCTATTAAGGGATTTTCCAACTATTGAAGTGATTAGAGATCAATAGGTATTACAATGATCTGCTAATAGCACTCAATGCCAATGTAGATCTGCTTTAGTTCCTTCCTTCTGCACACACACTATGCAAGCATCAATCCTCTCAACTGGTCTGGCAAGAATCATGTATCTCTATACATAGATACACACACAACATTTGCCAACCACCTCAGCATGAGACACCACATTGACCTTATAGGAAATAGATAGGTTGGTAGCATAAACCCTAAACCCTAAACACTTAGGTTGATAAATTTAGTCGGTTCAATCTTGACCATTGAACACTTTGCATTTGAATACAACGGTCTCGAACAGATCTCAAGACATTCTCCACCATTCGTTCTTCACCACTTCTTGGAGGTGATAACCCATCACATGTTCTCCACCATTTGCAAAGACTTCGCACATTCCCAAGGTAGATAGGATCAAATCCTTCATGCAAGATCCTTCACGTGCACGAGGCTAACATGGCATCACGATCTGATCTCCATTACAATGCTAACTCATCACACAATGCCATCGGTTGAAACACATAGGCTCGAAACACTTCAATCAGAAACCCTGAAGCTAAGACTACCAACTAGTAGTTATGCCATATGAACCCTAGATACAAAATATTCCATATACCGGTTCTCATTCGGACATACCGGTTCACTTGGACAAGCATACCACTTCACCTTTTTTCACATATGTCGGTTCACTCTTCATCATGTTACCGGTTCACTCTTCATCATGTTCCCAGTTCACTCTTCATCATGTTACCGGTTCACTCTTTAGCATATTAATATCAATGATAACACGGTATCATCATGTCAACATATTTTGTCCATATGCCAACAAAATACACATTAACCCACACATGCAGAGAGGAGCGCGGGCGACGGCGGGGAAGGACAAGTGAATAAAATCTGACTTGAAAAAACAAGAAAAATGGACACCCAAGAATCAAAAAAACACTTACCTACGTGGAGGAGGCCACCTGCACTCCCCCACGTCAGTGGCTATGACCCCTTGCAACCTCATGCCAAACCCTAAAGGCATGACATAGATGCAGGCATGGTTGCAGAGCCGTTCTTTTACCCCTTACCATGAGACCATTATATTCCTATTAATATTACTAATTACTATAATATTATTATCAATAATCTTATTATTATATTATTCTTATCATTTTTATTATTAAAAATATCATATTAGTATTTTTATTTTATTTTTTTTAAGGAAAAGGTGGCAAGCCTTGAATATATTAATATAAGATATAAGATTACAAGCTGGTACAAAGAGCATACCAAGAGGAAAGAAACAGCAAGAAAACCTCTAATTATAGCTGAAACTTTAACACTAATTACAATTCAACATTGAGATTTGAAAATATAATCTCAAATACAGTTTCTAATTACAAACTAAATTAAGCTTATATATGTGCAAAATACAAAATGGCAAATGACCATACACAGTTGAGGTAATATTACATATAATTTCTAGCAATTGGAAGCCAACAAAAAACCCCAATGTTGTTGTCCAAATCTCACGAGGAGATGGCAGGCAAAATCGTGAAAAGCAAACAAATTGATGTGTAGGCCCGCTAGACATGACCGAAGTATGCTGAGTCACCATGTAGTCGTTAATATAATATTATATTATTATTTATTATAAATATATTTTTATATTATTATTATTTTTATTGTTTACCCAAAATCACTTTTTCACTACTTTTGTTGGTGTGGTATTCTTTGAATTGTAATAATATTTTATCTTTTTTTTTTAAATATAATTATTAGGAAATCAAATTTAATTTAATAATTATAAAATTTTCATAAAATGAAATACTTTTAGATTTTTATATTAAATTTAAATTTTAATGTTGAAAAAAAAGACAATCAAGAATCAAGTTTAATAACATTTTTTTTTACAATTATTAATCAATATTTCACATATAAATGTAATAAGCACCTCAGTAATGTTATCTTTGTGTGTATGTGACAATTGCAATTATTCATTAAAAAAGTATGATCTAATAATTTATTAAATTAAAAAGAATAATTATTATAAAATTTGTAAATCCAAAAAATCTTATAAGAAACCTGATGGTTGTTATTTTTTAAACTACTAATTAGCCTAATACTTCATACAAATTTAAATCATATGTAATCATTTTAAATTATTAAACAGAATTTAATATTGAAAAATCGTATTACATAAAAAAAATTATGCAAGATTTTATTAAATTATAATTATAATAAATACATATTTAATTTTCTTATATATTTTTTATAATAAAATAAATCCTTTTAACATTGGATTGAGGGTAATTTAAAGTAAGGTGATTCAAGGTAATTTGGATTCCTATGTGGAGGGGATGACTTACCATGATCCCAAACTTTCTATGGCTTTTATTCAAGCCTGGGGTAATGTTGTTAAGATTTGGAGTGTTGTCTTTGTGGTTTATGAGGAGACCATTGCAAAAGTGATTGGTTTGGCCTTGGACAGTGTCTCCTTCCCCAAGAAGCCAAAGGGGAGTTACAAGAAAGGTTTCGATAATTTCTTTGAATCTAGGGAGGGGGTTTCTAAACTCCAAAGCAGCTACAAGAGAGAATAGCTTCCTAGTGTCTAGAAGGAGGCTTCCCTTCTCATGAAATATTTCACTCTAGATGGCAAAAAGAGGAGATTCTACCTTCAACTCTTCCCTATGTTGAACCTCCTGTGCCATGGGGTAAGAATCAACTTTTCATATTGGGTGTTTATTTCTCTATCTCAATCTATTTTTAGGGCTTCCATTAAGGGAAAACCCTCCCTTCATCAGGGTCTCATACATAGGCTTTATAATTTTCATTTGGCCCTGACCCTCACATGTGGGATCCCCACTATTGAAATCAAGTTCACTTATGGCCCTAGCTTATATGTCGATCGCATTGTCACCCCCCAACTCTGGTGAAGTGTCACATTCTGGTTCTAAAATTCCCAAAAGAAAGAACCCAACATGCATGGCCAAATTTAAAGTCATTGTTGCCTGTTAAAAAGACCTTCATGTGGAACCCTAAATTGAGGTGCACAAGGACGTGGAGATACTTGAGGACTCAAGTTCTAATTCTATTTCCTCTAATGAATCTAACTCCTCTAAAAGTACGGGCTCAAACTAGTCCCCTGACACTAATGTTATGGATGACACTTGAATTCCTCCCCCAAAACCTTCCCCCCTACAATTACCAAGACCCTGAGCTCAATTATGGTCCTCGCCAAAATTGTGAAGGACCTACATGATGATGTGAAAAGTCAGGATGAATTGTTGAAATGACTTTTTGGGAAGATAAATGTGGTGATAAGAAAAATTAATAGGTTGGAGGCTGGGGCAGGGGCACTCAAAGGTGTGCTAGCATCTTTTCAAAATGTTTTTGAATGCAACATAATGTGTTGCCTTGAATTTTTCTTGTGTAGGTCCTAAATGGATGTGGTAGGTCGAATGCTACCAATGCTATGTAATAAGCTCTAAGGCTCCAAGGTGTGTACTCGGTCAAAAGCCTTGTATGGGAATTTTATTTATGTTTTTGGTGTCTAAGGGTCCTAGAGGTGTTGTGTGTCCACTTTGTAACCTTTGGTGTGAAAGCAAGTGTGTGATGTAATAATTTATCCAAAGTTGCCATGTTGTCATAGGTAATTTTGCAAAAATATGAGTTATGGTTGCCTAACGGCTAGTTGGTTGCACTTGTACGTTGGGAGGTGGTTAGAAGGATTCTTTATCCTTATTTAAGTATGAGGAATGATTCCCAAAGGTTAGATAGATACTTTGAATGAAATTTATGCTTCCTACAATTCTGCAACTGTCATTATTATTGCATTTTCTTGTGTTCTTGGCTTTGGTATGGATTTGTATGGACATATAGAAGGTATAATTTCTTGAATAGGTTGTAATAGTGAATCATATTTCATTTGATGTAGGTTTGAGGTCTTTAAGCTCTATGGTTGAGGAGTAATTGAATTTTCTTTCTCGATGCCTCGAATAAACCCTAACAATCAGGGTTTGGATGCAAAAGGTGTCATTATTCAACATTCCTCAATGGGAAAGGACTAAAACCCTAGGGAATTTTGGTTCACCATGTATAGTAACTATTTTTTTAGTTTTGGAAGAAGGATATTTTACCTTTCTCTTTTGGAGTGATGCCCTAGACTTGACATTACCCATGTGGCAAGTCTGTGCAGTGAAGGATTGATTGAATCCTTGGTGTAGTGGACAAAAAAATGGTCACAAATTGAATTGAGGTGACCCTTAGAAATGTGCAAACCCTCTCCAAAATCCCTAGCTTCATTCCCATTTGACTAGTGAAGGTTTTGAGACCTAAAGCCTCTATACCGACTAACTAGGCTAAAATAGGCACAATAGGGTTTGAACACTTGCACTCAAAACCTAGATGAAAATGTTTGAAATAATTTAGAGGGTCTAAATGAGTGTCTAAATATGAAAAAAATTTAGGGTTTTTTTGGAGAGATTGGTAGTTAAAGAGGAAAAATCCCAAATAGAGGCCTAATTGCTTGTAGCCCAATTTCCTAGGTCACTAAGAACAAAAGGCACAAAGGGCTTGGGAAAGAAGACCCAAGAGGTCTAATTCAATTAAAATACCATGTAAAACATGTTCAAACACCCACACATGACATATTCCACCATTTTATCAAAAGGTCTTGTTGGCAAGGGGCTTGGGGTTGTGAGGTGTCTTGGTTTAGGGGTTGAGTACATAAGAGTAAGAGTCTCCTTGTGATACCAAGTTATCCTAAGTGGATTGAACCTTGAGAAGGATCAAGGAAAAGCTTAATATCCTTTGGAAGGTTGGAGGTATTGGACCATTGGATGGTGCCAAGTTATAACCCATAGAAGAAACCAAGGAAATTGCTCATTAACTCCAAACCCTTTGCATCAGAGGCGATGACTGAAGCTGAAGCTAGGAATAATACTTGGGTAGAGGGAATTGATGATGATAATGTGGAGATCTACTAATGAATTTTTTGGCCTTATAGAAGTGTGATAAGGTGAATGGGAGGATTGAAGATTTGGACACCAAGCTCAAGATGACTGGGACTAAATTTGAGGTGGAAGAAATCAAGCAATCTCAAGAGGCCCTCAAAATTAAAATTGAGGAGGCCAATTTAGCTTGCAGGAATATGGCCAATATGCATAACACCAGCTTGTAGGGTATCGGGCCTATGTAGGCATATTTGAATAGGAAAAGAGAGAATAAATGAAAACGTACAAAGGCCTTGATTGTGGGTTAAAGCCCCATGAAGTCCCTATTTAAAGCCACCCCTGATTTCGCCCTAGCGTCCTCCAACTCCAGGATTGGTTCTTGCAAAAAAGTGTCATTTTCTGAGACCAATTGTTGGCAACAACAATAAAGTAAAACTAAGAGGGGGGGTGAATTAGTTTTAACTAGATTGAACAAATTAAGCTCAATTTCAAATTTGATCAACTACGGCAATAATAAAGATAAAGACAATAAAAACAACATACATAACACCAAGATTTTTGGTGTGGAAAACTTGGTTAAGGGAAAAACCATGGTGGGAACCTACCCACAATAAGATTATACTCTGCAGTAGTATGTCTAAATATTACAATGAGGAATGAACATGCATTAGAGCACACTGCCTAGAGCTCACTGCTCAAAATACAATGACCTAGAAAGCTCCAACCCTCAGGGAAGGTTCACTACCTTACAATAATGTTTGGACTACAATCCTAATTACATGAACTGCAAGGATAGCATCTGTTAATGCTTAATGACAGTTGCAGTTAAGCATGCTTGTCTTCTTTCAAACAATCTCTACTCAATACATCATACTAAGGGATAAATTCACTTATGCGCACATACACCACTCTCTAGTAATGCAAACACCACATAAAAATCCAAAGTATATGAATCTAACACCTATTTATATAAATCATTAACCTTGACTACAATCATCTCTCATATCTTTCTTAATGTGTGGTCTTCTCTTTCATCTCTCCCCTCTTTTTAAGTATCATCCTAGTCTGAAATCACTCATATATTTCTTAATGTACTCTCATTCATCTTAATGATGGATCACAAAGAGTGATCCGAAACGTTGATTAAAAAAAACTCGCACACAATCATTTCCAAAAGCTTTTATAGATAATCTATGGATTGTGGAAATCTCATTACATCGCTTGACTACAAGGTTGACCAAACCCTCAATTACAAAATTACATTACATGATACATAAATCAACTATCGAACCACTACAATATCATAGATGACATTCCATGGACCTAAATCAACTCCTTGAACATGCATCACCACCAGAAATCTTGCCACCATCAACCACAACACGTTACACCATCACAAAATACCTCATAACATGAAGAATATCAACTGACCCATAAGATCTTCAAGAATGCACACAAGGATCAATGTGAACCACAAAAATAGATAGAACATGATCAAAAAATGCCAACAAACACATTGAAACCATTTGCAATAGTTGCACCAACACCACTTATTCAAATCATCATTGATCAACACACTAACACTCAAGAACACTTAACAGTAGTAATTCGGACTAGAAAGATAACTTGCAGAGCACCAAATCAAGAACCATCTGAAATGAAGATACACATGAATATCCAAAACACTCTCCCAAGTTCATAACCAAAGGTAGTCATACCGCAGCACAACAGATCAAATACCAGAACACTGCAACACTAAACATAGAAGAATGGTCTACATACCAGAATCCACAACTCAACCAAATCACCACACAACATCATGGAATCAATAAAAAATAAGGTATCTCTAGTTGATTCAGCATCCCAAACAAATAAACCAACCAGTTCAACTCAATCCAATCACCGTAACACCAAACACAGTAATATGTTGACATCAATGACAACAACATATCCTAGCAGAAGAAATATCCAACAATCTCCCCCTTGGCATTTATGGCAACATATGAATGTTAAAAACAATCAATGAAAAGAAATGAATCAACACTAGAAAACTCCCCCTAATATCATACACACAAAGCTCCAAAGATAAAGCAATTTTTCACATGCTTCTCTCCCTCTTTGACAGCAATGCCAAAGACATAATATAATTCATGTTTCTCTTCCTAAAACTCATCCTCTAAGAAGGGCAATTGCCCCCCCTTAGGATAAACTCACAACTGATCATATAAATCACACACTGACTACTCCAGCTGAGCAGCAGCACCAACTCATCAACCCAGATAAGAAGATAAGGCTCTAAAATCCATCGGATTGATGCAACTCCATGCATCTAGTTCTCATCAAGAGGGGCAGAGACCCCTAAATTGTCTCTCAAATAGACAAAAGAATCTACAAGCAAAGGCTTAGTGAAAATATCTGTAATCTGATCCTTTGTAGATACATATTCCAAACTAACTTCTTCATGACTGACTTTCTCCCTCAAGAAATGATACTTAATTGATATATGCTTTACATTTTAGAATGCAGTACCAAAATCTTGGAAATATTGATAGCACTTGAATTATCACAATAAATAATAGTAGGCTCATTATAAATCACTCTAATATCCTTTAGCATTTGCTTCATCCAAACTACATGGGTATAGTTACTAGTAGCAACAATGTATTCAGCTTCAACAGTAGATAGAGATACAACATCTTTCTTACAAGACCATGAAACCAACTTCTTTCCCAAAAAAGAAAGCTCCACCAGTAATGCTCTTTCGGTCATCGACATCACCTGCCCAATCTTCATCAATATAGGCACATAGCAAGAAATCATCATTCTTTGGATACCATAAACCATAGTCAGTAGTCCCCTTCAAGTATCTGAAAATCTTCTTCACAACAGTAACATGAGTCTCTTTAGGATCAACTTGAAATCTAGAACAAAGACAAACAACATATATAATATCTAGTCTAGTGTGAGTTAATTACAACAATCCACCAGCCATATATCTATACAAAGTATAATTAACTTTCTAAGATTCATCATTCCTAGACAACTTGCATCGTCATCATAGGAGTTCCAACAGGTTTAGAGTCATCTAGCCCAAACTTCTTAAACAATTCCTTCACATACTTAGATTGAGAAATAAAAATACCTTTATCGATCTGAGTAATCTGCAATCCTAAGAAGAATTTCATCTCACCTATCATAGACATCTCAAATTCCTTTTGCATATCATCAACAAACTTCATGCTCAAATCATTTTCTCCTCCAAAAATGATATCATCAACAAATACTTGAACAATCAAAATGTTATCATTATCAACCTTTACAGATCAAAGTCAAAAAGTATTGTTTTAACTTTAAATAAATGCAATTTCCCTACGAATATTCTAAAGTAAAATATAAGAGGGAATCAAATCGAGAAAGGCTTTACTAAAAAAATTTAATGTTTTTCCAGACCAAAAGACCCACGTTAAAGTGATTCTGTTTTCAAATGATTCGTGAGATGACAAAATTGACAATGGTTTTGGTGGTGTCGAAAGCGGAAAATTATAGTTTTAACTTTATTTTCTCTTATTTTAGAATCAAAATCTGAGTCTTTATCTCACCTGTGCCATATTTAATAAGTTCTGACACATGCTTGTAAATTTACTATTTACGTAGTGCCCTTTCCAATAATTTTCCTTTGTCTTCTTCTCACTAATAAGTGAGGGTTTTGTAAGAGCACTCTTTTTCTGATCGATCATAGTACAAATCGTGGCCAGAGTTTTATTGCTACGAAAAATTATTAGATGGGGACGAAAAAGTTTCCAACATGATCCTATCTGCATTTCAAGATTCTAAACTTCCATGATGTCATCCTTTGGTGAATTGATCCTATGAGGCATGTATAAAAGGGATTTGGTCCTCTCATTTGGATATACATGAATGGGTGATACAAAAGAGGCAAAGGAAGAAATATACATAATAGGTGAAGTTCAAGCATTCAAGTCTTCAAGCATCCATCAAATCTTCTTCTCCATGTAGCTTATTCATTTATCCATTGGAGCAACATTTACAACATTCACTTGCAAGCATTTGTGTGTGTGTTAGGGCTTTGTCATGTTACATGCCATTGCATACAACTTTTGTGATTACATTGAAGAAGCAAAGCAACCAGTATCAACAAATTGAAGATCTACAAGGTATACATTTCCATTGATTACATTCAAGTATTTGCAATTACTTTCTTTCAAGGTTGATTCTTTAACTGGGGTTTGACTAAGGCAAACCCCTATCCACAACCTTTCTTCCCCTCTTTTTTGTCTGTAGCTTGCAAGCACACAACTGTAATTGTGGGTTTGGATTCATTTGCAGAGACGGAGAAACCCTTTTTGTTTCACAGATTTTTTGGAGGACCGTGGCCACCATCATCATGGTCCCGACAAATTTTCCTTAAATTTGTAGGCTAGATCTATACTAGTCTAGATATCTCATATCCGAAGTTATAGCATCATCTCAAACCAGTAGCCCCTCATTTCACTCATTTTATCTATCTTTTCTACATAGTCAACAAGTCAACATTCTCATTTACAAAAGAGGGTAAATCACACTTCAACCCTTGCAATGAACTTGGAATTCACATCCTTGTTTCCCTTGGATTTGGACCTAGTGGATTCAAGCTCCTATTTTGAATGTAAAGTCCTTCCGAGTGAAAATCATCCTAGTGGCTTTCTTTCCCTCTCCTAGGTGGGGAGTCACTAGGATCCAATTTTCCATTTTACAACGATGAAGGGTAATCTAGTGTTGTTGAGTGCAGGATGTATTGCAAGAGGTGACAAAGGTAACCTAGTTGTCAAATGTTTTCAAAATCTAGGAGAAGGTACAAACAATGTCACAAAGACTAAAGTTGTGCTCCTTGTTGTTCAATTGGTGGGATCACTAGGAATTCCCAATATCCATTTAGAAGGAGATTCACATATCATTATCCATGTGATTCCCAAAGGTAGAGCTGAAAATTGGAAAATTGATAAAGATATCCAAACAATAAGATGCCTACTAGCCACTTCAAAAGTTTTAGGTATCATACATAATGAGAGAAGGAAATCAAGAGGCAAATGCCTGTGCTAACCAAGCCTTTGAAATTATAGAGGGAATGACATAAGTAATCAAATATAGTCATAATGTTCAATAAATTAAAACATTTTGATTTCAAATTTCCATCACATTGGGAAGGATTAGGCTTGAATTAGAATTTGAGGAAGAATATTCTCCTTATCTCTTGTATAGACTCATGATTGTTGAGAAGGACAATGGATTAAATGCTCTGAGGTCTCTGACCTACTAAGATTTATATCAAATCCTACTATGATCTATGGTGAATTGTGGTACATTTCTAGCTTCATCGCACTTGTGATTAGGTAGCGATAGCCAGAGGGGATGTATGGGTTTGATAGGCAAGTACTCTAGAAGGCTTTACATGAAAAATCCTATCCATAAAAAAATATTTTGAGGTCGATATTATGGATACGAAGGAATGAGACTTTAATTGAAAAGAATGTATCAGTAATTGATCTTGGGTGGCAGATGTACGTGGGGTGGTGAGTCTTCATGATGGCTTCTTTTCAAAGTGTCAAGTTGAAAAATCTATGAGACACAAAATAAAGAAGCTCTTCCTCTACAAAACTAGGGAGGTGAACTTCTCACCAAGGGTATCAACGCCAATGGTGAATTTTTGGGGACTGATATCAGATGAGACACTATCGAATATTTTTTGGTTTGAAGAAAAGGATTTCTAGACACGAGTTAAGATCATTATGGGAGAAGAATACTTTAATTCCACCTTTGAATATCTTAGCAATGTTGATGTGGCATCTATTTTCACGGCATGGTGTTTCAAGTTGGAAACAAAAGAGATAATTTGATGGGTTGAGGAGAATTGCATCCTACAAGAATGGAGGGGAGGTTTTGATAGCCTCATGGAAATAGCATGAGATGGGCAAGGCTTCATCCGCCCCGATTGTGTATGGCTCCATGTGAGAGAATTCATCCTAACCCTATGCCCATTTTGTGTGTATAGTGCAAATAGAAACAAGGAAGTTCAATGGGCTTCAGCCTAGGTAGGCATGACACAGGCGAAGGCCTCCCTCAAAGAAATGGAAGCTAGGAGCCTTAGGAGGGAGATAGAGAAATGGGGCTCATATGAGGAGAAATTGTCCCTTGCTGATAGCGCCTCCTCATGACAAAAGTGAGGTGGATCGAAGTGTTGGAAGAAGAAGAAAGGTTGTTCCCTTTGAATTGGATTTCCCCCATAGGCACACATGGAAGAAGAGAAACCACAACTAGAGAGCGAACAAGGGGTGCCTAATGATAGGAAGGGAAAGACAATTGTGCAAGCAAGGTAAAGGGGTAATGTGCAGGTGACTTTCATGTTTTTTGTTATGATATAAATATTAAATAGCAAGGCGAGTTCATAATAATGGTTCCCACTTTTACCCACGAAGGAAAAATGCAATGGTGAGAAAACAAATTCAGAGGGTGTTCATTCGAACTAGGGGTGTTCGTACGAACTACCCTTTGGGGTTAAAGCGAACCCCCCACTTCGCTCGAACCTACCTTTTCAAGCAAAACCCCTTCAATGGTTATTTTTGTCAATTTTAAATTATATTGGGCAGGTTCTCTCAAACCCCCCTTCGCTCGAAGCCCCTTCGCTCAAACCCCCTTCATTTGAACCCATGTTCATACGAACTACCTTTTTTGAGATCTCTCCCCAAATTCTTTAGAATTCTGAGAAATTTGGCCTTCAAACATCTGGTTCAAGGCTCAAATGAAAGAATATTGATAACCCAAAAATATAAGATGGTAGTGCTCGAAGAAATCTTTCCAACGAGTATAATTTTATTAAATTATGAATTTATTATGTTCTTGTTTTTTTAATTTTATGAAATATTGGTTTTTCACCGAACATGAACTTCTTTGTATAACGCATTGGGAAAAATAGGAAACTAATTCAAAAAAATTCTGAAAAATATCTATGCCCTAGGCATTGATGTCTTCTTTCTAACAAAAAAAAAAGAATTTTGATATATATAGAACAAGATATGTTTTCAAACCCAAACCTATGTCTGAATTATAACTAGTCGGACTTCAAAACTTAATAAAATAAAAAAATTCAACATATCACTATCAAACCAACAAAGCCCTAGATATTGATGTTACAGACCAAAATTTAAAATAATTTAGTTTTTATCATTTATAGAAAAAAGGTTATGCCTTTTGGGAGGGACATCACTCTTAAAAAATGAAGTTTGCTATAAAAAACTACTTTTCGAGGGAGATGGAAAAATTAAAAATAAAATCTTCAAAAAAATTTGAAAAAAATATATTAAAAATATATAGACAAAATGCTAAAAATCACTAATTTACATCATCTTCAAATTCTTAATAGTTTAAAATTTATAGTTGTCAGAAGTTGAAAATGATTTTAAAAATGTTCATCTCAGTGTCAAAAGTGGCAAAAAAGTGGGAACCATTATTGTGAGTTCACCCAATAGTACATATTTATGTATATGTGCATTATATATTGATGTATATGTGCATATGTAAAGGTGGGAAGACATAGAAACTGATTACAAGTTAAAGAAAGGGCAAATCTTTTGAACATGATGAATTCTAAAGGTTATGATCTTTGTTTTTATACTATGAATTTTGTAATATTTTTTCATATAAATACAAATACAATATTTACCAAACTAAAAAAAATTAATCAAGCAAAAGCTTGTTACAATAATGTTTTTTATTAAAGAACAAACAAGTTTTGAGGGAACTTAAAACCATGTACAACAAGTTTTGAAGGGACTTGAAACCCTCATAATTTTCATGAATTTGGAACCCTCAATAGAAGACTATAATAAGATACAACATAGATATTTAGCAGCCTAGCCGCAACCAAACAATACAGAGTAAGTGTTAAAGAACCAGTGGCAAGTTGAATCCATCCTCAAAGGTTTTTGATGGACATAAACATAGGGAACAAGGCTCCAGGTCAGTGCAAGAAGATGAGTCCTTTTTTTGGCCAAAAAGTGGAAGTGTTTTCCTTGTTTTTCAGATTTTGTCTCATTTGAGCTTAATTTTTGAAACACTTAGGGATTGAATCTTGGAAAAAGTCAGTAATATAAAAGATAGCCCTTTGAGTGTAATTTTCAAATATGTAATTTATTTTAATACCCACATAATAAAAAATAAATTTTTGAATGGAATTCTAAAAACTATGTTTTAAAAATGTTTGTTTCATGACCATACCATGCACGTGTACGACCCACACTTTTTGACACAATTAAAATTATTTTCTCAAACCGTTTTGGGAAATGGTTTGTAACACACTAAAGATTGATGAGCATATTTTTCTGTATTTGTTTTTCTAATATTTTTTTTAATTAATTTTTGAATGGCCGTAATTATCTTTTTAAAAATTTGACGTGTACAACCCACATAATTTGACATTAACTTAGCATTTTTTGAATTTTTTTTTTTAAATAGAAAATAATTTTGTGTAGATTGATGACATATAATTTTTTTTTCAAAATTCATTAAAATAAAAAAGTTATTAAATTAAGAAAATTAGTTAATATTTCAAATTTATGGACCTGATTTAGTATAAATTAAATGAAAAATAGTTAAAATAATCAATTTTTAAATAAATTTAAATATTTAGAATCTAGACAGTATAATCTGAAATGGGTTTTAATTTCGTATAAAAATTCTCTGATTAGAGGCACGTAAACTATTTCAAAAGTTCATATTTGTGCTTTCATTCATGGAGCTTTGAATTTGCAGGTTCATGTCTCAGGTGTGGCCATCCCAGGCCTATCCCGGGCCTAATCCTAAGGCAAGTGGCGGGTTATGGATTCAAATTTTACTGAACGGGGGCCTGTTGTATAAACGGTTTTATAAACGGGGGCCTGTTCCATTTTTTGCCCATTAAATTTAATAACGGGCCCCCATTTCTAAATAATTGTTACTGTAAAAAAAAGGATAGATTGCATCGATTTACCACACTGTCATTGAAATCCGTACTGACAAAGATTTTTTACATCATTTGGCAGTACTTTTTAATATTTTTTACACGATTTTTTGAAGAATTCAGTAAAAATATATTATTTTTTGAAGAGGAGTTTGTAAAGATGGGTTCTAAGAAATGTCAAAAGAAAAAAAAGAGGACAATGACAGTGGACGAAATTCAAGCACAAAGAGAGAAGGACACAAAACACCAAAGAGATCGAAGATCACAACAACGGTAATTGAATAACACTTCTGAAGCATCTAGTTCAGTGCCTGTTGTAGATGAGACCATTGAAGACATCATGATGGATGCAAGAAATGTAGAACCACACACGAGCATGAATTTTGATGCAAATGTTCATGTGGATGCGAATCCTGGTATGTTTTTAAAACTCGATGACTATGATTCCAATCAAATTGCTGATTGAAATGAAGCTGGATATAAATTTCATACAACAATACGAAAAGAAATAAAAACTGAAAATATTACACCACTCTCTCTGAAAGAAAATGAATGTAATTTGTTCACTATTGATAGCAATGTGCTAGATAATCTTAATGGGTTAGTTTCTTGGAGACAAATTAGAACACATGCAAACAGATTATATAAACAATTTTTCTATAATAAAAAGTTAGGATTCCAATGGCAATTAATGCTACAATTAATAAAAATGTTTAAAATGCATAAAGTCACGAAAAAAATAGGTATTTATGCACAAACAAAAAGAAAAGATGAATCATATAAGCAAATTGTATCTACTATTGCCAGTGTCATCGATTCTATGAGAAAAACAAGTCGATCTAAAGATAAGAATGTAGCACGTAGAGTTATAATGACTGTTATAGTTGACAAAATGATTGTTAGTAAAAGAATGTTAAGTGATATAAGTGGCTATTTGAACTTACATCATAGAACCTTGTCAAGAGCGGCCAAAAGAAGAGACACAATTGAAATTGATCCACTAAACCATTGTTGGAGTTTTAGTGGTAGACTTCAAAGGTCGGACATGAAATTAAATGATGAAACTAAATAATTAATTGCAAAATTTTGGCATGATAACACTAGAGTTTCATCAAATGCTAGAGATTTTTTAAAGTTAAGGGTGGGATCAAAAATTTGTGATCCTCATCCAAAACATCTTCTTGACATGACTCAAACTGAATTCTTTAAAAAATTTAGTTATGAATCCGTGTTAATGAATTTACGAATTAGTCAAAGATCATTTGAAAAATGCAAACCCTGGTATGTTAAAATCAATAAACAAAGAATATCTTGTTGTTGTAAAACTCATGTTCAATTTTGTTACTATTATGATTTTTTTCGATATATACGTTGTATGTTGCATGGTAATGATCTTGTGCAGGATTGTGGTGTTTATGTTCCACCTGAAACTATAAAAGATTTTATTGGAAGTTTATTTTGTAAACCACCTAATGAACAATTATTTCTTTCCAGTTCATGCATTTATAGCCTTTGCAATTTATGTGGGAACTATTCTTTGATAGGTGAATGTTTGCATGAACATGTTTCATTTGAGTTTGGACAAAAAATGGTTGATGTTAGGAGATTTAAAAATATAGAATACCCTCTAAAACTCATGTTCAATTTTGTTACTATTATGATTTTTTTCGATATATACGTTGTATGTTGCATGGTAATGATCTTGTGCAAGATTGTGGTGTTTATGTTCCACCTGAAACTATAAAAGATTTTATTGGAAGTTTATTTTGTAAACCACCTAATGAACAATTATTTCTTTCCAGTTCATGCATTTATAGCCTTTGCAATTTATGTGGGAACTATTCTTTGATAGGTGAATGTTTGCATGAACATGTTTCATTTGAGTTTGGACAAAAAATGGTTGATGTTAGGAGATTTAAAAATATAGAATACCCTCTAAAGGATGGAAAGATGGGGAAACGTTTATAATTGATTACAGAACGAAATAGTGTGAATGCATTTATTAGTGAGTTTAAAACTCATTTTGTTCCAAAATATGTGAAACATTCCCAACATGTCCGATGGCTTGATGGACATTTTTGCATATGCAAGAACACATTTCCACTTGGAACAATAGTATCAGTTGTGGATTTTGCAGAAAATTATACTCTAAAACCATAAGAGGAAACTCAATCACAATACTACATCTCAGTGCAAGTCACAATATTTGTGCACATCATATATAGACATGACCATCACAGTACAGAAGATAACAGAAAAATTTTGAGGGAGTATCATTTCTATGTTAGTGATAATCGATTACACTCATTAGAGTTTGTTCAACATTGCTTTGAGGTATTTTATGATAATCTTAAGGAAAGAGAAATTGACATGAAACAACATATGATATGGTCAGATAACTGCACTGGACAATTCAAAAATGCAAGAATGTTTTATTGGCTATGCAAAGTTCACAAGATAACCAATGTCCAACATTTATGGAGTTTTTTTGAAGTGGGACATGGTAAGGGGGAACACGATGGAGCCGGTGCCTGTATAAAAAGAGCTCTTGCTAGAGAACAATTGAAATTTGAGGATGCAGTGAAATTCAAAGATGCTCGTGCAGTTGTAGATTGGCGCAATTCAAAGTTGTCAAAAGGATCAACTGAAAACTCTGCAATTTGACATTTCTTCTGGTTGATAGAGGAAGATAGTATTCATATTCAGCATGATTGTAATACCATCATTGGATCAGCTAAATGGCATTCATTTAAGAGTTCTAATTCAAACACATGGACTATATTCACAAGGCAACTTGCTTTCTTTTGTCAGTTTTGTGTTTCCGGAGATTGGGAATTTTCTGAGAATAAAGAATGGGTTGAAGAATGGCAACAAAGATCATTGACACCCATAGATGTAAATGATCTGCATGAAAGAACTAATGAAGATATGGATCAAATGTTTGCATCAAATGACTATGATCGCATTTCAGATCTTATACAACAAGGTAAAATTGTTTCTAAAATTTGTGTTGATTTATTAAATAGTACATATTTATGAAATCTTACAATGTATATTTTTGTTTTTATTTCTCATTAAATATTAAAATAAAATTGTTTTGTGCACAGGAAATGTCTATGTTGTTGTTACACCAGAGGACAATGAAGAGGGGATAGAGTATTGGTTGGCTCAATGTGTAGAGCCAAAACATAAGCTAACCACTCCTTGAGTAGATGATGATGGTTATGACTATCCAACAGGATCTGTGGTTGTTGTTGGCACTTGGCTATGCAAATATCTAACCAGAAAGAATGGATTGCCTACATTTGAAGATTATGAATTAGAGAAGAAGATTATACATTACTTGCATTTGGTAGTGGCAACTAATATAAAATTGGATAGATATCGTGGCAGGCCTGCTAATAAACAATTATGGACTCTCTCTATGGAAGAGCATGAGACAATTATAGATGCTTTGCAAAAGAGAGAGGATGCAGATGGTATAACAGAATGAATATCAAGTAAGTTATAATTTAAACCCTTAATCCATCTCCCTTTTAAAAGTCGTGATGCATATTATATACAGCATTTTAAATCATGTATCATAATTATAAAATCTAATCTAGTAAAATTTTGTTTCAAGTCTACCACAAGTAGAAGGCATCAATGAAAACAAAGTTATTTGTGAATACTTTGTGTTTCATTTTGAATAATTACAAGTAAGTTAAATTTTTGTACCCTTAAGGAAAATCCCTTTGTATTTTAAATTCAAAGCATCCTGATTATAAAAATTAATCATATGTATTTATTTTTTCCAGGTCTCTCAGAGTAGACTTGGCCTCAATGACTACTATTGTTTGTGCATACTTTATGTTGTATTTTGAGAGATATAAATACTTATTATTATAATTTAAATAGACTGTTTATTTTATTTTAGATATGTCTTCTTGATTACATTTTGTGTAATATACATAAATGAGAGACTATTGGTCAAATTTATGAATGAGATAATTATGTTTTAATCAAGTTCTATTCATTAAATTTGTTTTGATACTTTTTAATTTAGAATATGTTATAATTATAAGATATGTTTCGATATTTAGTTCATGATGTATGTACCTTTAGTTTATCTAATAACAAGAACTATTTAAATGGAATTCCAAAAATAAATTACAAGTCCACATAATCCCTATAAAGTTGTTTAAGCACAACTTCCATAAATAAAATTTCAAGTCCACATAATATATAAAGTATGCACAAAATATATATGATCTAATGTGCACAAAATATACTTTCACATAATTTCAAGTCCACATAATATCTAATGGGCACAATGCACATAAAGTATGCACATAATATATATGATCTAATCCTATTATGCAACTATCCATATATATAAAGTATGTGTGCATGTGTAAACAAATATGTAAAGTCCATAAAATAGTACATATCAGAGCCAAATAAATAGTAAAATTTCAAGTCCACATAATCCATATAATATCTAATCCATATATATATCTGGATGGTAACATGATGAACTCCACATAATATCTAATGTGCACAAAATATATAAAGTATGCACAAAATATATATGATCTAATCCTATTATGCAACTATACATATATATAAAGTATGTGCACGTGTAAACAAATATGTAAAGTCCATCAAAAAGTACATATCATAGCCAAATAAATAGTAAAATCTAAGTGCTATCATCAATAACATCCCATGGTCTCTTGTCCCCGAGACGTGGTCCAGATCTACCTGTCTCATGTTGTACAAGAAAAAAAGAATATTAAAGTATGACTTGAAATTAACTATTAAAAGAATCATTTATCAAATATAGTAGAATTCATAAATTAAGTTACAAACTTACCATATGCTCATCAGATCCTCTAGTACTATCTCTCTTGTCCCCGGGATGTGGTCCAGATCCACCCATCTCATGTTGGACAATTAAAAAATAATATTAAAATATTACTTGAAATTAACTATTAAAAGAATCATTTATCAAATATAGTAGAATTCATAAATTAAGTTACAAAATTACCATATGCTCATCAGATCCTCTAGTAGTATCTCCTCTAGCAGTAGCTTGTGCAGTATCAACACCAAATGTAGTGCTAGCTAACTCCTGTACAAGGTCAAATTCAAAGTGTCCAATTAAATCTTAAATTAAGAGTCAAAATAAGATCAAATTAAGTATTACATATTAATACCTCAAAGGATGTCGATGTGCATTCAAATTGGCTCTGATCAAAATTGTGAGGATAACCTATCCTAATGGTAGTGTCCACCTGCATACATGCATTTAATGAAATCATATTTAGTGAACATATATATGTGTACTAAATAATTTCAAGTTAAGTTACAATATTGTAAGAGTTCATATTTAATTTAAGAATTATAAGATACATACCATAGATGGTGTCACAGTAGTCAGACCCTCTTCTCGATGTGATGTAGAGGGTCCCTCATGACCTGAATCCTAGAGAAAGAAGCGTTCAATGTATCAACATGAAAATTTATATAGTATACGATGATAACATATTAACTTAAAAAGATAGTACAATGTCTAGTTAGAAATTTATACTATACCCCATAAGGTGTGTTGAGTTGTGTTCCAGTAGATGCAATATTGACTCTAATATTAGGTGTAGTCCTTATCTACATAAACAAAATTTATTTAATGAAGTATTATATTGTATAAAAAAAAGAGATGCACTTATTTTATACCTATATTCAATGAAGTATTAAAATATTGACATGTACATGTATATATAACTATACCTTGTCAAGATGAACATCTGAGCAAAGAAAATCCATATAAGATGTCATCATACTATCATCTACTACATCATGCTCAGCTGGAACTGAAGCAAATCCTATACTAGCAGTAAAACCTAAACACGTCTCATGACAACTCGAACACGTATGTGGCATCCATCGAGGAGCGGATGCCATGTAAGCAGCTTACTCACTCAGGTTACCTGTGAGGGAAGTCAAAGCATCTAATGTTGAAATGAATGATGTATTTTGGACATCTGCAGGAATTGATGGAGAAACAAGTGGAACTATGGTTGGATCTGGTAGGGGATTATTACTCTCTGCCCCTAATCTATGCTATGGCATTCCACGACCAACACCCTGGAATGACTTAAATTCAAAATAATTTGGTTTTTGGTTCATTACAAACTCAGAGTATAATTTCTTCAAAAAATAAAAAGGGACCTCATAATTACAATGTGGTGGATAAACAAAAAACATCCACCATCTATCCCAAAAGTATCTAGCCATTTCTGGATGCACACACCACCTAATTGAAATTCTTTTCTGGTTAGGTTGCATTGGTTCTCTTGGTTAGTAAAATATGGACATAAATGAGCTTTGGTTATTTTCAAATTAGTGATTTGCCTATAAGTTAAACCATCGGCATAAAAATCACGCAACTCTTGTCATCGTCTATGAAATTGATCTAATTGAGAATCAACAGATCTAACTGACTCGACAATAGTTTGCATTGATTTTGCAAACTGTATAAGATGGGGTGGCGTGATTGGCCCAATTTGGATAGCAACAATGTTTTGTTCAATCACTTGTAGGTTTTCATTAATTCATTCTCTTAAACGAATTTCATCCAATCTAGGGGGTGGAGGTGGAGGTGGTGGTGGTGGTGGTGGTGGAGGTGGAGGAGGAGGAGGAGGGGGTTGTGGTGGGGGATTTTCACCTAATAGTTCATCTATGTCAAAGACATCCATGATAACAAAGAGCTCCTGCATATATAAAGATATACATGAACTATATACAACTCTATGTCAAAGAAGAATCTATTTTACTAAATTTAAAAAAACATTTATAAATAGTAACATTTCTATGTTGTTGAATGAGATACACATGAAATATATAATATAATATTGAACTTAAAAAAATATACATGTACATACTATTGAATCTTTAAATATAAAATTTACGCACAAAACTTCATAAAAAATTTCAATGAAACATCATAAATCTATTATATATTCAATTTAATAAATTCATTTCTTGTAAAATGCATCAACTATTAAAATCAATATAAAATATTTCATACATAAGATCAATAAAGAAGTGGGAAATAAGATCTATAATAATAGGCCAATGTATGAACATAAGATAATACTTTAAGAAGATAGATTAACCAATATACAAACATAAGATAATGCTTTAATGAGATAAAAAAAACACTATATGAACATACATGTGAAGCAAATGGTCTTGAAGATCATAAGATAGAACAAAGATTAAAGTATAAGACATCAATCATTATGGGAAATTAGTAGTTACTAATAAAGATTAGATTTAATGTAAAAATTAAGAGATAAAACACATGAAGTAAAAGTATGATTAAAAAAGAAAATCAAGTGAGAAAATATTAAACATGCCCTACAAGTGGGGTAATCGAATATGAAGTAAACATAAAATATTCAATCATGTGATATCTAGTGGTTTCTCTTTTATGTTATGTGTCACCTCAATGTGTACATTCACTTTGCTGGTGCATCATTATTTTCTTGCATTTACCTAACTATTGTATTGCATATTTGCACCTAGAGGATAGGATAAGATTACTTGGGTAGATATCTACCTAGGTAGGCATCACATGTTCAACTCATACTCCCTACTTTGGTAGAGATGTGGATATATGTTTTTCATCTTCTCAATTTTTTTGTAAGAGTTCTCTGTAAATAGGATTTTATATATTTGAATTTTTCTAAAACATGTCTCAAAATGATTAAAACACTTGAATCAAGGTCAAAAACTAGGAATGTGAGATACAATATGATATGGATGATGATAAGGATGGTTGAGAATAAAGAGAATTTGAATGGATTATGGTATACTCCTAAGTGTAGGGCACTTTTAAAAAAAATTATACATGATGCCAAGGTGTCATAAGAATGGTTTTCACCCATGAATAAAAAAATTATGTTTACTTTTATCTCTTTTTTAATTTTTATGCAAAACCAAATCCTTTAGGTGTGGATATGTTAAATGATACACAGGATATTTATAAGTTTTTTAAAATCTAATAATAGGACCAACTATGGACCTATTATGCAATGTCATGGCATAATAGGTCCATAATTGGTCCTATCATACTAAGTAAACATGTTGAATTAGCATAGTTTCAGTGTTGGAGATGAATTAGATGATGAAGTTGGCAATTTTTGAGAAAATCATGTCATGTTGTGGCTTAGTAGGTCCTATTATGGCATAATAGGTGGACTATTATGCAATGTCATGGCATAATAGGACCTATTATGCCATGACATGACATAATAGGACCAACTATGGATCCATTATGCAATGTCATGGCAGAATAGGACATATTATGCCATCATGGCATAATAGGTCCATAATTGGTCCTATCATACTAAGTAAACATGTCGAAGCAGCATAGTTTCAGTGTTGGAGATGAATTAGATGATGAAGTTGGCAATTTTTGAGAAAATCATGTCATGTTGTGGCTTAATAGGTCCTATTATGGACTTGTTATGCCATGATGGCATAATAGGTGGACTATTATGCAATGCCATGGCATAATAGGTCCTATTATGCCATGACATGATATAATAGGACCAACTATGAACCCATTATGCAATGTCATGGCATAATAGGATATATTATGCCATGATGGCATAATGTGTCCTATTATGCCATGACATGACATAATGTGTCCATAATTGGTCCTTTTATACCATCACATGACATAATAGGACCATAATAGGACCTTTATGCCATGACATGGCATAAACCTAAGCCTAAACTTTGATATCTAAAATTTGAAGAGTAATGTTGGTTACTTTTAAGGTTATACTAATTTAGTGGTAACTTTTGTATTGCCTAATGAGGATTAAGAACAAATTAGGTACATATGTTCAGTTTTATTTCGATTTCCTTTTCAAACGTTTTTGTTTTTTGTTTCGATTTCATTTTTGTTTTTTTCTTTCAATTTCGTTTTTGTTTTTGTTTTTGTTTCGATTTCGTTTTCATTTTTGTTTCGATTTCATTTTCATTTTCATTTTTGTTTTTGTTTCGATTTCGTTTTCAATTTTGTTTTTGTTTCGATTTCATTTTTTCATTTTTGTTTTTGTTTCGATTTCATTTTCATTTTTGTTTTTGTTTCAATTTTATTTTTGTTATGATGTTTCTGAGATATCTAATTTGATATTTTGTTTCGTTAATTATCTAGGTTTGATTTTGATTTCTAAATTTGTTGATTAGGGTTTAGGGTTAGCTATTAAAGAATATTTCAGATCAAAATCAAGAATTTACAAATATAAAAACTAATTTATTTATAGGCTACTTTAAAAAAAACTAAATAATACACAAAAAACAAGAAAAATATACAAGAAACTTATGAAATGTGAAAATAGATGACTAAATGTGTACCTGGGATAGTGGTGGAGGCTTGAAATGGAAACTACAGCAGGGGGGCCATTTTTTATCTCCTATTGTCAATTTACTGTCACGGTGAAAATGAAAAATTCGCCCAAAAAAAAGGTAAAAATACAATTTAAAAATGGGAGCCCATTTTTAAAAAAAGGGCCCTCGTTATTTACAAACGGGCCCCCATTTTTTTTACAAAGGAGGGCCTCTTTACTTTAGCTCCGGCCTCTCGTCACCTTTCGGCTCGGGAGCCTGAACAATTAACGGGCCCTCATTTTTTTAGAACAAGCCCCCATTTTTTGAAAACGGGGGCCCGTTTTGAGGAGTGCATTTTCCAACACGTAGACTTCCACGAATCTGTGACTCATTAGCTTGCACATACCCCTCCCTCAACCATAACCATGGGTTTTATCCAGGCTCCCACAACCTCATTCTTAAGAGTGATCACCACTTTGAGTAACTTTCTTTTCAATATTTCCATCTCCATAGGAGATAAAGGAAAGAAGTCAGCAGAAAGGCCATCATCACCTCCCTTATAGACAAAGGTAGGGCTTCATTAGCCCCCGAATAGCACTTCTATGCATAATTAGCAATATCCAACTCCACCTCAATAGGAAAAATGTCACATCCATCTCCCCCTCAATACAAGATTAAACCACCTCTATAGGAAAAACCAGAGGAACCAAAAGATGCAGAAAATGAAGCACAATAAGAAAAGCTAGGGAATCAAGAAGGAGAGGGACAATATAACCCTCACCACAAAGAGATGTAGCATTCAAAAGATATAAACATAGAAAACTAGACCCCATCATTAGGAAAATCACATACCAAACAGATTTTGAAGGAATCCATAATAAAAAACCTCTCACAAAAGATCATTATGAGCATAGGAGTGCAAGGAGAGAAGAGAAATAGAGAAACAACCATATGTTTGCCTCAAGGGCTAAGAACAAGTTGAGACATCCAAAAAGACCTCAAAGAAACAAACATAAAGCTCTCCCAGTCAAGGTAGAAATAGCTTCCACACAGACTCATAGAAATATGAATAGTAACAAGGCTCCATAAGAAAATAATGGAGCTAAAAAATAGAAAGGGCTCAAGATCAAGAAAAAAAAACCATCATGGGGTCTAAAACCTCCACCAGGAAACCCAACAGGAGCCAAGCCCCTTAAGAGCATCTATCATAGACAAAAACCAAATGAGGGTAGAAGAACCAATCAAGTCTCCCACCAAAATCACCCACACCTGAGGAAAGGAGATCTCAGGCCAAATTGACGCAGAATACAAAGACCTCAACCCAAAGAAAAACTGAATGTTGAGCCAATCCATCATGTCAAGGAGAGAAAGGCTCTGAGGAAGTGGGTTTCAAAGGGTCTATGAAACCAACATGATGAACACCCCACATAGCATCCTCTAGAAAGTGAAACAAAGGAGCAGTCACCCACTCTAGAGAGCCCAACAGACACTATAATCTAAAAGGAACTGGGCAAGGGGAGCTTGATAGATCAAAGGAACAACCTCACCAATACCACCACAATCCTCTTGATCCCCAAAATTGAACCCAACACCTGTGTCCTTTGTAACCTTAGAATAAGCCCTCGAACCACTCTTTCACCTACTCCAGCAAGCCAACCATGAGACATAGCTGAAGAAAGTGAGGAAAGAGGTGAAGAAACCCAATTGGCCTAAAATTTTTATATATAAATAATTTTAGTTATCCATTTATTTTAAATTATCTTTTTAACTTTTAAAGTGTAAATAAAGTTTACATTCTAAGTAGCAAATAAAGTTCTTAATAAATAATTTTTAACATTAAACATAAATTGAATTTCTATATTTTGAATATCTAATTAGTAGTAATTAATTAAGTAAAAGGTCATTATTATTTAGTATTATTGAAAATTACAATAATAACAAAAATGATATCTCTCCCTAAAAATAAAAACTCTAATAATAAAATATTACATCATTCACAACTTTAAAAAATCTACTTAAACCAACATAAAAAATACAATTGTAATAATGTATATTATAATTTATTGAGAACTAGAAATATTACCTCATGATCATATTTTAATACCAATTTAGAAAATTATTTTTCAAATGATCCAACCTAAATATGAATATAGAAACTCTTTTTTAATTTAATAGTAAATTTAAGATTTTTGTTTTGTGTACAAGTTTTTCTACCAATTTATCATATTTATTAGAGAAATACATACTAATTTACAATATTTAATATCAATTTTGAAATTTACTATTGAAATGATCCAATGGCTCTGGACATTGCAATCAGCTTGCAAGTCTCTTCATAAATATGAACATGGATCACAAAAGTTAGTGGATTAAGTTCATATATGAAACACCTTAGGCATAATAATGTGATTTTCCTTTCATGGAAGACTTGTCCTAGCTCATCCTATAAAAAGATAGGAAATGATAATGGAAATTATTTCGATATTGTAGTATGATTTTACTTTATTTAAAAGAAAAAAAGAAAAACAGTGAAGATATGTTTAATAGAATGATTACCATAGTTAAATCTGAATTTTTTTCTCATGTAGATAGAATGTAGATTTATCTCATCTTATAAAATAATTAGCAAATACTCTTTGACTTGTTTCCATATGAAAATGTATCTTTTTGTTTCACAACAATAGAAACAAGAATGAATTGAATAGATATAAAATGGATAAGAAATAATAATAGAATTATTTCCATATCTTAGTATGATTTGTTATTTTTTAATATAATCAAGTTCATCTTGTTAGGAACCAGAAGGGAAACGAAGAGGAGGGGGGGGGGGGGGGTGAATCACTTGTCAATGAATTTCAACCCAATTATAACCTAATCAAACTTGATACTTAATACCGGTAAACCAAACTTAATGCCGGTTAACAGATTAGCAGTTAATATTAATACCGGTGAAACTTAATGCATAAAACAGAAAGAGAAACAACATCCACAACACATAACACAGAGATTTTAACGTGGAAACCCTGTAAGGGGAAAAACCATGGTGGGAAACCTTACCCACAATCAGATGATACTACTGCAACTAGTATGTGTATACAAATGGGGTTTACACGTGCAGAAAGGCCAACCACCTAGAGCACACTGTTCAAATGAGAGTCACAATGACTGCAGTGGGGTGGTTAAATCCTAGAATAATGTACTGCTCAAAATAGCATCTCCAATGTTGGATTCAGTACTGGTTAAGCTCTGATAAACACCTTCAAACCTTCCTTGAACCTTCTCTATGATCTGCTCATATGATCTTCAATATTCACACATACCATACATACCATATCTCATAAATGAGATCTTCAATATATACAAAACCTAAGACCAAATGTGCAGGTTGGCTCACTAAGAATATTACAATTTAAATCAATTACAAATAAGTCTAGATGTGATGCATCATGTCGACTCAATACATTTACAACAATATCCAATCAATAAATCATCTTCGTAACGTGTTGTGCTGATCTGGAATAGATAACGCATACCAGTCCATAACCTAGACCAATTTTGCTGGTAATAGTAAATATGTCAACCCAATCAGACCAATAACCAAAACACCAAAACCAACTATCAAAACCATGTCTTCGATATAATTAAGTGATCTCCAAATGATAAAAATTCATCATCAGTATCAGTGAACCATATAACCTGTCAGTGAATAATATACCGGTGACTGTGCATAAGTCACTGAACTTGCTGGTGAACATAATGTGTCGGTTCAACATAACCATAGATCTCCAGAAGGATGAGTGTTTACATCAATGACAAAACTAATGCAACACATCCATAATACCAACAATCTCCCCCTTTGGCATTGATGGCAACACTTGATGGAAAAACATCTAAGTGCCAAAACATAATGCCAAAAACCAAAAACCAACAATCTCGAGAGAATAGATCAATACCAGAAATCAAAATACAAATGTATATATCTCTCTCAATGAATAATGTCTCCAAAAAGAATAATCTCTCCCCCAAGGATAATGTTTTTTTATAGATATATTTCCCCCTTCGACATCAAAAGCCAAAGCAATAAAAATACCAGAACATACAACCAACTAATATAACCAACTACTATAACCAACTACTCCCCCTGAGAAGTATCTCTCCTACATCAAAGTCGAAAAAAAGATTTCTATGTTAGTTTATGTCAGTTTGATGCCAATCTACAATTGTCTAAGTCTCTACCGGTCAGGGTATTACCCCAAGCTACTCTCTGAGATATTCAAAGGTTTCCTTAGGCAAAGGCTTAGTAAAGATATCTGCAATCTACTCTTTAGTATTCACATAAACCAATTTCACTTCATTTGCTTCAACATTCTCTTTCAGAAAATTATATTTGATAGAAACATGTTTAGTCTTAGAGTGAAATACCGTATTTTTTTAAATATCAATTGTTGTTGGATTATCACAATAGATGATTATAGGTTCTTTGCATTTTACCTTTATGTCCTTTAACATTTTCTTAATCCATAATACCTAAGTACAATTAGTTTTTGTTGCAACATATTCTGATTTTATTGTTGGTAATGATGTACAACTCTATTTCTTGCTTAACCATGAAATCAATCTGCTACCAAGAAAGAATGCTCTGCCAGTGGTACTCTTTCTGTCATCTACATCTCCTACCCAAATTGCATTGGTGTATGCACATAAATCAAAAAAATTATCTTTAGGATACCATAAACCAAGATTTATTGTGCCTTGTAGATACCAGAAAATCCTTTTTACTGTTGATTCATGATTTTCTTTAGGATTACTCTGAAATCTTGAAACAATACATACTGCATTCATTATATCAGGTCTTGTTTCAGTCAAATACAGTAAACCTCCAATCATAGATTTGTATCTTGTTGGATTAACAGGAGTTGAATCATCCTTCAATGTCAATTTATCAGTTGTAGTCATAGGAGTACTTACCGGTTTAGAGTTTTCCATACCAAATTTCTTCAATAGTTCCTTCAAGTATTTTGTTTGACATATGAATATACCTTTATCAGTCTGTGAAATCTATAATCCTAAATAGAATTTTATCTCCCTAATCATAGACATTTCAAATTCTTCTTGCATCTTATTAGCAAAGTCTTTACGCAATCCATCTTCTCCTCAAAAATGATATCATCAACAAAAACTTCAATAACAAAGATGTCATCATTAGTCACTTTGAAATATAAGTTGCTATCAGCATTACCTTTAGTGTAACCAAGCTTCAAAAGATATTTTTCCAATCTAGCATACCAAGCTCTAGGAGCTTGCTTCAATCCATACAAAGCTTTCCTTAATCTGCAAACCATATCTTTATCATTTTTCAATGAAAATCCTTCAGGTTGTTCAATGTAAACTTCCTCTTCAAGATCACCATTCAAAAATGCACATTTTACATCCATCTGATATATTTTATAGTTCTTATGTGCTGCAAATGCAAGAAATAATTTAACTACCTCAATTCTAGCTACCGATGCAAAGGTTTCATTATATTCAATTCCCTCTTTCTGTGAATATCATTTACACACTAATCTTTCTTTGTTCCTAATTACCTTTCCATCTTCATTAAGTTTATTTCTAAATACCCATTTAGTTCCAATGACATTTTTGTCTTTAGGCCAGGGAACTAATGTCCATGTATTGTTCTTTTCAATTTGTTGTAATTCATCTTCCATTGATTTTATCCAATGTTCATCTTGACATGCTTCAATAATAGATGTTGGTTCAATTTGAGAAATTAAGCATACCTCTTCATTTGCTAGTCTTCCTCTTGTCATAACACCTTGATACTTTTTCCCAATTATCTGATTTTCTGAGTGATTCAGTCTTACATACCTGGGTTTATTCACATGCTGATGTTCTTCAGTCACTGTGGAATTCTCTGATGATGCCAGTGTGACTAGATCCACATTCTATACCAGTGCACTCTGTATTGGTTCATTTATGATCATCTCACTTACTAGTTCAGAATATATAGACCTTGAATTTCCACTAAAGTGTTCATCTATCTTCATATTAGCACTCTCAATGATCTTCTACAATCTTTTATTAAAACATCTATATGCCTTTCTCTTAGATGAATAACCAAGAGATATTCCTTCATCACTTCTAAGATCAAATTTACCAACATACTCATCCCTCCTAGTATAACATTTGCTTCCAAATATTCTGAAATATTTAAGAGTAGGAGTATTACCAAACCATAGTTCATAAGGGGTCTTACCGGTTTCACCTTTGATGTGAACTCTATTGAAAGTTTAAACCGTTGTATTCACTACTTCTCTCCAGTACACATGAGGTAGATTTGCTTCCAATATCATGCTTTTGTCTGCTTCCAAAATAGTTTTGTTATTCCTTTCCACAATTCCATTCTATTGAGGTGTTTGAGGTGTTGATAGTTGTCTTTTGATTCCATTCACTTCATAGAATGTATTAAACTCCTTAGATGTAAATTCTCCTCCTTGATCAGATCTCAAACATTTGATTTTCTTACCGGTTTCATTCTCTACCATTACCTTGAATAATTTGAATTTTCCAAAAGCTTTTGATTTCTCCCTAAGAAAAGTAACCCAACACATTCTTATCACTATTATTCAAATGAAAGATATTACCTTTAGTCTGATTACCAATTGCAATCTCCAATCTAGTTCTATTTCTGATTTTGCATTTTCCATTCTTGAATTGTAACTGAAATCCCTTTTCAACTAATTGACCAACACTTAAAAGATTATGTTTCAAACCTTCATCATAATAAACATTGTCAGTATTCTACTTACCATCCAAAGATATAGTGCCTTTTCATTTGATTATATAAGCTTTATCATCCCCAAATCTTACTAAACCTCCATTGTATTCCTGAAAAGATAAGAATTTACTTTTATCAATAGTCATATGATGTGAACATCCAGAATCTATAATCCATTCATATTTTTCCTCATTTTTTAGCTACCAGGGCCTGCTCTACTGGTGGAACAGTAGGTGTCAATTGATCTTCTTTTATTGCAATAAAATCTCATCCATTGTCTATTAGTTCTTCATCTAAATCATATGTAACTCCTTCATCAGCATAGTAACAAGATTTATCTCTTTTCTTCTTAAATTTGTATCTCTAATATTCAGGGTTAGGCTTATATGTCCTTTTAGCTTCCTCTCTCAATCTTGCATGTCTATCAAGACATCTAGATGCTATATGACCAACTTTATTGCAATTAAAATATTTAAATAGTGCTTTACCTTCATACTTACTTCCAGTTGGAACTTTAGGCGTTTTCCTTACAGATAGTGCTTTAAGTTCATCCAATTCTTCATTTTCCTTCCTGATATCTTCAAGTTCTTTTGCATAAAGTGCTTTCCAATTAGTTTTGTTAGATGATGATGCTTTGAAGGCTAAATCTATCTTAATTGTAGCAACAACACCAAATTTCTCAAGCTCAAATGCTAAAAGTTTTCCAACCAAGGGATCTCTAGATACTGATGTATTAGGCATTGTTCTCAACTCATTAATAGAAATTACCTTCATTTTATATACTGGTGGAAAAGCTCTTAAAACTTTAGAAACAATTTCATCTTCACTTAAGGATCCTTCACAACATTGTATTCCTAAAATAATTTCATTCTCTTTCCATAAAAGAAGAAATTCTTTCATCTTCTTCCATTTTCAAATTTTCATACCTGACCTGGTAACATTCTAGTTTTGCAATTTTGATAGTGGTATCTTCTTCATTCAAAGTCTCCAATTTATCCCAAATACCTTTAGCAATAGATCGGTCTAATAATATCATGATTTGTTGGTCTATTAATGCGCTCAAAAGTGCTTCTCTTGCTTTTCAATCATTCTCTTGATCCTTACCCAATGTTGGTGGATTAGGTTGATTCATAGTAGGACCAACATAGTCATTCTTTGTAACTTCCCATATGTCTCTTACAATGCAATTTAGATATGTCTCCATTCTGATCTTCCATATACCATAGTTAGTTCCATTAAGTTTTGGATTGTCCTTCTTGAAAAAGTTTGTTGCCATAGGATCTCCTCAAGCTGTTAGACTTCTGCAAAAAGAGGACTTAGCTTTGATACCAATAGTTAGGAACCAGAAGGGCAATTGAGATGGGGGGTTCAATCAGTTGTCAATTAATTTCAACCCAATTATAAATTTAATCAAACTTGATACTAGTGACTGGTAAACCAAACTTAATGTTTGTTAACAAATTAGCAGTTAATATTAATACCGGTGAAACTTAATGCATAAAACAGAAAGAGAAACAATATCCACAACACATAACACAAAGATTTTAACGTGGAAACCCTGTAAGGGGAAAAAATACAGTGGGAAACCTTACCCACAATCAGATGATACTACTGCAGATAGTATGTGTATACAAATGGGGTGTACACATGCAGAAAGGCCAATCACCTAGATCACACTACTCAAATGGGAGTTGCAATGACTACAGTAGGATGGTTAAATCCTAGAATAATGTACTGCTCAAAATAGCATCTCCAATGTTGGATTCAATGCCGGTTAAGCTTTGATAAACACCTTCAAACCTTCCTTGAACCTTCTCTATCGTCTACTCATATGATATTCAATATTCGCACATACCATGTTACAATACCATAACCTTACATACCATACATACCATATCTCATAAATGAGATCTTACATATATACAAAACCTAAGACCAAATGTGTAGGTCGGCTCACTAAGAATATTATAATTTAAATCAATTACAAATAAGTCTAGATGTGATGCATCATGTCGGCTCAATACATTTACAACAATATCCAAGCAATAAATCATCTCCATAATGTGTCATGCTGATCTGGAATAGATAACGCATACAGGTCCATAACCTAGACCAATTTTGTCGGTAACAGCAAATATGTCAACCCAATTAGAGCAATAGCCAAAAAACCAAAACCAAGTATCCAAACCATGTCTTCAACATAATCAAGTGATCTCCAGATGATAACAAGTCACAATCTGTACTAGTGAACCATATAACCTGTTAGTGAACAATATACCGGTGACTATGCATAAGTCACTGAACTTGTTGGTGAACATAATGTGCCAGTTCAACATAACCATAGATCTCTAGAAGGATAAGTGTTGACATCAATGACAAAACTAATGCAACACATCCATAATACCAAGACATCTTATGTTATTTCCATAAAAAATTTCAATAAATTAGTGGTTCACTATTTTAAGTTATTTTTCCTAAGAGTAATAATTGATAAGACAAAATTAAGGTTTTAAGTAAATAAAATAAACAAGTAAATATGTCTTTATAGAAGCTTGGTAATTTTATTTGAAATGGTAAACTTTATTTTAAAAGAGAAGAAAAAAAAATAGTGCAAATTTTTATAACAAAATTTTAGACATTACACTAGGAACATTTATGGTCTCATAATTGCTCATATTTGCATGTATAGAATAAATTAGAATCAACATCTAATATAGAAATAACCTCTTAAGAAACATTTCCACAAAGTAGTAAACCCATCAAGGCTCGACACCTTTTCCGGAGACATAAAAAAGACAACCTCTCTCAATTCAGAGCTCGTAAAAGGGGACATTAGCATTCTATTATCTTCCAAGGAAAGTAAAGGGGGAATAGAATCAACAAAGTTACTATCCAAGGTCATATAATCTACTGTAAGTAAGGATTTGAAGAACCTATCTGCCTCAAAAGAAATTGAGTCCTCATAAATGAGACAATTACCAATAGAATCATTTATGCATGAAATCCTATTTCATTGTCTTTTCAATTTAGTGGAAGAATGAAAGAATTTAGTATTCCTATCTCCCTTAGCTAACCAAAGGTCCCTAGACTTATACCTCCAATAAGACTCTTCATGAACTAGAATCTCCTCCAATTAGTCTTTCAAAAACTTCTGTTTATCAAAGGAAGAAGAATCCATTCCATTAGCAAGGATAAAATTATTCCAATCCTCAATTTTACCTTATATCCTAGCCTTCTCCCCAAAACAAAATTTAAATTGAAGAATATTCCATTCTCTAATTCAACTTTTAAGATAAGCAAGCTTTTTGGCCATCTGAAACATCTGAGATCCTTCCACAAAGGGAGCAGAAATCCACCAATCTCTTAAAAGAGGCAAAAATGACTTATCCCTAAACCACATAGGTTCAAATTTAAAAGGAAGCTTGTTAGGAGCTCTATCCTCAAGGATGTGGAACAAGATTGGAAAGTGGTCCGACCCAACATTAGGGAGAACTAAGGAAAAACAATCCAATTCAGTATCAAACCAATTTTCAGACACCAAAAAATGATCCAATCTCTCTGCAATTTGAGAAAAATCTTTTCTCATATTAGTCCAAGTAAAAGGGCCATTATGTGTTTTACAATCAACCAGACACGTATTACCAATAAAATGACTAAAATCATCAACCCTATGTCTATTGGGAAGAATACCCCCATCTTTCTCATGAAGGCTTGAAATTGCATTAAAATCACCTCCAAAAATCAATAAGTTTCCCTTGAGAGGAGAAGCAATCAAAGCCAATCTATCCCATAGCCTCCTTTGACCCAAAATAGACATAGGCCCATAGATATTAAAAATCCAGAACTTAACATTTGAAAACTTACTCTTAACCAAACCTAACATCCAGTTCAAGGTAGAAGAAACCAAAGAAAAGGCTACACTAAAATAATTCCAAAGGAATGCAAGGCCCCCCGAAGCCCCATTAGAAGAAAAAGCACGAAACTTACACACTTTTCAGGAGGAAAACAAAGAATTGACAGAAGACAAATATAACTTGGTTTCTTGTAACATCAAAATATCACACTTCATTAAATCTAATTAGGATTTAATCAAATGTCATTTGTTAGGGGCATTTAAGCCCCTAACATTCCATGATATGATCTGCATTGGCCTCGAGGGGAGACTAAGGCTCCCCTCTTCCCACAGTTATCAATCTAAGACGTCTTCCCCTCATTAAATTCATTTTGAATATTCCTCTTAGAAGCTAGAGACCTAGTCAGAGGTGGGCTAAAAACCTTCTTTTTTGTCCTCTTCCGCTTCGAAGAATTCAAAAGCGAGATAAGATTTGATTGAATCCCAACATCAACCTCCTGATGTGTCTTACAATGTTTAGGTTTTCTACCCCTCCTTGAAGGGGAAGTGAAAGGAGACCCTGTTGAAAGAGGAGTTTGAACCAAGGAATATTTGTCTATTTCAAGTTTGTTCTACATAGCAGAAGAAGGTACCTTTTCTATATCAACCTCCTTATCTGGAGAGAGCACATCAAAAGGGTTTACGGAAGGAGGAATGGACATATCCATGCTCAGTTTAACTAAATCATTGTCCATGGAATCAATCACTTTATCTATCATTTTAGAATCTACAAAAAATATTGTTTTCATTCACCAAGTTCTAAACTTGAGCATTAAGATGTTCCTTCAGGGCAAGCAGAGGTATGTCCAAACCAAAGGTATTGCCAAGAGTAGCTGAGCGAGTCATGAGTTCAACATGATTAGGAGAAGTTCCAACCTCAAGTGACCCCCCTCTATGACAACCTGACTTTAAGGAAATGTTAACTATTGGAGGGGGAGAATTCACTCCTCGAACTAGTGTTGAATTATTCAAACCAACCTCAACAAAATTGGGAAGAGAAAAAGAAGAAATGTCCCCAGTACCCCAAATGCATATCTTGACCAGCATCTGAGATAAAGTTCTTATGATTATTTATGGGGAGGGGCTATGGAACCAACTCCACCATAGACAACCTCAACAATAACAGATTTATCTAGAGACGTAGAAGACAAGGGAGGCACAAAACCCCTTTTAGAACCACTAGGGATGTTGTTAGATTTTAACAAAATATGCATATCATGCCAAGAAAGAGATTCCAAATCAGTAAAACCCTTCTCCATATCAATAGGAGAAGACTTCCCAACCTCGAAACAAGCACTATCAAAAGAAAGCCCTTTTAACCTCAAAAAAAGAGCAAAATCCATGACAACAAAGGACTTGACAAACTAGTCATTATCTTTAACGATATCTTGCCTCCAGGTACCATCTACAGATTTTATGTTACAATAGCGAGGCTGATTAAGTTTAGGGTTAATCAACACATAGATTTTCACAAGGAAATGATCATCCTCAAAAACCGAATGCGATGATAAAAATTTCCCAAAAGAGTCCAATTTTCTTTAGAATCTCAGACCCAACAAGCTCAAAGGGTAATTTTCACAACTTGAACGAGGTGGGGGCTTGCTTAAAAGTATTCCAGGAAGGCACAAAGAAAGGTTTCCACAGCTTGACAAGGATGAAATTACTCTCTAACCAGAAGAAAGGGACTTCCATAGACTTATTTCTAGCTTCCTCTGAATCAAAGACAACAATAAAGGAGCTAGCCAACATAACTTGAAAAAATAGAGTGCCAAACCATCTATCATAAATCAACTATTGTAATTTAGAAAGCTTAACATTCCCTCCCCAAACATGAATGATAACAACAAGAGAGTGAAGATCACAATCTTTTTTCACAAATGAATTAATTGTTAAATCTATCAAAGGAACCGGAAACCATACCTTATCCCCTGAGCTAGGGTTAGCACCCACAGAGTTACGAATATCACCTGAATTGCGCATGGTATTCACCTTCAATGGAGCCCGAGGTTGGGAGATTGATGATGGTTCATTATTATTGGTGAGCCTCACAAGAGAAGAATCCCTAGATGCATTAGACGGACCCGACATCACTCCCTTTTGGCGATTAGGGTTTAAAGAAGCTGGAACCCTCACATCCGCATTGATAATGTCCTTCCATGATTTTTTGTTATCAACCCCAACCTTACCATGCCTGTAACCAGAGGATGTTTTACCCCTATTCCACTATCGAGGGTCCATATTCTTATTCCTATTCTGAAACTGTCGACCATTGTCCCTTGAATGGAAAAACTCGGTCGAAAGATTGCATCATTATGAACCCTGGTATGCACATTACACCACGGTGCCACCATATCAACCCACTTGCCATCATGGAAAACCCACTACGGGGTGTGCTCCATTTGCACATCAAAGGGATCCAAATTTATCAAAATCCTCAAAATCTTCATCTGCCCACCGTTTTGATCGCCCTTTTTTTGTCATTGCAAAAAATTGCAAATTAGGTTATTATTATTATTATTATGTTGTGAAGATAAATAATTTTTAACGTTAAACATAAATTGAATTTCTATTTTTTGGAAATCTAATTGGTAGTAATTAATTAATTAAAAGCTCATTATTATTTAGTATTATTGAAAATTACAATAATAACAAAAATGATATCTCTCCCTAAAAATAAAAATCTAATAATAAAATATTACATCATTCACAACTTTAAAAAATCTATTAAAATCAACATTAAAAATATAGTTGTAATAATGTATATTCTAATTAATTGAGAACTAGAAATATTACCTCATGATCATGTTTTAATACCAATTTAGAAAATTATTTTTCAAATGATCCAACCTTAATATGAATATAGAAACTCTTTTTACAAGTTTTTCTATCAATTTTCATAGCAAAATTTTGGATATTATACTAGGAACATTTATGGTCTCATTTCCTTAATTTCATTAAAAAAAAAATTAAGAAATTACTCACAATTGCATGTATAGAATAAATTAGAAACAACATCTAATAAAGAAATAACCTGCTTAAAGAACATGATCTCGTTTCTTTAATTCCATAAAAGAAATTAGAAAATTGCTCTCAAAGAAAAACTGTTATTTTAAAAGATAAGACTAAATTAGAAATTTTTGTTTTTTGTACAACTGTTAGCATAATCCAACAATTCCAATTCCTTTATTTGTGATCTCTATATATTTTTTAACAACTATCTCTATATATTTATCCTTTCCACAATCACATGATCTCCTTTCCTTAATTCCATAAAGGAAATTAGAAAATTGCTCCCAAAGCAAAACTGTTATTTTAAAAGATAAAGACTAAATTAGAAATTTCTATTATTTTTTAACAACTATCTCTATATATTTGTCCTCCTACCTGTTTTTACACTTATTTAAGCACAACATACACATTCAATCACTCACGGAACAAAAATGGGTGCAAGGAAATCAGGAGTGAAGCAGTTTGCAAAGAAGTTTATAATAGTGTTAATGTTGGTGGTGATATTTGAAGGGGTGAGAATAGTTTCAGCAGGCTGCGACTGTCATCTCACTAGAGAGTGCTTTGTTGGCTTAGTTTGCTACCAAGTAGACTGCGCTAATGGTAAGGGCACTTGTGCGGTCAATTGTGGCTGACCATTCAAAAATAAAAACTATCTTAATTGCTTCTCAGTGGAGATGGATTATATGTTCCAAAATAATTGTATTAGTCTCTAAATAAATAAGACTTATGATCATAGACTCCTATGAGGTGTTTTGAATCTTGCTTGCACACACGCATGCTTGTGGTTAGGTAGAACTAATGGTGTTCTCACTCTCCTCCCTTACATGGATCACCCAGACATACTTTGCAGGCTATATTTCCATGTCCTTCTCTCCATGGATCACCTAGTTTTAGGGGTGAGATATATGTGGTTCTCTTTGTTCGTCTTTCTTCTCATGGATCACTAAAGTCTGTATTCATATCCTCTCTCTCTTCTTCCTCTCATGAATCCATAGTTTTACTGTTGATGGTTCATGGATGATGTCAGCTTTTCTATTCTATGTGATTATGGGTATTTATGTGATAGCATTTGTCTTTGTGTTTCAATTAGTTGTTGAGACATCTAAGTATTGAGGTCTCTTTAGCTAGTTGGTTTGTGGTCTTATGTCTTATCTTTTTTTTGTGTCTTTTGCACTTTGTTTTGTTTTGTTTGTCTTGTTCCGCTTTGTTTTGTGTGTTCTTGCATATGTTTGAGTCAGTTAAGATACTAAGATTGGGGGATTTTGTTCCTCAAGATTAGTGATGTATTATGATCCTTGTAATCTCGATCTACATCTCTCATCCTCATCTCTATTTCTTCTACTTTACCAATAGTACTGGCATAAGCCATACTCCTACTAAAGTGGGGACTAAATGTAGTGTCATAAAATTGTGACCCTAGCACTTTTAACCACATTTGAAGTCCTCACCTTAGCGGCAACATCTTCATTCCCAACAAGGACCTCTCTCTGCATTTCCACCTTGAACCTCTCCTTGTTAAATCCTTGAGATGACCTCGGGACACTATCTGGACCCCAAGATAGGGTGGGACAATGGCGTGGTGCCTAGTGCCCCTGCCCCCCCCATCTTAGGGTGGTTCCAAGATAGGTCCCTCTGGTCCTATCTGCGTTTTGGGATTTCAAACTTCCTTGATGTTGGCCTTTGGTGAATTGATCCTCTGAGGCATTGATGCAAAGGAATATGGGATGTTCAATCACCTTCTTTGGTTTTTGTTGAATAAGGGTCTCCACTAGGTATCACCTAATGGACCAATGTTCTTAACCTTCCCAAGGATCTCTCCACTCAGGACAACTCACAATTGACAAGGAGCCTCCTACCCCTTAGGTTCCAACCCTCCAACCAAAGTCACCTAACAACCCCACACCCCCTAGCAACAGGATCTTTACTCACAAGGTGGAATTTGGCCTATGTGAATGTTCACACATGTGTTATATGAAATTTTCATGGATTATGACCCCTTAGATGGGTTTTTATTAGCCTTTTGTTTTATTTCCCCTATTCGACCTAGGAAATAGGACTACAAGCAATTAGCCCTCCAGTTGGACTTTTCCTAATTTGTCTCACAATCTACCTGGACAACCCCCTAAATAAATTATATATTTGGATACCCTTTTGGGCCTTCTACAAGATTATAAACTTATGCATCTAGCTTTTGAGTACAGATGGTCAAACCCTATTGACCCTCTTTTGCCTCTTCTAGTCGGTATTGGGGTTTAAGCTCTCAAAAGCTTCACCAGTCATTAAGGAATGCAAGACTGACACTTTCCAATGGTTTTAACCTACCCAAGGTTCCTTCACATGCCTAGTTTGACCACCCACCAATTAGTTGTTCAAGTTTTCTATCTCCTTTTCCTACTGCACAGGCTTGCCACATAACCGATGTCAAGCCTAGGGTATCATCTTAGGCAGGCAAAATGATACCTCATGTCTTCACAACCACCAGGAATAGTTAAAATACATTCCAAATAAACATACTCCTAGGTTTCAGATTGATTCCATGGAGAGATGTTGAGTTTTGCCCCTATTAGCATTCAAACCCTTGGTTTGAGGGTTTTACCAGACCAGTGGGTTTAAAAATTCTCCTTCTTTCAATCCTGAATGTTTGTATCTCTCTTGTCTTATCCTTGCTATAGATCTGAACTATTTTCTATTTATGGTACCAGGTCATGGCTAGGAAAAGTAGAGGAGGTGGCCGTACAGGTGGTCGTAAAGGAGGCAGAGGTGGAGGATGGGGCCATGGTTCTGACCATCACAGTCCTTCACCACCACCCACTCATGTGAGTGTTGAGCCAAAATAGTCAGTTCATTAGGAGTAGGGACAATTTGTTCATCAGAACTCTTAACATGTAGGAGAACATGTTTCCGAAAAGGAAGAGCTGAGACAATACTGGTCTTGAGGTAGAGACCTGGCTCATCTGTTTAGACCGGTGTTTCGCTATGTTTCCATATAGTACAACACCAAGGCGAGATGTACTATTATGTGTCTCAATAAATTTGCTTCAATTTGGTGGAGAGTAGAGGAGGAGAAGATCGGTGTATGCATCAACACCGTTACATGGGAGCTATTTCTGGAGAGATTTAGGGCACGATTTCTCTCACCCCAGTGCAGGCAAACTCGAGCAGATGAGTTCTACACCTTGCGTCAGTATGGGATGATAGTAGACCAGTATGAGCATAGGTTCTATGAGCTCAAATAGTATGCTAGGATTGGTAATGATGAAGCTATGCTTGTCCAACATTTCTTGAGGGGGTTGAATGACCACATTAGTGGAGGAGTGAGGGTGTTTGAGCCACCTTCAGTTGAGATAGCCATGGCGAAAGCCAAATTAGTTGAACTGAACCTCAGTCGTGCACTCGGTGGTCAGCCAAGTGTGTAAATAGGGAATGCGCCTTCCAATGGGAATAGAGCTTGGGGAAATCATTCCTAGTCAGCTGCACCATTTAGCACACCTTAGACACCCGCTAAGAGTGGATAGCAGTAGCAGCAACAACAACCATCAAAATTGAAACAATTTCAGGGCCCTTCAGGGCAATCCTCGCAGATTGAATCTCATACCCCTAGCCAAGGAAGTTTCTAGCAGTCTAGTGGGCCAATAGGTAATAGAGGACCAGGTAGAGGAGCTTGCTTCTCTTGTGGGCAGTTTGGTCACAAAGCCGCGCAATGCCCTCAACGTTTCCACAATACAGGTAGTCAAAGGCCAGCAACATCAGAGCCTACAATGGGAGATGTAGGGAGAACCCATAGAGTGTTTATAGCGGTGGATGACCGCCAAGTTGATCCTCGGGGGTCGCACCATCGACCAGGTAAGGGTCCTATGTGACCCAAATGATGAGACCTTAGCAACTTGGGAGGATGCAGCGAAGATGAGAGAGTTGTATTCTTATCTATTTTAGGCTTCCAGGAATAAGCCTAGTTTTGGGGGGGAGAATGTAGTACCCCTACTCATTTGAACTCACTAGACTCATATTTTATTATTGTTTACTTTCAATGGATACATTACCATGATGTGGTTTTCAAACTTATATGACATTATGCTTTATCTGGAGATGAGTTGTATAATTTATTTGTAGTATTTCAGTATTTGTGATTTATGGCATTTTATGGATTATTGCTATATACTGACATTTTACTTTATCTATGTAATGTGTAATTATATGTTCTGTGTTTGCAAGTGTATTGGATGCAAGGGGACAATTTTCCTTCACTCATTTCGGTGAGACAGGGAACATTGTGATTCTCTCTCATCGGTGTGTATGTCGTGTTTTCTATATTGTATATATATGCATGTGTGGTTCGGTGATGCAGATTACTATAGGTACAAGTACCGGGTAGGTATGGGGTATCGTCTCCACTTGGCTTCATAGGTCTGAGCGTGCCTTATATTTTCTGATGGAAGTGGAGGAGATAGTAGTTGACCCTATTTTACTCAGTTACACTCATGTGAGTGTTGTCAGTTGGGCATCTTATTAGTTTGTTCGGCCTTCGTATTTTGTTATTTGATCTTTTTTTGAGTATTTGCTTGAGGTTTGTTCTGTTGTGTGTGTTTTAGTGGATTTAATTAATTAATTAATTAAGTTTATGGAATTATCTCATAGTTGAATTGTTCATGCATTGAGATTATAAATTTAGTTAATTAAAAGAAATTATTAAATTTAGTTGCAAGCTGCATGATATTAGAAATATATTTTTATTTAAATGGAAAAATAAATTAGATTAATTATATTTATTATTTCCTAGAATTATAAATAAATAAAAGAATGAAAGAATAAATAAATAAATGAATAAAAGAATTAATTAGAATTAAAATATTGTTTTAATTCTTTATTTAGAAAATTAATTAATTTGCATGAGAAAAGAAAAGAAAGAATAATGATTTTTAATTATTGCATGTTAGCTTATCTTTTGTTATAAAATTAGAAAAGAAAATAAAATAACTTTTATTCTAAATTTAGGTTTTTTTGAGAAAAAGCTATTGAACCTAGAATTTTAGTTTAAATAGGGGAATAGGTCTTTATTTTAGTTACATAGGAAACAGGTCAAGAAATTTAGGTGAAGAAATTTATTGGAAGCTTATTGGAAAGATTAGGGCTCTTCAACAGATTTCTTCCAAGAAAGCTATACCAAGTTGGATGGCTTCTTTGATTTTGGGTTATTAGAAAATAATACTATTTTTCTCTGAATGATGTGTCTGTAAATTATTGTCAATTCCAAAACTCTCTTCTAGTTAATTCAGGTTTTGATTTAAAATTCATGCTTGATGATTATTTCTAGTTTATGGGAAAAATGTAATTTTGGGAAAATTAGGAAAAATTATTATAGAAAATTTAGCAAGGTTTCATGATGCATGGAGAATTGCAAGATTTGTAAGAAAGGGTATTTGTCTGAGAAATTATCTTCTCTTGTTTGATTTTGTTTTAAGTTTTGGCTATGGCAGTTTTGTTTATTAATGATATCTCTGTGAAATAGTTTATTACCTTAAGAAAATTTAATTATACCTTATATTTATTTGGGTTAATTAAATCTTGGAAAAATAATTTAAGAAAATATATATATTGTGAAGAATTAAAAATGAAATTATTAGAAAAGTATTGTTTTTATTGAAATTGCGGTAAAAAGGTTTTATTTAAAAAATATATATATAATTATTATATATATATATATATATATATATATATATATATATATATATATATATATATATATATATTTTAAATGGTAGTTAGGTAGGGAGCTCCCTACGGTAGCAGTGCTACCAGACGATAGCACTTGCTACCTATGGTAATAGTGCTACCGGATGGTAGCGCCTGCTACCTACAATAACAGTGCTACCAGACGGTAGTACTTGCTACCGTGCGGTGGCATGGGCTACCGTGCATGGTGGCGGGGGGTTCAATGCACCTTTCTAAAATCATGCGGTACAGTCTGAAAATAGTGTGTTCGATATCTATCCAGGGTTTGTTTTTACAAATTATTATTTTATTAAATTGACTTTTTAAATATATATATATATATATATATACAATTATATAATTTAATTTTATGAAGTTTGGTATTATTTTTATAATACTGTGGAAATTAAATTTTGAAGTGATAAACATATATTCTGTAATATAATTTAAAGTAAATTATATATAGGTAAACATTTAAATATATCATACGAATATAATTTAATCTATAGTTACAATTATATTTTATGAATTATAGTTTGGGTGTTTTCAGATAAGCTTGTAAACTCTAGATTTAGATTTATGCTTGAGAACATTAGGAGATTAATTCATATGTGAATTTATTTAACTTTATTGGACAAATGACAAGATAGATTTATTTGTATTAAATAGTTGTATTTTTTTATTATCTGGAAAATCTTTATTTGCAAATAATTTATGCTTTGGTTGTTTTAAGAAAAGATTGCCTATATTAGGATCTTGTGTAATGGTGTTCTAAGTCAAGTTTAATTTCATTGCAATTCTGGTTGAATTGTTGTTGTGTTCTATGTTACTATTTCTCCTTGGTCAGGTGTTGTTGTATAACCTTATTGATGTGAGCCATTGTGTGTGTTTGTCCAAATGGTCAATTTTGGGTTAGTGATTATGTATCCTTCACCTGTGCTTTGTCAGGATTGTTTATGGTTGTCTGTTTCGCCATAGAGTTCTTGTAGAGAGACCTTTCCTTTTAGTGTCCTATGAGACAGAGTGGCTTTCGAGTAGGGGCCGTGCCCGATCTAAATGATAGGATAACCCGTCGAAAGTCAGTTAAAAAGTGATAACCTAATAATATATTTGGGGAGAGTGAGACAAATATTAATTAAGATAATGTACCTCGTGCATAGGTGTAGTCTTATACAAGGCTCATAATGCTGCAAGAAGGCCTAGAATGGCAAACTTACCACCTTGTCTTCATGAAAGGATTGGTAGGGTCCACATGAGACTTAGTTGGAACCGGATGCTCGGGAGAGGTTACCAAGAGAAACCCAAGATGGGAGCCGGGACCTATGGAGGTTGTACCATAGTATCCACCATAAGACATGCGATGATACTCTCTCCTTAGAGTCACTTGTGTTTTGTAAGTTGAGTTACATGGATGCTTGTGGAGTCTTGTAGTCCTTTTGTACTTGTCTTACTTTGCTTGCTTGAGGGTTTTCTACTATCTCCTAGCACAGTGGGGTGGTTCCATTTCAGGATCACATGGTCGGGTGGTAGTGCCACTTCCCATCGGATGTTCTAGATTGTATCTTCAGGCGAGGAAAGGCTTCACTGGTGTTTCTTGGTTTGTGGTTCATGTACCAACTCTTGTTTGAGATCATTGTTTAGTTGAGACCTTGTGGTCATTGTATCAGACTTTTATGTAACCTTGATATTGTAACTTTGTAAACCTGTGGCATTATTGGAAGCCATGTATTTGTGGATATTGTAATAGTATGTCAATGGAATGTATGTTATTTCAGTTGCTTTGATCTTATGTTAAAATGTTTTATGGAAGTTGGATACATTGGAATACTTTCATTTCTTCATTATGGAATTTAGATGTATGTGTAGTTTTAAACTTAAGCATTTAATTTATCTAATTAAATGGACAATTGGATTAATTGTGGTGTTAATATAATCTATGAATTAATCTTCGTTGGTAACCCTTAGGAAATCATATGTTAGACTTTGGCTATGTTATTAAACGTGCAATAGTTGTAGCTAATGCACTTAGTCTTTTAAAAAAAAAAATTATTTCACCCTTTAGTTGCCTAGTTGTGTTGTTTTCCTTTAGGGTTCCTAGCGGGGCATTACATGGGGCCTTAGGGCTTATTACATTGCCTAGGCCTAATCAATAGGCCTTCAAACACACACACACACACACATTCTATTCCCAATACAACCATGAATCAAAATGATGCGGACACATGTCCTGGTGAACCTACACCAGACATGTATAAAAGGGAGTTGATCCTCTTATTTGGATTACATGAATGGGCAATACAAAAGAGACAAAGGAAGAAATATACACAAAAGGAGAAGTTCAAGCTTTCAAGTCTTCAAGTATCCATCAAATCTTCTTCTCCATGTAGCTTATTCATTTATCCATTGAAGCAACATTTACAACATTCATTCAGAAGCATATATGTGTGTGTTAGGGTTTTGTCATGTTACATGCCATTACATACAAATTTTGTGATTACATTGAAGAAGCAAAGAAACCATTATCAACAAATTGTAGATATACAAGGTATACATTTCCATTGTTTACATTCAAGCATTTGCAATTACTTTCTTTCAAGGTTGATTTCTTAACCAAGGTTTGACTAAGGCAAACCCCTATCCACAACCCTTCTTCCCCTCTTTTTTGTTTGTAGGTTGCAAGCACACAATTGTAATTGCAGGTTTGGGCTTCATTTCCAGAGATGGAGAAACCTTTTTCGTTTCGCGGAATTTTTGGAGGATCGTGGACACTTTCAGCATGGTTCTGACAACTTTTCCTCTAATTTGTAGGCTAGATCCGTACCAATCTAGATATCTCATACCCAAAGTTACAGCATGATCCTGAACTGGTAGCCCCTCATTTCACTCATTTTATCTCTCTTTTCTACATAGTCAATAAGTCAACTTTCTCATTTACAAAAGAGGGTAAATCACACTTCAACCCTTGAAATCCACTTGGAATTCACATCCTTATTTCCCTTGGATTTGGACCTAGTGGATTCAAGCTCCTCTATTGAATGTAAAGTCCTTCCAAGTGAAAATCATCCTAGTGGCTTCCTTTCTCTCTCCTAGGTTGGGAGTCACTAGGGTCCAATTTTCCACTTTCCAACGACGAAGAGTAATCTGGTGTTGTTGAGAGCAGGATGTATTGCAAGAGGTGACAAAGGTAACCTAGTTGCCAAATGTTCTCAAAATCTAGGAGAGGGTACAAACAATGTCACAAAGGCTAAAGTTGTGCTCCTTTTTGTTCAACTGGTGGGATCACTAGGAATTCCCAATATCCATTTAGAAGGAGACTCATAGATCATTATGCATGTGATTCCCAAAGGCAGAGCTGAAAATTGTAAAATTGATACAAATATCCAAACAATAAGATTCCTACTAGTCACTTCAAAAGTTTCAGGTACCATACATAATGAGAGAAGGAAATTAGGAGCCAAATGATTGTGCTAACCAAGCCTTTGAAATTATAGAGGGAATGACACAATTAATCAAATATAGTCATCACGTTCAAGAAATTAAAACCTTTTAATTTCAAATGTCCATCATGTTGGGAAGGATTACGCTTGAATTAGAATTTGAGGAGGAATATTCTCCTTACCTCTTGTATAGACTCATTATTATTGAGAAGGATGACATATTAAATGCTTTGAGGTCTCCGGTCTGCTAGGATTTATATAAATCCTACTATGAGCTATGGTGAATTATGGTACATTGCTAGCTTCATCGCACTTATGATTAGGTAGCGATAGCCAGAGGGGACGTAGGGGTTTGATAGGGAAGTGCTCTGGAAGGCTTTGCATGAAAAATTATATCCATTAAAAATTGTGTTGAGGTCGATATTATGGCTACGAAGGAACGAGACTTTAATTGAAAAGAATGTGTCATTGATTGATCTTGGATGGCATACATACGTGGGGTGGTGAGTCTTGATGATGGCTTCTTTTAGAGTGTGAAGTTGAAAAATCTACGAGACACAGAATGAAGAAGCTCTTTCTCTACAAAACTAGGGAGGCAAACTTCTCACCAAAGGCCTCAAAGCCAATGGTGAATTTTTGGGGACTGATATCAGATGAGACACTATCAATTTTTTTTTAGTTTGAAGAAAGGGATTTATAGACATGAGTTAAGATCATTATGGGAGAAGAATACATGAATTCCACCTTTGAATATCATAGCAATGGTGATGTGGCATCTATTTTCATGGTATGGTGTTTCAAGTTGGAAATCAAAGAGATAATTTTATGGGTTGTGGAGAATTGCATCCTAGAACAATGAAGGGGAGTTTTTGATAGCCTCATGGAAATACCATGAGGGGCAAGGCTTCATCTTCCCTGATGGTGTATGGCTCCATGTGAGCGAATTCATCCTACCCCTATGCCCATTTCTTGTGTAGAGTGCAAATAGAAATAAGGAAGTCCGATGGGCTTCAACCTAGGTAGGCATGATGCAGGAGAAGGCCTACCCGAAAGAAATGGAAGCTAGGAGCCTTAGGAGGGAGATAGAGAAATGGGGCCCATATGACCAGAAATTGTCCCTTGTCGATAGCGCCTCCTCATGATGAAAGTGAGGTAGATCGAAGGGTAGGAAGAAGAAGAAAGGTTGTTCCGTTTGAATTGGATTTTCCCTAGAGGCACACATGGAAGAAGATAAACTGCAACCAAAGAGTGAACAAGGGGTGCCTATCGATAGGAAGGGAAAGACAATTGTGCAAGCAAGGTAAAGGGATAATGTGCAGGTGGCTTTCATGTTTTTTGTTATGATATAAATATTAAATAGAAATACATATTTATGTATATGTGCATTATATATAGATGTATATATGCATATGTAAAGGTGGGAAGGCATAAAAACTGATTACCAGGTTAAAGAAAGGACAAATATTTTGAACATGATGAACTCTAAGGAAGATGATCTTTGTTTTTATACTATGAATTTTGTAATATTTTTTTATATAAATACAAATACGACATTTACCAACTAAAAAAAAATTAATCAAGGAAAATCTTGTTACAATAATGTTTTTTATTAAGGAACAAACAAGTTATGAGGGGACTTGAAACCCTGTACAACAAGTTTTGAAGGGACTTGAAACCCTCAGATTTTTCAAGAATTCGGAACCCTTTATAGAAGGCTATAATGAGATAAAACATAGATATTTAGCATCCTGGCTGCAACCAAACAATACAGAGTACGTGTTAAAGAACTAGTGACAAGTTGAATCCATCCTCAAAGAGTTTAGATGGATATAAACATAGGGAACAAGGCTCCCTCAACCATAACCATGCATTTTATCTAGGCTCCCACAACCTCATTCTTAAGAGTGATCACCACTTTGAGTAACTTGTTTTTCAAGATACCCATCTCCATAGGAGATAGAGGAAAGAAGTCAGTAGAAAGGTCATCATCAATTCCCTTATAGACAGAGGTAGGGCTTCATTATCCCCCCAGTAGCACTTCTATGCATAATCAATAGCATCCAACTCCACCTCAGTAGGAGAAATGTCACATCCAACCACATCCATCTCCCTCTCAATAGAAGATAGAACCAACTCTATAGGAAAAACCAGAGAAACCAAAAGATGCAAAAAATGAAGCACAACAAAAAAAAGTTATGGAATCAAGAAGGAGAGAGACAATATAACCCTCACCAAAAAGAGACGTAGCAATCAAAAGATATAAACATAGAAAACTAGACCCCATCATTAAGAAAATCACATACCAAATAGATTCTGAAGAAATCCATAATAATGAACCTCTCACAAAAGATCATTATAAACATAGGAGTGAAAGAAGAGAAGAGAAATAGAGAAACCACCATATTTTTTCCTCAAGGGATAAGGAGAAGTTGAGACATCGAAAAAGACCTCAAAGAAACAAACATAAAGCTCTCCCAGTCAAGGCAGAAATAGCTTCCACACAGACCCATAGAAATATGAACAGTAACAAGGCCCCATAAGAAAATAATGGAGCTAGAAAATAGCAAGGGCCAAAGAACAAGAAAAAAGAAAACCATCATGGGGTCCGAAACCTCCACCAGGCAACCAAATAGGAGCCAAGCCCCATAAGAGAATCTATCAAAGACAAAAAACCAAATGAGGGTGGAAAGAACTAATGAAGTCTCCTAGCAAAAGCACTCACAGCTGAGGAAAGGAGACTTGAAGCCATATTGACATAGAATATGAAGACCTCCACCCAGAAAAAAACTAAATGTTGAGCCAATCAAATATGTCAAGGAGAGAAAGGATCTGAGGAAGTGGGTTTCAAAGAATCTCTGAAACCAACATGATGAACACCCCACACAAGAGCATCCTCTAGAAAAGAAAACAAAGGAGGAGTCACCCACTCTGGAGAGCCTAGCATACACTGCAAGCTAGAAGGAACTAGGTAAGGGGAGCGAGATAGATCAAAGGAACAACCTCACCAACACCACCACAATCCTCTCGATCCCCAAAATTGACCCCAACACCTGTGTCCTTTGTAACCTTAGACTAAGCCCTCGGACCACTCTTTCACCTACTCCAGCAAGCCAACCATGAGACAAAGCTGAAGAAAGTGAGGAAAGAGGCAAAGAAACCCACACCATCCACCTCACCATTAGGATTTCCCTAATCTTCACCGTCTGCATCTTTCCGTGCAATGCTAGCTGCTCCCGCTCCATGCATGCGCTAGTCCCATTGTTAGCTTATTACAATAATGTTACTCAATGAAAGCTATAGTAGTAATAACATATATGAGATCTCTCCCTAAAAGCAAAAATCTAATAATAATATATAATGTCACTGAGAACATTAAAAAAGCTACTCAATCAAAAATTAAAAATGCCAATTGGCCTCTAATTTTTATATATAAATAATTTTAGTTATCTATTTATTTTAAATTATATTTTTAACTTTTAAAGTGTAAATAAAGTTTACATTCTAAGTAGCAAATAAAGTTCTTAATAAATAATTTTTAACATTAAACATAAATTGAATTTCTATTTTTTGAAAATCTAATTAGTAGTAATTAATTAAGTAAAAGCTCATTACTATTTAGTATTATTGAAAATTACAATAATAAAAAAAATGATATCTCTCCCTAAAAATGGAAAATCTAATAATAAAATATTACATCATTCACAATTTTAAAAAATCTAATAAAATCAACATTAAAAATACAATTGTAGTAATGTATATTCAAATTTATTGAGAACTAGAAATATTACCTCATGATCATGTTTTAATACCAATTTGGAAAATTATTTTTCAAATGATCCAACCTTGATATGAATATAGAAACTCTTTTTTAATTTAATAGTAAATTTAAGATTTTTGTTTTGTGTACAAGTTTTTCTACCAAATTATCATATTTATTAGAGAAATACATACTAATTTACAATATTTAATATCAATTTTGAAATTTACTATTGAAATGATCCAATGGCTCTGGACATTGGAATCGGCTTGCAAGTCTCTTCATAAATATGAACATGGATCACAAAAGTTAGTGGATTAAGTTCATATATGGAACCCCTTAGGCATAATAATGTGATTTTCCTTCCATGGAAGACTTGTCCTATCTCATCCTATAAAAAGGGAAATGATAATGGAAATTCTTTCCATATTGTAGTGTGATTTTACTTTATTTAAAAGGAAAAAAGAAAAACAGTGAAGATACGTTTAATAGAATGATTACAACTGTTATCATAATCCTATCTCTATATATTTGTCCTCCTGCCTGTTTTTACACTTATTCAAGCACAGCATACACATTCAATCAGTGGCGGAACAAAAATGGGTGCAAGGAAATCAGGAGTGATGCAGTTTGCAAAGAAGTTTATAATAGTGTTAATGTTGGTGGTGATATTTGAAGGGGTGAGAATAGTTTCAGCAGGCTGCGACTGTCATCTCACTAGAGAGTGCTCTGCTGGCTTAGTTTGCTGCCAGGCAGACTGCGCGAATGGTAAGGGCACTTGTGCAGTTAATTGTGGCTGACTATCTTCATTGCTTCTCACTGGAGATGGATTATATGTTCTCAAATAATTGTATTACTCTCTAAATAAATAAGAACTTAGTTTCCATGGTTTTTGAATAATGCAGAAATTTATCTACTTATTCGTGGGTTGAGGTGAATATCTTTTTACTGCTTGGGATAAATTGAGACAAATTTGTTTTTGTCAAAATATATTTTAATGAATATTAAAATATTAACAAATAATTTCTTGTATATATGAAAAAGAAAAGAATTATGTGAATTTAAATATTTTGAATAACAATGATTTGTGGAAGTCATTTAAGATTGTTTTACATATATTTGATATATTTCTTATAAAATTGGGTATATGATCATAATTTGGTTTTGTCTACATGCATTTCATATATTTGATGTATTTCTTATAAAACTGAGTATATAAAATAGTTTGGTTTTGTCTATATACATTTAAATAATCAATTTAAATTTAATTAAATGTTATTAAGATAATTAAATTTCATTAAATGAATGATTAATTTCTTTTAATGATATGGTATTTAATAAATATTGAGAAGTCCAAATTAATTAAATGTGTAACATATAAAAGCTAACAAAGAGATGATTGAAAAAAGCACAATTTATTAGAACGAGCTCAAGAGAAATTTGGAATGAAAATACAAAAGAGAGCAAAGGCAGTATGGAAGTAAAATTCCCTAAGGACGTGGTAGTTTCTGAGATGATAGCGAAAAGGGTGATCGAAAAGGGTGATCGGGAGACTTGGAAGATTACAAATAGAAAAATTGATGGTGTTGAACCGGCTGACATCAAGGTTCCTTCCAAAGAGTTTTCACATGGAGAGATTTTTCAACATATGGAGGGAGTTTTCAACAAGTGTTCCAATCCAAAAAGGAACTTGAAGCTGAAAGAGGCTCCAAATGATGTCAAAATGAAGGAAGATAAAGACTTTCACTAATTAGGAAATCAAAGGTGCAACATCTATGCTTCATCTTTATAAGGCCTCAAGGCTGCATGGGTTATCCACATTATTCTATAAAAGCATTCATGCATCATTGGGAGGGAAGTCTAAGAGTTTGTAGAACAATTTTAATTAAATAATAAGTTTACAAAAGACATCAATAAAAATTTGTGCAATAATTCCAAAAAAGTCTCATTCCAAATCATTATGCAATATGCTATATAAATTATTTCGAGAGTAGTTGCAAACAAACTAAAGAAGTTATTGAATCGGGTCATTTATGAGGACCATATTATGTTTACTATGGGAAGAAAGTGGATAGTATTATCTTTCAAACAATGAGGCAATTCACTCTATCATGGGCTCAAGGCTTTAAAAGCAATATTAACCATGGACAAGTTCAGATTTAGTAGAATATTATTGGAATGGATATATCCATGGTTGTCAATAGAAATTACTAGATTGTTAGAAATCAAGTCTCCAAATATTGTTAGAAATCAAGTCTCTAAATAAATAAATAAACCATAGAGTTTGTTTCTTAGATTCCCAATCAGCTGAAAATTTAAAAAATAAAGACCAAAACAAAATACACAAAATAGAAAATTGCTTTCTTCTATTAAAATATTAAACAAAATTTTATATAAATAAAAGTCCAACAAAGACAGTCCATGAGAAGATTTTTTTAAAGGCATGGAGAAATTGAAAGTAGATAATAGAGCACTTGAGAGTGTTCATGTGTGTGGCAAATGGAAAAGTTGGATGACAAGGGTAAGAAGTACATCTTAATGGGTTGTAGTGAGTAGTCCAAGGCATATAGGCTACATAAACTAATCACCAATAAAATAGTGAGTAGTACAAGGCATATAGGCTACATAAATTTCATGGATATTATTATCTATGCAATGGTTATGGTTGCAAATCTAATCAATGCAGATCTAGAACACGTTCAGTAAATTCAGTGCAAAAGAATATCAAATATTATAAGTGCAAGAAGTCCAAACATTATGCTAATCAGTGCAGGAATGAATTTGTCATGGAGAAGTCTACAAAGAAGAATGTGATGAAGACTAGCAAATCAAAGAAAAATAAAATAATGGTATGGAAAAAGGAGGTGAACAATGAAAGCAAGCCTGGTATACCAGAATTTGGTGTAGGCATCCCTATCTCCGGTAATTGAGCTTATTGCTTTGGCTCAGGGGGAGTTATCAAGGAAAATCATTTGGTCCCTTCTTCTGAGTTAATTCATTTCATGGGTCTAGCATGACTGTATTTGGTGTGCAATCCGATAATTCAATGAGTTTGTTGACATCATCGACAAGACATTTTTTGGCAACAAAACCCTAAAAGAGAAATTGATTATAAATAAATGTACTTTTTATCTTTTGTGATTAATACACAATCAACCACATTATTCAAAATATATTTTATAGCTATCGGTATATCCATTACATCTCCTCCTAATGCAAGTGCTAGCATTAGACTTCATCAACCCTCTACTCAAAAATCATATATACCATACATGATTCTAAAAATTCACATCAATGTAATTTCATTGGTTCCAAAGGCTTAATAGTTAAGTTTACTAAATATAGTAATTCAACATTGAGGTTTCCAACTTGCAACCAAGAGGTTCCATAATGAACAAATCATTAGTTTAATTTATATAAGCAAATAAAATCAAATAGTCAAGCTTGTTGGCTTTAATGATCTGCAATAATATGTCAAAAATGTATTATACGATATGATCATAACTAGTTTATCTTTTAACTCAATCTAAATAGTATGTTTTTGATATTTTATATGATATGATCGCAACTATTTTAGCTTTAATTATCTACAATAAGATGTCAAAAATATTTTTTACTAAATATTGAAATGTTAACAAATAATCTCTTACTTTTGTGAAAAAAAAAAAAATTATTGGCATTTTAATAATTTATATGATAATAATTTGTGGAAGTCACATAATATTGTTGAGAAGTCAAAAGTAATTATTAATTCAATATATTTATATATAATATTTAAAATTTAATGAAGAGATGATCGAACAAAGCCTAATTCATTACAAAAAGCTCAAGGGAAAACTTTTAAAGAAAGCACAAAAGAGAGCTAAGGTAGGATGAAGGTCAAACTCCCTACGAACATGCTTGTAAATGATGGAAAAAGGGATGTAATGATGTGAAAACAGGGTATTCACTATTTTAGCTATGTAAACAAGGAATAAGTCTATTTTCGATGCTCAATTACAAATTAAAGAGAGGTAAAGTCAATGGATTCAACCCCAGGGAGTGAATTTTAATTGACTCATGGTTATCCCTTTGTTTGAGTTGAAAATGAGCTATAAAAAGATGTAAATTGAATGCTAGATCTAGGGCTAAAGGTGTAGAAATGACATAAATTAACATGAACAAGTAGTTTCAAGTTTGATATGAAACCATAAACATAGATCTAGAATCAAGAAGCTAAAAGGAACGTGTTTCAAGAATCTAAACTTGAAAGTGTGAGACAAGGATGCTCCAAATGACCCCATCATCGAAATGTCAGATGTGGACAACAAATATCTTTTTAGGATCATAATGTAGTCCAAAATGACCTCGTAAAGATTCATCAAAAATTCATTGGATATAGTTGTATAGGGTGACCTTGTCCTCTACTTTTCACCCCTACAGAAGCTAGGTCTGACTGTCTCTATCTACTCGACCTGATTGTGCAATTGTAAATTTTGAACCTATCGCCTACCCATAGAAGAAGAGAAGTTGTGTTTTTGATAGGGGTTTGCCTAGATCGAACCTTGGGTTTAGAATTAACCCTTGAATTGAACTGAAATGCTAATGTAAAATGTCGAATGTTATACCTCATATCTATTATAGTTGATAAAGGTTGATTATGCAATGCTCTTTGAATTTTCATAAGTTTTGATGCTAGAACATGACATAACATAACAATACATAAAGGAATCAAACATGAACACAAGCTTGAATGAAGATTGTTGTAGTTTGTTTCTCTATGCTGTCTAGATCTTGAAGAATACTTGAGGGATATGGTGGGATGAAATGTCACCTTGATGCTCAATGAATGCTTTGCAAGTGGAATGATTGATGATGAAAGATGTAAATGTATGTGAAAATGAATGATTGAATTCTCCTATATAGGATTCGCAACATATTTCATCGATTAGGCCAACCGCCAATAGTCAAATTGAGCCATCATGATTGCGAGAAGTGAACACTATTATATTCCTATTTTTTAGGACAAGGATGCCTTAGACACCCTTGTCTAGTCTGCAAGGGCACTATAAATGCCCTTGTCCACCCAAAATAGGGTGAACAAGATAAGGATGGGGTGCACTCAGCTCAAGATAGGGGTTCAAGCCACCATGTAGACAACATGGGGGCTTCACTGGCTAGGCAATATTATATCACGTGCATTCATATTGGGGGGTTTAATATCCAAAAAATGAGGGTACAATATATTGCCTATCGGTGAAAATAGGGGGGTTTTAATTTGGGCTATGAAAAAAAGCAATATTTGGTGAAAATAGGGGGACTTTTAATTCATCTTGTGTATTGGGAGGGGGTGACAAAAAAGGTGTTTAGGGCAATATCTTTTGAAAATAGGGGGATTCTTTAGTATGCCATGAACGCATGTGTTATAACCCAGGTTCATTAAATGAATCCCCCGTGGTAGACAAATGACATCAATTTTGAGGTATAAAGATTGAAAATAGGCTTGATTGAGAGCTAAAATGGGACACACTAAGGCAAGTGCACAAAAACTGACTTATAAATTGTATAGTGTTACAACTTATAGCACTACATTTAGCCCTCATTTTAGTGGGAGTATGAGCCTACACACATACACGATAAAGTAGAAGAGAGAGGGAGAGAAATAAAGAAGCAACTGGGAGCAAGATTACAAGGAGATAAGACATTGCTAAATTAGAGGGAACAATCCCCCAAGCTTATGATTTTAACTCACACAATCATATACAAGGATGCATAAAACAAGATAAAAACAAACATAAGGCAAAAAGACAAGCAAAGACAAAAGACACACAAAAGGGGTTAGTACTAAAAACAAAAGCTCCAAGTCAACTAGTTGAAGAGACCTCGATACCTAAAATGTCTCAACCGCTAATATCATTCTCAAAATGTTATTGCAAGAGCATAATATGATAGTTATGATACTTAATGTTAAGTATAGATGCCAAGCTAATAAAATGAGGGGGGGGGTGAATCATACAAACTTAATCTTCCATAAAAACATCAGATTCAACCTCGGTAACATATACTTCAGTAATATAACCAAAACTGTTAAACATGCAAACTCAAAAGCATATGAACATCATAACACTCACAACACCAGATTTAACGTGGAAACCCAAATAGGGAAAAACCACTATGGGATTTCGGACCCACAAAGAAATATACTCTTCTAGAGTATGCTCGGTTAAAAGCAAATCCTGTTAAAGATTACAAACACATTGCTAGATGTGACCCGGTTAGGGGATTTCCCTCAAATCTATTAGGATCTTCACCTTGTTATAAGTGACCTTGTTAAAGGATTTCAAACACTCAATCAGAATGTCACCTTGCTAGAGGGTTTTACAAATAAGTCTATTAAGTCCACTCGATTAAGATATTTTATGTCACTTCACAAGATAACAGTAATAAAAATCTATCTGCAACTTCACAACTAAAATGCTAAAGAAGATTCTTATTTTCTCAATACAATATAGGACTTATCTTATCCATCTGCTGGGCTCTATACTCTGTTATTCAAATAGGTCTTCAAGCTTCTGTGCTCGGTAATCACTATGTAGCATCCTTGTGCATACACTTGCCCACATACATTGTTTATCAACAGTTCCTTATTTATAAACAATAGCTAGCCGCTTAATCTCCTTGATCACATTTCCCATGATCAATCATAGCCATCATATCTTCAAACTTGACCAGGTTCAATGTATCCTTCGATCTGAAAACGTTTTACCCCGCCTTGGAACTTGCATACATTTCTTGGAACTTGTGCTAGGGTATTGTGATTCAATCTGCGCTGTAGATCTTCTTGCCAATTTTCCTTTGCCATAGATTCTTTAACAAACTTGATGCACGGCATACCAATCATTTAATCATAGCCAACTCATCAGCTTTCTTCATTAAATAATTCTTTTATTCATTCAATGCATTCTGTTATTACTCGGTAAATACTAAACTTCACTCGGTAGACATACCGCCTTCATTAACCAATAGCGATAACCTTAGGGTTTACCGACTAAGTTCCTTAAGGTTTACTGACTAGGCTCTTTAGGGTTTACCAACTAGGTTCTTTGCTCAGTAACATAGTATAGTATTAACCTTACAATCAATAACATATGTATGATATCAAAACAATCTAAACATCATGATCTCATCATTGTCTAACTCAGTAATAGTTGCCCATTGAATAACTTATTCCTCCCCTTATTCATCATATTCTTTCTATGTCTTTTACCGACATCTTTATACTCATCAAATCATACTTCTCAAGATATGGCAACATCATACTGAATTAGAAAAGCAATTTCTTGACATCAATGACAAAATAATAATATTAAGATAGTAAAACATCCTTGATTAGTTATATCCATAATCATCAACAACCTTCTCAATATCCTTATTGAAATGCCAACAATCTCCCTTTGTCTGTTATAATGCCAACAATCTCCCCCTGTCTATTATAATGCCAACAATCTCCCCCTTTGGCATTGATGGCAAAACCAATTGATTTGACCTAATTGATTCGGATTGCTATGAGATTCTGAAATGCTGAAATGCTCTCCCTCTGTCATCAAAATTCTCCCCCATACATTAGTCTTCTCCTCTTTTTTTAGTCTTACTTTTCTTCAGTCTTCTCCCCCTTTGAGAACAATGCCAAAAAGTAAATAACTAAAACATAATTTCTTTCTTGTATGAAGTGATTTCCTGCTGTTGTGTGTCAACTTAGTCTCGATCAAAGCATTTATGTCTTCAATTCCTGTTTCCTATATTTGTTTCCTACACACCTTTAGAAAACCTCCTAAAGTGTGTAAATCAACATCAACTCCTAAAAGATATTTTGTAGAGTCGTCGAATTGATGCCTTCACCGAACTCGGTTAGTGAATGGAAGATAGGGGTAGGACCCCTAACTTACTTCTGAGATACTCAAAAGTGTCCCTTAGCAGTGGCTTGGTGAAGATATTTGCTATTTGTTCCTTTGTGCTAACATATTCCAACACCACTTTCTTCTCTTGAGCTTCTTCTCTAAGATAATGATATTTGATAGAGATGTGCTTTGTCTTAGAGTGCATAACAGGATTCTTTGAAATGTTAATGGCACTAGTATTGTCACAGAATATAGTTACTAGCTCGGTAACTTTCTCATTTATACCTTCCAACAGTTGTTTGATCCATGCTATGTTGGTACAATTCAATGCTGCAGCAACGTATTCAGCTTTTGTTGTTGACTGTGAAACACATCCTTGTTTCTTGCTAAGCCAACTCACTAGTCTTTCTCCTAAAAAGAAAGCTCCTCCACTTGTGCTTTTCATATCATCAATGTTGCCTGCCTAGTCAGCATCAGTATAAACTTTTAAATCAAAATCATTTCTTTTCTGATATACTAAGCCATAATCCTCAGTGCTTTTTAAGTATCTGAAAATTCTCTTGATTGATGTCATGTGTGTTTCCTTAGCATCTACAGAAAATCTTGCAACTATACCTACTCCATGTGCTATATCTGGTCTGCTGTGAATAACATATTGTAGCTTTCCAATCATGGATCAGTAAAGTGTCTCATCAACAGATGCAGATTCATCATTCTTTGATAATTTACAGTTGGTAGTCATAGGAGTACTTACTGGTTTTGAATCCTCCATTCCAAATTTCTTCAAGATTTCCTTTATGTTCTTGGATTGAGTAATGAAAATCTCATTCTTCATTTGTAGTATCTGTAAACCTATAAAATACTTTATCTCACCGATTAATGACATCTCAGATTCTTTTCTCATTTCATTTCCAAAGTTCTTGCATAAAGAGTCATTTCCACAAAAGATAATATCATCAACAAATATGGCTAAGATCAGTATTCCATTTTCATCATTCTTCATGTACATATTGTTGTTTTCACTTGTTCTTATAAAACCAATCTTGATCAAATAAGAGTGCAATCTTTCATACCAAGCTCTAGGTGCTTGTTTCAGACCATATAAGGCTTTGTTCAATTTACATACCTGATCTTTATTTTTGTCTTCAACAAATCCTTCAGGTTGTTCAATAAAAACCTCTTCTTCTAATATACCATTCAAAAATGTAGATTTGACATCCATTTGATATACTTTGAAATTTTTGTAAGTAGCATATGCCAACAATGTTCTTACTCCTTCTAGTCTTGTCATAGGTGCAAAAGTTTCACCATAATCAATTCCTTCTTCTTGAGCATAACCTTTGCAAACTAGTCTTGCTTTATTTCGAATGACCTCACCTTTTTCATTCAGTTTTTTTCTGAAAATCCACTTTGTACCAATTACATTTTTGTCCTTCAGTCTTGGGATTAGAGTCCATGTGTTATTCTTCTTGATTTGATCAATCTCTTCTGTCATAGCATTTATCCAATCTTCACTGTTAAATGCCTCTTTCACTATTCTCGGCTCAAATTCAGATACTAGACATGTGTTTTGTCTCAATTCGTTCCTTGTCATCACTGAATCATCCTTATCTCCTATAATCTGACTTGATGCATGATGTCTTCTAACATACTTGGCTAATACAGGCTCGGTAAGCTCTGGATGATCTTCTTCATCACTCAGTAACTAGACATTCTTTTCATTTCCTTCTGCAGTTTTCTCGGTAGGACTTGCCGGTTGAACATAGACAAATTCATCATAATCTTCTGGTTCCTTGGAATTTCCTTCATCATTTCTTTCTGCAAATTCATCAATTTTCACATTTGCACTTTCTACTATTTTGTTAGATGATTTTCTCAGACATTTAAATGCTTTGTTTCTAGAAGAATAACCTAGAAATGTTCCTTCTTCACTTTTCTGATCAAACTTGCCATTTCTATCATCCTTGTGTACATAGCATCTACTTCCAAAGATTTTAAAATAACTTACATTAAGTTTCTTGTCATACTAGATTTCATATGGTGTCTTCAAAGTTCCTTTCTTCATTTGTACTCGGTTCAGGGTGTAAATTGTTGTGCATATTGCTTCTCTCCAAAATGTTTGTGGCACTTTCTTTTCAATCATCAAGGTTCTGGCACAATCCACAATAGATCTATTTCTTCTTTCAGCTATCCCATTTTGTTGTGGAGTTCTCAGTGCAGAGACCTGTCTTTTAATACCATGATCATTGCAGATCAAGTTGAACTCATCATATGTGAACTCTCCTCCTCTATCTGATCTAAGACATTTCAGTTGTCTTCCTGTTTCATTTTTAACTCTTGCCTTGTACCATTTAAACATTTGAAAAGCTTCTGATTTTTCTTTTAAAAACATTACTGACATCATCCTTGAATAATCATCCACAAATAGTATGATATTTATCACCATAATAACTTTGAACTTTCATAGGACCACAAAGATCAGTGTGCACAAGATCTAAAATTCCCTTAGAAGTGTAATACTTACTTGTAAAGCTTGATCTTGTCATTTTACCCATCTAGCATCCTCGGCACATAGCATTCTCAGGTTTTTCAAAACTTGGTAGACCTCTTACTCTGTGCTTCTTGCTTATTTTGATCAGATTATCAAAATTTACATGACAAAACCTTTTATGCCATAACCAGGTATCATCTATCTTTACATACAGACACTTATTTCGAGTTGAGTCAAGGTGAAATGTGTTACCTTTTGTTTGTGTCCCGGTAGCAGCTAACTTTCCATTCTTGTCATGAACTTTGACAATTCCTTTCTGAAATTCTATTCGGTATCCTGTATTGTTTAGTTGTGCTACACTCAACAAATTGTATCTCAAACCTTCAACCCAATAAACATCATTGCACTTTGCATTGTCAAGAAGTGTTATGGATCCTTTACCTCTTACCAGACATGGTGCATCATTACCAAATCTTACATAGCCACCATCATAATCTTCTAACATAACAAACTTGTGTTTATCACCTATCATGTGATGTAAGCATCCACTATCTATGATACAAGAACCATTAGTATTTATGTGAGATATTAGGGCTTTTTCTTCATACCTTTCTTCATCTGATCCATCTTTGAAAGCCACATAAACTACTTCCTTTGTATCATTTTCATCTGATTTATCATCATTGGATTCCTCATCAGCTATTAAGCATGACTTTCTATCTCTTCTTCCGAAGTCTCGGTGTCCTCTGTAATGATTATCTTTCTGTCTATCATCACGGTAATCTCTTTTTTCAGTAGAATCTTTGTCAGGACAGTTAGAAGCCATATGTCCTATCTTATCACAATTGAAACATTTCAAAGGTAGTTTTCCTTTATACTTACCTTTGCCTCTCGGTAACCTTCTAGCTAATAGTGCTTCAAACTCTTCTTTCTTTATGATTTCCTCATACAGTTTGTCTACTTCCTCCATGTTCTTGTGAAATCTTTCAGAGTACTTATACTTTCTTTCATTGTAATCATTAGATTCATCAAGATGAAAAGAACTAAATGCAGATTCAACTTTATTTACCGAAGACCCACTGTTATCAAAATTACTTAACTCAAATGCATGTAGCTTACCAATAATAGCATCTAAAGAAACTGGCATATTGGGTACAAACCTTAGTTCATTGATTACAGAGACTCGGATTGCATAAGCTGGTAGAAGGGTTCTTAACAACTTACTTGTTATATCCTTTTTTTTTAATAGTTCCACCTGCTCCTTTGATTTGATTGACAATCTCCTTTAGTCTTGTACTGTACTAGGTTATGTTCTCACCTTCATTCATCCTCATAGATTCAAGTTGTCCTCTTAGACTATCCACTTTTTCTCTTTGAACATGTTTATCACCACCATACACAGATAAGAGCTTGTCCCACATTGCCTTTGCATCATTGCAGCCTTCTAGATCATTAAACTTTGAGTCGATCAATGCAGATGTTATTTCAATCATTGCTTGGATATGTCCTTCCTTTGCCTTTATCTCTTCCATTGTTAATGGATAGATGCTTGGTGTGATGAAATCATTCTCTAGATAATACATAGCATATTCTCCAACTCCTGATAGGTGTAGCTTCATCCTTTTCTGCCATGTGGAGAAACTTGACTTGTTCAGCTTCAGTGCATCCCTCTTATACATCTTTGGATCTTTGCCTCAAGTACCTTTAAACTTTTTTTCTTTTTTGGAGTCCAAAGCTCTGATACCAATTGATAGTTCTGATACTTAATGTTAAGTACAGATGCTAAGCTAATAAGATGAGAGGGGGGGGGTGAATCATACAAACTTAATCTTCCATAAAAACATCAGATTCAACCTCGGTAACATATACTTCAGTAATATAACCAAAACTATTAAACATGCAAACTCAAAAGCATATGAACATCATAACACTCATAACACCAGATTTAACTGTCAAATTTCGAACCCACTAAGAAATATACTCTTCTAGAGTATGCTCGGTTAAAAGAAAATCTTGTTAAAGATTACAAACACATTGCTAGATGTGACCCGATTAAGGGATTTCCCTCAGATCTGTTAGGATCTTCACCTTGTTAGAAGTGACCTTGTTAAAGGATTTCAAACACTCAATCATAATGTCACCTTGCTAGAGGGTTTTACAAATAAGACTATTAAGTCCACTCGGTTAAGAGATTTTATGTCACTTCACAAAATAACAGTAATAAAAATCTATCTACAACTTCACATCTAAAATGCTAAAGCAGATTCTTATTTGCTCAATACAATATAGGACTTATCTTGTCCATCTACTGGGCTCTATGCTCTGTTATTCAAATAGGTCTTCAAGCTTTTGTGCTTGGTAATTAGTATGTAGCATCCTTGTGCATACAGTTGCCCGCATACATTGTTTATCAATAGTTCCTTATTTATAAACAATAGCTAACCACTTAATCTCCTTGATCACATTTCCCATGATCAATCATAGCCATCAGATCTTCAAACTTGACCAGGTTCAATGTATCCTTTGATCTGAAAATGTTTTACCCCACCTTGGAACTTGCATACATTTCTTGGAACTTGTGCTAGGGTATTGCGGTTCAATCTGTGTTGTAGATCTTCCTGCCGATTTTCCTTTGCCATAGATTCTTTAACAAACTTCATGCATGGCATACCAATCATTTAATCATAGCTAGCTCATCAGCTTTCTTCATTAAATAATGCTTTTATTCATTCAATGCATTCTGTTATTACTCGGTTGCAACTCAGTAAATACTAAACTTCACTTGGTAGACATACCGCCTTCATTAACCGATAGCGATAACCTTAGGGTTTACCGACTAGGTTCCTTAGGGTTTACCGACTAGGTTCTTTAGGGTTTACCGACTATGTTCTTTGCTCAGTAACATAGTATAGTATTAACCTTACAATCAATAACATATGTATGATATCAAAACAATCTAAACATCATGATCTCATCATTGTCTAACTCGGTAATAGTTGCCCATTGAATAACTTATTTCTCCCCTTATTCATCATATTCTTTTCTTTTACCGATATCTTTATACTCATCAAATCATACTTCTCAAGGTATGGCAACATCATACTGAATTAGAAAATCAATTTCTTGACATCAATGAGAAAATAATAATATTAAGACAGTAAAACATCCTTGATCAGTTATATCCATAATCATCAACAACCTTCTCAATATCCTTATTGAAATGCCAACAATCTCCCTTTATCTGTTATAATGCCAACAATCTCCCCCTATTTGTTATAATGCCAACATAATAAATCCCATGGAAAGAGAAAGAGCATACATCAAGTGATGAACCATGATCCAACGACTAGAAAAGTGTATTATTCTGTAAGCTCATAGGAAAGGAGAAAAGAAACATGGATTCAAGCCTAGAAAGTTGTATTAAGCTAGGTGACCCATGACAGAGAGAGAACATGCATTCCATTATCTAGAAAGTTGAATTATGCTAGGTGATCAATTGAAGTACATATTATCATGAGGAAACAAGTTGTGTTATGTTGTGTTATGTGTCAACAGGAAGAGTTGAAATAGTCTATCAAGATGTGTTATGTTGTGTGTTATGTGTCAAAAGGAAGAGTTGAAATAGTCTAGCAAGATGTGTAATGTTACTTCCACTTATCCTAAAAAATGGGTGCCAAATAATTTTTTGTTATTGCAAGGTGGTCAATCATTTGATCAATACTAATTGAAAAGAAATATTTCACTTGGCGAAGCTTTTTTATCACAAGGAAAAAAACTTCAAAGGTGTTACAAGGGTACCATAACTAGGATAACCAAACAATATTTTTAAGTAAGGAAATCGATAAAAATAAATTGAAAGGAAATGTTTTCCCAAGTGAAGCTTTATTATCACAAGGCAAACTTTCTTTGGGTTTTTGGCCATTTCATGTAGTGGTTGACCTAGATTGAGGAGATAGCTTTCAGCATAAATAAAGTAAGCCATTGAAAATGTGGTTGAATAATGTTGGTTGTGTCTCTTTTATGAGTAATGAGAACAACTAGGTTTACATTGCTTTGTTCAAATAATTGTATTTATGAGGTTTCACCCCTACTCTCTTGTTTATCACTCCTTCATTTTTTATGTTGGGAGAGCTCAAAAAACACTCCTTTCACATCAATTTATTGTAAGATCCTCATATACTTTTTTAGGTGAGAAAGGCACAATTTTTTCAAGTTAGCTCGTTAAGTTGTCCTCCTTCTAGCACAAGTTTTGTTGACAACAATGTTAGCATAGCCAATGACAAGTAAATTTAGGATGAAACACGTGTCTTGAAAAGTAACTAAGTCACTCCAAGGTTTCTTTGAAGTTTACTCTTGACCATGTGAAATGACTCAATCAATCTACATGATTATTATACAAGGGGTGTTGCTAATAATAATAAGTATTCAACTATAGACAAATCTATTTGAACTCTTATAATATCAAAACATGAAAGATTTGTGATACCAAAATTCAATTACAAGAAGATTTATAAGTAGATCTGAAAATGAAACTGCTTCTTCAACACGGATTTTGTTCTAGCATGAATCCAAAAAATATCTAAAGAGAATATGGTAGAAGAAGTATTTAAATGACATCTATTCTAATAGACAAATATAGCTATAAATTTTCTTGAATGCACTAAAAGGTTAGATTAGATATTTCAAACTATTTTTTTATTAAATACAATTCTCACAATCAATACAAACACTAATGTAATCATCCAAGGAAAAAAACATTAAATTCGAGAGATTTTTAGTTTCCATCAATTAGAACACCATACCCATGCATACAACTAAGATGAAATTGTATGAAAAAAATTTGAAGCATAAATGAGAAACTAAATCCACAACAACCAATATACAATGATTGAAGAAACTCAATTACAGCAAACAAAATGTCTAATTTTGATAAACATTCAAAATTCCATACTTTTTCAGCATTATAACACATTGAATTATGTATAAAATTTCTCAATAATGCTAAAAAATTAATTCACAACCATTAATATAGACACACAATTCTATTTATATAGATTTTAAATCAAGTTTTTCAATCTTGTGACTAGGGTTTGGGTGCAACTAACTAGGCAACCCAAGAAAGTTAACTAAAACTAAAAATAAATCAAACTACAATCTATCTAAACCATAATTAAATCTGATTAAATGCCCAAAATCATACAAGAGGGGAATATTATTTAAAGGAGCATAAAACTAAAAAATGTTGCCCTAAAATAAAGACCACAATGTCAATTCACAATTGGGACTATGGATACGTTTCTAGGACTCTATTTTGCTTCTAATGTGGTCTTATCTCATAATGTAGATAGATCTTGAACTTCAACTTGAGAAAGAACGAATCATGTTGGAACACACCTCAAATTGTAGTGTTTTTTTTGAATGCTTGGGAAAACTCTATGTGTGACATGAATGTAATGGAGACAAAAACAACACTTAAAATCTTCAACCTTAATTTTTTCTTTCATGCCAACTCTGAAAACTCAATGCAATACCAAACTCACTTCAAGAACATAGATGTTCATTTCAAAAATCAACAATAACATTAGGGAAATCTTCATTGAACATGTTAACAACTCCTTTCAAACCCTCTAAGTCCAAAGTCTTGGTGTATTTGATTTAAATAGTATTAAAATACCTAAGTCTTTCTAACTTTTTCATCATCTCCTTATGCTTTGCAAGTTCTAATTACATTTTTACCAACTCTATCATAATTAATGTCATATGATCAATATTATCTTTGGTACATTATTGGTGAAGTCTATTCTTGAATTCCTATATGACAATTGTAGATGGATAGATTTTCACTTTTGTTACCTAGAGTGTACATGACAAAGTCCCAATAAACTCTTCTATCCTTTTTCAAAACTTTTCTTGCACTCTCATGGTCCTACATTATTGTATCCTTAAAACTTTTGAGTGTTGAAACAATCATTTTGATTTCCCTTGACCATTTTCTAGGCATGTCCTTATTTTCTCTCTCTACTACAGCAACTAGAAGCAAGTCTTCTTCGTTGGTGTCCTTTATTTTGTTCAAAATGGAGATGTAATCTTCCAACATAAGAATGCTAAATTCTTAAAACCTATATTTCCATTCTCTCCCAACAAAATTTATTGTAGAAAACTTAACTCATCACTAATTGAATCGTAAATCTTAATGGCCTTTTTATTACCTCTTCCCCCAAAACTTTGAGTTCTCACTATTGGGCAATAGCTGTCAAAAACCCATCCTTTTGAAGATAATGTCTACTGCCTACTGCAATGATTTCTTCACTTTGGCTCTAGTTTGGATATCAAGATCAATGTCTTTTATATGATAGTCCCGGAGTTGTATATCTTCTTTTCTTTCTACTAAGTGGATGGCTATTTGAGCCTTTTTCTTTATTCATCTACCATTACAAATGATACTTTTCTTTTTCCTCTTTCTTTTTCCTTGAGGAGTCTAAAATGTTTCTTCCAAAATCATGGAGCTTCCCCTTCCAATTTAAATAGAGATGTATCCTTATATTTTTTAATGTTTTGTTTTACTATAAGGTGTAAATGAAAATATTATAAATCATGTGTTTCCATGTCCAAAGTATAGGATCATGTTACATCATCATCTTGGATGACATAAATGTTAAGAATAAGTGGAAGGAAGATAATTGGATGCACAAAGGGTTGTGTGTGTTAATTCAATGTATGATTTTTGAAAAAATAGGTGCTTAAATGGATCTAAATTAATTATAATCATACTAAGAAAATATTGGTCAAAACCTTAAATACATATTTTATTTTTTTTAAACATCTTGAGCGCAAGTATTGATAAGCCTTGTGCCATAGTGATTCAAATTTTGTTTTGCAATATATGTTCAAATATTCAAAAAATTTAACTATAAATATTGTAAAAATCTTGAGGCCATGTTCGTAAGTGTTTAGGATTTTTGTTTTACTTCTTGGTACAAGGAGCTTTCCCTTTCAATTTCAAGAGACGTTATCCTTATATTATTCTATATTCTGTTGTACTAAAAAGTATAAATTAAAATATTATAAAGTGTGTGTAGTATTGTCCAAAGGATAGGATCGTGCTACATTGGCATCTTTGATGGAAGAAATGTTAAGAACAAGTGGGAGGAAGATATTTGGGTCCACTAAGGCTTGTGTTTGCTAATGCAATGTAATAGTTATAAGAAAATAGGTGCTCAAAGGGATTTAAAATAATTAGAACCATATTGAGAAAATTTTGGTAAAAAATAAAAAATACATAAAAAAATTCTCATCTTGAGAAAAAGCGTTGATAATCCCCCTTGGCTAAGAAGTATGAGATAAACAATGACACAACTATTGTTGAGAATATATGTTCAAAACCCCAAAAATTTAAAAAAGCTTGAGGTATGTTCATTTTTTAGGATATTTATTTAACTTTTTGTTGCAATGAACTTCTCCTTCCAATTTCAAGAAAGGTTTGTCCTTATATTGTTCTATTCATATTCTACTAGAAGATATAGATTAAAATATTATAAAGAGTATGTTTTATTATTTAAAGGATAGGATAATGCTACATTGATGTCTTTGATGGAATAAATGTTATGAACAAGTGGGACGAAAATAGCTAGGTGCACTAAGGGTTGTGTGTGCTAATGCAATGTATGATTTTTGAGAAATAGGTTCTCAAAGGGATCTAAAATAATTAGAACCATATTGAAAAAATCTTGGTCAAAACCAAAAATACATAATAATCTCTCAGCTTGAGAAAAAGGGTTGATAAGCCTTATGCCCTTGGCTAAGAACTATAAGATAGATAGTGACTTGATTATTTTTCACAATATGTGTTCTCCCCAAAATTTTGACTATAAATATTATAAAAATCAGGAGGCTGTGTCCTTAACTTTTAAGGATTTTTATTTTACTTTTTATTACAATGAGCTTCACCTTCCAAGTTCAATAGAGGTTTATCCTTATATTGTTCTATTTTTTATTGTACTAAAAGGTATAAATTAAAATATTATGAAGCATATCATGCTTCATTGGAATCTTCGATGGAAGAAATGTTAAGAACAAGTGGTAAGAATATATCTAGGTGCACTAAGGGTTGTGTGTGCTAATGCAATGTATAAGATATGAAAAAATAGGTTCTTAGAGGGATCTAAAATAATTAGAACCATATTGACAAAATATTGGTCAAAAACCAAAAGTACATAAAAATCTCTCATCTTGAGAAAAAGTGTTGATAAGCCTTGTGCTCTTGGCTAAAAACTATTAAATAGATAGTGACTTAATTAAATTTTAAAATATATGTTCAAATCCTTAAAATTTAGATTGATTATTTTAAAAATCTTAAGGTCGTGTCCTTAAGCTTTTAGGATTTTTCTTTTACTTTTCGTTATAGAGAGTATCCCCTTCTAATTCCAATAGAGGTTTATTCTTATATTGTTCTAGTTTTTGTTGTACTAAAAGATGTAAATTAAAATAATATAAAGCATGTATGGTCTTGTCCAAAGATAGGATCATACTATATATTGGCATCTTTGTTGGCATAAATTTGAAAAACAAGTAGGAGGAAGATAGTTTTTAGCACTAAGGTTGTGTGTGTAATGCAATGTATGAGATTTGAAAAAATAGGTGCTTAAAGGGATCTAAAATAATTAGAGTTATATTGAGAAAATATTTGTCACAAACCAAAAATACATGAAAATCTATCATCTTAAGAAAGAGTACTGATAAGCCTTGCACACTTGGCTAAGAACTATAAAATAGGAAATGTCTTAGTTATTTTTTACAATAAATATTTTCAAATCTCAAAAATTTAAATTGTAAATATTGTAAAACGCTTGAGGTCATGTCCTTAAAATTTTAAGATTTTTCTTTTTCTTATTGTTATGAGGATATTTCCCTATATTTTTCAATTTTTGGTTGTACTAAAAGATTTAAATCGGAATATTATAAAGCATGTATATTCTCAAGTCCAAAGGATAGGACCACACTACATACTCATATTGGATGGCATAAATGTTAAGAACAAGTATAAGGATGATAACTAGGTGCACTAATGGTTATGTATGCTAATGTAATGACGATTTTTGAGAAAATAGGTTCTCAAAGGGATCTAAAATAATTAGAACCATATTGATAAAATCTTTCTCAAAAACCAAAAATACATAAAAATCTCTCGAGTAAGAGCATTGATAAGCCTTGCACCCTTATCTAAGAGCTATAATATAGATAGTAACTCAAATATCTATTGAAATATATGTTCAAATCCCCAAAATTTAGATTGTAAATATTGTAAATATCTTGAGGTTATGTCCCTAAGTGTTTAGGATTTTCCTTTTACTTTTTGTTATATTGAGCTTCTCGTTCCAACTTCAAAAGGTTTGTATCATTACATTGTTCTATTTTTTTGTACTAAAAGGTGTAAATTAAAATATTATAAAGCATGTGTGGTTTCATCCAAAGGATGGGATCATGCTACACTAGTATCTTGGACAACATAAATTTTATGAACAAGTGGAATGAAGATAGTTGAGTGCACAAAGGGTTGTGTCTCTTAATGCAATGAACAATTTTGAAAAAATAGGTGCTCAAAAGGATCTAAAATAATTAGAACCATGTTGAAAAAATCTTAGTCAAAATAGGTCATGAACTATTCTATCCTAAATTTAAAATTAAACCCAACAAGTCTAAGTTCTAAAGGTAAAATCCATGGATAATATATAAAATGACATATGACATGATATGTAGCTCAAGTACCTACTAGTAGATACAAGAAAAAAGTGTAAAACATTCGTAAGATGTGCATGAATGAAATAATAAAATAAGTTATTTATATGCATAAAGGGGTGTTCTCCATAAGATTGGTGGCTTTAAGATGAGCAATCAAGACTTTTGGAAAATAATGAATAAGAATTAATCATGATTAATTAGGTATATAATAAAATTCTACTTAGTTTTAAAATAATGATATAATATTTTTATCTTTATACATTTTTGTGTCTCCTATATTATTTAGGTCTTAAATTTTTTCATTTAAATACAACTTTATTTTTAGCATAATTAAATAAAGCTATGAACACAATATATAATGTTTAATTTTAGTTTTTTCCAAATGAATTTCAAGTGATTTTTTAAACAGTTTTTTTATTAAACTTGAAGTCATTTTAAATTTAAATCAATAAAAAAAAATTGATAAAAAATATAGTGTAGGATGTTTGAGAGTACATCCCCTTGTCCATAGATATGAATGCTAACCAAGTTCAATACCTTGAAGTGAAACCAATATTAAAATAGTACAATAAAATTCATTATTTATATTATTTATTGGTTCTTGTCAAGGTAGGATACTATTGCATTCATCTAATTCAATTTTTTAATTAATTTGTCCAATCATTGCATAGACTTCAAATTTCTCAACAAAGTTCTATAGTCTTTGTTTATTTTTTATTTTAAAAAATTATAAAATTATCATTTTTTTTTTCCTATTTGTTACTGTAAGCAAAAAATTAAATTTTACCAAGAATAAATTAAAATATTTATACATTTCATTCAATGTCAGCAGTATTAAATTCAAGATTTTTTAACTTTAAACTTTTGAGAAAGTTCAACCAACAATGAGATTTAATGGGAAATGTTGGCATTGGGAGGAATGTTCCAGAAAAAACGTACACCCTGATGAGGATTTCGATGGTGCCAAATTTACAATTCTCTTGTTACAATTATTTTCCAATCTACAAAAAGTGTTCCAAGGAATGAGTATTTCATACTATGAAAATTTCTTTTATATACTAGCACTTGCACCCCAACAAGATGCAATGGTTACGTTGATAACAAGTTATGATTTGGGTAATATATTGGATAGCTACTAATAAATAAATAAAAACAAAAGGTAAAAGTATATAATTTTTTTGTATGACTCAATAAAATAAAATCCATGTTCACGTATAGCTATATAATAGCTACCAAAAATATAAGTCATTGAAGTGCAAAGATATATTAAAAAAATGGACATGTTAGTATTCACAAAGAAACCTCTATGATTACCCTAAAAATGATGGCAAGGCCATTGTGGAATTTGATTATTTTGTTCATTTTTACAATCACAAATTTGATACTTTTGAAATTTTAAATTCAAAATTTAAAATGGACCCCAAGACATCTCTTTGCCTCTACCTAAATTGTTGCCAAACCATTAATTTTCAATTCCTTTCCCACAAATTTAATATGAAACTATGGATTAGATTTACTTCATTTTCACAACCATGACTTTAACCCTTTTAGTTTCAAATTCAAAAATTTAAATGGATGTCAAGCTCTTGCATCAAAAAAAATCAAATTATGTCTATATAAAAGGACATCATTCCAAGTATCTATAATCTACTCCAAAAAAAACCTTATCTAATTATGAAACTCTTATAATCACTCTTGCTTTTTTGAATCACACTACATTAGCATTCTTTAGTTATTTCACTTCTTTGTCAAATGCATTTCCAAACCTTATTTTATATTAAATTTCTATTATATTTTTTTTCAAATTCCAAGTTACATTCATTAAAACAATATCTAAAACATTTATTAAATACCTTATTTTATTATATATCATTAATTCAAATCTAAAGACTTAAAATAAGATATCTTTAAAGTAAGAAACTCTCCAAAATCTTTATCAAGATGTCCAATCTTCATTACAAATGTAAAAATCAAAATAAATCTTCATTTACTAATACAAAAGAGTCATAGATGCATTTCCACAAATTGGATTGAGATCCATATAAATTATATATTTCCACAAATTATATTCAAATCCATATATAGTTTTATTATAATCAAATAAGTTCTCACTTAAAACTTATTCACCCCAAATCCTATTCAAATTTTAAGTATCAATTGTTTCTCCATGTCCTTAGAGTGCACATTTATTATGAGAATTTTATTTATTTTTATTTTCATATTTAATTATGTGTACCCTTTCAATCCAACAACTTTTCATCTAATATTCAAAGTATTTTATTTTATTTCTCTATATATTATTTGTAACTGTCATTTTTGAAAAGCTTTACATTATAAGTTGTACTATTATATTATTCTTAATCTTACTATTTCAACCCAAAAGAATGTACATTCTAATTCATGGATTGTGGAAAACTAATTCCATCTACATTATAATTAGTAAAATATTATTAATCTTACTATTATATTCTTCTTCTTTTTTATATTGCATATAAGGAGTTAACCATTACAAAAAACTATCATTACCAGTATCTTACTGACTCCGACTAAGTGTACATATGGATCGCTGATCTAGAAAAAGAAAAAGAAAAAAAAATAAAATTATAGAAGTCTATAAACAAAACTATACAAGACTCTACATATAACTGTAATACGTCATATCCAGATCACATGGATGAGGTAAAGGATAGGAGAAGCATCTGAATGTGTTCCTTCACTGGGTCTCTAATTTTCCCAATCTCCAACCCAAGGCTCTCCATTGCTAGATCAATAGACTAGTGTTCTCTTGCAACCTACCTCCACTTGTACCCATTCTCCAACTCATGTAAGAACATCTTGGCTTGTCCATCATTCAGGAATATAAGGAATTTGTTCTTCTCAATATTCATTGTAACATCAACCTACAAAAAAATGCAATGAAGAGTGAGTCCACGAAATGACTCAGTAAGGGCCCTAACTTTACCTTGGTACTTATCTTCATTTCTAACTTTCCATATATACCATAAAATTTCAATGGATAGAATATGCCAAAATGGGTTAGTATCCTTTTTTAAGCCCTTAATATACCCAATGAGAACATCTAGAATAGGAATATGATTAGGAACAGAGATATCAAACAATAACCAAATTTCCCTAGCAATATTACACTCAAATAAAATGTGCCTAATAGACTCAAGTACTCTACACACATTACAGATATCACTATTATTATAATCTTTTTCTGAATGGCGGTCTGTTAATAATCATCAACCATTTAAAACATTTTTTCTTGGGTGTACTAGGGCTGCTCCATAGCCACGAGAATATCTTTTGCCACTGTTTCATAGAGAGGTCTTCATGCCATAGAGTGTTAGCATACAATATAATAGATTCATCATATGTTAGAGTATTATAAACATTAATAGCTTTGATATTGGACACAAAAATATTATTATTCCACATAAGATTAGAACATCTTTCATTAATTATCTTGCATTTCTTAGGCAAATGCAGTTTAGAACAGGCATGTTTTATCATATTGTAGGTTCCCTTTTGGGACATCTGCAAATCATATCTATCCCTAAGGGTATCCTAGCTAATAAGCCTATCATTCTCAATAATATCTTTAAAGAAACGAATGCCTTTACCAACCCAGGATTTAGCAGAGCACCCTTGAGTAAGCGCAAGATGTTTAGAAGAATGGAGAAGGTTCCACCAAATAGACCTTTCCCCATGGACATGGTCATTGTTGTTGTCCCTACTATTGGTGATGAAAGGTCTAATACTTTCCTAGGCTTTCCAAATAGACTTAAAGACACTCGAACCTTGCACTGAGACTGCAAAGCCTCCAGCCACTAGGTAACAAAAGGGTAGAGATTTCTAGGATTAAGCCTTCTTGGGGACTACTCTCATGATGTTGTTTCTCACTAGAATTTTCCATGATTCACTGCCATCAAAGGCCTGGAAGATCCATTTTACAGCAAGAGAAACCCCTTGTATTCTCAGGTCTTTTAACCCAAGCCCTCCCAGACTCTACTCTATGTAGCACCACCCCCATTTAATAGAGTGTATCATTTTATTTCCTTTCCCGTTAGACCATAGGAAGTTCCTAATAGCTTTTTGTATTTCTGGGATTTGATAGTTGGAGGACATCCAAATAGAGAAATAGTAAATGATGTATGAGGATAGAATTTTTTGGCAAACTTGCACTCTACCACCAAGCGAAAGATACCTATTATTTCATTTATTGAGCTTCTTGTCAATTTTGCCTCTAACCCATATCCACATATCCTTGAGAGAGGGGGAGATGGCGAAGGGTATCCCCAAGTATCTGACAATCTTATTAGCGCCCCCCCCCATTGGTATCCAAAATGGTGTAACCAATCTGGAGGCTCCTCTTTCCACCCAAGCAAGGTAGATTTATCTTGAGAGATTTTTATCCCTGAAATCTCACCTAAGAACTTAATTTTGTACTCCAAGGCTTCCATGTTTTTCTTGGTGAGTTCTACAAAAAGAGCAATGTCATCAGCAAATTGGGTATTAATCAGTTCAGACCCGTCAGGAAGCTTAACACCTCCTATTTTAGGGGATATGGTGTAATCTCTTAAAATATACTATAGGGCATCAGAGGCTATAACAAATAGCACAGGGGAAAGAGGGCAACCATGTCTAATAGACCTGTAGAGCTTAATAACCTGAGTAAGAGACCCATTAATCTCTACGTGTGTAGACACAACTTTAAGGAGAATCTTCACCCATTTGTAGAATTCCACAGGAAATCCAAAGGCTTCTAACATCATCAAAATAAACTCTCATTCAACCCTATCATATGCCTTATCAAAATCTAAAAGAAACATGGCCACATTTTGCCCTGATTCATTTGCCCAGTCCATCGCCTCCCAACTGGTAATTAGATTTTCCACTATAAATATTCCCTTTATGAACCTTGTTTGAGTGGGATAGATGAATTGGGTAGCACATTCTCTAACCTGAGTGCAAGAGCCTTGGCCAAAATTTTATATGACACATTGAGGAGAGTTATGGGTCTCCATTTTTTTATGAGTGACTTGTCCCCTTCTTTGGGTAACAGCTTAATAGCCCCTTTATTGCTCAATTCTCCTAGAGAACCACTCCCATAGGCCTCTGCATATAGTTCCTAGAGTTCTTGGCAAATCCACTCCTCATTAGCTTTATAAAACTCAACAGGCCATCTTTCTGGGCCCAAAGCCTTGTCATTGTTTAGGTTTCTAATGGCATTTTTTATCTCACCCACAAAGATAGTTTCCTTCAATGCTTGTGATTCCTCCACAGTAATCCTACTAAGAATAATTGCTCTACATTTCTCTCTGGCTTCCTATGACTTAGGGGAGTCTGCCGAGGAGAAGAGTCCTCTATAGAACAAGCAAAATGCCTCTTTAATTTCCTCTAAATCCACTACCTCTTTGTTTTCTACCCATATCCTATCAATCTTTTCTCTAGATTGTTTCTACTTCAGCATATTGGAAAATAATTTAGACCCTTTTCACTTAATTGCATCCACTAACTTCGGGCCCTGATCATTGCACCTATAATCTTAACCTATTGATGTTTCCTCAAAGTATCCCTCTCCTGAGAAAATTTGTCTGATAATTACACTTTGCTCGGGCTGTTCTGGACATCAACCTCACATTGTTACATTTCATCAGTAAGATTTTTCTCCAGTGATCTATAATCTTTATCTTTTTTCTGTTGAATAGTTTGCAGTAGGGTCTGCCAACTCTTAACATTTTGGTTCCACCTTTTTACATGAGATTTTCAATTCCTTATTTCCTTTGTTGAATAATCTAATAATTTTTATGTCAACCAACACATCTGGATCCTTAAGGAGATGGGTGTTGAGTATGAATTTATCTCCTTCTTTCCCTTTCTTTGTGTGGTATCTCTGAACCTAATTAGGGAAATCATCGAGTGATGGTCCAAGAGTGAAGCCGACCATACTGTCACAACATTACCCTGATTATCCGGTATAAAGGAGAATTGTTCTCTATCAACATAAAACCTATCCAGTCTATAATATATTCTATATTTTCCTCTCTAGTAATTTCACCATGTGAACCAAATTCCTTTCGCATCCTCCTTGTTACCAAGTAGCGGGTCAAAGAGTTTCCTACAATTCTTAATTCTTTCCCAATGCAGTTTCTACACTCCCTTTTATTCCATAGCTACACCACCACATTTATCCTCATGACTTTCAACCATGTTGAAGTCTCCCCCAATAACCCATTTAATATCAAGTAGGGAGGCTATCCAGTCCCATAATCTAGTTCGTTCCCTATCATCATTGGCATCATATATTGAGCACACACCAATGATAGTTTTGTTAATGTCTAGTGAGGCCCACACTACTTTGTTACACGGTGAGAACCCTTGGTTAATAATGTTATCTTTCCACTTGGAGCTGATTAGAATCCCAACTCCCCCTCTTCCTTTATCATGGTCTAAACAAATTTTAATGGGGTCTTTTTAGATGAATTCTAGATTGACCTCCAAGGTAAATTTGACCACTTTTAATTCTTGTAACATGACTACATCCCCATCCTTGTGATGATTAACAAACTTCCTAACTATCTGATTCTTGTTTGGTGACTCCAGACCTCTAATATTCCAAGAGATGCACTTCAACATAACTAAATAAGAGTTTTTATTCTTTAGCAGTCTTGAAACTATTAAAACACTTGGGGAGATCTTTCTTTTCTTCAATTTTCCTTCTATAGGATGAACCCTTGTTCTTGGAGCCCAGTGGTCTACCCCTTCTTCTTCTAGGTATAGCCTTAGTGTTCTCACTATCCATCATCCACTCCCCTTCTTTGCTGGTGTATTCATCATTTTGAGATTCATCCTCGAAATTAGGATCCTTATTGTGATCAAGCTAATTGGGGGCCTCTCCACTCTCAAAACAAGGTCTGATTTCATTCAACCTGTTACAATTGCCTAGGATTTCATCCACATAAGCTAAATGCTTACCAAGTCTGGCATCACCATTATTATTGTCAGCAACAATGACCCCAATCACACAGTTATCCTTAATTTCAACAAACTTCTTGGGGGGAAGGGAGATGATTGTTTCAGGAGTGGGTTCCGTAAGAGAGGGGGCTCTTGTCACATTATCAGGGACATAGGTTAAGGCAAGCTCATAGGACACATCCATATCTGCAAAGTTCTTATGAGTAGCCTTTAAGCCCAATGTCCCACTTGGGCTCCCTCCATTACCAAAATCACTACTGACACTGTCCCTCTCTTCAAAATTCTTAGCTACAGATCTAGCATGGGCGGAGGTTGCATTCGAGTTCAAGAATCTCCTTTCCGGGGGGATCTCCTACACATCATCTTCCATAGGCGAGGCCAGATTGTTCACCATAGATGTTTTAGCCTCTCTATGCTTAAAGTAATTAGGGTTAGTCGCTCTAATTTTCTCCAGAGCCAATTGTTGGGTGTTTTTCCTTCTCCTTTTCCTAGGGTTTTTCCCAGCCATCTAAAAACCATCCTGTTGATCTTCACCCATCTGTTTTAGGGCTTCCAAAATTGTAGAATGGGAAGTGGGGACATCATTGGATTTCCCACTATTAGCATTTTTGTCAGGATCAAGGGATACATTGCCCTCTCCATTCATAGCTATATTGATATTTTTACCAAGGGAGTCAATTTTATCCATGATCAGAGCATGATTTATGTCGATTGGAGGAGGGTCGTTAGCACCATTACAGGCCTTCTCCATTCCTTTATTCCTATTAACAATGGGGCAATTCTTCCGAATATGTCCCTTTTCTATAGAGGAAGCACGCATTAATTGCTCTGACAATTTCAATGGGGAAAGACACAGTTTCATTCACTAAATCAATGTTTAATGAATTGGGAAGGTCACGGCCAGGGTTGATCGAAACCAGAACCCTAGCATCCAAGTGAGGTATAAGGGTGGCCAAATTATCCAACTAGATAGTCTTGCCAATAGGTTCAAGCATTTGTGGTATGAATCTCCATAGCAACAGAGGAACATTCTTAACCAAAAGCCACCTAGGGCACGAAAGTGCCAAAATTTCTTCATTGACCACTTCAGGAGACCACCCTAGGGCACAGAAGGTACATTTACCCACCATCCAGTATTGTTTTCTAATGACTTCCAATTGAGCCTTGTGATCCTTGAAAAACACTACGAATAAGACTTTTTGAATTAATCTACAAAATGAGACATGGTAACCTAATTTAATATTCCAAACATTTTGAAACCAGTCATCAAGAAATTTTCGAGCCGAACATTTATCAACATCAACAGCAGCAAAGAAAATCGCACTATCTTTTAATCTATTCTTTTCCAGAGCAATTTCATTACACATTAAATCATTAGGAGCAATGGAGATGGAGCCCAAGATAAAATTAGGGTCCTTACCCTCTCCATGGGGACCGCCATTATCTAGAGACACAAACCTAACACCCTCTGCAATGGCGATGAAAGGTTGATGGACTGCTTCTTTGAAGGTTTTCTTCTTCACATCTTTGGCTCTTGGTCTGCCATTCGCTTTGGAGATGCCTCTGGACAAGGCCTCCATAAATGCACATCAAGCCACACATACAGAGAGGAGCGTGGGCAATGGTGGGGAAGGACAAGTGAATAAAAGCAGACTTGAAAAAACAAGAAAAATGGACACCCAAGAATCAAAAAAATACTTACCTCCATGGAGGAGGCCACCTACACTTCCCCACGTCAGTGGCTATGACTCCTACAGCCTCATGCCAAACCCTAAAGGCATGATGTAGATGTAGGTGTGGTTGCCGAGCCCTTCGTTTTCCCCTTGCCATGAGACCATTATATTCTTATTAATATTACTAATTACTATAATATTATTATCAATAATCTTATTATTATATTATTTTTATTATTAAAAATATCATATTATTATTTTTATTTTATTTTTTTAAGGCAAAGGTGGCAAGCCATGAATATATTAATATAAGATATAAGATTACAAGTTGGTTCAAAGAGCATACCAAGAGGAAAGAGCCAGGAAGAAAACCTCTAGTTATAGCTCAAACTTTAACACTAATTACAGTTCAACATTGAGATTTGAAAATATAATCTCAAATACAGTTTCTAATTACAAACTAAATTAAGCTTATATATGTGCAAAATACAAAATGACGAATGACCATACACAATTGAGGTAATTTTACATATAATTTCTATCAATTGGAAGCCAACGAAAAAACCCCAATGTTGTTGTCCAAAGCTCGCGGGGAGCTGGCAGGCAAAATCATGAAAAGCAAACAAATCAATGTGTAGGCCTGCTAGACATGACCTAAGTATGCTGAGTCACCATGTAGCCATTAATATAATATTATATTATTATTTATTATAATTATATTTTTATATTATTATTTTTTATTGCTTACCCAAAATCACTTTTTCACTTCTTTTATTGATGTGGTCTTCTTTGAATTGTAATAATATTTTATCATGTTTTTTTAAATATGATTATTAGGAAATCAAATTTAATTTAATAATTATAAAATTTTCATAAAAAGAAATACTTTTAGATTTTTATATAAAATTTTAATTTTAATGTTGAAAAAAAAGACAATCAAGAATCAAGTTTAATCCTTCTTCTCCTTCTTTAAATCCTTCTGAGGTCCCTATCAATTCCCCTCAGGATGTTTCAAATTGAGTGGTTCTTCAAGAACTGGCTCAACCTCTTCGTTCATCTCCAGTTAAAACACCCATTAGATCATCAATTGCTCAGGTTCAGCTGAATTTCCCTAATGTTATAGTGTCCCCGGGCAGGGGTAGACCTCCAAAGAATCGTAAAACTCAGGTAGAAATTGATGCGGGTATTCAACAAGTTTTTTCGTCTTCCCCTGGGTTCAAGAAGGCTGCCAAATTGTCGTTTGGGAATGGAATAAGTTGTGGTTCCCTTAAAAAGAAGAAAATGAGTGTTATCAGTCCTCCAGTGACTAGATCTGTTGCGGTCAAGAGAAGCTTACATAAAAGCTTTGGGGAGAATTTTTCATCTCCCTTTACAGAAAAGAGGGGAGTGTCGTCCTCCCCTCGAGACCAATGAAGTTTATCTCATGGAATGTTAGGGGCTTAAATGCCCCTAACAAGAGACACTTGATCAAGTCTTAGTTAGACTTGGTTAAGTGGGATATAGGTTTGTTCCAGGAGACTAAACTTTCATTACAGAATTCGGATTTATTTTTTTCATCTTGGAAAAAGTGGAAGTTTTTCTCATGTCCGGTTGCTAGGCCATCGGGAGGCCTTGCTGTGTTATGGAATGATTTTGTAGTTGATGTGAAGTTGGTTGCGTCTGAGCCAAATTGGATGTTGTCATTAGTTTCCCACAAAGCTTCTAGTTTTAAAGTATGGGTGTTTAACATTTATGCCCCCCTAGGTATCTTGGCTAAATATGATATTTGGCAAGTTCTCATTAGGGTGTCATCCCCCCTTAGGGATCATTCTTTTGTCATTTTTGGGGCAGATTTTAATGCTATCTCGGATGTTTCTAAAAAATCGGGGGGGATTTTTCCAAATAAGAAGTCAATGGATGATTTTAATGCATTCATTTTTGACATGTCTCTTTTTTATTGCAAGCCTAATAATGGTCTTTTTACATGGACTAATATGAGGAAAAAATTCTCTCAGATTGTAGAACATTTGGAAAGATTTTTACTCTCTTCTAATTGGTTTGATTTTGACATTGAGTTTTTTTCTTCCATCCTTCCATTGTCTAGGTCGGATCATTTCCCAGTTTTGCTAACTGTTGTCAGGGATAGATCTTCCTTCAAAATTCTATTTAAGTTTCAGCCAATGTGGTTCAGGGATACCTCTTTTCTTCCCCTCCTACATCAATGGTGGGGAGAGGCTCCATTTTTTAGAGGGTCTAGAATGTTTCAATTGGTTAAGAAGATCAGTTTTCTAAAAAAAAATATTAGGGGTTGGAACTCCCTTCACTTCAAGAATATTTTTGAAGAAAAATAAAGGATTTTAGATATGTTAGAAGGAAGTGTTGAATAGGAATGTCTTGCAGCATGGTTTGGGTTGTAATGTATTAGATGAAATCAAGTCCCTTAGGAGTGAATTAGATGAAATTTTGGCTAGAGAAGATGTCTATTGGAGACAGAAATCTCAGGAGTTATGGCTAGCTGATGGGGATAAGAATACAAAAAAATTTCATGCTAGCACTAAAATGAAAAGGGTCAAGAGTAGGATTTCTTGTATCCAGGATGGTCAGGGGAATATTCTCTCAAAGGATGGGGATATTTCTAGGGAAGCCGTTAAGTTTTTTAAGAATCTTCTTTCATCTAAGAATATTGATGATTCTAACAATATTTCATCTTTCATTCCCTCTCTTGTCTCTCCTGAGGATAATAAAATGTTAATGTCTCCTTTTTCAATAGAAGAGGTTAAGAGGGTTGTTTTTGCTATGAATCTAGATAAGGCTCTCGGGCCTGATGGTTTTACTCCTTTGTTTTTCCAGAAATGTTGGGATTTTGTGGGTCAGGATGTTCTTTTGGCTTTAGAGGAAGCTAGGAGACATAGGTCTATTCTTAAAAAATTGAACACTACCTTAATAGTAATTTTACCTAAGAAGGAGGACACTAAAACCTTTGTAGATTTTCATCCTATAGCTTTATGTAACACTATTTATAAGATATTTTCCAAGGTAATTGCTATGAGGCAGGCCATTCTTTTACCAAAAAATATCTCCCTGGAGCAAGGAGGATTTTTTCCTCATAGGGAAACTCCTAAAGGGGCTATTGTTGCTCATGAGGTCTTACATTCAATCTCTGCCCAGAAATATCCTGCCATGATCCTTAAGTTAGATATGATGAAAGCCTATGATAGGGTTGAATGGAAGGCATTAAAAATAGTTTTGTTTAGGTTGGGTTTCTCTTTGGCTTGGATAAAATGGATAATGGCTTGTATCTCTTTGGCAAGGTTCTCGGTTCTTATTAATGGGTCCCCTTGTGGTTTCTTCCACTCTTCTAGGGGTTTAAGGCAAGGGGACCCACTCTCACCTTTTTTATTTATCTTATTAGCTGAAGCTCTGAGTCAGGCAATTGACTCGGCCCGGGAGAATGGTCTATGGAAGGGTATCAAAATTTAGAATTTTGATCAGAGGATTTCCCATTGTCTTTTTGTTGATGACACCCTCTTATGTGGTTGTGCATCCTTGAAGGAGGCTCGAGTTATAGATCAAGTGATCAGGAATTATGTAGCTTTCTCAAACCAGAAGATCAATAAGGAGAAATATAAGATCTTTTTCTTAAATACTCACTCTCTGCTTCAGGATAAGCTTCAAAAGTTTTGGGGTTTCCAATAGGGGGTTATCCCTTGCACCTATTTAGGAGTTTCCTTTTTTGCTAATAAGGTTAAGGTCAGTTTTTGGGATAAAGTAGTTTCAGGGGTTTCTAAGAAAATTTTGGCATGGAACCACAAATGGCTCACCATGGCTGGGAAAATTGTGTTGATTAAGTCTATTTTGAATACGGTGCCAATTTACTTAATGTCAATTCTAAAAGCTCCTAAGGATATTATTGTTAGTTTAAAGGATACTCTGAGGTCTTTTCTTTGGAATAATAATAGGGATGGGAATTCTAGGATCCCCTTGTTAGCCTGGGACAATGTTTGTCTTCCTAAAGAACTTAGGGGGACTGGCATTCGTAGTTTGGATAGTCAAAATTTGGCTCTTGGGGTCAAATTAGTGTGGAAACTGTATGATAATCTGCTTTCCCTTTGGGCTAGAATCGTGTTTGCTAAGTATCTTTCTAATGGATCTAGGGAGTCTGTTTTCAGGGCCATGACTCTGGCTAAGGGGTCCGCTATTTGGAACTTCATTGGTACATGCAGAAATGTCCTGCTGTCATATCTTTCTTGGGTTGTGCACAATGGTTCAAAAGTTAGATTTGGGATGATGCTTGGAATGGTTATTGTCCTATGGATTCTATTAGGGATTGGTCTCCCTTGAAATCAATACTTCTCGATAAATGGGGGGGTTTTCTATCGGACTACTTTAATGTAGTTCAATATGGAAATTTGGTGTTGGCTAAATGGAAATCGATTGAGTTTCTTCTTGTTAGCTCTAGCTTGAAGGCAGAATTTTCTTCGACCCTTAAAGATAGAATCATCATCTTGTCTAAGAAGGATGATGAGCTGATTTTTACTAAGAATTCTTTTGGAAAATACTCAGTGAAAGATGGTTACAATTCTCTTTTGCCGGCTACGGTTCTCTCCTCTTGGCCTTACAAATTATTCTGGCATCCAGCATGCCTGTCGAAGGCCGGAGCTTTTGCTTGGCTTGTTGTTCATGACAGGGTTCTTACCGGAATGAGACTGGATAGAATGGGTTTATCTATTGTTTTCCCTTATGTTTTGTGTAAATAGAAATTGGAATCGTCAACTCATCTTTTTCTTCATTGTGATTTTTCTCTAGGATGTTGAAATTGGTTTTTTGAGAAGCTAGGCCTATCTTTTGTTACTAGTGGGGACCTTCTCTCTCACTTTAGAGCTTAGCCTTTTTTGTTTTCCTCTTGCTTTTATGCTTGTCTTTGGATAATAGCACCATCGATTATTGTTTGGAACATGTGGTTAGAGAGAAATAATAGGATCTTTAAAAAGTCATCCTCTTCACTCTCTGATATCTTAGTCAAGATAGAGGCTTCTATCTTAGAGGTGGCCTTGTCTTATATTCATAAAAATTTAGAAAATCTGACATCTTTTTCCCATTGGGATGGCATGATCACTAGGACTTGGAAATATTTGTCTTGCATCCCTTCTCATGGGTCAGTTGCAAAGAGTCTGGTTTTTAAATCAAAGAGAATTGTGGCAAACTAGGCTCCTCCTCATCCGGGTCATTTTAAACTTCATTTTGATGGTGCTTCTAGGGGGAATCTGGGTCTGGCTAGGGCTAGTATGGCCATTTTTTATCATAATGTTGTCCTAATTGCTACTCAATGTCATGCCCTTGGGTCTCAATCAAACAATTTCACTGAATGTCAAGCTTTGTCACTGCTCAATGTCATGCCCTTAGGTCTCAATCAAACAATTTCGCTAAATGTCAAGCTTTGTCACTTTGGGATTGATTTGGCTATTTCCCTTGGGATCAAACACCTTTCCATTCAGGGGGATTCAATGGTAGTTATCCAAAGTGTGTTGAACTGTAGAAGTAATTGTTGGAATTTGAAGTATTTAATTGATCACATTTTGGAGAAGTTATCCTTTTTGATACTTATGTATTATCTCATTGTTATCATGAGTTAAATAAATTGGCAGATTTCCTAGCTAATTTGGCTATTGACTCAGTTGCTATTCATAAGAATATAGTAGTAGGCGACATTCCTCAAAACATCCTCCTCGGGAGGACTTTTATTCCTATCTGCATATGGAGTATTTTTACACTTCTACAATTGGGTTAGATGTTAATGTATGTATTTCTTGAAGATTGGAGAGGTTATTTTTCTGGTGGCAATACATGTTAAAATCTTTGGTTTTTATCTCCATTTCTTACTGAAGTATTCATATTATCTTCTTCTCAGTACAGTTTGTATCGGTTCTTCATGTGTTGATAGAAGGCTTTATTTCTATCTACATTTGGAGTAGTTTCACACTTCGGTATTTGGGTTAGATGTTAATGTGTGTATTTTCTTAAGGATTGGAGATTTTTGCTCAGGTGACATAATATTTTATTAGCTTGTTCTTTAATATGGTGTACTCACTTTCTGATCGGCATACATATGTGGGCAAGAAATTTATTTACATTATAGGTTAAGATGTTTTTCTTTCTCACATATGGCTTCTGTCATTTGTTCACATATGGTGCATATTGTGTTAAGCTGTAGGATGGGGTCTATATCCCGACCACTTCGAGTTAAATGGTTTTATTTGGTAATTTATGGAAGTTTTCTCTAAAGTTTTGAATGCTTTTCTATCTCAGATTGGGGACTGATTTCCTCAGGATTTTCTTTCCGATTTTTATTTGATTTTATGTCTTGTCAGTATTATTCTCATTTATATCGAATTCTAGCTATGGCATGTGTGTATTGTGCAATCATTATCCTTCAGTCCTTCATTCTTTTTTGCATGCTTCATCTCCTCAAGCCGCTAGTACATTCATAAGGTTTTATTACTCGATGATTAATATCTATTTGTTGGCCGCCTTGTGCTTGTCTGGGTCTATCAGATTTGGCATACGGATTTTTTATTTTGAGTGTTGGTATCCTTACTTGTGGGAGAGTCACTTATGATTTTTAATGGAAGGCTTTTAAATTCATGCAAATTGATACAAGAATGATTGTATTTGTTGTTTCAGTAGCTTTTTGGGAAATTCGGACCATTTTTCTCCTTAAAATACACTTCTCTTCTGTCATTCTCAAAAGCAGTTTTTTATGTTTTTCTATTTGGCTGTCAGTGCCCTTCTTCCTGCAAATGTCATCCTCTCTTCCATGTGGAGTGTATAGAGTGGGTTTAGAAGCTCATTCACTGGGGGATGATGATGCAAGTGAGGACAATTTTGTTACACTTGGCAAGGTTTTCAATCTGTTTACTCCCGCAGTGGATTTTGAGCTTCGCAGGCTTTTGGGATGTCGGTGGTTACAGGTTGCTCGCCAAATTTCTTATGATGAGCTTCTCTCTCATTTTATTACTGTTTGTTTTGATTTTCTACTTGATTTGGATTTGGTTCACCTCTTGGTATCCTCATTTGTCTTTCCAACAGTGTGCAATTGGGAGTTGGTCTCTGTTGCATTGGATAGTTATCGGTTTGATATGGGCTCTTTTTCTTACGGGGGTTTTCTTCCTTGCCATGAGCTTTTGGCTAATGGTTGGTCTGGTCACTTGCTTTATTAGTTACTAATGGGATTGATATGTGATTCCTTGGAAACTACTAGAGCCTCTATGGATTTTTTGTTATATTTGGCTCCTGACCATTTTGTGGATAAAGCATGGGTTGTTTTTCAGGCTCGGCATTCACTGATCTCTTTGGGTTTTTTGTGCTCTTCTCCTGCTTGTGTGGCTTTCCCTTTAAGGGTGGTTTCACCTTTTTTCTCTTCTCATCTACCACCGGAAGAGAGCACTAGCTCTTGGTTCTTAGATATCTAACATATTGTCTTTGTTGTAGCTGGTGGTTTTGGTTTTTTCCAGGGAGGTAGGCAGCATGGCTCCTTTTCTGTTCGAAATGGTTAGCATTGGTTCTGAAAGAGAATTTTTTCTCATTCATCTGTCTTATATTTCTTCATGTCCATCTCTTCTTCGGTTGGAGTTATTCTAGTTTAAAGCTGTCCGATAGGACTTTTTGTAAAAATAAGTAGTGGTAGGAGGGTGGGGATTTTAGTCAAAACATACTTGTTGTAAGGGCTCTATATATCTCTGTTGTAAGTTTTAAAAATGGCTACAACTAGAGGTTTTCTTGCGGGTTCTTTCCTACCAGTATGCCATGTCTGAACCCAATGTAAAATTTTCTTTTAATTAATATAAGTTCAGTGGATTTTCCACTTTTATCAAAAAAAAAAAAGAATCAAGTTTAATAACATTTTTTTTTACAATTATTAATCATTATTTCACATATAAATGTAATAAGCACCTCAGTAATGTTATCTTTGTGTGTGTGTGACAATTTTAATTATTCATTAAAAAAGTATGATCTAATAATTTATTAAATTAAAAAGAAAAATTATTATAAAATTTGTAAATCCAAAAAATCTTTTAAGAAACCTGATGGTTATTATTTTTTAAAATATTAATTAGCCTAATACTTCATACAAATTTAAATCATATGTAATCACTTTTTATTATTAAATATAATTTAATATTGAAAAATTGTATTACATAAAAAAAAATTATACAAGATATTATTAAATTATAATTATAATAAATACATATTTAATTTTCTTATATATTTTTTATAATAAAATAAATCCTTTTAACATTGGATTAAGGGTAATTTAAAATAAGGTGATTCAAGGTAATTTGGATTCCTATGTGGAGGGGATGACCGACCATGATCCCAAACTTTCTACGGCTTTTGCTCAAGCCTGGGATAATGTTGTTAAGATTTGGAGTGTTGTCTTTGTGGTTTATGAGGAGGCCATTACAAAAGTGACTGGTTTGGCCTTGGATGGTGTCTCCTTCCCGAAGAAGCCAAAGGGGAGTTACAAGAAAGGTTTTGACAATTTCTTTGAACCTAGGGAGGGGGTTTCTAAACTCCAAAGTAGCTACAATAGAGAAGAGCTTCCTAGTGTCTAGAAGGAGGCTTCCCTTCTCATGAAATATTTCACTCTAGATGGCAGAAAGAGGAGATTCTACCTTCAACTCTTCCCTATGTTGAACCACTTGTGCCATGGGGTAAGAATCAACTTTTCATATTGGGTCTTTATTTCTCTATCTCAATCTATTTTTAGGGATTCCATTAAGGGAAAACCTCCCCTTCATCAGGGTCTCATACGTAGGGTTTATAATTTTCATTTGGCCCTAACCCCCTAGTGTGGTATCCCCACTATTGAAATCAGATTCACTTACGACCCTAGCTTATATGTTGATCGCATTGTCACCCCGTCCAACTCTGGTGAAGTGTCACATTCAGGTTCAAAAATTCCCAAAAGAAAGAACCCAACACGCATGGCCAAATTTAAAGCCATTGTTGCCTATAAAAAAAACCTTGATGTGGAACCCTAAATTGAGGTGCACAAGGATGTGGAGATAGTTGAGGAATCAAGTTCTAATTCTATTTCCTCTAATGAATCGGACTCCTCTAAAAGTATGGGATCGAATTGGTCCCCTACCACTAATGTTATGGATGATGCTGAAATTCCTCCCCCAAAACCTTCCCCCTTGTAATTACCAAGCCCCTAAGCTCAATTATGGTCCTCACCAAAATTGTTGAAATGACTTTTTGGGCAGATAAATGTGGCGATAAGAAAAATTAAAAGGTTGGAGGTTGGAGCAAGGGAACTAAAAGGTGTGCTAGCATCTTTTCAACATGTGTTTGAAAGAAAAATAATGTGTTGCCTTGAAGGTTTCTTGTGTAGGTCCTAAATGGATGTGGTAGGTCTAATGCTACCAATGCTATGTAATAAGTCCAAAGGCTCCAAGGTGTGTACTTGGTCAAAAGCCTTGTATGGGCATTTTATTTATGTTTTTGGTGTCTAGGGGTCCTAGAGGTTTTGTGTGTCCACTTTTTAATCTTTTGTGTGAAAGAAAGTGTGTGATGTAATAATTTGTCCAAAGTTGTCATGTTGTCATAGGTAATTTTGCAAAAATTTGAGTTATGGCTGCCCAACGGCTAGTTGGTTGCACTTGTACATTGGGAGGTGGTTAGAAGGATTATTTGGCCTTATTTAAGTCTTAGGAATGATTCCCAAAGGTTATATAGAGACTTTGAATGAAATTTATGCTTCCTACAATTGTGCAACTGTCATTTTTACTACATTTTCTTGTGATCTTGGCTTTGGTATGGATTTGTACAGACATATAGAAGGTATAATTTCTTGAATAGGCTGTAACAATGAATCATATTTCATTTGATGTAGGTTTGAGGTCTTTAAGCTTTATGGTTGAGGATTAATTGAATTTTCTTTCTTGATGCCTCGAAGAAACCCCAAAAATCAGGGTTTGGATGCAAAAGGTATCATTATTCAACATTCCTCTATGGGAATGGACTGAAACCCTCGGGAATTTCATTTCACCATGTATAGTAACTATTTTTCTTAGTTTTTGAAGAAGGATATTTCACCTTTCTCTTTTGGAGTGACGCCCTAGACTTGACATTACCCCTGTGGCAAGTCCGTGCAGCGAAGGGTTGATTGAATCCTTGGTGTAGTGGATGAAAATGTGGTCACAAATTGCATGGAGGGGGGCCTTAGACATGTGCAAAACCTCTCCAAAATCCCTAACTTCATTACAATTTGACTAGTGAAGGTTTTGAGACCTAAAACCTCTATACCGGCTAACTAGGCTAAAATAGGCACAGTAGGGTTTGAACACTTGCACTCAAAACCCAGATGCAAAAGTTTGAAATCCTTTAGAGGGTCTAATGGGTATCTGAATATAAAAAAAAATTTAAGGGTTTGTTTAAAGATATTGGTAGTTAAAGAGGAAAAATCCCAAATAGAGGCTTAATTGCGTGTAGCCCAATTTCCTAGGTCACTAAGAACAAAAGGCAAAAAGGGCTTGGAAAAGAAGAACCAAGAGGTATAATTAAATGAAAATATCATGTCAAACATGTTCAAACACACACACATGACATATTCCACCATTTCATCAAAAGGTCTTGTTGGCAAGGGGCTTGGGGTTGTGAGGTGTCTTGGTTTAGGGGTTGAGTACATAGGAGTAAGAGTCTCCTTGTGATACCAAGTTGTCCTAAGTGGATTTATCCTTGGGAAGTATCAAGGACAAGCTTAAGATCCTTTGGAAGGTTGTAGGTATTGGACCATTGGATGGTGCCAAGTGCTAACCCATAGAAGAAGCCAAGGAAATTGCTCATTAACTCCAAACCCTCTACATCAGAGGCGGCGACTGAAGTTTAAGCTAGGAATAATACTTGGGTAGAGGATGTTGATGATGACAATGTGGAGGTCTACTAATGAATTTTTTGGCCTTATAAAGAAGTGGGATAAGGTGAATGAGAGGATTGAAGATTTGGACACCAAGCTCAAGATGGTTGGGACTAAATTTGAGGTGGAAGAAATCAAGAGATCCCAAGAGGCCCTCAAAATTAAAATTGAGGAGGCCAATTTGGCTTGCACGAATATGGACAATATGCATAACACCACCTTGTATGCTATCAGGCCTATGCAGGAATATTTGAATAGGAAAAGAGAGAATAAATGGAAATGTACAAAGGCCTTGATTATGGGTTCAAGCCCCACGAAGTCCCTATTTAAAGCCACCCCGGATTTCTCCCTAGCGTCCTCCAACTCCAGGATTGGTTCTTGCAAAAAAGTGTGATTTTTTGAGACCAATTGTTGGCAACAACAATGAAGTAAAAATGAGAGGGGGGGTGAATCAGTTTTAACTAGATTGAACAAATTAAGCTCCATTTCAGATTTGATCAATTGTGGCAATAATAAAGATAAAGACAATAAAAACAACACAAATAACACCAAAAATTTTGGCGTGGAAAACTTGGTTAAAGAAAAAACCACGGTACATTGCCTAGAGCTCACTGCTCAAAATACAATGACCTAGAAAGCTCCAACCCTTAGGGAAGGTTCACTACCTTACAATAATGTTTGGACTACAATCCTAATTACATGAATTGCAAGGATAGCATCTATTATTGCCTAATGACAGTTCTGGTTAAGCACATTTGTCTGCTTTCAAACAATCTCTACTCAATACATCATACCGAGGGATAAATTCACTTATGCGCACATACACCACTCTCTAATAATGCAGACACCACATAAATATCCAAATTATATGAATCTAACACCTATTTATATAAATCATTAACCTTGACTACAATCATCTCACATATCTTGCTTAATGTGTGGTCTTCTCTTTCATCTCTCCCCTCTTTTTAAGTATCATCCTAGTCTGCACTCACTCATATCTTGCTTAATGTACTCTCATTCATCTTAATGATGGATCACGGAGAGTGATCTAAAACGTTGATAAAATGACTCACACACAATCATTTCTAAAATATTTTATAGATAATCTATGGATTGTGGAAATCTTATTTCATCACTTGACTACAAGGTCGGCCAAACCCTCAATTATAAAATTACATTACACGATACATAAATCAACTACCAGACCACTACAAAATACCTCATAACATGAAGAATATCAGCAGACCCTTAAGATATTCAAGAATGCACACAAGGATCAATGTGAACCACCAAAATAAATAGAACATGATCAAGAAATGCCAACAAGAACATTAAAACCATCTGCAATAGTTGCACCAACACCACTTATTCAAATCTTCATCGATCAACACGCTAACACTCAAGAACACTTAACAGAAGTAATTTGGACTAGAAAGATAACTTGCAGAGCACCAAATCAAGAACCATCTGAAATGAAGATACACATGAATATCCAAAATACTCTCCCAAATCCATAACCAAAGATAGTCATATTGCAGCACAACGGATCAAATACCAGAACACTGCAACACTAAACATAGAAGAACAGTCTACATACCAAAATCCACAACTCAACCAAATCTTCACACAGCATCATGGAATCATTAAAAAATAAGGTATCTCTAGTTGATTCAGCATCCCAAACAAATAAATGAACCAAATCAACTCAATCCATTCACCATAACACCAAACACAGTAATATGTTGAGATCAATGACAACAACATATCCTAGCAGCAGCAATATCCAACAATCTCCCCCTTGGCATTTATGGAAACATATAAATGTTAAAAACAATCAATGCAAAGAAATGAATCAACACTAGAAAACTCCCCCTAAGATCATACACACAAATCTCCAAAGATAAAGCGATTTTTCACATGCTTCTCTCCCTCTTTGACAGCAATGCCAAAGACATAATATAATTCATGTTTCTCTTCCTAAAACTCATTCTCTAAGAAGGGAAACTACCCCCCCCCTTAGGATAAACTCACAAGTGATCATCTAAATCACACATTGACTACTTCGGTTGAGTAGCAGCACCAACTCATCAACCCGGATAAGAAGATAAGGCTCTAAAATCCACCGGATTAATGCAACTCCATGTATCTAGTTCTCATCAAGAGGGGTAGAGACCCCTAAATTATCTCTCAAATAGACAAAAGAATCTACAAGCAAAGGTTTAGTGAAAATATCTACAATCTGATCCTTTGTAGATACATATTCCAAACTAACTTCTTCATGACTGACTTTCTCCCTCGAGAAATGATACTTAATTGATATATGCTTTACATTTTAGAATGCAATACCGGATTCTTGGAAATATTGATAGCACTTGAATTATCACAATAAATAATAGTAGGCTCATCATAAATCACTCTAATATCCTTCAACATTTGCTTCATCCAAACTACATGGGTATAGTTATTAGCAGCAACAATGTATTCAGCTTCAGCAGTAGATAGAGATACAACATCTTACTTCTTACTGAACCATGAAACCAACTTCTTACCCAAAAAGAAAGCTCCACCAGTAGTGCTCTTCTAGTCATCAACATCACTTGCCCAATCTTCATCAATATAGGCACATAGCAAGAAATCATCATTCTTCAGATACCATAAACCATAGTCAATAGTCCCCTTCAAGTATCTGAAAATCCTCTTCATAGCAATAACATGGGTCTCTTTAGGATCAGCTTAAAATCTAGAACAAAGACAAACATCATACATAATATTTGGTCTAGTCTGAGTTAAGTACAACAATCCACCAACCATAGATCTATACAAATAATTAACTTTCTAAGATTCGTCATTCTTAGACAACTTGCATCTAGTCACCATAGGAGTTCCAACAGATTTAGAGTCATCTAGCCCAAACTTCTTCAATAATTCCTTCACATACTTAGATTGAGAAATGAAAATACCTTTACCAGTCTGAGTAATCTACAATCCTAAGAAGAATTTCATCTCACCTATCATAGACATCTCAAATTCCTTTTTCATATCATCAGCAAACTTCATACTCAAATCATTTTCTTCTCCAAAAATGATATCATCAACAAACACTTCAACAATCAAAATGTTATCATTTTAAAGTATAAATTACTATCAGCATTACCTTTACATAATCCCAACTTCAGCAAATACTTGTCCAATCTAGCATACCAAACTCGAGGGGCTTGCTTCAGTCCATACAGTGCTTTCTTTAATTTGCATACCATGTCTCCTTCATCTGATAAAAAAAATCCATTTGGTTGCTCAATGTAGACTTCCACTTCCAATTCACCATTCAAAAGGGCTGACTTGACATCCATCTGATATCCGTTGAAATTCTTGTAAGCAGCATATGCAAGAAGTAATCTAATAGCTTCCATTCTAGCTACTAGAGAAAAAATCTCCTCATAATCAATCCCTTCCTTCTGAGAACACCCTTTACATACCAATATTGCTTTGTTTCTAGTCTTCCTATTTCTGCTAGTTTTCTAGTTGTTTTGTTGGCTCTCAGGTTGCCCTGCTGAGTTTTTCTACTATTTTAATGGGGGTTTCTTTTGTTGGAGGTGTTGCTTTGTGGTTATGTAATGGTACGGGCCTATCCTACTTTTATTAATCAAAAAATTTTAAGGGGTCTTTTGAATAGTTAACCTTAAAAAGAAACTTTTATAGATCAAAGTCAAAAAGTATTGTTTTAACTTTAAATAAATGCAATTTCCCTACAAATATTCTAAAGTAAAATATAAGAGGGAATCAAATCGAGAAAGGCTTTACTAAAAAATTTTAATCTTTTTCCAGACCAAAAGACCCATGTTAAAGTGATTCTTTTTTCAAATGATTTGTGAGATGATGAAATTGACAATGGTTTTGGTGGTGTCGAAAGCGGAAAATTATAGTTTTAACTTTATTTTCTCTTATTTTAGAATCAAAATCTGAGTCTTTATCTCGCCTGTGCCATATTTAATAAGTTTTGACACATGCTTGTAAATTTACTATTTACGTAGTGCCCTTTCCAATAATTTTCCTTCGTCTTCTTCTCACTAATAAGTGAGGGTTTCATAAGAGCGCTCTTTTTCTGATCGATCACAATACAAATCATGGTGAGAGTTTTATTGCTATGGAAAATAATTAGATGAGGATGAAATTTTTTTCCAACATGATCAGACTTTCCCAGGATCAAAATTTTCTTTCAGGTTTGAGACAAATTTGTGGTCAAAGTTTCTCACATAATATAGCCTATCGGCTAAATATATTTTTTTTAATCGATAGTTATATATTTATATTAATAATTCATAAAAAAAATACATATCTCAAATGTCCAAAATGGAAATTAAACCCATAAATTGTCTAGACATATTAAACCATACCACCAAAATGGGAATTAACCCCATAGACTAAACTGACTATTACAAACTATACTATCAAAATGGGGATTAACCCCATCATCAGTTCATTCAATTTATAACTAATCACTACCCCAAACTACCCAAACTATAAAAAAACTTCTATTACCCTTGTTAATTTAGGATCAAGATGATAACAAAAAGCAAAAAATAACAAATGCAACACACATAAAACAACAGTACCTTGCGAAAACCTCCCTCTTGGAGGTGAAAAACCCAGCAACAAAAGATCTTAGATTATATTAATCAAACTCAGTAACAGATTTACAATCTTGCTTCAGACATGAAGCATACTTTAAATTAGGGAACACATTAGGGCAACTTATCTTGTTGTAGGTGATACAATATGCTGAAGGCTATGTCCTTGAATACTTTGTTTCCCTAGATGTGATAAACTTATAAGGCACTAAGAGGGGGGGTGAATCATTGCAAGCAAAAACTTAATATTTCTAATAACAACTTTCACCAACTTGAAAATCAATAAGCATGCAAGAAATATAATCACATAAGAAAACATCCAACAAAACATGCAAACCATAACACAATGATTTTTGATGTGGAAACCCAACTAGGAAAAACCACGGTGGGAATTAGTACCCACAAGGATCTTCTAACTACAGTATAGAGATATGACCGGTTAAGGTCATACAACCACCCTTTTAGGGGCACACCTGATTAAGAATGTTTTAGCTCGGTTAAGAGCTATACAATAAGGCATGTTAGGACCCGGCCCTGTTAGGAGCTACCCACTTTACTGGGATTTACAAACACAAGCTAATATGTCACCTAGTTAGAGGATTTCACCTTCAGACCTGCTAGGATCCTACCGCACCCTGTTAGGAGTGGCCTTGTTAGAGGATTTTCTTGTTGCAATTGTTAGGAAGACAACAAGTTCAACTAATCTAAAGTTATCACCTTTGTTCCTGATTAGATCCGCTTCTGCTCAGCTTCTATCACTGACTAGACATCAATACCTAACTTCTCGTTCAACTGCTCGATCAAATTCTCACTCTTGATACATGAAATTATACAACTTACATCTCCTTATAAAGAACATTGTTAAGTCGGGTAAGAACCTTGGAACAATTGCCTAGGTTCATTTAATCTAGTCACCTTTTACATTTTTCCTCTCATTACACTTTTCTCTTGTCAGAAAAATAATTCATAACTTAAAAAGATAACAATAAGTCTACCAGTTACCGATCAAACTAACTCTGTTATACTGGTTCTCCGGTCTTCCTGACTGTAACTGGAAAATCCTTCATAACTCACTCAATACACCGAATCTGTTGATGCGGTTTGGAACATAGGTGCATGTTCCTATCTCCAACACTCCTATAAAATTGTAACATCTAGCTCTTCACCAATCATTTGTACCATTCACTTGATCATCGATTTGTTCCTGTTTACTGGTTGACAGCAACTTAGCAGTTTTGTTGTCTAACTAATTCCACTATTAGTTAGGCTATGCCAGTTGGTCTAGATGACCTAGATGACTAAACAAAACATGGTTTCCATCAATGAAAACAAAAATAAATTCATCAAACAACCTATTACAACTATATCATCATCATCAAGCCAACAATATCCCCCTTTGGCATTGATGGCAACTCTTAGGAAAAAAATTCTCTAAGTGTCACATTACAACAATCATGACTCAACTCAAATAAATAATGAAAAACTCCCCCTTAGAAATTACATTCTATTAAAAAAATTTGACTAACTTATACTACTCCCCCTTTGACAACAATGACAAAGGTAATCAAATACATTTGAAACAAATAAATACAACACACCAAAATTTGCATTACCAAATGTATAAGAGTTTAAAAGTTTACAATTACATTTTCAGAAAAATATCACCAAAATTAGTCTTCAAGGCTTTCAAATCATTCTCCCATGTCTTCAAAAGAGTAGATGTAATCTAAATGTGTGTTCGTACCTGGTATGCAAGCTCTTCCATAGCATCAAGTGTACTTGTTTTAGGTGTAGTCAAAATTGCCTCAGTCTCTTTGTAACCTCTCTACAAAATTTCTAATTTGGGGACTAGATGAGTCTATAACTGCTACAATGATGTAGTCCTCTTAATTTGTTCTAACTTATATGCCTTAAGCTTATGTTGTATTAATATGACAAATCTACCAAAAATTGTTGTTGAATCATTTAATGGATCAAATTATTCTCTCAAACTCTTTAGCTCCTACTAAGCTTCCTTTCTCTTCTTATCAAGATCATCAAAGAACAATGAAAAGTTGCAGATTGTAGAAAGAATTGTACCTCCATTCTTCAAGGCTTCTTTGATTTGGTCTATATTCATAGTAAGACCTTCTTTGTCTTTATCAATTGCCTTGATCAATGTCTCAATTCTTTTCTTTTCACTCTCTTTTTCTACATTATGTAGAGAAGCCTCTCCAAGAATTTTCATTTGCTCCCCTACAGTTGTGACAAAGTGGTCCATTTTTTCAATGGGAGTTGTGAGACTATCAGTATCAATCTCCAAATAACAGACTGGAAAATATGTCAACTACAGTCTGTATAGTTTGAGCTTCTCTCCTCTGAGCTCTTATTATCTTCGTCTTGGCCTTGGATTGCATTGCATATGCAATCTCCATCAGTTTTGTTGGACTTGACATATCCATATTTATTGGCCCTTGGATGGCCATTGTATCATCATCCTCATCATCATCAATGATTTTCTTTGAAGTAAGTGATCGGTGGGTCACTTTCTGCTCTTGTGCTTCTTCTTTCTTCCTTCTCCAATGGCTTTGTAGTTTGCACAACATCTATTTGTACACTCTCTTGTGTATCTTTCTGCATCTCTCATACCTTCTCTAGTGGCTCTATGGTTCGCACATCATCTATTTGTGCATTCTCTCGTATCTCTATCTTCTCTTCATCTTTACCAGTTGGAATAACTTTTGGTATCACTAGTTGTTCTTCTGTGATAGTAGGAACTGATGTGGCACCACCTTCTGGTTCTTTCTCTATTTGAGTAACACCCGGTGTCTTATCAATTTCAATCACATCTGGTAGTTCACCTTCAAATACAAGTTCTTCAGAGAGATCTTCTTCCTCAAAAGAATTTATCTTCTCTGGTTCCTCTTTTTCAAGTCCTAAAAACTTTTTCAAAATTTCCTATCTCATCTTGCAGACTGGGACTCACCAACAAGCAATCTTGTTAACCTCTTTTTGGTACAAAATAATGGTTTTGATTCTGAAAGAATTTTCTACATTTCCTCCTTAGAGGTCTCTAGTTGTAAATGAATAAATACATACTCTACCATTTCTTTATCCTACTTAATTGCAGTCTGCCATCTAGCTTCCAATTTTCTATACAAAGAATGGGTTATTTGTCTTTGTAATTCAATCAATACTTTTCTATATTGATTCATAAAATAAACAACTGAATCCTCAATTTGTTTCTTCTCTTCCTCACCAAAATTGTTATAGTGCTTATTTGCACCAATCAATATACCATACTTCCTTATATTCCTCAATAAGTTCTCAAGAGAAGTAATTTTAGTTACATTTGGCTTAATTGATTTGACAGTGGGTGAACCAACCACTTTAGATTTCTTGCCACTTGCCCTCAATTCTTTCTTACCACCTTCTGATTTGGTTTCCTCTGCCTCTTCCTCTGCTATAGCCTTAAAACTCTTTGTTCTTGTTCTTTCTTTCTTTTTCCTATAGCTTTTGAGACTTTAGGTTCTTGAGGCTTATCTTCCTTTTCTTTTCCCCTGATTTGTATCTTTGGAGGAAGAGGGGCTTCTCCTTCTTAGCATTTGCACTCCTAGTTTGTCTATCAGTGGAGACACTAGAGGTTCTTTCCTTCCTTGCTTCAAATTTAGTTCTTTCTTAAGAAATCATCTCCTTCATGAAGCCTTTTGCAACAAAAAATTCCTCAACCTATTTGCTGATATTTTTGGCCACTACTGGTTAGGCCAATTCAACATGTACCTTTATTGATTTATCTTTCAATGTGCCAAACCTAGGTACACTTGTATCTACTAGTTTAGATGGGAGGTTGTCACCATGAATAATAAAGATATCTTCTTCTACCTCATACCCCATAGGCATGACCCATGAAGTCCTTGGTTCTGCAGCCTCCATCTAGCAAGTATCGGTATCAACCATAAAACAAATGGAGTCTTCATACCTTTTGACCACATGCTCCAGTATCCTCTCTCTAGAATGCATTTTCTTCTAGAATTCCTTGAAGTATCCCTAGATATTCTTAGTGATCTCATTACCAAGCATCTTAATGTTGTTCTTGATTTGCAAGGTTGTCAGTGTATCCACGGACCATTGGATATCACCTATACCAGGAAAGTAATTTTGGAAATAGAAAAACAATCCAATAATCATCTAACCAAACTTAAACTTTTGTCACTTGTCCTTCTTGATTGATTCAAGATTCAATACCAGTTGGGATCTCAAGGCCTCTACGAGGTCATAATCAGTATTATCTTTTAACGTCTGGTATGTTGTGTGGATAGTAGCTCCATGAATTCTCTTCATCCGGCTTGAATGGTATACTTTGTAGCCGATGACCATAGATGTAGACTTCACTTCTGGATCATCTATATCATTCACCATCATGGTGTTCAGTGTGGAGCCTGATCAGTCTCCAAGTGGGAGATTGTTGAAATGTGGTGATTGATCAGCAAAGTACTGTACACTTAGCACGTATCCTCGCCGGGGTCCGAGGTCGGGTTGGGCCTCGAGCAGGGGTTCGGGGGTGGCAGCCCCCGAGAAAAAAAAATTTTGCCATTTTTTGTTGATGAAAACCAACATTGTAATAAAACCCTAAAAAGGTCGACTTTGTTGGTTGCCCTAAAAACTCATGTTATAAGCGGCTGGGATGCTTAAGGCATTGTAAGGTTGATGTATTGTTTTTGCTGCATAATAAGAAAGATTGGACAACTATGTATGGTGGACGTAACCCATTCTGGGTGAACCATGTTAAATCTCTGTGTTATCTATGTCTTGTTTTATTTCTTTATCTTTTGTATTTAAATCTGCATATAATTGTTAGTTCATATTTGCTTCGAATCTACTTGAAACCCTAACAATTGGTATCAGAGCGAGGTTTTTCTGTAAATTGGTAGGACTTTCAGATTTGAGTGGGAGCAATGGAGGATTCCAAATTCAAGGTCGAAAATTTTAATGGCCAGAATTATCAGTTATGGAAAATGCAAATGGAGGATTACCTATATCAAAAGGATTTGTGGCGGCCATTGGAAGGAAAGGCAAAGAAACCGACCACAATGTCAGATGAAGAGTGGGACATTTTAGATAGAAAGGCACTAGGATCCATTCGATTGTGCCTTGCACCATCTGTAGCATTCAATATAATAGAAGCAAAAACGGTCGTAGATTTGATGGCAACATTGGCTAAGTTATATGAGAAACCCTCGGCTTCAAATAAGGTATTTCTTATGAAGCGTTTGTTTAATTTGAAAATGAGTGAGGGAGGATCTGTAGTGGAGCATTTAAATTAATTTAATACAATTACCAGTCAATTGTCTTCGATAAAAATTACCTTTGCAGAAGAGGTTAGGGCTCTCTTGATTTTATGTTCTTTGCCAGAAAGCTGGAATAGCTTGGTTATGGCTATAAGTAACTTTGTCTCTGGTAAAAATACTTTGGTACTTGATGATATTGTTGGTGTTATCCTAAGTGAGGAAATGTGAAGGAAAAGCACAGGTGAGACTTCAACATCATCGGGTAGTGTTTTGAATGTGGAGAACAGAGGAAGATCAAAGGAAAGAGGAAAAGGCCCTGGGAATGAGAAGTCATGAGGGAAGTCAAAGAAAGGACACTCTCAATCTAGAGGAAAGAAAGATTGCTAGTACTGCGGAAAGCCTGGTCATCTAAAGAAAGACTATTGGTCTCGGAAAAACAAAGAAGGAGACAAAAATGAAAATGATAGTAAGGAAGCTAATATTGCAAGTAATACTTTACAAGATGCTTTAATCTTATGTTTGGATAATGTTAATGATTCCTGGGTAATAGATTCTGGGGCTTCATTTCATGCTACACCCCATAGAAAATGTTTTCTAGATTATGTTCAAGGTGATTTTGGACAGGTATATTTGGGTGATGGTGAGCCCTGTCAACTTGTTGGAAAAGGAAAGATAAAGATCAAGTTGCAGAATGGTAATGACTAGTTTCTGCAGGAGGTAAGACATGTTCCTAATTTAAGAAGAAATTTAATTTCTGCAGGGCAACTAGGTAGTGAAGGTTGCATAGTTACCTTCTCAAATAGTATGTGGAAGGTCACTAAAGGATCATTAGTAGTAGCTAAAGGTGCAAATGTAGGCACATTATATCTATGTACTGGTAACACTTACTCTACCTTAGCTGCTATAGATAAAGTTACTACAGGGACAACAACAATAAATGTTGCAAGAACATATTCGATATTGTGGCACCATAGGCTTGGGCACATGAGTGAGAAAGGGATGAAAATCCTTCACTCCAAAAATCTATTGCCAGGACTAAAGAAGATTGATTTAGAGTTCTGTGAAAACTGTGTTTATGGCATACAGAAAAGAGTCTGATTTCTCAAGGTTGGGAAAGAGAAGAAGAGTAAGAAGTTAGAGCTTGTACATTCAGATGTATGGGGACCGGCTCAAGTATCATCTCTTGGTGGCTCTTGTTAGTATGTTATTTTTATTGATGACTCAACCAGAAAAACATGGGTATATTTCCTAAAACAAAAATCAGATGTTTTTGAAACTTTTAAGAAATGGAAAGCTTTGGTTGAGAATGAGACAGGAAAAAAGTTGAAGTGTCTCAGATCGGATAATGGAGGTGAGTATTGCAGCAAAGCATTTGAAGATTACTGTTCCTTATATGGGATTCGAAAGCATAAGATAGTTCCAGGAACTCCATAGGAAAATGGTGTGTCAGAGAGAATGAATAGGACTATCATGGAATGCGCGAGGAGCATGAGATTGCATGTTGGATTGCCCTTACATTTTTGGGTAGATGTTGTACATATTGCTATCTATTTGATAAATATAGGACCTTCAACCCCTTTGGATGGTGGTATTCCAGAGGAGGCATGGACTAGTAAAAAGATAAATTATTCTTTTCTAAAAGCTTTTGGTTGCGAAGCTTTTGTCCATATTGATAAAGAAAATAGAACCAAGCTTGATGCTAAATCTTAGAAATGTACCTTCATTGGATATGGGATAGATGAATATGGCTATCAGTTATGGGATTTTGAAAATAAGAAAATAATTAGAAGTAGAGATGTTATATTCAATGAGAAGGTTATGTATAAAGAACAAATGTAGGAAAAGAAGCATGAACAGGACAAACAAGAATATGTGGTGTTGGATGAGATTCCTGAAAATGAAATGCCATAGGTACCTGATGCTCAGCAACAACAGATTGTCCCACAAACTCCTGCAAGTGTTAAACGCTCTACGAGGACAAGTAGACCCCCTAAAAGATTATCTCCTTCTTTGTATTCTATTTTATTAACAGATTTTGGTGAACTAGAAGAATATGAAGAAGCAATGCAAGTAGATGCCAAACAACAGTGGGAGCTAGGCATGAAAGAGGAGATGGACTCCTTGATGAAAAATTAGACTTGGGACTTACTTCGTTTACCTACAGAAAAAAGAGCCTTGCCTAACAAATGGGTTTATCGGCTGAAGGAGGAGGAAGGAGGTCAGAAAAGATATAAGGCCAAACTTGTGGTAAAAGGTTTTGCACGGAAAAAGGGTATAAATTATGATGAAATATTTTCTCTAGTTGGAAAAATGACTTCAATTAGAACTGTACTTAGTCTTGTGGCTGCAGATGATTTACATCTTGAACAATTAGATGTCAAAACAGCTTTTCTCCATGGAGATTTGGAGGAGGAAATTTACATGTTGCAACCATAGGGATATTAGGTCAAAGGTAAGGAGAACTTGGTGTGCAGGTTGAAGAAAAGTCTGTATGGCCTAAAGCAAGCACCCCGACAATGGTATTTAAAATTTGATAGTTTCATGGCTGAACACAGTTATCATAGATGTCATTCTGATCATTGTGTATATTTTAAGAGATTTGATAATGGTAGTTATATTATCCTGTTGCTTTATGTTGATGACATGCTTGTTGTTGGGTCTAACATGCAACATATAAATGATCTTAAACAGAAATTAGCCAGGTCATTTGCTATGAAGGATTTGGGTGCAACTAAGAAAATTCTCGGTATGAGGATTACATGGGATAGGAAAAATAGAACCTTGAATTTGTCCCAAAGTGATTATATAAAGAAGGTGTTGAAAAGATTTAACATGCAAGAATGCAAAAACAGTTAGTACACCTTTGGCTAGTCATTTCAAATTGACTAAGGAGATGTGCCCAAAGGCATAGGAAGAGGTTAATAAAATGTCTAACATCCTATATTCATCAATTGTTGGCAGTCTGATGTATGCAATGGTATGCACAAGGCCAGATATTGCACATGCAGTGGGAGTTGTGAGCAGGTTTATGAGTAATCCGGGTATGGAACATTGGAATGTTGTGAAATGGATTCTTCGATATTTGAAAGGAACTACTACGAAGGCATTATGTTTCAAAGGATCTAATGTTGCTCTGAGTGGATTTGTTGACTCTGATCTGGCAGGTGATATTGATTCACGGAGGAGTACTATAGGGTATTTTTTTACTATAGGGGGAACTATAGTCAGTTGGATTTCTAGGCTGCAAAAGGTTGTTGCACTTTCAACCACTGAAGCTGAGTATGTTGCTGCTATAGAAGCCAGCAAGGAGATGATTTGGTTACAATGTTTTCTGGAGGAATTAGGTCAGACACAGGAGGATCGCCCATTGTATACTAATAGCCAGAGTGACATTCATCTTGCAAAGAACTCTATTTTTCATTCAAGGACAAAGCACATTCAACTCAGGTACCACTTCATCCGGACTATTTTGGAGGAGGGTCAGTTACGGCTTAAGAAGATTCACACAAGTGAGAATCCTACCAATATGTTCACAAAGGCAGTTCCACAAGAGAAGCCGATTTCTTCATCAGTTTCTGTTGGTCTTCTTGATTGATAATTGTGGAATTTATACCAATCGAGTCCTAGTGTTTTATCCAGCGGATGTTGCATGTACAGTGGTGTCGTGTAGTATTAGTCTCCAAGTGGGAGATTGTTCAGTGTGGAGCCTGATTAGTCTCCAAGTGGGAGATTGTTGAAATGTGGCGATTGATTAGCAAAGTACTATACACTCAGCACATATCCTCGCTAGGGTTCGGGGCCAGGTCGGGCCCCGGGCAGGGGTTCGGGGGCAGCAGCTCCCGAGAAAAAAAAAATTGCCGTTTTTCGTTGATGAAAACTGACATTGTTGGTTGCCCTAAAAACTGATGTTATAAGCGACTGGGATGCTTAAGGAATTTTAAGGTTGATGTACTATTTTTGCTAGATAATAAGAAAGATTGGATGACTGTGTATGGTGGACGTAACCCATTCTGGGCGAACCATGTTAAATCTCTGTGTTATCTATGTCCTATTTTATTTCTTTATCATTTGTATTTAAATCTGCATATAATTGTTAGTTCATATTTTCTTTAGATCTGCTTGAAACCCTAACACATGGCACGACCATCCCACTTTGACTTTGTTAGTCAGATAACCTCATCCTTCGGGATTGTTCTCAAAATAAGGACTTCACTGGTGGCCTATAACCCGGTGACAGCATGGATGGCCTCTTTTGTGATCTTGTGCGGTCTATCCAACCACATAAACTGATCATGGATCCCTCTCTAAACATATCACATGCTCTTCTTCAAATTCATCTAGAAAGTTTACAACATGGTGAAAACCCTTATCAAATACCCTTTTGAATTCATCATTCATCAATCCTTGTTCATCACCCAGTGTTAAATATTGATCAAAGATGGCAAATGTGCCCAAATCCTCTAGTTTGCAATGGATGTATGATCGAATATCCTTAACATGCCAAACTTCATAAGGCATCCTGGATTGGGCTCCAGCTAGATCTATCTTTGTGGACTTATGAGGATGTTTCTTAAATTATGGTGGAGGTCTTTTGGTAATATCAACAATATGTGGTGTATGTTAATGTAGATTAGATTTCTTAGTAGATAAAACAAAGGTATCTTTTAATTTTATTATCTCACAATTGATGATCTCACTAACCTATGAATCTTACAGGTTACTACAAGTATGAAGGGAGATAGTATGTCCACAAAGTATATTGATTTCCTAAGTTTTGACAATGCTTCAAGTGCTATTGATTATATCACAAATATTGATGTGTTGATAATAAGATTGATGTTCTAAGGTTTGCACTAATAGATTGCGGTAACCTTCATCGATCTATTTGTGAATTATATATATCAAAATGGGGTGGCACACCTATGGATAAACATGTCTCCACATGTGTGGAGGCATGTCTCTCCACAGATATGTCTGTCCATTTAATATTACCAATACCAATTCATAATTGGTGACTCGAAGAAGATAGTCAATACACTCTATCAATAGGGTATGGATCATACATGATCACTGATTTTACACTAGGAAGATGACAATTGATATATGGTCAACCATTAAATCATTTAATCAGATTTAATTTATTCATGAAAAAAATATGTACGTATATTAATATACATAGTAATAATAAACTCAATGATTATTACTATGTATATTGGTATACATATATGAAGTATTCTAATGATGAAAGCCTTATTCATGATCATATTTATCTGACTGAAGCTATCATCTTTAACACTCCCTCTTAGCTAGGGAGGATAAAATATATCCAAGAGTATAACATAATAGATCCCTTAATTGTGAAGGAAGATATGGTATAACCAAGAATATCAAGTCACATGATATTCATCATATCTCACAAATATCCATATTTATGGTATGTGCACTTGACATCATGTCTCATGATGCCTACCATAATGAATATGAGATCATGGGATATCCATGGATATTAAGACTCATAATATCCACCATGAAGATCTCTTGTAGAGTTATTATGGTTTATTTAATGATATCAAGTCTCATGATATATACCATAATGTCTAAGAGATATTAACTATCATGATATGTCCACAGATATCAAGTCACATGATATCCATCATGATAGTGAAATTCATCATTGTAAAGTCGCCACCTTACAATATCAATTTGATACAAGTGTTCATTATTGAAAATTTATCACCTTTCAACAATGTTCACGAGGGGGCCATGAAGTCATGGAGTCACACACATGACAATAAAAGAGTTTACACATTAAACATCTTTAAATATTAGTACAAATAAAAATAATTAGACTCAATCTTAAATTCAATTTACATGTTCAACCATACCAAGTTTATCTTGAAAGTGTTCAACCTTTAACTTGGAGAGTGGCTTGGTGAGGATGTTTGATGTCTGATCACTTGTACTAATATACTCCAACTGAATCACATTCCTTTCTACCATGTTTCTAACATAGTGATAAGGAATCTCAATGTGTTTTGATATATCATGAAATACTAGATTCAATGAAAGCTTGATGCAACTTTGGCTATCACAATGGATGACAGTAGGATTCAAGGGTTGTCCAAATAGTCCTACAAGAAATTTCCTAAGCCACACTACTTCTCTTTCTCCCATGGAGGCTGCAATGTAATCAGCTTTTGTAGAACTCTGTGCAACTGAGGATTGTTTTCTATGGATCCATGAGATCATTGTTGATCCTAAACTAAAGCAACATCTTGATGTTCTTTTTTCTGTCAACCACACTTCCAGCCCAATCTGAGTCAGTGTATCCATGTAGATATAGTTCTACATGTTTTTATCTAAGACCATATCCAATTGAGCCTTGAAGGTATCTCAAAATATGTTTTGTTGCAACAAGATGTATCTCCTTTGGTTCACACATAAACTGGCTAAGTGCATTTACTTCATAACAAATATAAGGTCTAGTGTTGACCAAATACATCAAGGATCCAATTATCTGTCTGTAGAGAGTGGGATCTGCAAATTTTGAGTCTATTGTTGCTTCCTTCAATTTTTGCAAGTTTGTTTACATAGGTGTAGACATGGGTCTACACTCCATCATTCCAAACCTCTTTAGAATGTTAATAGTGTACTTTCCCTGATTCAAAGTGATGCCATCTTCTTGTTGCCAAACTTCTAATCCAAGGAACTAATGTAGGATACCCAAATCCTTCATATCAAATTATAAAGATGTCTTCTTTACACTGGGTAATTAGTTGATCTTCTCCTGTGATTAACAGGTCATCAACATATAAAATAAGAATTAACATATCACTATCAATTACCTTAAAGTAGAGGTTTGGATCTACATCATTCTTGGAAAACCCTAATCCCAAGAGGTAGTGATCAATCATTTCATACTAGGCTCTAGGGGCCTGTTTGAGTCCATACAAAGCCTTCTACAATCTACAAACATGTGATTCAGCCTTATGCATAGAAAATCCTTCAGGTTTCTCTAGATATACTTCCTCCTCAATAGTGCCATTTAGGAAAGCATTCTTCACATCCATTTGATGGATCTTCCATCCCTTTGATGTTGTAATGGCAATTACTGCTATGACTGAAGTGTATCCAGCAATAAGGGCAAAAGTCTCTTCATAATCGATTCCTTCTTTCTGAGAGAAACCTCTAGCAACAAACTGGCTTTGTGTTTTTTAGTGCTACCATTTACATCATGTTTGATCTTGAAGAGCCATTTTGATGATACAACAAATTTTTCTTTAGGCCTTGGTACGATGTCCCGGACATCATTTTTTACAATGGATTGATACTCTTTTGACATAGCATCTTTCCACACTTGATGATTGAGAGATTCTTTAACACGGGATGGTTCTAAATTTATGATCTCACTCATCAAGGCAACATAACAAGAGAATCTGTGAGGTCTCTTGCTTTCCTTGAAGGTTCCCTTTGGTGTTGTATAATTCTTCGCTTCATGAATCATCTTCCTAGCCCAAATTGGTCTCTTTCAGTTTCCATTACTAGGTTCATTTAAGGGAGCAATTTGATCTTCACTATCAATTTCTTCAAGAGTCTCCCTCTGAATCTTAGGAGCATGATCCTCTTCCATATTGTCAGGAGGATCTTGATCTTCTATCTCAAGAGAGCTTTTGGATTCCCTGAAACCAATGTCTTCCTCAAAGATGACATCTCTGCTAAGTTCAATTAATCTTTGGCCAGATATGTATAACCTATAGGCTTTAGATGTTTCACTCTTCCTCAAAGATGACATCTAGATGCTAAGTTCAATTAATCTTTGGCCATGTATGTATATCCTATAGGCTTTAGATGTTTCACTATAGCCTACAAACATCACTTTTCTGCCTGAGGGTTCTAACTTAGACCTCTTTTCTTTAGGTATGTGTAAGTAGACCAGACAACCAAAGATTCTTAGATGACTTATATTAGGTTTGATGACAATGAATGCTTCTTCATGTGTTTTGTTATCTAGGAGTGAATGAGGGCATCTATTTTGGATGTAGACAGTTGTTCTAGAGGCTTCAACCCAAAATGAAGTTTCTATATTTTGATCATACATCATAGTTCTATCAGCTTCTACTATGGTCTTAGTCTTTCTTTCTCCTACCCCATTCTATTGGGAATTATAAGGTATAGTAAACTCCCTCCTAATCTCAGTATTTACACAAAACTCCTTAAAAATGTATGAAGTATATTCCCCCCCATTGTCTGTCCTTAATGTTTTGATTTTCTTCCCTAACATGTTTTCTACAAGAGCTTTGAATTCCTTGAACCTTATAAGGATTTCTTCAGACTCTTTTACATTTAAGAAAATATATCCAAGTTTTCCTAAAGAAGTCATCTGCAAATATTACATAGTACAAGAATCCTCCTATAGAGGTTACAGTCATGGCTCCACATAAATCAGAATGAATTAGTTCTAATACATTTTTAGATTTTCTATCGCTATTGTGGAAAGTTCCTTTTGTATTCTTTCCTAGGGCACAACCCTTGCAATTTCCTTCATGATTTTGATTTACCTTAGGAAAACCAATCACCATTTTCTCTATGGAGGGTAGAGAACGAAAAATGGAGATGCCCTAATATTTTGTGTCAAATCTCATTTGATTTGAAGTCTCATGAATTACGGCTTGACTGGGAGTAGCGCATAGTTTGTAAAGGTTGTTGGCTTGATGATGATTATCATGTATTCACCACTTGTTGTCATTGATGAAACACTCTCACACACATATGATTACATTGACTACCAGTGTAACTTCATTGATTTACTCTATTAACAGGTATGTTTAAGGTCTATCTCTAACCGGTACTCTGTGTCAATCGGTATATGCCTAAGAGATAACCTATGGTTACATTAAGTCAGCATCAAAATGAAGATAAATATGAAGATGAAGAACAAGAAGAAGATTCCAGGACAACGGCTCACATATTTTGTTCCAACAGATATTGATTGTTCTAACTGGTATCCATTTTTGTGATGAGTTACTAGCACTGTTTGTTTGGTGGTCATTTTTTTGTGATGAGTTATGTTTAATTGTCTAGATACAGTGCACCTAGGAAATTGTGTTTCTATGACCGACATAAGATTTATATGTCTATTTAAAGACATCTTAGTGAATCATTTCAAAGGGAGAGAACTGATATAGAAGAGGAGATTTATGTGAATACTGATATGCATAAAGAGTAAAATCTTTTGTTGAAGAGAGATAAATGTTTAGATGAAGAGCAGTGTTGAATGTACTTAGAATGATCTGATCAAGCAAGTCTTGTGCTACTCAGAACAAATCAAATCTTTCTTGTTGTTTTCTAATCATTACAACAAAGTCAAATCCCCTAACCGGGTAAGCTTTAACAAGCTTCATTGTACAAATCCTCTAACAAGGTGATCCATTAGTTTGGATTCTAAAATCCTCCAGCAAGGTTACTCTTAACAGGGTATAAGCTTCTAATCAAGCTTGGGATCTCTAACAAGATTCACTCCTAATAGAGAACTTTGTAAGACCTTAACCGGTTAGTTATCTATTATTGCAGATAGTTAACTTGTGAGGTCCACCTCACTGTGGTTTTTACCTATTTGGGTTTTCCACGTATAAACACTTGTGTTATGGTGGTTTTTCTACTTTATGTGGATGTTGTTATTTCATTTTGGATAGCATGTATTTTGTTCAAACTCTTGGTTATGTTTATCTACCGGTTAGTGTTTAAAGTTGTGCTTATTTTGGTGTCACTGATTCACCACCCCCCTCTCAGTGCTTTTCAAGACCATCAAAGGCATCCATTTCTAACTCCTATAGTATGAGCCTTCTTTATTGTGGAGTTCTTTGGCCATGCTATAACTTCGCCTTCCATAAAGGTTATCTTATACCCTTTGTCTTCAAGTGCAGAAATGGAGACTAGATTTCTCTTTATTCCTGGCACAAATAATACTCCTGTAAGTTAAAGGGATATGCCTGATTTTAAATTTATGGTACAGGTTCCAATCCCTTTGATTGGGTAGTTAGAATCTTCCCCAATGGTTACTTCCTCATCAAACTTTTCCACCATAGTGTCTAGGTGTTCTCTAAATCTGATGATAAGATGCGAGGCTCCACTATCAATTACCCAGGTGTTGAGACTGATTGATACTTAGCTTGATAAGGCTGAATAAAAGACAAAATTCTTTGGTTCATTCTCCATGCTAGCCTTTTCAACTTCAACAATGGAAGCTTGTTGTTTTGGCCTATCTGGATACTTCATAGTATAATGTCCATACTTATCACATCTGAAACACTACACTTGAGACATGTCCCTCATCTTCTTGGAAGAGCCTTTTCTATTGGTGCCCCTATCCTTCTTCCTCTTGAAGATCCTCTTCTTCCATTTCTTGTGAGAGTGAGAGTTTAACACATGAATGCCTTCATTGATTTCATTTTGGTCAATCCCCCTGGTAATCAATCTGGATTCTTCTTGAATGCAATCTATCTTCAACCGATCGAACTTGGGAAGCTTTGAACATGCACTTATTCCTTGAATAAATGATTCTCATGATGTTGGGAGTCGATTAAGAGCCATCAATGTTAACTCCTTGTGGTCAATTAGATGACCAATTATGGAAAGTTGGTCCCTCAATTCAGTGATCCTCATAAAATATGATGTGATAGTTTCTCCCTTATTCATCTTCACATGATGAATTTGTCTTTTCAATGTGAGAGCTCTACTCGTATTGTTTATTTCATACATGTCTTCAAGTGATTTAAACATGTGGTATGTTGTGTCATACTTTGAAATAACTGGAACTATATGGTTTCTAACTGCATCCATGATCACTTTCATGGTTTTCCATTGTTCTTGTTCCATTGTTCTTGTTCCATTGAATTTTCTCAACATCATCATTTGGCTCAAGTATGTTTCCCTTTATAAATGAATCTAGTTCATTCTCCTTCAAGGTAAGGATGATCCTAAACTTCCATGATACAAAGTTTGATGCTCCTTCAAGACAATCTTCAAATCTGACTCCACTTGCCATTATGAAGAAAGGAATGTGATTTTTCCTATTGAGCAAAATGATAGTCTAGATTAATCTACTATCTCAAATCTAATCGGATCTTCCTTGACCTTGCTATGATACCATGTTAATGTAGATTAGATTTCTTAGTAGATAAAACAAAGGTATCTTTTAATTTTATTATCTCACAACTGATGATCTCACTAACCTATGAATCTTGTAGGTTGTTGCAAGTATGAAGGGAGATAGTATGTCCATAAAGTATATTGATTTCCTAAGTTTTGACAATGCTTCAAGTGCTACTAGTTATATCACAAATATCATTGTGTTGAGAATAAGATCGATCTTCTAAGGTTTGCACTGATAGATTGTGGTACAACCTTCATCGATCTGTTTGTGAATTATATATATCAAAATGGGGAGGCACATCGATGGATAGACATGTCTCCACATGTGTGGAGGCATGTCTCTCTACCGATATGTCTGTCCATTTAATATTACCAATACTGATTCATAATCGATGGAATTAGTAAACCATTTGTTATTATAAACAAATAAATAAATATCAATTCATAATTGGTGGTTAACTATTCAGTTAACACAACCAATTCATAATCGGTATGTTAAACTAAAGAATCGATTAGTCGTTATACATTATCGATTAAGATAAATCGATACACATTATTGATTTATGGTGGATCAAAGAATATAGTTGATACACTCTATCGACAGGGTATGGATCATACATGATCATCGATTTTACACTAGGAAGATGGCGATCGATATATGATCAACCATTACCTCATTTAATCAGATTTAGTTTAATCATGAAAAGAATATGTATGTATATTAATATACATAGTAATAATAAACTCAATGATTATTACTATGTATATTGGTATACATATATGAAGTATTCTAATGATGTAAGTCTTATTCATGATCATATTTCTAACCAAAGATATTATCTTTAACAATGTAGCCATTGTGAAAATTCAAACAAAGATTCAGATTCATAGAGAAATACCTTTAGACTTCTTCTCAACTAGGGTTTTTGGTCTGAATTCTCTTCCATCGATTCACTTTTCTACAAATATTCACAATCTACTTTCAACTTCACCAAAGTAGCAATCAAATGCTCTTCTATGTTTCTGTGGCTCTCCAAATGTGCTCTCAAAAATACTAAGTGGAAATGAGACTATAAAACACCTTTTTATTTGCCTTTTATCAACTGCATTTAATGTTAAACCGCTTGAACATACCTCAATCACCGTTCAACCCTAGAACTTGCTACTGGTTCACATATTACATCTAATTTACTGGGTATATCTCAAAATCACTTCATAACATCATATTGTATCAGAAATGTAGATTTAACTTACCATGCACCATTTAGGGGGTCTGAAAATGGATCTAACAATATGCTCCCCCTAAGCTTCATACAGAGCTTAGTTTTCCGATGAGGGATTCTCCACACTAGGTGAAGAATTGGATTCCTCTGATGGTTTCTCCTTACTTTTATTCCTCCATATCTTATTCATATCACTTATGGTTTCTTCCACATCTACCTTCTTCTTACCTTTCTGGTCAACAGATTGATTAACCGGTTGGTTCATTCTATCTCAGCAAAACCTTGCAATGTGTCCCAATTTGTGGAATGGAAACATGTCATTCCAGATTCTCTCCAGGGTCCAACATTTCCTCAATCAGTTCTTCTTTAACAATTTATAGCCACATGACCATAGTTGTGACAAATTGAACATGTCACATTCCATCTATTCTCCATTTCATATGGACTAGACTGGTTCACATAAGTTCTCTGCCAAGTAGGGTTTCTCTGGTCATTGTAAGATCTCTGCCATTCACCATTAGACCTTTGATCCATGTAAGATCTATGATTGTTTACTCTTGAACTACACTCAACAATTCTATGCACATCCTTGTTGCAATTGAAGCAATATGCATCAAAATTACTAGATCTACTTCTACAAACATTTGCAGTATGACCTACCTTATGACAATTAAAACATATTGGTTTGTAGGTTCTGTTACCAATGTTCTTCTTGGTATTTAGTATAGATTTGGCTTCATGAATGGTGTCCTTGGTAGTGGATGGCTCTCCTTATTCAAAGGTTGTGTATCCCAAGCCATGTGTATCTCATTTCTGCCTTTGTGTCTGAATCTTCTCATCAAGAATAGCAATGCTCGTATTTAATTTAGCTAATAACTCATTTGCATCAGCCAACTCCTTGGTAAGATCCTCTTTGTGAGACTTTCTCTAAGAGACATAACCATGTCTATATTAGTGTGTATTTCCTATTTTTCCTCTTTGGTCTCATGAAGATGTGCATGCAGGGTACCAACCTCCTAGTTCAGCTTAAAGATCTCGTGCTCCTTATCTCTTATTTTGTCTTCAACTGCCCTCCTAGCTTCCAACTCTTGGCTCATCTTGATGGTAAGGGCTTCCAATTCTCTCCACAGATTTGTCTTTTCATCATTCACCTTTTCCACCTCATTAGATAAGGCATCAATGGTTCCTTCCTTAGATGAATTTCTTACACTAAGTTCCAACAACTACTCAACCAACTCTCTTCTCCTAGCCAATGAAGCTTTGTACTTGACCTTTAGTTCATCAAGGGCTTCTTTACATTCTGTAGGCCTGTTTGAAAGTTCTTTGTAACCCATTGAACCTTCCCCATGTTATCCTTAGAGATCCTTCTCAGTCGATTAAGCCTTAAGGGAATTAGAATCTAATACCAATTGATAAATTTATAAGGCCTAAAAGGGGGAGTGAATCAGTGCAAGAAAAAACTTAATAAATCTAACAACTTTCACCAACATGAAAATCAATAAGCATGCAAGAAATATACCCACATAAGAAAACATCCAACAAAATATACAAACCATAACACAATGATTTTTGATGTGGAAACCCAACTAGGAAAAAGTGCAGTGGGAATTACTACCCACAAGGATCTTCTAGCTATGGTATAGAGATCTGAGCGGTTAAGGTCATACAACCACCCTGTTAGGGGCACACCTAGTTAAGAGTGTTTTAGCCTGGTTAAGAGCTATACAATAAGGCCTGTTAGGACCCAACCTTGTTAGGAGCTACCCATGTTACTATGATTTACAAACACAAGCTAATGTGTCACCTGTTAGAGTATTTCACCTTTGGACCTACTAGGATACTACCGCACCCTGTTAGGAGTGACCTTGTCAGAGAATTTTCTTTCTACAACTATTAGGAATACAAAAAGTTCAAGTGATCTAAAGTTAGCACCTATGTGCTTGATTAGATCTGGTTCTACTCAGCTTTGATCACCAACTAGATACCAATACCTAACTTCTCCTTCAACTGCTCGATCAAATTCTCACTCTTGATAAATGAAATCATACAACTTACATCTCTTTATAAAGAACTTTGTTAAGTCAGTTAAGAACCTTGGAACAATTCCCTAGGTTCATTGAATCTAGTCACCTTTTACATTTTCCCACTCATTGCACTTTTCTCTTGTTGGAAAAACAATTAATAACTTAAAAACATAACAATAAGTCTATGAGTTACCGATCAAACTAACTTTGCTATACTGGTTCTATGTTCTTCCTGAATGTGACTGGAAAATTCATCATAACTCGCTCAATACACCAAATTTGTTGATGCGGTTCGGAAGATAGGTGCACATTCTTGTCTCCAACACTCTTGTAAAACCACAACATCTAACTCTTCACCAATCATCTATACTAGTCGCTTGATCATTGGTTTGTTCCTTTTTACCAGTTGACAACAACTTAGCAGTTTTGTTGTCTAATTGATTCCACTACCAATTAGGCTATACCGGCTGACCTAGATGACTAAACAAAACATGGTTGCCATCAATGACAACACAAAAAAATTCATAAAACAACCTATTACAACCATATCATCATTATCAAGCCAACAAGATGAAGTTCACTATTACTGTGAATGGATTAGACAGGCTTGAAAGGAAATTCGCCAGCCTTGTATGATGTTCTCTCATCCAAGAATGATGTTCACCCATCCAAGTATGATGTTTTCCCAGCCAAGTATTATATTTTTTCGGCCAAGAATGATGTCCACCTAGCCAAATATGATGTTCATCAAACCAAGTATGATGTTTTCTTAGCCAAGAAGGTAATCAGGATGAATTCGCTGGACCAAAACACTAATTCTCTTTCAAAGGTAGATCGTTGATTAGTAGACAGAGATAGTTCATTGTATGTGAATTAGAATTGATTGATTACAAATCAAATTGTATATATATACCTCCTAATAGACCTTAGGTCGGCCTTATTGTTTTGGCACCAAGAATAGGTTTAGACCTAGAAATTACAAGTTACATTCATATAGGTCTTGTCCAATACAATTACAAGTAACATGTGACCCCCGATTAGGACCGCACTTAAACAATGTTTACATATCAAATTGAACCATCAATATGGCTAAGGCCGACATTCTACTTAGCCATCAAGTGTACTACGTTGGCCCTAGAAGGATCTGACCTAGCTACACATCAACATTCCTTCTTAGCTAGGGAGGATTCTTTCTCAATAACTAAGTCACATAGTGACAACCATCATGGCTACTCCCATGAAAAACAAAAATAAACACAACCACCATGGCTAATCCCAGAGGGTGGATCTATCATGGCTACTCCCATGAATGGAATTACAAATGAACACAACCACCATGGCTACTCCCATGGATGGAAACCAAATAAACATCATGACGTTCACCATAGCTACTCCCAAAGGGTGAACAAACACAAGTGCTAAGCCATGGAATTTCTTCCATGAGAACCACCATGCCTACTCGTAGAGGGTGGATCCACCATACATACTCACAGAGGGAGGATAAACACAAGTGCTACATCATGGAATTTCTTCCAAGACATCCACCATGCCTACTCGCAGATGGTGGATCCACTATAGGGTAAAAGTACGAACATGTGTCCCACTTTTGGCTAAGTGGGACACCAAAAAATGAGTACCACTTGGTCGAGTGGTACCTAACCGAATCCGTGTGGCTCCACATGGAGCCTACGTGGAGGGCAAGTTGCGGGGTAGGCTCGGTCGAGTACCACTTAGTCGTTCCCCCCCTTCGTATATACCCCTCGGGATCTCCTAGCCCCTCATTTCTACAGTCCAAAAAACTTGGAGTGGGTGAGGGGCTAGGACAACCTTCGATTGAGTAAGGTAGAGCCGAGTACCCCTTTTCTTTTTTTTTAAGTTTTAAATGGTTTATATATATGTGTGTGTGTGTCTGTAAAATATAATGTTTTTTTCATTTTTTTAATATATATGTGTAAAATATAAAGTTTTTTTCATGTTTTGTCAAAAAAATTATTCTATACAATCATTTAAGTTAAAATTTATTTTTCTTTTGAATATTTTGAATAATTCAAAACTTCTACAACAACTTTCCCATGGTCGAATTATGCAAAACATAACTTGGATAGAGCATGCATTTAAACCCCTTAGTCTACCCCTTTGACCCTTAATAGGACCTACTATGATATTAAGACCCCTTAATATACCCATTTGACCCCTAATGGGACCTATTATCACATAATAGGTCGTATTATGACATAATAGGACGTATTATCACATAATAGGCCCTATTATGTCGTAATAGGTTCTAATATCACATAATAGGTCCTAATATCACATAATAGGTCCTAATATCACATAATAGGCCCTATTATGTCGTAATAGGTCCTAATATCACATAGAAGGCCCTATTATGCCGTAATAGGACCTATTATGATATTAAGACCCAGGTTTGATCCCTTAAGACTACTAAGACCTCTTTGAAGCCTCAAGACCACTATGACCCCTTAAGACCCCTATGACCAGGCTTAAGAACACTAAGACCTCTTTGACCCAATGTAAGACCCCTTAAGACCCCTAATAGGACCTATTATGTTATAATAGGTACTATTATGATATAATATGACCTATTGTCACATAATAGGTCCTATTACGACATAATAGGACTTATTATCACATAGTAGGTCCTATTACAACATAATAGGACCTGTTATCACATAATAGGCCCTATTAAGCGGTATGGCCTATTATGTGATAATAGGTCTTATTACAACATAATAGGGCCTATTATGTGATAATAGGTCCTATTATGTCGTAATAGGACCTATTATGTGATACTTGGACCTATACGACATAATAGGACCTATTATCACATAATAGGCCCTATTATGTTGTAATAAGACCTACTATCACATAATAGGTCCTATTACGACATAATAGGACCTATTATCACATAATAGGCCCTATTATGTTGTAATAAGACCTATTATCACATAATAGGCCCTATTATGTTGTAATAAGACCTATTATCACATAATAGGCCCTATTATGTCATATAGGTCCTATTATCACATAATAGGCCCCATTATGTCATATAGGTCCTATTATCACATAATAGGCCCCATTATGTCATAATAGGGCCTATTATGATATTAAGACCCAGGTTTGACCCCTTAAGACTACTAAGACCTCTTTGAACCCTCAAGACCACTATGACCTAGGTTAAGACCTCTATGACTAGGCTTAAGACCACTAAGACCTCTTTGACCCCAATTAAGACCCCTTAAGACCCCTAATACGACCTATTATGTGACTATATGTCTTATTATGTCATAATAGGACATATTGCCACATAATAGTGTTAATCCTATGAGGATCTGGTTAATACTGAGAGGGGGGTGAATCAGTATTAATACCAATTGAAACTGTAAACCAAAAACAAACTTATATCAGAGCTGAAACCATTTAACAAATATCTCAACTTCTTTAATTAGATCTGACAACCTCTTTATCAGATTTTCTTAACACATTAATCAAATCATTTACCACATCAATCAATTCTTTTACCACTTAAGCAATTATATAGATTTGATCATTTACCAGCTTATCTTATCAAATCAATCACTTTTCTCTATCAACTCTTATCATTACTAGTTGTAGACACCTAAAATTGTCATGTCTAATTAAATAAATATTTTATTTATTTAATTACTTTAGCCTAATTCTTCTATTAATTAAATGAATCTTTATTTATTTAATTCATTCATTTATCATCTTCTAGCTTTATTTCTCATTTAAATAAATACATTTATTTATTTAAATTATCCTTTTCCCTAAATTAAATAAATATCTTATTTATTTAATTGATCCCACTTCCTCTATTAATTAATTAAATCTTTATTTATTTAATTAATTCATTAGCCTTTTCTACCTATGACACATGTCATTCATCTCTTAATTCCTACACTACCTACCCTCTCATTATTTTCTTATTTCCTCTACCTACCCTCTAATCATAGCCGACCATTTATCTTTTACACCTCTTAATCTTATCCCTCCATTTCTTATAGTGTCTTCTACATAAGGAGATGTTTCCTTCATTATTAACCTTGATTAGGCACTCGACTACGCTTTCAAACTTTCATATGCGATCAAGTCTACTTGCAACCACATTTCCGTTCTTTATTGAGCTCTTGTGCACACATAAAATCTGAGAGCAAATATATCAAGCAAGATCAATGGAGATAGGAAGAATGGAGATCCAAACTCTATTGGACATCTGATGGTATAATCTTTGTGATTTCATTTGATTTGCATTGTCTTAGGTAATCTTCATATGTTATGGTGGATCTTTGTTATTGTTAGACTAGGGTTTTGTGGTTGAATCTATTTAGTCTTTCAATATTATTGTTGTATCCATTTTCACCATAAACATTTTGGTATGCCCGATGGGACTCTTGTCCCTTTTGCATTTAACATCCTTTGTTGCAGATTTTGTGTTTTTGAAGTTGCGGATCTGACATTTCTAACGACATTGTGATATTTTCGCGTCTGCAAACTCTTGGATCGCATTTTTTATTTTCTGTCGCATTTGTGACACCTGGAATCGCGTCTGCACCTTCGACAGTATTTTATTTTTTCTTTGTAGATTTCTGGGAGCGCGTCTATGTTCCCTAGTCGCATCTGTGAGGTTTTCAGACGCGTCTGTGTTCAAGAACCACATCTGTGACACCTGGAACCGTGTCTATGTTTAGGAACCACGTCTGTGTCAAATTGAACCATGTCTGTTAATTTATATAATGTTTGTGTTTCTGATAACTGCATCTGTGTTTCTTTGATTTGGTTTTTCATCATTCGGATTTCAGATCTAGTTTATTTTGAGCTAACATTTTTAGATCTAGCTAACAAAATTGGTGCATCTTGTCTTGAAAGCAAAATCATTTTGTTGAAGGCCCCTATTTTTACAAAGTCTTTTGGATCTAAAATTTACCTAACTTGTGTGCTTGCAAGAGGGGTATTATTGTAAAACTACTAACAAATCTTTGTTGCAGAATTTTGGCAAGGGTTTTTTATCTTTATTATGTGCCTTGTTTTCATAGATTATCAAACACTTCAATTGGTGCACTAAAATTGAACTAGTGTCTTTTGTGTCTTGAGCAATATGCTCTTTTTGTTTAACCTTTAGAGGGCCTGTCTCCCCGTGTGGTCATTAGAACTAGTGAGGAGAGAATGACCCAAGCGGTAGCAAGGAAAACCCACCTCTTCTGAACCACTATAAACAACTGTATTCATGGTGAAAACTATGGATAACGTGTGCTGATTAGTTCATATCGACACTATGTCTCCCCATAAACCCATTTGATCAAATTTATTTGATCAGTTGTAGGGCATAACCCCTACTGGTTGGGAGCCTTCTGTATTTACAGAGCTGAAAGTGCTACAGGTATGGCCACATGAGCAGATGCCCTTACTAGCACCTTTTTGTTTTAGAAGCCAAAATCCTTCTAGTTATTGGGGCAGGAGGTCGGACCTCTGGAGCGGCCCACACACATATGGTTCTTAGTTGAGATACAAAGTTCACCACGAGGAGTTTTCATGGCGACTAATGCTTGGCTACCCCGAGAAGTGAGTGTCGATGGTAGAGCCAATGGGGTCAAGCATCTAAGTTTGCAGAAACGTGTCTATGTCTGACAGAACTGCGTTTGTGTCATCTAAACGCGTCTGTGAAGGGCAGAAATGTGTCTATGTCTTTTGAGCAACATTGCATTTATAACATCTTAGAAACGCATCTGTGTCTGATAGAATAGCGTCAGTGTCCTTTAAGCGTGTCTGTGAAGTATACAGGCACATCTATGTGAAGTATACAGGCACGTCTGACCTATTGAGCTTACTAGGTATCTCTCTGGGTTTTCATCTAGCATTCAACCTATCTTTGGGTCTCACAAAGTCCATCATTGCTTTACACCTTACATTACATTCACATTTTTGTAAACTTGAGTCAAAAGGTCACTTGCTTTTCCTCATCATATTTTGTCAACACATTACATACAACAACATTTTGCTAAGTGGTCCCTCATCAAGGTCTATCACCTTTGGGTCTCATTTGGTCTTACTTAGAGTCAAGGTCAACTTACCTCATCAAGAAAAACTATCATCTCTTTGGAAGCCACACCTACTCTACTACATACATACTTGGTCTTACACTTTGGACATTGCAAGTAAACTTCAGATTCATTTACATTTCATCCAACTCTTGGTCTTCCATACTCTTTTCATTTTCATCTAGTCTCACACATCTTGGTCAAGACCTAGTTCATGGTTGAAACCCGTTCCCAAAAATCTAGGAGAGAAACTAAAGAGGCTCAAGAGTCCACAAACATGAGTTCCTATGAGTATGACAATGATATCTTTTTCAATTCTAATCATACTACATTACCTGACATGGATGCCTATAGAAACATTCCAAATGTTGAGAACATGGACACTACAAACAACAATGACACACATAATGACAACATGGACAACTTTTCAGTACATTCAGCAAAAGTGGAAGACACCATTATGGATCCCCATTTCAATCGATTGGTTGAGGAAATAATAAGGAGAGATACACAATATTTCTTAAAAGTGATGGCACAAAGTGGAGCGAAGATCCCCTCATGATTTTGACATGTCTCAAATAATGGAAAATCGACCTTTGCAAAAAACTCACTCCAACATGGATCAAAGGAGGCCTAATAGTGGAGGCAATAGAGGACCACATCTTGTGCCCGAATCACCATCATCTTTGTTTCAAAAACCTAAGGTCCCACATACACATGGTCAAGCATATGATACTCACCTTCACAGACCATTATGGAAGTCTTATGCAGAAAAATATGCTCAATCACATAACAATGCTAAGGATCAACTACCAAGGCAATTGGATATTCAAAGTCATGCTCAAAATTTGGACACAAGGAAACCCTGCATTGAATTTGGGGGCAACACACTAGAACAAACTCATGACATTCTTGTAGAGTATGGTATACGTGGACAAAATAGATATTCTATTCCTCACCATGACTCCATACCAAGTGGTCCATATACGCAGCATCATTATAGACCTCCTCCATATGAACATGTCTATGATCAATATCATCCATATATGCAACATGCTCCTCCTCCACTAGATGGTTTGGGCATGGGGTATGGTCCAAGAAGTCGGTCTCCACCTAAGAATAATTTGGAACAGCAAATCAAGGACTTACAAAAAAAATGGAGGATATAAATGCACCGAAGCCAACTTACACAATGAGAGACATATGTCCCTATCCATTTGACAAAATAATTCCAATGCCTCCATTTCCTACACACTTTGTGATGCCTAAGTTTGATAAGTACAGAGGAAAAAGGGATCCTGAGGCACATATAAGATAGTTTTTCATAGCTTGCATTGAGGTAGCAGTAGAAGAGACATATTTGATGAGATTATTCCCACAAAGCTTAGGCGATCAAGCTATGGAATGGTTCTCCCAGCTTCCACCTGGAATTAAGTCATGGGGTGACTTAATAGAGGCATTTATCTAACATTTCTCATACAACATAGAGATAGCTATATCAGTCACTACCTTGTGCAACACCAAACAAAAGGATGGAGAATCTTTTTCATCATTTTTACAAAGATGGAGAAATCTAGCTAGCAGATGCTCTTGTGAAATTCCACAAAAACAAATGGTAGAGATATTCACCCAGAATGTTAACAAAGATATTGGTTATGATCTAAGAAAATCTTGTTTGTCCCCCTTCAAGGACATCATTGAAAAAGGATTAGCAATAGAGAAGGTCCTAATTCAACAAGGAGTCATTAAGATATTCAAAGAAAACAAAGAGGACTTTAAAGGAAAAGATAAGCCAAGATTTTGGAATAAAAACAAGAACACAGTCAATGATGGTGTTGTTGATGCCAATACAATGCGACCCAAAATCATTTTTTCTGGATCAAGCTCTACAAACAATCAAGTGAATACTCAAACAACTTCAAAGTCACGAAGGAAGTACACTCCATTGGGAGAACCACTAGAATCAGTTTTCAAGAAGCTAGTGGCAAACAAAATAATCACAATTCCAGATTTTCCTCCATATGAGCCAAAGGTCAAACGAAATTGGTGGAATGATGATGAATATTGTGAATTTCATAAGAGAAAAGGTCATAAAACAGGTAATTTTCATCGACTGAAGAACATCATACAAGATCTCATTGATAGAGGTGACATTGGGATTGAAGGACACTCATCCAATCAAGAACATGAGATGTTTAAGGAACTATTCCCAAAACATGACAAGGGAAAAGCTATAGCCATAGATGACCAAAACAACTATACCAGAGCATCCTATAACTATGATTCAAATATCAATCACATTTCAATGGATAATTATGTCTCTACCATTATCATCAAGGACAAAACACCTGAGAATTCTATCCAAAGACCTAAAATCATCCTAAAAGGAATTGGATCTTCTTCTGAACCTACCTCTAAATGTAATATTACAACTTGTCAAGGTAAATTTACTTTGCAAGGTGCTCCAGCTAAAAACACTGCTTCCTCATCAACCAAACCTGAGTATGACCTTGTAGAATAGTTAGGGAAGACACACACGCTTATCTCCATCCTTGAGCTCTTAGGCATATCCCCCGCACATAAAGCCATTCTTGACAAAATCTTGAGAGACATTGTTGTCCCAACTGATCTGAACATGGACCAATTTCAAGCCATGGTAGGATACCTTTCCATTCCACACTCCCTTACATTCACAGAAGTTGATGATGTCTTCATAATTCAGCCACATAATGCATCGTTACACATTGAAGCCTTCATACACAAACATCGAATAAAATGAGTCCTGATAGATGGAGGAGTAGGTCTAAACATTTGCACATTGAGCACTATTAAACATTTGGAATATTTAGATAAAGCTGTGAATTCTACAAACAAAATTACCATCAAGGCATATCATGATAAAGAGCGTTCATCCAAAGGCACAGTCACCTTACCTCTCAGAGTTGGGCCAGTTATAAAGGATGTGGTTTGTCAAGTCCTAGACCTAGATCTCACATACAATATATTACTAGGATGTCCTTAGATTCATGAAATGAGGGAAATCCCATCTACATATCACCAATGAATTAAGTTTCCTCACAACGGAGTTGAAATAACAATTAATGGTGATCCTAATCCATTCATATACTGCAATAACTTGAGACCAAAAACTGAGATGATCATTCCAAGTAATCGAGAAGTTGTCCCTTCTTCTGCATACATTGATCCTAGATCATTAAAACCTTCGACATCAAAACAAGGTGAGCTTATAGGGAAATTCCAGGACAAGGGCATGGGTGAATACACTTTGAATCAAACCATGGGGTTCAGACAAATCCTCCAGTGACTATGAACTCATTGAGACATTCAGAGAACCAAGTGAACCCACAAAAGAAGAGGAATTTTATAGAAAATTCAAAGTTGGTCAAGAAACAACCCATGAGGATCCCACACAGTCCTTACCTCTAGGTTCTAGGTTGAAATCACATAGAATGAGGACACTTGTCCTGGAATACACTACTAATGATGATAATTTGGATTCATTCACGATTGAGATAGATGAGAAGAGTGCTAATGATGACCTCGATAACTACCTTGACATACCTGAGTATAATTGTATCTTCACTCTTAGCCCCGCTAACTTCGAAGACATCAAAGGCCTTCCCCTTGTTCACCACCAACTTATTGACTGGGACCATGAAGGACCTACACAATTTGACACATTCCAAAATGATGAAGCCTTTATTGACTATCTAGGCATACGAGATGATCTTCCCCCTAGGGACCATAAAGTAGGATACACTATAGAACTCAATAGCGTGGCATATTTTGGTGAGGGTGTCGGACCTTCTAGTCGCAAAAACATAAAAATTAAAATGAATCAAGGGTCTTATGGTGAAAACCACATTGTGGCGTTGTCTGACCCCAAAAAATAAAAAGAAAGGATGTATCTGAGGGCGAAAACCTCTATAAGGCACCCGAGGATGGAAGGCTCGACATTCTCCCAGCATTATATGAGGAAAAATCATTTATGTTGGTAGAGGAGACCATCAAAACAAACATTGGCACAGAAGAAGTTCCACATAACATATTCCTGGCTCAATCTCTAACAGAGACAGAAAGATCAAAGTTCATAAGTTTCTTCATAGAGCAACAAATCAATTTTGCATGGTCATACACTGATATGCCTGGATTGGATCTAGATTTGGTAATGCATCATTTGACAGTTAAACCAAGGGCAAAACCAGTGAAACAAAAATTAAGAAAGATGCATCCACAAGTGGCATTATTAGTCAAGGTAGAGCTTGAAAAATTATTGGATGTCAAATTCATACACCCAATGGATTATCCTGAATGGATCTCCAACTTAGTGTCCATCAGTAAACTAGATCATAGCATCCAAATATGTATAGATTTCAAAGAGATCAACAAAGCTTGTCCTAAGGATGATTTTCCATTACCAAATATTGACTTAATCGTCGATCTCACAGCAGGTCATGCGATATTATCTTTGATGGATGGATTCTTTGGTTATAATCAAATAAAAATCACATCTGAGGATTGGCACAAAATGGCATTTACTTGTCCTTGGGGAACTTTCTATTGGAATGTCATGTCCTTTGGGCTAAAAAATACAGGTGCTACATATCAAAGAGCCATGACTACTATCTTTCATGATCTCATGCACATTACTGTGGAAGATTATGCTGACGACCTCTTGAGCAAATCAATAGACTGAGATACACATTTGGACATACTTTTAGTCATCTTTGATCATTTGGAAAAATACAAAGTAAGATTAAACACCAAGAAATGTGTCTTTGGAGTAACTTCTGGGAAGCTCCTGGGATTCATTGTCTCAAAAAGAGGAATCGAAGCCGATCCAGCAAAAGTCAAGGCCATCCTAGAGATGCAACCACCAAGAAATATTAGTCAACTTCGATCTTTGCAAGGGAGACTCCAGTCCATACAAAGATTCATAGCGCAACTTGCAGATAAATGTAATCCTTTTCAGAACTTGCTACATAAAAACATCAAATTCAAATGGGATGATAATTGTCAACAAGCTTTCTAGGCACTCAAAGATTATCTTCTGAATCCACCAGTTTTGATGCCACCAATTCTAGATCAACCTCTATTACTATACATATCAGCTACTTCAACAGCATTGGGGGCATTCTTAGCACAACAGGTTGTTGAGGGCAAAGAAAAGGTAGTATATTATATCAGTCGCACATTGGTGGGATATGAGCTAAATTACACACCAATTGAGTGTGCATGTCTCGCTATGGTCTTTACTTCACAGAAATTATGACATTACATGCTAACTCATAAAACTAAGTTGGTTGCAAGGATCGATTCATTGAAATACCTTCTCAATAAAGAAACGCTTACTGGGCGACTAGCCAAATGGGTGATGCTCCTCAGTGAATTCGACATTGAGTATGTGGATAGAAAAGAAATAAAAGGACAAGATATCACAGATCAGTTAGCAGATGCTCCCATGATAGATGATGTTCCTCTAACTTCATACTTTCCAGATGAATCCATCTTAATAGTGTAACATGCAAAGCCTTGGCATCTATACTTTGACGGCTCATACACACAGCATGGGGCAGGAGCTGGTATCCTCTTCATAACTCCTCAAGGGGATTCTATACCAAAATCATATCGATTATCATTTCCCTACACTAATAACATAGCAGAATATGAGGCATTAACAACTAGATTACGGATTACAATTCAGTGGAAAATCCAGGAACTTCAGGTTATTGGGGACTCTCAACTTGTAATTTGTCAAGCAACTGATGACTACCAAACAAAGGATGAGAAATTAATGCCTTATAAAAGAATGGTGGATGACTTGAAATAACATTTCACAAAGTTAGCCTTTGAGCAGACACCAAGAGAGCAGAATCGAGTCGCAGATGCCATGGCTACAATTGCTTCACTAATCGATCTACCACAGAATGAGACCCACTATGAGTTCTTGGTAGACAACCTTTTGGTTCCCTCATATGAGATCACTCCTACTGAGATGATATGTGTTGTCAGTCCTGAGTCCCAGTTATATGGTCCCATTTTCACATACCTTCGTGACAATACCCTTCCTCCTGCCCTATCCAATAACCAATGTCGCACTTTCATTCGCCAATCTTCTTGATATGTCATTTTAGCCGATATCCTATACCGTCAAGGTCTAGATGACACTCTTCTTAGATGTTTAGAAGGGGACAAAGCTCAGATTGCGTTAAGTGAAGTTCATGAAGGGATATGTGGTCTGCATTCTAGTGGTCCTACCTTAGCCAAGAAACTCATCAGGACTAGATATTACTAGACCAATATGGAAAAAGACTCATATCAATTTGTCAAGAAATGTAAGTAGTGTCAACTTCATTGAGACCTCATCCATGCACTAGCACAAGAACTTCAACCAATTGTGACTCCTTGGCCCTTTTGTCAGTGGGGACTTGATCTCATAGGTAAGATTCACCCTCCTTCTTCCAATGGTCATAAATTCATCATCACTACCATAGAGTATTTCACAAAATGGATCAAAGTCATGCCTCTTACACAAGTCACTGGAAAATAAATTGCTACTTTCATTCTTAACTATATCATTTATCGATACGGTATTCCTATTTCCATCATCATCGATAACGAGTGTCCCTTCAAAAATCAGGATGTTCGTGAACTCTATGACCATTTCCATATTACCCATGATTTTTCCACACCTTGTTACCCCCAAGGTAACAATCAAACGGAGGCGTCTAATAAAACAATGGCAATCCGCCTCTGGCCTCTCACCACCTGAGCCTATCTCTCCTCTCCACCCTCTCTCTGCGGAGCCACTCTCCTCTCTCCTATCATCCCCCACCTCTGCCATCTCCATCATCATCCTCATCCCCTTCGCCATCTCCATCTATCAGCTCTCTTGGATCTATCAACCATGGAAATGGATGCTCTGCCTAATATGCAGTATACTCTGCATCCATCCCTGCATCCTCAATCTCTAGCGACATATCCCAAGGCATGGGCACCATCTCTACCAGCTACATCATGGCCTGATCATATGATAACAAAGCCCCAAAGTATGCCTGATCCCTCACTATCCAAGCATACATCCTGGAACCCCGTGGCATCCGCTGGATCCTATCAAACTGCCTATATATTCTATCTACCAGTTGCCTCTCTAGTACATAGGGCGTCCGCCCAATCATATATCTACTCCTGAAGGTGTATGGAAGCTCTACTGCATCATCCTCCCACTCCTTGCACTCTTGGTATGGCCTCCATACCATAGTGTCAATCTCATCAATGACCCTGTGCCAGTGCTCCAACCTGCCAATTTGTGGCTGTGATTTAATCATATCATATAAATGCACAAAATTGTGTCCATGACCCCTGCCCCTTAAATGTATTGGTCATGTCACTGGCAGATACTCATATGCCCATACCTGTAACAATGTCACTCCGCAACTCAATCCTACAGATCCATGGTAGATGAACTGATGGAGCTCATAGTACAAATGCGCTAGCATGCATGGTCCCCAGGCATATCTAGTCCATTGTGTCACCAGCATCTCCAAGGTGCTCCCCCAGCCCACAGCCAACCCTCGTGTCGCCCTATCCGGATACAGGAACCCATTGATCACTCCTCCTACCACCACTGGTAGCGCCAATCCTATCATTGTCATGGTATCCCAGGCGACATGTCCTGCCCTCATCTCCAATCCCAGATCCTGGAACACTCATCTCAAAGCATCCCTATCTCCATCTCGATCATAGGGTATCAACTCCCCATCGATCAGTATCCTCAGAATCCTGTACACATCCTCCAAGGTGACTGTCATCTCACCCATCAGTAAATGGAACGTGCATGTCTCAAAGTGCCATCTCTCAGCAAGTGCAGTCAACAATCTCATGTTCGCCCAAAACTTAGGCACATATAGTCTCAAACCCATAACCTCAATCATGGCTCTGTCCTCAAATGTCAGCTTTGGTCGTAACCTCTAAGTCGATGGGAATCTCTCCTGTGACTCCAGCATAGGTAGGTACTCCTGCAGTCAAGAAAATCAATCATGTCAGTCATAGTGGCATTCCCTATTCATCACAAAATGTTGTTTTTTATCTTAAGTGCTTATGATATTCTATTCTAGTGACACTCACTGTTCATCACAAAGTATCACTTCTATCCTAGCGACACTCATTGTTCATCACAAAGTGTTGCTATGGATCCTAGTGGTACTCTCTGTTCATCACAAAGTGTTGCTCATATTTGCACTCCCTGTTCATCACAAAGTGCTACTCTTTTTAGTACTCCTTTCTCATCACAAAGTACTATGTCTTGGTACTCACTATTCATCACAAAGTGCCTCGATCTATCCTATCCTAGGGCCTCTTCTTGAGTGTATCCTCTTGAGTAGTTTCCTAATTGGCAACGTATGTTCTATCACAGAATTGTCAATCCTAGCCCTATTTGCTATTCTAGTCTTCCCCAGAGGACCTGCTTGAGTGTATCCTCTCAGCAGCTTATCCAATCGACAGCATATGTTCATCACAGAACTGTCAATTTTCCCTAGAAGACATAAATGCACATTTTGACATAAATGCGCTTACATACTGCATAAACGTGCTTGCTCTGCACAAACGTGCCTGAAATACATAGACGTGCCTATGCTCTGCACAGATGCACCTGCTCTGCACAGACATGCCCACATAGCACAAACACGCCTGAACAATGCAGATGCACTCACATTTGACATAGACACCTTTTCATTCATAGACGCGCCTGGCACAAACACAGATGCGCCTAGCTAACCTAGACGCTTCTGGCACCAACACAGACGCACCTCGGCATTTTTTGACATTGTTTGACATTACCTAAAGAACATTTATTGCACTACCTAACATGCATTAATGACAACATTTATTGTGACAAGGTACAAGGAGGTTTTTGAGGTACTCACTGGCTCTCATGCATCTGTTGGCCTCTGAAATCGGCGAACGTGATCAAATTTGTGAACCAATGCCATCACTGTTGACTGCTGCTGCTCTATTCTCTCTCTGCACTCTGATCTCTTGGATGTGTGGATGACAATGAGGATGTATTCCCCTCGTGGTCTATTTTATAGACTACCCTAGCCCTAGCCCTAGCCCTCATTTCCTGAGTCAGTCTTCTTTATCTCGTGACTTTGTCACTCTATCCTATCCGGTTAGTCCATTCTACCCTTTCTTTCTTATCGAGAGATTGTCTGCGATCTTTTCAGACATTTCCATCCAATCTCTCGAGGGGGCATATCATTCCCATCTTGGGGCAACTTTGTATTAGTTCATCTTATCTTCTTTGAAACAATGCGACAAGTTGCATTGTCTCAAAGAGGGGCAAAATGTAGACACCTAAAATTGTCATGTCTAATTAAATAAATATTTTATTTATTTAATTACTTTAGCCTAATTCTTCTATTAATTAAATGACTCTTTATTTATTTAATTAATTCATTTATCCTCTTCTATCTTTATTTATCATTTAAATAAATACATTTATTTATTTAAATTATCATTTTCCCTAAATTAAATAAATACCTTATTTATTTAATTGATCCAAACCCCATTGGACATGTGATGGTATAATCTTTGTGATTTCATTTGATTTGCATTGTCTTAGGTAATCATCATCTGTTATGGTGGATCTTTGTTGTTGTCAGGCTAGGTTTTGTGGTTGAATCTATTTAGTCTTTCAATATTATTATTGTATCCATTTTCACCATAAACATCGGTAACCTTTGATAAACCTCTAATAAAACATCATAACCGGTGTCTCAGAAATAATGCATGAAATAAAACATAAACAAGAACATCACATGAAAAATATTCCACACACGAACACCATAAGTTTTTGACATGGAAACCCAAATAGGAAAAAACCATGGTGGGAGTTGGCACCCACAAATATTTGTACTCTTTTGAAGTATGCCCTGTTAGGAGCTTACAATACACATTGTTAGGAGAAGACCTTGTTAGGAGTCATCCAGTTAAGGGATTTGCCTAATAGCCTGGTTAGAAGCTTGATGATCTGTTGGGATCAACCTCATGAGAGGATTTAACACTCTTTTGAGAGCTACCCTATTAGGGGACTTAAATGTTTAAGGCATGTTAGGACCTACTCGATCAAGGGATTTAACCTGCTGCAACTATTAGGGAACAACAGTGAATAGGTGATCTGTTACTTGCACTTCTATAATTTTTTGATCAGATCCAATTATGCGCAACACTCTGCAACTCTGAGGCAGATCTCACACTTTACTTAGATGGCTCAACACATTCTCTAAGACCACCGACACCATAGACATCAACTATGTCATCCTAAATAGCCATCTCAACTAGGTCGGCCACTAAACCCTAATTACATCATGAATTTGTAATACAAATCATAAGAGATCATCTCAGATCAATATACATATCATTACAAAAAATTACAATACAATATCAACCATTGGTTGATCGTAACCCATCACAAAAATCTGACTTGTACCAATCAAGTTGATATTGTCTTTGTCTAAATCATTCACTTAATGTTAATCAGTTTCATTGATTTTCATCAGGTTGATTATTCGTTTAAAATCAATCAAGGGTTCAAAGAGTATCTTTGATCACACTCAATCTAAGCAGGTGTCCAGTTTCATCACATCGAATCAAGTCTAACAATTTATCTTTTCTCATCGTATCTTGATCAAACAAGTTCAAGATCAGTTTTTCTCTTTGCTCACTATGTCTAGTTCAATCAAGTTCTAGATCAGTAAGATCTGCTTCTTGATCAATAAAGTTCAATTTCGGTAACTTTTCTCTTCATTGGTCCTAGTTCAATCAAGTTCGGGATCGGTTTCTCTTTAATCAACTTTGTTCAGTTTCATCACTTCAAACAAACTAAGTACCTCGCTCTTCATTTGGTTCATGATCAATCAAGTTCATAATTCGTATCTCCTAGATATCAAATTTTCTTTGAACCAACGTGCTGCTCGCACATTAATTCAAAGAGGGGAAAATGTAATACCCTAAAAATGGTCATCTAAACCACAGGCCCCCTAGTCTTGACAACGTCACCAAGGTCCTAACCAAAGGCAATTAAATAAATCTTGAGCACACAATTAATTTCTAAAATCATCAATGTCACATGGCAAAATTAATCACTCAATATTAATTAAATATTTATTTAATTAATTAAATCATTTCAAGTAAATCATTTTAAACAATTATCTTATTTATTTTAATTAAATATATTTTGCATATTTAATTAAATAAATCAATTTGCCATTAAATCATCAAAAAGAGGAATTAATTTTAAAAATAAATAAAAATTGCCATAAATCTTCAAAAAAGGAAACAAATCAAGAAAGAGTAATTGGAAATTAGGAGCACAAATCTTCAAAAAAGGAAACAAATAAAAAAAAGAAATTAATTGGAAAAAAAGAATTAAAATTTGAAAAAAGAAATCAAATGGAGATAATCTTGAAAAAAAATTAAAAATTCATAAATAATCTCAAAGAAAGCAATTAAAACAATTAAATATTAAAATTGAGTGAAATAGAGAATAAATTAGTTTTTTCCTAATTTTATCTTAATTTTAGTTCAATTTCCTTCAAAACTGAGAAAAGCATCCAATCACATCAATTCACCTGGATTGTGCTTCCTCTTGGAAAATCTTGACCACTCATCATCATTTGATCTCATCTGTTGGTTTCTTTCTAAATTTTCTATAAATTCAGACTCTCATCTCCTAATCAAAGATCTTGGAGAATATATTGTTATCATGTTGTTTTTGCTCTAGGTTCATTGATATTTGTGCTTTTAGATATTCATATATTAGTTATTACATACATATTTAGATCATTTATCTCATTTATTTCTTAAATCATGTTAGATTAAATCGTGCAAATCATGCATTCATCTAGCTTAAATCTTGCATTCATTTAGTTCAATCTTATGCTCATATAGATAAAAATCCTTCAAATAGTTGTTGTCTAGTCACTGGATAGCTTAGCAATCTGAGAGCAATCTAAACTCGGATCTACTAGAAGGCAATAAGTTGACTTGCAATGGATTTCATTTTGTCATTTTTGATTACCTAACCCATGCAAATAATGGTTTATTGAAGTGTTGTGTCTTATAGCTTGCAGATAACGATTCACTTTTCACACACACATTTTTGGCAACCACCGTGGGGCCCGAACCCATGACTACAAGATTTATAATGTTTCTTGAAAAAATTTAATGTTTGGTTTTTATAACTAACAAACATGTGTTAAATTTACAAATAAAAATCTTTCTTTTTGCTTGTTCTTTTGTGATAGTCAAAAATGGTCTTTGTTTGGAGGGCATAACGTTTTATTGAACTGCTAGATCTAAACCAATTTTTGATATGTTTTTGAAAACCACATTTTATAATTTTTCACCGAAGAGATTTTCCTAAGGATTTCCATTTTGAAAGTTATGAATGATAGAGTGCAGTACTATCATTTTACTTATTCTTTTATGACAGTCAAAAATGGTCTCTATTCGGAGGGCATGACTTTTTATTTAACCGTTGGATCTAAATAAAAAATTTATATCTTGTTTGAAACCAAGGTTTCCACATGTCCACCGAAGCGAGTTTCCTAATCATGTCTAGTTCGAAAGTTATAAATGACAGAGTGTAGTAATATCAAAATTGTCATAACTAGGATAGTCATAAAAAATGGAAATTCTTGTTAGATTAGTTTAATTTACAGTTTGCATGCTAAAAAAAAAATTTGAAGATTTTTTAATGTTATTTTGGTATCTAATTTTGGGTTTTTAATGTTTGTAGGTTCGCTTGACAAAGAATTCAATCATTACACATACGCTTGCCAAAGATTATAAACTCGAACTACTGATATTTTTGTTTTGCAAGTTGCCTCCGGAGATATAAAAAAACATTCTATCTTCTTAATATTTTTAGGAACACTTCAATTTCTATAAGGGAAATAACTTTGTTTTACATGTTTTTGGGAGAAATCTGGAGTGGAAAGTATGCTCTTGTCCATTTGGATAATCAGAAATCTAGACCTTGAGGTTTTTTCTATTAGAGTTTGAGATCTGTTGATACCTTTAGAGGGCCTACCTCCCAAAAATCCCCTAAGGCTCGGTGAGAGGGAATGACCCAAGTGAGTTCAGCCAAAGCCAGAAATCCAACTCACTATAATAAAACTCTTCTGGGGTGAAAGTCCTAGGAGACAGAATAATCAGTGGCATTGCTTCATTTATGAGGAGTGTCTCATGTTGAGCATCTTGTAGGGCCTCGTGGTCTAAATCACGCTTGCGTGACTACATGGTTTCAACATCCTACTGGATTTTGTATCTAAATCACGCTTGCGTGATAGTCAGGCAGTCCTTCCAAATGGAACCCTTAATAAGAACTATAAGATAAAGGTTATCTGAATTCACCTAAAAGGGGGATAATCTTTGTGCAAGAGATATAGTAACTCTCCCAAGACACTTGCCATATCGTGCCTCCATTAGCATTTGGAGTCACCTAATACGGCGAGGCTACCTGATTCACCTCCAAAAGGGGGATAATCTTTGTGCAAGAGATATAGTAACTCTCCCAAGACACTTGCCATATCGTGCCCCCATTAGCATTTGGAGTCAGCTAATACAATGTTGAGAATCCATTGCGTGAGACTCAGCGACCGTATTTTGATTAGCTATTGGGTGTGTACCTAAGTTAGCAAGCAAAGATTTTCTTTTCTAAGCCAGCTTATGTAGGTTTAGCATGTGGTGATTGAATTATTATATATCTTGCATGTTTTATATGTTTGCATCCCTGAAACTAAAACTGAAATACTAAAACTGGAGAAAACAAATCAGCAACTCAATGAGAAACTTTGTCCGTGTCAAAATTAAACTAGTCCCTATCAGTCATCAAAAAAATCAGTCCTTATCAAAAACTAGCTCTCGTCAATTGTGAAAACTTTGTCTATCAGAATTCCATTTCTATCAAGTTTTCTGTTGTACAAGTCTGTTGAATTGTCATCCTGCTAGATACATCTTGTTGTACAAGCTTTCATTGATCCTAATAGTTTATCATCTGGATTTACAAACTGTGTCGTACGAATCTAAAAAAGCTGTCATCTGATCTCTTATAGTTTGTCATCCGAAAATACATAACATTCAGTATATTATCATCTGGAATCTGCCCAACTGTCGTACGAAATCAGGCAACAACTCATATGAAAAAACTATCTTTATTGTCTGCAAATAGATAAATTGTCCTCTGGGTCTGAAAACTCTATCGTATGAATTCCCATTCTTGTCAATCAAAACAGTCAAACCTGCTCAAATCAATTTACAGCCAGTGAGCATAAAAATGGACATCATAATTATGAGCATAAACAATCTTGATAGTGTACCCTTGCCATTGTGTTGCATGATTTTGTCAATCATCTTCCAACTAAATCAAACAACATCTTATCAAACCAAAGTTAACTTAGATAACGTCTTACACAGGATAGATCATATTCCTAAAACAAGACCAAATCTTAGTTACTTCTCTCAATCACTACGTTAAACGAACAACTAGCTACAATTTGATCTTAACTTCTGCATCACATCTAGCTCTCGGTCCTGTCGGTTGTAAATGTTGTTCAAACTAGAAGCTCTTCTAAAAAATTTGACAAAAGTAAGAAGCCCATGGCTACCTTGGTCCAACAAATTCAAAATCTCAAGAGAGAAATATATGACATTCAAGCTCAATGAAAAGATTCAATGACTCCTCTTGAGATAAAAATTCATGATATTAAGAAAACTAGACTTCAAGAAATGCTAAAACAATTACATAAGATGGAACAAAAAGTAATTAAAAATCAAAAGCCAAATCTCATACAAGATCACGAGACATCTTCACCAAGACAAAAAGACATTTATCCCCTAGATAGACAATTTACACCTTTAGGGCAATCTATTGAGTCAACTTTGGAAGAGCTTCTTAAGTACAATCTTACCATATTGCCTAAAAATACCACATGGGGATGTGAATTTTTTAGTAAGTATTATGCATATCATAGACAAAATGAACATAAGACTTCAAAGTGTATGGAATTAAAACATAAAATTCAAGACCTCCTTGATGATGGTGTTATTGAAATTAACAATCATAATAATTCACCTAAAGAGAAACTAGATGTCATTACCAAGCATGATCAAAATTATGAACCTACATATAGAAATGGCCTACATGTCGCCTCCATCTCTTCCATGATGCATCCATCTCCTAAGGCTTCTGAACAAAAATCCATATCATATCCCTCAAATAGTGAACCTAATGATGAAACTTCTCACGTTGATCCTCTAGGGCTATCTCAAGGGCCTTCCCATCCAATGGTTGAAAAAGATCGCATCTCCCTAGAATCCCATGATGATTCCCTTATACCTTTCCATTTATTCCAAGATGATCCCTTTCCATCTCAAGAGAAAAGCATCTTTTCTATGTAAGATCATGATGCCTCTTCCACCTTTCCAAACGATCCTATTCAAAATAAAGAGTCAAACACCCTATCCAGTGGTCCTCTTCCATGTCAAGATCAAAGTATACCTTCATCTCCTTGTCATAATCCTCCACATTCACCTCAAGGATCTATCATGCCTACAAAGCCCTCGCATGATCGTACAAGTAAAAATATTTATAAACACAAAGGGGTAGACCTTCACAAGCAAGAACCACTCCATGTTAAAGACAATATTAAGGGTCATGGCCTCAGTGACATTCCTCAAGATGGTGGTATCCCTACTAAACCAAAATCCAGGTATGCACCTTCCCCTTCATCTCTTCCATCCATTTTAGCACCCTATATTCCTCCATCCCTTGTGTAGGATCAACAAAGGCGTACATCTTCGCATACCTTCCATCCATCTAGAAGGACACAAAGGTTCATTGAGCAAAAGAAAGCAAAATCAAAAGCTATATGGGTTCCTAAGGCACTTGTAGAAGCAATGTGTTCCAAGAAACTACAAAAGCATGAAAAATCAAAAAACATGTGGATCCCTAAGCATCTCCTTGAAGCACAACAGTCTAAAGAAAAATCCAAATCAACAACCAATATTGTTGTTCCTCCATCCAAACCTTCCAAATCTATTTCTCCATCACCTCCTTCATCCATTTTTGATCCTTATGTCCCAAAATCCCTAGTTTTTCCTCCATCCAAATCTCAAAATTTAAGATCTACTTTTCCTCCATCAATCCACCATCCCTCAAAATGTGTGCCAATGTTGATCTCGCCAATGTTTCCATTCTCTCATGCACCAAACTTTCAATATCTGATCCATCATCCAACACCTCTTTTTCATCCTTCCATACCCCTTATCCAATCCTTTGCATAAGACTTTACCCTAGTTTCATCACAAAATCCAGAAACTAGGGAAATCAACATTGGAGATGTTGGACATGTATACTTAGTTGAGTCCTTCTTGGAAAGACATCTTTATGCTGGACCAGTGAACTACCTACACAAAACTCCCTAACCCTATGAACAACATGCACCTTCAACGATACTATATCTAAGGGTTGGGTTAGTTTCAGTTTTTCTTTTTGTATTATATATCATTTTCTTAAAAGCACTGCATTGCATATAGTATCTTTTTCAAATGCATCGCATTCATAAAGTTTTTGCATTTTCATAGAGCAGCATCAATAAAACAAAGCAACTATCCAAGTTTATCATTTGTTTGCATTCAAGACAAACAAGGGTCGTCTCCTTTCTTAGATATTCAGACGTGAAGTCCTTGAGGTCATAAGGTCATTCAATTTTCAACATTACTCTGTGATGACGCTTTACTTATGGTTGGGTAGTGATATCACTATTTGATAAGTAACTTCACATCAAGGTGAAATCGTCACTATTTCACTATTTGGTCTGTGATAAGTGCCTTCACATCAAGGTGAAATTGTCACACATACCTTGACTCTGCTTATTTGTATGTTACAAGGAGGTTGGAGTCATTTATTTGTCTATTTAAGGGAATTTCTTTAAATGTGCAATCTGGAAGCACGCGTAATATATCCAAGGATATGAACAAAAAAAGGGTCATTGCGAACAAGATAGTTAATATTGCATATACAAAGAAATGAACTCTATTTTGCTTGTTGTGTTTGTAAAATGCTCAGTGATGAAAATTAAGCATTCCAAATCCAGTGACTAGGTTTAGGTTGCATTCATCCTAAATTTTATGCATTTCAAGTGATTTCAGCATGATAACAATGATCTCTTTATCTTTTGAATGAGAGTTTGAAGCATCATCATTTCTCAGCTAAGTGGTCTCTTTTTCATCATCATTTCTCTGATCGATTACTTGTGTATTGAGATGTTAGTTGCATACATGAGCATCTTATATAGATCCATACATTTCATTATTACTTATTTACATTCATATTATTGCATGAAGAAAAATAAACATTTGTATTAATCATTACTCATTTTCATCATTTATTTGCATATGAAAAAGAAACAAAACAACAAACATCCATATTCATCTGCATTACATACATCCATACTCAAAATATATGCATACATATAGAATAAAGCATATACATGGACATCTCATAATCAATCAACACAAGTATGATGAAATCAAATCAAGAGCTCGTAAATCGACTGTCCTGAGTCCATTTTCGAGATCGAAATTGAAATCTGACATTAATTCTCTCATCAAAATTTCACAATGTTGACCACTTGGTGCTTTCATCAACTGCTCATTCTCTTCTTCAATTTGCACTCAATTTCTCGTTAATAAATGCTATATATCAATTTAATTCTCACATTAACTCTGATTTTAGTCTTCAACATTAATCTTTGTGCTCAAATAACTTATAATCGCTCAAAACAATGCTTAAAATCATTGTGCAACCCTCGCTATCTTCTGATTTCTCTCCCGAGGGGGCATACTCATGACCTCAAAGTCAAGAATTTCTTTCAAAAGTCTTCATTACAAGTCAACCAGCTAAGCTTCATCAAATCAATCTCTAGGAGCAAATCAGTTTCATCGCTTCAAATCAAGTTGATATTGTCTTTGTCTGAATCAGTCTCTTAACATTAATCAGTTTCATCTCTTTTCATCAAGTTGATTATTCGTTTAAACTCAATCAAGGGTTTAAAGAGTATCTTTGATCACACTCAATCTAAGCAGGTGTTCAGTTTCAACGCATCAAATCAAGCTGGACAGTTTATTTTCACTCATCGTATCTTGATCAATCAAGTTCAAGATTGGTTTTTTTCTTCGCTCACTGTGTCTAGTTCAATCAAGTTCTAGATTGGTAAGATCCACTTCTTGATCAATCAAGTTCAAGTTTGGTATCTTTTCTCTTCATCGGTCCTAGTTCAATCAAGTTCAGGATCGGTTTCGCATTTATCAACTCTGTTCAGTTTCATCGCTTCAAAACAAACTGAGTACGTCTCTCTTCATCTGGTTCGTGATCAATCAAGTTCAGAATTGGTATCTCCAAGACATCAAATTTTCTTTGAACCAACATGTTGCTCACACATTAATTCAGAGAGGGGCAAATGTAATACCCTAAAAATGGTCATCTAAACCAAAGGCCCCCTAGTCTCGACAATGTCACCAAGGTCCTAACCAAAGGCAATTAAATAAATCTTGAGCACACAATTAATTTCTAAAATCATCAATGTCACATGGCAAAATTAATCACTAAATATTAATTAAATATTTATTTAATTAATTAAATCATTCCAAGTAAATCATTTTAAACAATTATCTTATTTATTTTAATTAAATATCTTTTGCATATTTAATTAAATAAATCAATTTACCATTAAATCATCAAAAAGAGGAATTAATTTTAAAATAAATAAAAATTGTCATAAATCTTCAAAAAAGGAAACAAATCAAGAAAGAGGAATTGGAAATTATGAGCACAAATCTTCAAAAAAGGAAACAAATAAAAAAAGAAATTGATTGGAAAAAAATAATTAAAATTTGAAAAAAGAAATCAAATGGAGATCATCTTTAAAAACAAATTAAGAATTGATAAATAATCTCTAAGAAAACAATTAAATATTAAAATTGAATGAAATAGAGAATAAAACAATTTTTTCCTGATTTTATCTTAATTTTAGTTCAATTTTCTTTAAAACTAAGAAAAGCATCCAATCACATCAATTCACCTGGATTGTGCTTCCTCTTGGAAAATCTTGACCGCTCATCATCATTTGATCTCATCCGTTGGTTTCTTTCTAAATTTTCTATAAATTCAGGCTCTCATCTCCTAATCAAAGATCTTGGAGAATATATTGTTATCATGTTGTTTTTGCTCTAGGTTCATTGATATTTGTGCATTCAGATATTCATATATTAGTTATTTTATAAATATTTAGATCATTTATCTCATTTATTGCTTAAATAATGTTAGATTAAATCTTGCAAGTCATGCATTCATCTAGCTTAAATCTTGCATTCATTTAGCTCAATCTTGTGCTCATATAGATAAAAATCCTTCGTTTAGTTGTTATCTAGTCATTGGATAGCTTAGCAACCTAAGAGCAATCTAAACTCGCATCTACTAGAAGCCAATAAGCCGACTTGCAATGGATTTTATTTTTTAGTTTTTTATTAACTAACCCATGCAAATAATGGTTTATTGAAGTCTTGTGTCTTACAGCTTGCAGATACCAATTCCCTTTTCACACACACAGATTGTAGTCTAGATTTCTATGTAGTTAGTGAGGCTCCTTTTGTGATGAGTAGTGCGCTCTAGGTTGTTGGCCTTCCTGAAAGTGTAGGCCCCTCAATTGTAATTCACATACCTATTACAGAAGTATTATCTAACTGTGGGTAGGCTTTCCACCATGGTTTTTCCCTTTACTAATTTTTCCATGTATAAATCTTGGTGTCATGTGGATGGTATTTATTCTCTGATTATTTTTATGCTTAATTGGTCTATCTACTATTTTGTTAGTTGGTTTATACATTCAGATATTGATCTTTTGGGTTTTGGTATTAAAGTTTTAATTGCTTAAGGTTCTGGTAATCTGGTGACAACTGATTCACCCCCCCCCCCTCTCACAGCTGTCTTCCGATTATTTGAACTGTCTAACAATTGGTATCAGAGCACTAGTCCTCTCTGCAAAATCTTAAGCGCTTGAGGAAGATCCTATGGGGACTAATAGTTCAAGTTCATCTAGTTCATCTGGAGCTATCTTTCAGAGAGATATTCCTAGGCTTGATGGAACAAATTACAGAGTATGGAAGATTTGAATGGAAACTCGTCTGAGATGTCTCGGTAAGGAGATTGGGGAGATCATAGAGAATGGTGTTACACCTCATAATCTGGCATCTGGCAATCCTCCTCCAGCAAACTTGGATAAGGAGCTTCAAAATGATTGTAGAGAAAGAGAAGTCCTCTTGTGTGCACTTTCTGATCACCAAATAATGGGATTAACTAACAAATCATCTGGAAAAGCTATATGGGATAAGTTGGAGACTCTTAATGAAGGCGACCCTACTGTGAAGATTTCTAAACTTGATGGTTACTAGGTGAGATATAAAAACTTGAAGATGGAAGAAGATGAAAGGATTACTGCATTCATGGAAAGGGAAAATGAGATTGTTATGGGAATTCAATGTTGTGGTGGAACTCTGAGTGAAGATGAAATGGTTTCTAAAGTTCTCAGAGCTTTACCACCGGGTTACAAGATGAAGGCTATTGCAATTAGTGAATTGAGAACAATGTCTAATACTTTTGTCAATAGAGATACCTTGGTTGGGAAATTATCTTCTTTTGAGCTTGAAGAATTTGGACCCTCTGGAGTTGTGAAGTCTGAACCTGCTTTTCATGCATCTGCATCATCAACCGGTAAGCAAGATTGGAAATCTTTATATGCAAAGGAATTGGATGATGTAAAGAGAGAAGATCAATAATTTGAACAACTTGAAGCCCTATTTTCTAGGAGAGTACCTAAAGGAACGGTAGGAAGTAAGTATGAAGGAAAGGCACCTTTTAAATGTTTTGCATGTAATAAGATTGGTCATTTTGCATCTAGATGTCCTTAAAGTAATTCAAGATTTGAAGAGAGAGATAGAAGAACTTTTAAGCCTAACCCTAGATAGTATAAGTATAGGAAAAACAAAGACAAATCATGCTATATAGCGGATGAGGAAGGTGTGACTGATTCTAATGATGAACTGACACAAGACTCTACTAGTGGTTTCGACAATGGAAAGGAATGGGTGTCCCTGGCTATCAAGGAAGATGTTCTGGCACTGGAAGAGAATGTACCTGAAGAGAACGCACTTGCTTCTAAAATTGAAGATAAGGATGAATGGGTAATTGACAATGGATGTTCACATCATATGACTAGAGATAAAGGGAAGTTTCTATCTTTGCAATAATTTGATGGTGGACTAGTTAGATTTGGAGATGATAAAGCATGCATGATGAAGGGAAAGGGAACTATATAATTGGATGGTAAGCTCAATACTGATAATGTTTATTATATTGAAGGTTTAAGGCATAATCTTTTGAGTGTAGGACAATTGGTGGATAAGGGATTTCAATTACAATTCAAGGATTGAAAATGCAAAATCATTAATAGATCTAGTTTGGAGATTGCAACCGATACACAAATAAAAGGTAATATATTTCATTTTAATTCCGGTGAGAAGACATGTTTGATTGCACAAATTTATGAGAGTTGGCTATGGCATAAAAGGCTATGTCATGTGAATTTTGATTGCATTGTAAATATTAGTTCAACTAAGGTAGTTAGAGATATACCTAAGATTGTGAAGCCCTATAATCCGGTATGTAAATAATTTCAAATGGGAAAACAAGTGAGAACCTCTTTTAAGAGTATACAAGATAAATATAATGATGTTCATGATCTTATTCATACTAATTTGTGTGGCCCTGCTAGAGTTAAAAGTTTTCAAGGTGATAGATATTTTATGCTAATCATTGATGATTATTCTATAATGATGTGGGTTACTTTTCTAAGGGATAAATTTGAGCCTTTTGAAAAGTTTAAAATCTTTAAAGATAAATTTGAGATAGAGACGAGATTGAAGATTAAATTTTTAAGGTCAGATCATGGTGGAGAATTCACATCCGGTGAGTTTACTAACTTTTGTGAGAAGCATGGTATAAGGAAGCAATTTTCTACTCCCCTGACACCTCAACAGAATGGAGTTGTAGAAAGGAAGAATAGAACTATCTTGGATGTTACTAGAACAATGATGATGGAAGCTATTCTACCTCATATCTATTGGAGAGAAGTAGCGAGCACAGCGGTCTATACATTCAACAGAGTACATATCAAAGAAGAAACTGGTAAGACACCTTATGAATTATAGTTTGGAAATACACCTACATTTAAGTATTTCAGAATCTTTGGTAGTAAATGTTATATCAAGATAGATGATATCATTAACAAATTTGGTCCTAGATGTAATAAAGGAATTTTTCTTGGTCATTCTAATGAAAGCAAAGCATATAGATGTTATAACAAGAGATTGCAAAGAATTGTCAAGAGTACTAATGTCAAGGTGGATGAGCTGAATAGAAGTCAAATCAGAGTTTGTGAGCAAGAATCGGCAGTGGAAATGATCATAACTGAACCGGTAAAACATTTACCAAAACAAAATGTTGAACCAGTTACTCTGGCAGTATCAGAAAGTTTAATAGTAACTGAAGAACTGGGAAGAGGAACAGAGAGTCAGAAGACTCCTACGTATGTGAGGTTGAATCATTCAGAAGATCAGATTGTAGACACCTGAAATTGTCCTATCTAATTAAATAAATATTTTGATTTATTTAATTAATTTGTCCTAATTCTTCTATTAACTAAATAAATCTTTACTTATTTAATTAATTCATTTATCCTCTTCTAAGCCTTTTCTCATTTAAATAAATACTTTTATTTATTTAAATTGTCCTTTTTCTAAATTAAATAAATACTTTTATTTATTTAATTGATCCACTTCCTCTATTAATTAAATAAATATTTATTTATTTAATTAATTAATTCATTAGCCTTTTCTACCCATGACACATGTCATTCATCTCTTAATTCCTACGCTACCTACCCCTCTCATTATTTTCTTATTTCGTTTACCTACTCTTTAATCCTAGCTGACCATTTATCTTTTACACCTCTTAATCTTATCCCTCCATTTCTTACAGTGTCTTCTACATAAGAGGATGCTTCTTTCATTATCAATCCTCCTAGAATTCTAATCAATCTTATGCAATCAAACCCTTTTGCGATCAAGCTATCAACCACATTTCCATTCTTGGTTGAGCTCTTGTGCACACATAAAATCTGAGAGCAAACATATCAAGCAATATCAATGGAGATAGGAAGAATGAAGATTCAAACCCTAGTGGACATGTGATGGTATAATCTTTGTGATTTTGTTGATTTGCATTGTCTTAGGTAATCTTTATATGTTATGGTGGATCTTTGTTGTTGTTAGGCTAGGGTTTTGTGGTTGAATTCATTTAGTCTTTCAATATTGTTGTTTCATTATCCACTTTTCACCATACACATTTTGGCACGCCCGGTGGGACTTTTGTACCTTTTGCATTTAACATCCTTTTTTTCCAAATTTTGTGTTTTTGAAGTTGCAGATCTGACATCTCCGACAACATTTCGACTTTTCACGTTTGTGCATTCTGGAACCACGTTTTGTTTTTTTTTTCCATGTCTGTGAACCTTTGAATCACGTCTCTATTTTGGGAAGTATTTTTTATTTTCCAGATTGCAGGATTTCATTATAGGCGCGTCTGTGGGGAATATAATCATGTCTGTGAAATCTAATCGCGTATGTGATAATTTTAACCACGTCTATATTCTGCAAGATTTTTTTGTTTGGTTTTTTGCATAAACGTGTCTATGGGGTATTGAAATGCATCTATATTGTTGAATCGTTTCTGTGTTCGGTTTGCATTTTTTACTTTTTATTTCATCATTTAGGGTTTTGTTTCGTCATTTTGGCTTGCATCTAGGGTTTCAGATCTGGTTTATTTGAGCTAATATCTTGTGATCCAACTAACAAAGTGGTGCAGTTTGTCTTTGGAAGCGAATCATGTGTTGAAGGCCCCTATTTTTCACAAAGTGTTTTGGGATTTTATTAAAATAAACCTAACTTGTTTGCTTGCAGGAAGGGGTAATCATTTGAAACAACCCAAATTACTAATAAATCTTTGTTGCAAGACCTTGGCAAGGGTTTTCTTTTAATTTTGCATTATGTGCCTTGTTTCCATAGACTAGAAAACACTTCAATTGGTGCACTAAAATTGAACTAATGTCTTTTGTGTCTTAAGCAATAGGCTCTTTGTGTTTAATCTTTAGAGGGCCTACCTCCCTGTGTGATCATTAGGACTACTAGTGAGGAGGGAACAACCTAAGTGGTAGTGAGGCAAACCCCCCTCTTTTGAACCACTATAAATAACTGTATCCATGGTGAAAGCCATGGGTAACATGTATTGATTAGTTCATACCGACACTATGTCTCCCCATAAACCCTTTTGATCAAATTTATTTGATCAATAGTAGGGTGTAACCCCTACCGGCTGGGAGCCTTCTATATTTACAGAGCTAAAAGTGCCGCATGTATGGCCACACGAGCAGATGCCCTTACTAGCACCTTTTTGTTTTAGAAAGACAAAATCCTTCTATTTGTTGGGGCAGGAGGTCAGACCTCTGGAGCACCCCACACACATACGGTTCTTAGTAAACATACAAAGTTCACCACGGGGAGTTTTCGTGGGGACTAGTGCTTGGCTGCCCTAGAGAAGTGAGTGTCGAGGGTGAAGCCAGTGGAGTCAAGCATCTAAATATCTGCTTTGAATAGCGTAGCCTCGGGGAAAACCCCATGTGGGATCAACAACTATTGTCCTGGCCAACGATAGGAATTGTGCTTGTTTTCTTTTAAAAATTCAAACATTCAAGACCAAATATCAAAACATTGTGTCTTTTGTGTCTTCAAGTGTATGCAAAACATTTTTACATCAAACAATTAACTTTTCTTTTGAGTCATTTTGAGTCCAAACACCTGCAAACATAGAGTCCTCATCAACATTGTGTCCTCTTGTCACAAAAAATGGTCACAAATTTAGATTTGGTCACAACAACAACTTCACAAGTTGGAAAAATTGCACTCGGGTTTCTAAATGCGTTTGTGTCTAATAGAAACATGTATGTGTCTTGTAATCGCATTTGTGTAGGACAGAAACGCATATGTGTTATCATAGCAAACTGAATTCACAAGATTCTCATAAACGCATCTATGTAGTATCTATTCAAGTCTATGTTGGGGAACCACATCTGTGAAGTATACAGGCATGTCTGTGTTCAGTATTGGGGAAAATTTACAGTCTAGCAAACAAGAGCAATCAGTTTCATCATTCTTGAGATTCCTAGGTTATTTCTTCGGGTTTTCATCTAAAATTCAGCCTATTTTTGGGTCTCACAAAGTTCATCATTGCTTTACACCTTGCATTACATTCACATTTGTCTAAACTTGAGTCAAAAGGTCACTTGCTTGTCCTCGTCTTGTTTTGTCAACACAATACATACAACAACATTTTGCTAAGTGGACCCTCATCAAGTTCTATCACTTTTGGGTCTTATTTGGTCTTACTTGGAGTCAAGGTCAACTTACCTCATCAAGAGATCTATCATCTCTTTGGAAGTCACACCTACTCTACTACATACATACTTGGTCTTGCACTTTGGACATTGCAAGTACACAAGCAGATTCATTTACATTCCATCCAATTCTTGCTCTTCCATACTCTTTCCATTTTCATCTAGTCTCACACATCTTGGTCAAGACCTAGTTCATGGTTGAAACCCGTTCCCAAAAATCTAGGAGGGAAGCTAAAGAGGCTCAAGAGTCTACAAACATTAGTGGCTATGAGTATGACAATGATATCTTTTTTAATTCCGATCATACCACATTAGCTAACATGGACATCTATAGAAATATTCAAAATATTGAGAACTTGGATGATACAAACAACAATGATGCACAAAATGACAATGTTGACAACATTTTAGTACACTCAGCAGAAGTGGAGTAAACTACAATGGATCCCCATTTTAATAGATTGGTTGAGGAGATCATGAGAAGAGATAGATAATATTTCCTCCAAGTGATGGCACAAAGTGAAGCTAAACTACCTCATGATTTTGACATATCCCAAATAGTGGAAAATCGACCTACTCAAGAAAGTCAACTCAATATGGATCAAAGGAGACCTAATAGTGGAGGTACTAGGGGACCATGTTTCATGCCTGAGTCGCCATCTGCCTTGTTTCAAAAACCTAAGGTCCCAAATACAAATGGTCAAGCTTATGATACTCACGAAAGAACATCTCATGAACAACTTTGTCTACGTAGACCCTTATGAAAATATTATGCGGATAAATATACTCAATCACATACCAATGTTAAGGACCAACCTCAAAATAAATTGGATACCTAGAGGCATGCTCAAAATTTAGAAGCAAGAAAACCCCGTGTCAAATTTGGGGGCAATACACAAGAGAAAACTCATGATATACCTTATGACCCTATATCAAGTGGTCCCTACACCCTTTATCATTATAGACCCCCTTCATATGAGCATGTTTATGATCAATACCATCCATATATGTAGTATCCTCTTCCTCCACCTGGTAGCTCAAGCATGGGATATGGTCTAAGAAGTCGGTCTCCACCCAAAAACAATTTGGAACAGCAAATAAAGGACTTACAAAAGAAGATGGAGGACATCAATACACCAAAACATGCTTACACAATGAGAGATATATGTCCCTATCCATTTGATAAAAGCATTCCAATGCCTCCATTTCCTACACACTTTGTAACACCAAAGTTTGAAAAGTACAGAGGCAAAGGGGACCCTAAGGCACACATAAGATAGTTTTTCACAACTTGCATTGAGGTAGCAGCAGAAGAAACATACTTGATGAGATTGTTCCCACAAAGCTTAGGTTAACAAGCTATGGAATGGTTCTCCCAACTTCCACTTGGAATTAAGTCATGGGGTGATCTAGCAGAAGCTTTCATACAACATTTTTCATATAACATAGAGATAGATATATTAGTTACCACTTTGTACAACACCAAATAGAAATATGGGGAGTCATTTTCATCATTCTTACAAAGATGGAGGAATTTAGCCAGCAGATGCTCTTGTGAAATTCCACAAAGACAAATGGTAGAGATGTTTACATAGAATGTCAATAGAGAAATTGGTTATGACTTGAGGAAAGCTTGTTTGTCCACTTTCAAGGATGTCATTGAGAAAGGCTTAGCAATAGAGAAGGTCTTAATTGAGCAAGGAATCATCAATATATTCAAAGAAAACAAAGAAGATTTCAAAGCAAAGGACAGGCCACGATTTTGGAACAAGAAAAAGAACACAATAAATGGTGGCATTGTTGATGCTAACATAGTGAGACCAAAAATCATTCTTTCAGGATCAAGTTCTTCTACAAGCAACCAACTAAATACTCAAGGAGCTCCAAAACCACAAAGAAAATACACCCCATTGGGAGAACCACGTAAGTCAACATTTTTAGAAAGCTAGTGACAAATAAGATAATAATAATTTCAGACAATCCTCCATATGAGCCAAAGGTCAAATTAAATTGGTGGAATGACAATGAGTATTGCAAATATCACAAGAGCAAGGGACATAAAACAAGAAATTGTCATTGCTTGAAGAACATTATACAGGATCTTATTGATAGAGGTGGCATTGAGATCAAGGGACATACATCTAATCAACAACATGATATTTTTAAGGAACCAATCCCTAAACATGACAAGGGAAAATCCAAAGCACATATGAGAAAGACAACTATACCAAAGTATCCTATGATTATGATTCAACTGTTAACCACATTTCAATGGACTCCTATGTTTCTACTATTATCATAAAGGACAAAATGCCTAAAAGTTCTACCCAAAGAGCCAAAGTTGTCCTAAAAGGCATTGGAACTTTTCTTGAATCTACCTCTGAATGTAATGTCACAACTCGTCGAGGTAAGGTCATCTTGCAAGGTGCTCCTACTAAAACCACCATTTACTCATCGGTCAAACCTGAGTACAACCTAGTAGAACAATTAGGGAAGACACCTGCACTTATCTCAATCTTAGAATTGTTGTGTATCTCTCCTTTGCATAAAGCCATACTCGACAAAGTCCTAAGAGAAACCTTTGTACCCACTGATATGAATGTGGACCAGTTCAAGCCATGGTGGGATACCTTTCCATTCCACATTCTCTTACATTCACTGAAGCTGACGACGCCTCTATAAGCCAACTGCATAATTCACCTTTAAAAATTGAGTCTTTCCTACACAAAACCATATCAAATGGGTCCTAATAGATGGAGGAGCCAATCTCAAAATATGTTCTTTGAACACAATAATACAATTAGCATATTCATATAAAGTTGTGAATTCTACAAACAAAATTAACATCAAGGCATAGGATGACAAAGAGTGTTCATCCAAGGGCACAGTCACCTTACCTCTTAGATTAGGGCTAGTTACAAAGGATGTGGTTTGTCAATTCCTAGACCTCGATCTTGTTGGAATACAATGAACCCAAGAATATTGAGGAGGCGGGGAGGGGGGGTGAATCAGTGTCCTGTCGGTAACACAATATTTTAACCTTTTATAATATACACATATAAATTGGTAAATAAAGAAACATATAACATGAAATAAATAAACCAGCCACATGAAGGAACACCATAACACACTGAATTTATATGTGGAAAACCTCAAAGAGGAAAAACCATGGTGGGATTTGTGACCCACAATATCAATTCACTGGCCATATGAAAGATAATACATAGCATGGGGGCCTGCACATGCAAGAAGGCACACTGCCTAGAGCACACTACTCAACACAAAAGAGTCTCACTAACTACAAGCTTCTGTTGAGATAAAACAATACTGGTGAACTCACAAAATGCATCTGCAATGCCAAAAAGAGTTCTAGTTAAAGCTTTGTTTTCTACCGGTTCATAAACCCTAAATCCTTCTACCGGTATCTGCTTTCCTCTAAGAATGCTTTATAAGCCATCTACTAATCATAACATGATATTACATTCACATACAAATGACCTACTTACATATCCTTCGGATTACACAGTTCTACTACCTTGTCATTTACCTTGTCCTTTTTCAAAATGACCTAACAAACTGACTTATATACCCTTTACAAACAATATGCCTTATGTCAGCTTACAATACAAAAGATACTCAATGTCGGCCCTATACAATAATTACAAAATGGTTTTACAAATAAAACCTTTCAGATCCCAAACTGATATCAGCTTCACTAAAGTGTTGAATGTCGGTGCCAGTGTCGGTGATGACCCTGATTACTCCAATGTCGGTATCCACCGGTGTATGCCTCCAAATGTTGGTATATGCCTTCAATAGAATCTTGTTGCCATCAATGACAACATATTATTCCAATGAGTGTCAATTGACAACAATCTTCCCCTTTGGCATTGATGGCAACACTCATGTGAAAAATGGATCCCCTGTCGATTCAACTGAAACATGAAACATGCTCCCCCTGAGTTGATTGACCTTGTCAGCAATATACTCTACCTGATATCCTCCCCTTACAATTACATACATATTTTTCACATAATATACTCCCCCTTTGGCATCAATGCCAAAGACTAGTGAAATAATTGAAAGAATAATTACAAATTACTTTACCGAAGCTTGACCTATCTCAAAATTTCCGGATAAGCTTTCTCTAGCAACTGTACATAGGTATCCCAACCAGTTTTGAGTGTTCCAGATATGGATACAAGTCCACTCAGTGAATGTGCAAGTGTTTCTTTCTCAGTGACTTATGTCGGTGTGGGCTTTGCAAGCATATCCATACATTCCCTCTTATGTACACCAAGTGAATCCAATCTTGGACTCACCAAACCTCTGAGACTCCTTGCTCTCTGAATGATCTTGTCTTTTTCCTTTTCAAAAGAAAAAACTTGTTTCTCCAAAGTCAAAAAATTTCCATCAATGGAAGTTGTAAGTGAAGTTAGTCCATCAAAGTAATTAGCAATATTAGCAATCTTTTCATGTAATTCTTTTAACCTCTGATCTACATTTGTTGTAAGAATCTCTATATTACAACAGACCCTGTAGATGTTAGTACACTATTTCAAAGAATTTTTAATGAGTACAAGTTTAGCTTCAACCTTCCTCTTCTCTGTCTCATTAATCTAGACAAAAGTGGCTTTCTTGGCCAGAGTAAATCTTTCAAGTGCCTTCTTGTCATAAATCTGCTGCAATGATTGAAATTTTTTAGATGTGTTATGTCAATACCTTAAGCTTGTTGGAAGGGCTTGCTTCATTTTCAATCATACAACCAGGAATCAATCTATGCAAAACTGTTATTGATTGATCTATTATTCCTTTATCTGCATATCCCTCCTTTATTAGCTTTTGAGTAGCCACCATCATTAGCTCTATGGGACTCATCTCTATAATTGATTTCTTCTCAACTTGAGAAGTGTCAATTTCCAAAAGTTTTGCAAGAGAATCAACTGTCTATTCAGTCTCCTTTTCCTTATCTTCTTTACCCTCTCCCGGTGAATCTCTTTTCTCCTCCTCTAATGCACTGGTGGCTTTGCCACTTGGTGCAGTATCAATTACTGTCGGTGGAGTATTATCCATAATATTATTTGTAACCTATACATTGCCTATATTACCTTTCCCAAACTGTACAAATGTAGTCTCTGCTGGTTTAGTCTGTACACTCACATCAGTTTTGGGTTTAACTGTTGGTTCACTCAAAATTTGAACTAAACTTCCCAAAATTCCTTTCCCTTTAGATTGGTCTAGAATGGTGGGAGTTGTTGCCTTAGCAAATTCTTCTTTAGAAGTGAGAAAATCAGGATTCTTTTGGAAGAATTTGGTCCAACCATCTCTGGTCTCATTTACTATCTCATTGACTCTACCCATTATTAGGCCTATTTTCCAGGTTTTGCTGCTAAAGATTGTTCTCTTAGCAACATCTATACACCTTTTCATTTCCTCATTATTTATAAAGCCACTCATATTCAAATGTTCAACTTCTTTGATTTCTTTGTCCCTCCTAATTGCATCTAATCTCCTTGAATCTAACTTATTATATAATGATAAAGGAATTTCTTTAAAAATCACTACCAAAGCCTTCTTATATATGTCTAAATATAACAAGATTGATTCTTCTCTTTCATTTTGCTCATTATCTTCTAAATCTTCATAAAAATTTGACACATTTTTCAACATTCCATCTTTAGTTATCTCATCAATCAATTCTGCATAAGTCATTTTACCAGATTCAGTTGCTTCATCATTCTTTTTCTTCTTGTTGGGGGTTACAAGAGTGGATGGAGCAGGCTGCCTCTTCTTTGCCGAAGGTGTGGGTACAGTTGTTACCTTTCTAACTAGCTTCCTCCTTGGTTCCACCTTCTTCTCCTCTATCAGAGGCTTGTCAGCTTTCTTCCTCTGTACCCTTCTGAATGCAAGAGGTTTATTATCCTTTGGATCATAGTCAGAAGTGATAGAAGAAATGAAAGTCTTAGGCCTCTTTACCTCAAGAGCACTAGTTGCTTCCAGTTGATCTACCGGTTTAGATCCATAACCTAGTTATGTATCTATCCTGTGAATTATATCCTGAACAAATGCAGAACTTTTGTCTATCTTCTTTTCTCTTCTTTTCTTGTTGAAACCAATCTTAACCCTAAGAGCCTTCTCCTCTGTAGTGCTAAAGTGTTTAGCCTTATCATCCAAAGGAGCACCAATCAACATTTTAGCATATAACTCCAAGATTCTATCATCTACTTCATAACCTAATTCAGTGACCCATATAGTTCTAGGTTCCACTGCTTCCATCAGTGTCTCATCTATTTTTACCATAAAGCAAATATTAGTGGAGTATTTCTCCACAATGTGTTTGGAAATTCTTTCCCTCAGTCCATGTTCTCCTGAAAAGTTTTGAAAGCCCCAAAGCTTCTCATCCCTATTACTACCAAGATAGGTGATTGCATCTTTGATCTGCATACCTACCAGTATGTCATGAGCCCAACGCTTCTTTCCCAAACCCGATAGCTCATTCATGAAGTATAACATCAAAAAGATAATCAAATCACCAAATGTAAAAGTTCCTTTCTTAACCCCTTTAATCTTGCCAAGATTAATCATTAACTCACTCCTCAACCATTCACACAAGTCATACTTTTCATTATTCTTTATTATTTTACATGCATCATGGATACAAGAACTGGCAACAAAGTTCAATCGACTTGATTGAGTTACCTTGTAGCCGATTATCATGCTGGCAAATTTCACATTTATGTCTTTGATGGTGCTGACCCTCATAGATATTCCATCTTAGGTTGCGCCAGTGAGCTTCTCAACCACAGTGTTGGAGATCTTCTTTCCTGGTTCCTGTCCAACCTTGGGTAAGTTGGTGACTACCTGAATAGCTTCTTTAGTAATCATGTGGGGCTGGTCCAACTAGATAAATTCATTATGGACCTTTCTCAGAACATATCTGATCACTTCATCCTTGAATTCTGAAATACATAGGATTTTGGTTAACCCTAGGTCTTCAATGATTTGATGTTCTGGTTTGATTGTTCCAAAGCTGCCTAGTATCACAGATTGATAAATTCCCTTGATTTCTTCAGTGCCTAAATCCTCCAAGGTGCAGTGAATATAGGCCCTAACATCTTCTACATAAACCACACCATCGAGAACTCTCAAAAATGCGCAAGTAGAGTCTTCCTTCATAGCAATTTGGGGAACTTCCTTGAAAACAGGCCTAAGCCTATCCTTGACCTCAACAATAGTGAGATTCGCAATGAAACTAGGATAAGATGATGATCTGGATGCCATTTCAAAGGAATATCTGGATAACAGTCGTCAGTTGAAGGGTTTTAATTGCTTCTCAGATTATTGCTGGAAATTCTTTAGAATGCCTTTACTTGCTTTTGATCGCCTATGATTCACCTTTGCTTTGCTCTAATTTTCTTAAGTGTTGGGTGAGTCAAAATGAGTCCATTTTCCCTTTTAGTAGCGAGTAAACCCTAATTCATCATCATCATAAATGCTTAGCGATGTACCCTACCAAATGTCAATTTCACAGTTTTATATCGGATAAACCTCCATCAATGATTAATACCACTCTTTAGATCTCTTTTGGGGAATATGTAATATTTGCAATGAATTTTCTAAGCCCTAAGGTGTATGCCTCAGTTACCAGTTAAATTTCTTGCCAGTTCAGGAATGCTCTAGTCTACCAGTGGAGTTACAGGTGTAGTTACCAATGTAGTTGCATCTCCACTTGGTTCTAAGATTTTCTAACTCATCTCTTGGTGTGATCTTGTTGTATTTCATCTACCTTCTTCTTTCCTTTCTCATTTAATTTATCATTGCTAACCGGTGTAGACTTGCTTTTGTGGTACTTAGCAATATGACCTATTTTGTTGCATGCATAACATGTAACATTGTTCTTTTTAATTGCTTTGACATATCTGGTGTCATTCCTTGACCTACATTGATTATCCAAATGACCAAACTTTCCACATGCATGACATTTAACATTCATTCTGCAATCTTCTGACTTATGACCATATTTCTCGCAATTTGTACATTGACCAAGAACTGAATTGAAGTCTTGATTTGCTCTATTTCTACATTGTCTAGCCATATGCCCAAATTTATTACAAATAAAACATTGACCATTTAATTTGTAAGCATTAGATTGCCTTACCGGTTTCCTCTGGTCTAATGAGTTTTGCATACTGGTTGTCTGATCTTCATTTGTAGTACCGGAGCTTTCGCCTTGTACAAATCCAAGTCCTCTAGAATCTTCACTCTACCTTTGTCTTTTCAATAAATCATCCAACTGTGCAGCACTAATCCTATTTTTTCTTTATACTCACTTGCAGTAGTCAGATCATCTCTAAAAGTAGTTATTTGTCTTTCAAGATCTTGTTCATTATTTTGGGAGTGTACCAAATCAGTTCTCAAGAGATTATTCTCATGAGTCAATCTGCCACATTCATCAAATTTATTTCAGAGATATATCAAGATTTTCTTCCTTCTTCTTTTTGTCCTCAATATCTTTTGATAACCTCATAGTCAGGTCTTGTATTTCATTCTTCATGATCATGTTAGCTTGACTTAGTTTCTGGCATTGTTCCTTAAGTGCATTTCACTCTTCATCATCCTGGTTTTGCAAAAGTTCCTTTCTCTTAGCTTGAGCTGATGATAACCTTTCTTGTAGAACAAGAATGAATTCATTAGCAGAATTTAATTCATCTTGCAGTTTTAAGTTCCATCTTGTTGGGTGAATATTTTGTCACCAGCATACTAATGACAAAATATATATTTCACACAAAGCTATGTTGAGAAATTAATCTCTCCTCTCATCAAGGGGAGGTTCCCTATGAAATTTCTCCTCTAATTAATAAAAAATTAAATTTGTGGGTTGGTGTTGGGAATATAACTCTCTTTTTTTAGAGTTTATGTATTCTCCCTTCACCTAGTTACAATTTCTCTATCTCTTTAGATACTTAAAGAAAAGAACTATTAATCTAACAAACTACACCAAGAGTTACTATTAAGCAGCACAAAGTAAGGTAACACTAATTCAAACTGATCATTACAAATTAAACAATTAGAAATTTAGCTTGTAGCTCAAAGTCTTCAAGTATAGATTTCTAATTAATTAAACTACAAATAATTGCAGCAATACAAGCTTACCACAAGTTACTTAATTTATCAGAAGATTTCTCAAATATGCTAAGAGCACAAAGTCTACTTGCAAGATTTGAGAGCTCTTTAATCACACAACAATATCTTAAAGATCAAAGAAGCAAAGATAATATATATTCAATGGAGATAGGAACATTAAATTATATAAACAATTTTCTTGATACAACACAAAGTTTGTGATCAAAAAAACTATTTTCCTTATTTGTTTGATAGAATTTTCACCACAAAAGCCCAAAGTCTTAGTTGGGATAAAAAATCTACAGAGTTTTGCTAAGTATGAAAAAGATAAATATTTACAAAAGAGGTCCTCCTTATATAGGAAAAGAAGTTGAGAAAAAGGTGGGCATAGTTGACTTATTCAACTGCACAGTCCCATTTTACTACAACTACAACATAAAGAAAACGTGCAGTTGCATAAAAATTGACAGCATCTATCGGTGCAATTACATGAAGAAAAGGTGCCAAAAGTGGGTACTTCATTCTTGATTCTCTTCCTCATTAGATTTCTAAAATTCTTCAAACTTAGCTAGGATAGCTTTCGTCTCTACTTCGTTCGGCATCGGGGTAGAACTTGTGATCACTCAAAGATGGGAAATTGCATCTTCAATTTTTACCTATTTCTTTTTAACATCCTTCAACATGGATGCGAGGACTTCAAAACTGACTTGGATTTCTAATAGTTTATCAAATATATCAAGCAAGAAATCTTTTCCCGTGCATTGATCCATCAAGGAAAGGAATTACTACATGACAACTTCAGCAATAACGAGATTTTGATCACCATCATATAAATAGCATGGAAGATCACCAACTTTGGCAAAAATGAGGTCAACCTCGTCATCGCCTTCTTTCTTCTCACCATCCAGTTCTGCAATCATTAACTTCATTGTCTCTTGCTTATGAGACAATAAAGACAAGATCTGGATGTACTTCTCCCTTGTGGGAATTACCTTATTTTCAACCAGGACATATATCCTAAAGTCCTCTATTTTTCTCCACAAGGTAGTACTTTTTCACAACTTCCTCAATCTCCTATGATAAAGAGGTTTTGAGTCCTTGCATCTGACTCTGGATTACTTTATAATATGACAATAGTCCCACTATTGAGCTCAGAAGATGAGAGCCTTCTTATCTTAGCTGTGAAATCCACTCATCCATCACTCGGCCTTTAGCTCCCACTTGTTCAATCTTCTTGAGGGCTTTGGTATATATTGAGGATCCTATGAGTTCAACCTCTTGAGAAGATTGTGTGACCTTTAGAAGGACGTTGTTCAATTGTTCACACTTCTATTTCAAGATATTTTTCTCATCCCTCTCCTGATCCAATCTTCTCAACAAAGAATTAAAGGTTGTCTGTGAATCCAATTTCACACTCTCATGTGTTTCCACCCCAAGCTCTACGACCTGCATGGTATAATCTTCAGATTGTATGTTGCCTTTGTTCTTGTCTAACAATGGCACCATAACTTCATCATATTTTTGCTTAGAAGTCGGATCTACTACCACCCGAGATAACATCTTTGGCTTTTTTGTTCCCTTAGGCTTTGGAGGAACCAAAAGTTAAAAGTCAAACTCATCTAGAGAGATCACTTGTTTTTTTCTCTTAGGGGCCACTACTGATGGTGTTGATATCGAGGTATCTAGTGGAACATTTGTTGTTGCTACCTCTTCAGTTACATTTGGGAGAGTTGAGGGCACCGTGAATGTAACTTCAGCACTTACCAATGGAGGAATTTATGTGGTGGTGGTGGTAGTGACAAGCAAGCCTACTGAAACCTATTCTGCAAGTGCCTCTTCCAAGGTTTCATTAAAATCCATCATTGTGGATTCAAAAGTAGATGAAGGGATATCATCTAAATTAGAGAAGTTGGTTATTGTGAAAAAATGACCAGCGGTCTCTGATTGCGCCATACCCATACTTAGATCCCCATCTTCTTGAAAATCCTCATCCTCTTGGTCAAAATCAGAGTCAGAGTCAATAAAGTAGACGATTACTTGTGAGGTAATCAGGGCATCGACTTTAGCTAGGTGTGATGTTTCTTCAGCCTATACTTCCTCTTGTTGAGGAATTTCACCTTCTTCAATTTCCTTGGCAGGTGGCTGTTCTGGCTCTTTAGTCACTGCTTCCTATACCGCGGATGATGATTCACCCTTTTTGGACCCTTTCACTATAAATTTAATCTTAAGCCCTTTCCTTTTTTATTGTATTACAGGAGCTGTGGATAGTACATGCAGGTCTGCCCTGCTCCTTGTTCTTGTTTCAGCTGTAGCTATCTTGTCGATCGGGCCATCACTGTTGTCATCATCTCCTGAGATCGCAAGGAGCCGTTTCATTCTAAGGTTCTTTCTTACCAGCCATGCATTGGTATTTGCTAGGATAGGAGTAATCCTCTGAGTGATTGATTTGTTCTCCTTCTTTGACCATTGTACGAGAGGAAGTGGAGAGTCAGCAATTTTCTTCTCATAATAGACCGGGTCTACTATGTCATCTCTATCTTCCATGGTCATCAGGATCTTAGCTAAATCCAAGTTTTCAATTTGCTCTAGAGTAAGGTAGCTGAAATCCATCCTTCTTATATCCTCATCATTTTGACAGTCTGCCCAAACATCCTCAAACCTATAAACATGAGTATAAGTCCTTTTGAGTTTGTTCTTTATACCATGAAAGTCAAAATTGGTTCAGGCCTTGAATCTTCTCATGGTATTCCACTACATTTCTTCCTCCATATTTTTGGCATTGGGATTGGTTAGCACTGAGTACCTGCCAATTGATTATGAGAATTTCAGCCCAGTCTTATGTGCTTGTGATTGTTTTTCATGCATATTAATCAGTTGTCTGCACAACTCCATGATGATGATTTTGTCTGAAGGGAACCTTGGAAGAATGAAGGGCTCACCTAAGAAACATCCAATTTGGATGTAGGTGAATGTGGGGAACTACAGAAATACACACCCAAAATGAGATACCCTGTTGTAAGCAGCCTCTGATATTCTCTACTTCTGCAGGCCTTTATCAAACATACATTTCCATACAGCAAAGAAGCCATCATTAACCCTTCTATAATGACTACCTTGGTTCTTGATAGTAAGTTGATCATAGTACTCTCAAATGGGTACCAACCTCCTATCACCCTTAGTAGATAAGCCTGGATATTGCCTCATTGAAGCAGCCTCATAAACCAGGTATGAGGTCATTTAAAATTTTAGTGTTACTTTGACCTCCTTCAACTAAGCACAGAGGGAATCACTGATTTGTTCACCCCAATCAATTCTTGTTGCTCCTTTCCTGATTATTTTCATATAGTAGGACATACAGTTCTGAAAGTAGTGAGAGTCTTTTAACCCCCTCACCCTTGATAACATGGTGACCATATCATTGTACTCCTCATTGAAATCACTCCTGTGAAAGCCCTTAGGACATCGTGAGGTTAGGTAACTTCTTGCGGTAGAGAGGAAAATAGTATTGATTACCTTCTTGCATTTATCCTCATTCTTCTCGTAGTACTCTTGAGCACTTTCTTGAGTAATATCAGCTACCTCTTCAACTGGGGAACCTTTGAAGACACTATTGAAGAATACACTATCAAGGGTCATGATGACATTTTGATCTTCATCTTTCACCTGTCTTGTAGTTGGATCAAAGTGATCCGCTACCACAAGCACAAATTCTGGATCATGGGATGCAACTGGAAAAGATGCATATTTGTGTAACTCGGAGTTGATCAGATTAGTTAAGTGAGCAGGAGCCTTCTTAACTCGATCAATAAATTCTTTCATATCTACATGCTTGAATTCAGTGTCTCTGATCTCCTTAATATTCGAGTCCACTTCAAACTCTCTGGGTACAGATTCAAGTACTTGTCATACTTGTACTTCATCTTTCTTGATGATGCTTTACTTGGAGAAGATTCCAACTGACCTGAAGAAGACTCGGGCTTGTTGTGAGGGAGCTTTGACATTCATGATGACTACATTCAACACTGATGATTAGCTATTCATCATTATTAAAATCAATTTTTCTCAAACGGATCAAAAAATGGGACTCGAAACAGGCTTGGGGGTAAAACTGTCAAAAATAGCAGGTCGGGGAAAAAAGTCTGACATGCTCTTTTGAAAACAAAAATTGCACAACGTACTTTAAAGTCTAAAGTGCAATTAAAAATACCTTGATCAGCACATCGGACTTTAAATTCTGATGTGCAAATCCGAGATGGGTCATCAACACATCGGACTTTAAAGTCCGATGTGTCAATCCGGGGAAAATCAATAACACATCGGACTTTAAAGTCTGATGTAGGGGTGAAAACTTGAAACAAGCACATCGGACTTTAAAGTCCAATGTGCAATCTGGGAAATATTTAAAGGCACATCAGACTTTAAAGTCTGAAGTGTATACAAAGGGAAAAACAATTGGTTGACATGTCAGGTTTTAAAACACGACATGTCAACCTACTCCTCTCTGCATATCAGACTTTAAAGTCCGATATGCGAAGGTTATGATCCCGCATATCGGACTTTAAAATCCAATATGCGGAGATCCTTCCATCTAGCTGCACACCAGATTTTAAAGTTCAGTATGCGGCTAGAGAAGGGAGACTTCGAAGGGCAATCAGGTTTTGAAGTCTGATTGTCCTTTGAAATAAGGGAGACAATTGGACTTCAAAATCTGATTGCTCTTTGAAACACAGAACAAAAACCCTGAAAGAAACCAAAACAAGGAAGAAAGAAATGCAAAACAAAAAGGAAAACCCGGAAAGAAAAATAAAATGCAAACCCTACCTCGCGGCAATAATGATGGAAAAATCCGACAATGGAGAGACCTGATCCGAGTCACGGCGAACAAAATCTGAATCGTGGTGAACAAAAGCGGAGGTAGGAACGCGGAGAAAAAGAAGACAAGCAAAAACAAAGGAAGGAAATGCAAAAATTAATTTAAAAAGTGATTAAATAAAAACCCTAAAAAAAATCAATTAATGCAACATTAATTACAACTTGCAGTTGCATGTCAGACTTTAAAGTTTGACATGCAGGCTAGAAACTCTTGCATGTCGGACTTTAAAGTTTGACATGCATTGTCCAAACAAGCAATCTACAGGTCGAACTTTAAAGTCCGAACTGTAGGCAAAGACCACCTGCAGGTCGGACTTTAAAGTCCAAACTACAGGTTTAGACCAAGCAAACGCACATCGGACTTTAAAGTCCAATGTGTAGTCAACAAAGAAAAAGACCTTGCAGTTCGAACTTTAAAGTCTGAACTGCAAGTAAAACTACAAACTTAAGAAAAACAAGAAAAGACTAAAATGAAAAGCAAACAGCTAAATGAGCTAACCAACAAAGTTGATTAAGCTCTCTCGAAGACCATAAGGTACTAAATAGACCAATTTCATAGGGTTGCCTCACGATTTTGGCCGTGCTAAAATTGAGGACAACACATCTCAATTTGCTTCTCCATATCCATGTTCAATGATTTCGGTTTTAGGATCTTCCTCAAGTTGTTAAAATTCCTCTGAGGTACCAAGCTCTGATACCAATTGTTGGAATACAATGAACCCAAGAACACTGAGAGGGGGGTGAATCAGTGTTCTGCCAGTAACACAAGATTTTAACCTTTTATAATATACACATATAAACCGGTAAATGAAGAAACATATAACATGAAATAAATTAACCAGCCACATGAATGAACACCATAACACACTGAATTTATATGTGGAAAACCTCAAAGAGGAAAAACCATGGTGGGATTTGTGACCCACAATATCAATTCATTGGTCATATGAAATATATTACATAGCATGGGGGCCTACACATGCAAGAAGGCACACTGCTCAACACAAAAGAGTCTCACTGACTACAAGCTTCTGCTGAGATAAAATAGTACTGGTGAACTCACAAAATGCATCTGCAATGCCAAAAAGAGTTATGGTTAAAGATTTGTTCCGTACTAGTTCATAAACCCTGAATATTTCTACCTATATCTCCTTTCTTCCAAGAATGCTTTATAAACCATCTATTGATCATAGCATGATATTACATTCGCATACAAATTACCTACTTACATATCCTTCGCATTACATAGTTCTACTACCTTGTCATTTACCTTGTCCTTTTTCAAAATGACCTAACAAACTGACTTTTATACCCTTTACAAATAATATGCCTTATGTCGACTTACAATACAAAAGATATTCAATGTCGGCCCTATACAATAATTACAAAATGATTTTACAAATAAAACTTTTTGGATCCCAAACTGATGTCGACTTCACAGAAGTGTTGGATGTCGGTGTCAGTACCGATGATGACCCTGATTACTCCAATTCCGGTATCCATCGGTGTATGCCTCCAAATGATGGTATATGCCTTCAATAGAATCTTGTTGCCATCAATGACAACATATGATTCCAATGAGTGTTAATTTCCAATAGATCTCACATACAACATATTGCTAGGACGTTTGTGGATTCATGAGATGAGAGAAGTCCCATCTATGTACCATCAATGCATTAAGTTTCCTCATAATTGAGTTGAAGTAACAGTTGATGGTGATCCTAATCCATTCATATACTACAATACTTTGAGGCCAAAATCTGAGACAATAATTCCAATTAATAGAGAGGTAATCCCATCATTTGCATATATTGACCCTGAGTCACTAAAACCTTCAACATCAAAGCAAGGTGAGCTTAAAGGGAAATATCAAGATAAAGGCATGGGTGAATACACTCTAAATCAAACCATGTGCTTGCGAAAAGTCATGAATTCACCAAAAGAATATGGAAGACCACATCCTTCTAAATAGGTATCTATCATTACCCTCAAATGGGATCCTACTATATTCTAAAAGTGGGTTGAAATGGAAGAAGAAGACGTATACAAAATACTTTACAGAGACCCTAAAGATGATACACAAGATCACATCAAGATACCATGTAAAAAATATGGCAAAGGATTCAAAATCCTACAAAAGTTTCAGTATGATGGTAAAATTCCTCTTGGCTTAAGAAAAGAAGGTATCACTCAACCTTTGCAACCAGAATTGACATTTAAAAATTAGCACTTGAAAGGGCTTGGTTTCATACCTTCCAGAGTAAACACTTGAAAATCAGAAGAAGCATTGCAAATCAAAAATTCCAATGATCAACAAGAGAGCCCCTATTCCACCAACTCCAATGGATGGGAATGGGGTTCGAACAAATCATCTAGTGATTATGAACTCACTAACACATTCAGAGAACTAGGTGAACCCACAGAAGAAGAGGAATTTTATAGAAAATTTAGAGTTGGTCAAGAAACAACCCCTAAGGATCCCACATAGTCTTTGTTGTTAGGTTCTAGGTCGAAATCATGAAGACTAAGAACACCCATTGCTGAATGTGTTTTTAGTGATGACAATTTGGACACATTCACAATCGAGACAAATGAGGAGAGTGCTAGCGATGACCTCGACAACTACCTTGATATACCTAAATATAACTATATCTTCCGCTTACTCCCACAGACTTTGAAAAGGCCTTCGCCTTGTTCACCACCAACTTATTGATTGGGACCATGAAGGACTTGTATAATTCAACACATTCCAAAATGATGAGGCCTTCATCAACTATTTGGGCATACGAGATGATCTTTAACTTGGGGACCATAAGGCGGGATACACTATAAAACTTAATAGTGTGGCATATTTCAATGAGGGTGTTGGGCCTTCTAGTCACAAAAATATAAAAATAAAAACAAATCATGGGTTTTACGGTGAAAAACACATTGTGGCACTGTCTGAATCTAAAAAAGTAAAAGAAAGGATGCATCTGAGGGTGAAAACCTCTCTGAGGCACCTGAAGATGGAAGGCTCAACATTCTCCCGGTATCATACGAAGAAAAATCATCCATGTTGGTAGAGGAGACTATCAAAATGAACATTGGTACAGAAGAGATTCCACATAACATATTCTTGGCACAATCTCTAACAAAGAGAGAAAGACCGAAGTTCATAAGTTTCTTCACAAAGTGATAAATCAATTTTGCATGGTCATATGCTGATATGCCTAGACAGGATCCCGATTTAGTAATGCATCATTTGACAATTAAACCAGGAGCAAAGCCAATGAAACAAAAATTAAGAAAAATGCATCCACAAGTGGCATTATTAGTAAAGGTGGAACTTGAAAAATTGTTAGATGTCAGATTCATAAGACCAATTGATTAGCCTAAATGGATCTCCAACTTAGTACCAGTCAATAAGCCAGTTCGCAACATCAGAATATATATAGATTTCAAAGACATCAACAAAGCATGTCCTAAGATATTTGGTAAGTTCCACCGCATCATAAATTGTTGAATTTCATTGCGAATTGCCCCTAATTGCTAAAGCGTCTCTATAACTTTTTTGTCATATTTTGCTCGATACAATAATTTGAGGATGTGGTTACCAAGTGGGCTGCATTTCATTTTAAGTCTTTCAAAGGAATAGAGGGAGACATGTCTAGAGGTAGAAGGGGAAATAGAAAGATAGAGTGAGAGAAATAAATAGATAGAGGTAAAGGGGGAGATAAAGATAGAGTGAGAGAAATAAATAGATAGAGGTAAAGGGGGAGATAAAGATACAGAGTGAGAGATACAGAGGAAAATCCATTGCCAAACATAGACCTGATAGTGGATCTCACAGTAGGTCATGCGATGTTATCTTTGATGGACGGATTTTTTGGCTTTAACCAAATAAAAATTGCACTTGAGGACCAGCACAAAACAACGTTTACTTGTCCCTGGGGAACTTTTTGCTAGAATGTCATGCCCTTCGGGCTAAAGATTATGTTGATGACCTCTTGGGAAAATCATTCGATAGAGACACACATTTGGACATCCTTTCAGTGGTCTTTGATCAGTTGGAAAAATATAAAGTGAGACTAAATCACAAGAAGTGTATCTTCGGAGTAACCTTCGGGAATCTCCTTGGATACATTGTTTCAAAAAGAGGAATTGAAGCCGATCCAGCAAAAGTCAGAGCTATATTAGAAATGCCACCACCAAGGAATATCAGTCAACTTTGATCTTTACAAGGAAGACTCCAGTCCATACAAAGATTCATAGCACAACTTGTGGGTAAATGTCATCCTTTTCAGCACTTGCTACACAAAAACATCAAATTCAAATGGGATGATAACTGTCAACAGGCTTTTCAAATACTCAAAGATTATCTTCTGAATCCACCAGTCTTGATGCCACCAGTTCTAGAACAACCCCTATTACTCTACATATTAGCTACACAAATAGTACTGGGGGCACTCTTGGCGCAACAAGACAATGAAGGCAAAGAAAAGGCAATCTATTACATCAGTCGTACTTTGGTTGGTTATGATCTTAATTACACACCAATTGAGCAAGTGTGTCTTTCTGTGGTTTTTGCTTTGTAAAAATTATGACATTACATGCTAACTCATAAAACTAAGTTGGTCGCAAGGATAGATCCATTGAAGTATCTTCTCAATAAGGTGATGCTTACTAGCAGACTAGCTAAATGGGTTATGATCTTAAGCGAATTCAACATTGAATATGTGGACAAAAAAGAAATAAAAGGACAAGCTATCGCAAATCAGTTGGCAGATGCACCCATGATAGATGATGCTCCTCTAACTTCAAAATTTCTAGATGAATCCATCATGATGGTATCACACACAAAGCCTTGGCAACTATACTTTGACGGCTCGTACATGCAGTATGGTGCAGGAGTTGGCATCCTCTTTATCACACCTCAAGGGGATTCCATTCCAAGATCATAATGATTGTCATTTCCTTGCACTAATAATATAGTAGAATATGAGGCATTAATAACTAGATTACAAATTGTAGTTCAGTGGAAGATCCAAGAACTTCATGATTTTGGGGACCCTCAACTTGTAATTTGTCAAGCAATTGATGACTACCAAAAAAAGGATGAAAAACTAATGCCCTAAAAGAAAATGGTAGATGAATTCAAGCAATATTTCATAAAGATAACCTTTGAGCAGATACCAAGAGAACAGAATTGACTTGCAGATGCCATGGCTACTATTGCCTGGCTGATTGATCTATTGCAGAATGAAACCTGCTATGAGTTCTTGGTGGATAACCTTTTGGTTCCCTCATATGAGATCACTCCTATTGAGATGATATGTGTCATTAGTCCTGATTCCCATTTATATGGTTCCATTTTCACATACCTTCGTAACAATATCCTTCCTCTGGACTTATCCAACAACCAACATCGTACTTTCATTTCCCAATCTTCCCAATATGTCATTTTAGCTGATATCCTTTACCGTCAAGGTCTCTATGGAACTCTTCTTAGATGTTTAGAAGGGGACAAAGCTCAAATTGCATTATGCAAAGTTCATGAAGGTATATGTGGTCCACATTCTAATGGTCCCACCTTGGCCAAGAAACTCATCAAGACTGGATATTACTAGCCCAGTATGGAAAAAGATTCATATCAGTTTGTCAAGAAATGTAAGCAATGTCAAATTCATGGATACCTTATTCATGCGATAGCACAAGAACTTCAACCGATTGTGACTCCTTGGCCCTTGTTTTAGTGGGGACTCAATATCATAGGCAAGATTCACCCTCCTTCTTCCAATTGCCACAAATTCATTATCACTGCCACAGAATATTTTACAAAATGGATTGAATTCATTCCTCTTACATAGGTCATTGAAAAATAGATTGCTACATTCATTCTTAACTATATCATTTATTGTTATGATATTCCACTTTCCATCATCAAAGATAACGTGCGTCCCTTCAAGAACCAGGATATTCATGAACTTTGTGATCGCTTCCATATTACCCATCACTTCTCCACTCCATACTACCCCGAAGGTAATACTCAAGCTGAGGCATCTAATAAAACCATTCTTAAAATCCTCAAAAAGACAGTCGATGACCCTAGCTGAAATTGTCACATCCAACTTAATCCTACACTTTGGGTTTATCGCACAAGTGTTTGCACACCTGCAAGAGCCACACCTCATTCACTTGTCTATGGCACTAAAGCTATCTTTCCTATCAAGGTCGAGTTACCATCTTTGCGAGTCTCTTTGCACAACATTATTAGTGATGAAGACTAGAGGGTCCCTCGCTTACAAGAACTAGAACTATTGGATGAACGAAGACAAACTGCTTTTAATCACCTCAAGGCTTATCAACAAAGAATGAGTCACAGCTACAATTATAAGGTTAAGCCTCATCTATTTGAGGTAGCTAACTTAGTTCTCAAGGAAAATCCTAAAAATCAGAAAGACAAAGAGAAGAAGGGCAAGTTTGAACCAAATTACTTGGGTCCTTATGTCATCACAACAGTCTATGGATCAGGACCATATCAGCTTTCAACCCCAGATGGCAAACCTTTGGAAGACCCAATCAATAGAATTCACCTTCGTAGGTCTTACACATAGCTCTTCAGCATATCCTAATTCAAAATTACAAAAAAATCAAAAAAAAATCAAAATTACAAAAAAATCAAAAATACAAAAAAATTTTAAAAAAATTAAAAATTCCAAAAAAATCAAAAAAAGGAAAGAGAAATAAATTCATCCAATGTTAAAAACCACTTTGGTGGCACCCTTGAAAAGTACCATGGTGAAAACTGAGTCACCAACACCATGTGTAAAGACATTGCTCCTCCCTCCTTCAGAATTCAATCTCATCCTTTCATTTTGCACACACTCACAGCCTATCCATCCATAATAAACTTACCCATTCCCATCATGGCTTTTTATTGATCTTCCTAAGATTGATTAGCCATTCATAATAATCCCTCCTTTTCACCCCTTTCCATCCATAATAAGTCAGCTCCTGTCTGTGGCTAAGGCAAATCCTAAGTCTAGTGATGGGTGTGGAACTAAGAGCATCACACGTTCTGAGGAGTACAGTTTCTTCCAGTTTTCTTTAGTCTATACGTGCACAATCCACAATAAAGAAACACTTGAATCACAAATCCACAATAAAGTTTTATCTTCTCCACAATAAAGTATCAGTTTCATGGATTCAATCAATTTTAGTTGAGACACAGCAACAATGGGCTTCAACAAATCAACTCTTTCAACAGATTCAGACAACATTATGGTTCAAGTGCTATCTATCCTTTTGTGAATGAAAACATTGTGACCACAATCAAATAGACTTATACAAGTGACAAGAGAAACTAAACTTGAGGACTACAATGGATGTTGGTTTCGAGTCTTGGTTTTCTTTTGATTTTATCTTTTGGTGACATGTCTTTTAGATTTTCTGGGATGTCTTGGACTAGATATTTTATCTCCAGGATGTCTTTGACTAGAAAGGCGAGGATGGGATATGTTCACCTATTGTTTTTGTTGTATGTGGATTGTCTCTTAGTAATGCTATGACTTGTCCAAGGATATGAGGACATTGTGAGTCTAGTATGAACTGGGGCATTCTTTGTTTGCAACTATCTGATCTCCATGCAAATAGGTACAATGACTTTCTGAGTCGAACCTATATTTGGATTGTCATAACTTATTTTCCATAATAAATCTCAATGATGATAAAGCACAAGAAGCTCTTTCACTTCCATATCTTCTATCTTCCATCCCCCTTTCTTGATTGACCACCATCTTCGTTCTTGAGTCTATGTAGCCTTCTATCACATGACTGAGTATAATGACACACCAAAATTATTTGCATTTCATGTGGTTTGCACCCACATTACCACATATTAGCATTTCATACATATAGATATCACAATTTCACCATATCCTGCACACAACACATGTTAGCATATTTTATCATGTAAATAGTTATTTGCATTATCATATTTATCTACATTTCATACATTCACTTTCACATAGGCATGACATACAAAAACATAAAAGAACAACAATATATTGCATTTCATCATGTATACATATTTGCATCCATATCATAAGCATCATATAGAAACATGCTTCACATAGAAGCAACATCACATAGGTACACATGCATACAGCTACCGCAAGGATGAATCATCTCATATATATATATATATATATATATATATCAAAATCATAAGTGTCATGATACAATGATGTCAAAATACATATGACTACAAAATCACCTAAAGGTGTCTATATCATAATACAAAAATGGTACAAAATTGATATATAGGGAGCCCTCTAAGGCTATGATGAACTCCCTCCTTCAGAGCCAGTCGGCCTCGACAGAGTCTGAACCCTAGAAGTTCCCACCCCAGGATCATCTCACATGCCCCCTCTATCTAGTGGTGTTGGAGGACCCATGACCCCACCACTAGATGCCTATCTCCTACCTCTCCCTCTAGTGGTCATCGTAGTCCGTGATGGTCTCCGAAAGCTCCTAGCCCGTTGATCTAGTGGCACAACTCCATAATACAGGTCTCTCTAGTAGGCTATCTCCTCCCCTTCTTGTAGAAAATAGGTGTATCTAGCCCCAATGTCCTTTGTTTCCTACCTACCTTCCCTCAGTCTTACCTCAGCCTCTGTGTAGTGTTGAATAGCCTGATCTCTCTCCAACTCAGTGTCCCTCAGCTATCTCCTGAGCCTAGCCCTATCCCTCTGTAGGTCCTGAATCTCATCTACATGTCCCTGGTAGATCTCTCTCAAGGATAGTATCTCATCATCCTCCTTTCCTCCCGCCTCCCCCTGTCCCTATAGTTTCTCTTGTGGTTGTCCCTGTCCCTATCCCTATCCATGTCCCTGTCCCTGTCCCCGTCCCTATCCCTGTCTTGGCCCTGTCCCTGTCCCTATCTAGGAACTTGTGCTACTTGAACTTGTAAAGGAATTCCACCTCTACCTCTGACTACATGATCTTGTCTCTCCTCTCCTCCATCTCTCCTCCAAGCTATCCTCCTCTCTACTACTATGCCCTGCCTCCATCGTCTGCCACTGTCTCCACCATCCCCACTATCATCTCCACCATCCCTACCATCACCCTATATCAGCTCTCCTGGATTTGTCAACCATGGAAATGAATGATCTGCCTAATATGCGTTGTGCTCTGCATCCATCCCTGCATCCTCCACATCTACCCAAATATCCCAAGCCATGGAAACCATCTCTAGCATCTATGTCACTGCCTTATCATAAGACAGGTAATAGAACCAAATGTGCCTGATCTCTCAATGTTCATGCATACATCCCTGAGTCATGTGGCATCCATTGTATCCTATCAAATTCCCTGTGTACTCTATCAATCAACTGTCACTCAATAACATATGGTGTCCACCCAATCAGATACCTACTCCTGAACACATATGGCAACTTGACTATGTCATCTTCCCACTCCTCACAATCTAGGTAAGGCCTCCATACTATACTATCTATCTCATTAATCACTCACCACCAATACTCTAGCCTCCCAATCCATGGCTGGAAAGTAATTTTATCATACAAATGTACATAATTGTGCCCATGTCCCCTTACTCTAAAGTGTATCGGTCGTGTAACTGAAAGATGCTCATATGCCTATACCTGCAGTAATGTCACTCTTCATTCCAAACATGTTGATCTATGATACACAAACTGATGCAGCTCATAATACTATGTGCCAGCAGACTTGGACCCCATGCAAACCTGGTGTGCTCAATCACCAATGTCTCCAGAGTCCTCCCCCATCCCACAAGAAACCCTCGTGTTGCCCTATTTGGACAGAGGAACCCACTAATAACTCTTGCCAGCACTGTTAGTAGAGCCAATCTTGTAGCTATCATGGTGTCTCAGGCCACATGTCCTACCCTCATCTCCAATCCGGGATCCTGGAACACTCATCTCAATGCCTCCCGATCTCCCTCTCGATCATAAGGAACCAACTCCCCATTGATCAGTATCCACAGTATCCTGTACACATCCTCGAAGGTGACTATCATCTCACCAATCGGCAAGTATAAAAGTGCATGTCTCTGAGTGCCATCTCTTAGCTAATGCAGTCAGTAATCCCATGTTTACCCGAAACTTAGGCATATACATAATATATCATAATCCCATGGCCTCAACTGCTGCTCTATCCTCTAATGTCAATTCTAGTTGTAATTGCTGAGTCAAAGGGTATCTCTCTTGTGACTCTACCATAGATAGGTCCTTCTGCAGTCAAGAAAATCAATTGTGTCAATCCAATTAGTACTCCTTGTTCATCACAAAGTGCTTCTTTTTTATCCTAGTGATTATATCTATCATATGGCACTCTATCCTAGTAGTACTCCTTGCTCATGACAAAGTGATACTTTTATCTTATCTTTTAGGGAACCTACTTGAGTGTATCCTCTTGAGTAGCTTTTCCAATTGACAACGTATGTTCTATCACATAATTGTCAATTTCTATGGTACTCCCTGTTCATCACAAAGTGCCTCGCTCTATCCTATCCTATGGCCTCTACTTGAGTGAATCTTCATTAGGATTTTCTTGATTGGCAATGAATGTTCTATCATAGAATTGTCAATCCCAGCCCTATTTGTTATCCTAGTCTTCCCTAGAGGACTTGTTTGAGTGTAACCTCTCAACCACTTATCCAATCGACAACATATGTTTATCACAAAACTGTCAATTTGACTTGAATACATAAATGCTCTTTTATGACACAAATGCACTTACATGCTACACAAATGTTCCTACATTTCACAGAAGCACCTGAAACACACAAACATGCCTCTATTCTACATAGACATGCCTGCCCTGCGTAGACGTGCCTGAATTTCACAAACATGATCGCATTTGTCATAGACGCTTTTCCAACCATATATGCGGTTACATTCGACACAGACATGCCTAACCTACCCAGACATGCCTAGCACCAACATAGACACACCTTCCCATCTTTTTCCCCGCTTGACACTTTCTAAGACATACCTAATGTGCATTTATTGACCTACCTAACATGCATTTATGACAACAATTAATGAAACAAGGTACAAGGAGGTTTTGTAGTACTCACTGGCTCTCTTGCATTTATTGGCCTCTGATATCAGTGAACGCAATCGAATCTGTGCACCAATTCCATCGCTACTAATTGTTGACTACTCTTTGCTCTCTCTGCACTCTGATCTCTTAGGTGTGTGGATGACAATGAGGATGTTTTCCCTTGTAGTCTATCTTATAGACTACCCTAGCCCTAGTCTCCCGAGTCAGTCTTCTTGATCTCGTGACTTTGTCACTCTACCCTATCTTGTCAGTCCTTTTTATCCTTTCTTTCTTATCGAAAGATTTTATGCAATCTTTTCAAACAAAATTCATCCAATCTCTTGAGGGGGCATATCATTCCCGTCTTGGGGCAACTTTGTATCAGTTTATCTTATCTTCTTTGAAACAACACGACAAGATGCATTGTCTCAAAGAGGGGCAAAATGTAGACACCTAAAATTGTTCTGTCTAATTAAAAAATATTTTGATTTATTTAACTATTTTGTCCTAATTCTTCTATTAATTAAATAAATATTTATTTATTTAATTAATTCCTTTATCCTCTTCTAAGCCTTTTCTCATTTAAATAAATATTGTATTTATTTAAATTGTACTTTTTCTAAATTAAATAAATACCTTTATTAATTTAATTGATCCCACTTCCTCTGTTAATTAAATGAATATTTATTTATTTAATTAATTTATTAGCCATTTCTACCCATGACACGTGGCATTCATCTCTTAATTCCTACACTACCTACCCCTCTCATTATTTTCTTATTTCTTTTACCTACCCTTTAATCTTATCCAACCATTTATCTTTTACACATCTTAATCTTATCCCTCCATTTCTTACAATGTCTTCTATATAAGAGGATTCTTCTTTCATTATCAATCCTCCTAACATTCTAATCAATCCTATGCAATCAAGCCCTTTTGTGATCAAGCTATCAACCACATTTTCGTTCTTTGTTGAGGTCTTGTGCACACATAAAATCTGAGAGCAAACATATCAAGCAAGATCAATGGAGATTGGAAGAATGAAGATTCAAACCCTAGTGGACATGTGATGGTATAATCTTTGTGATTTTGTTGATTTTCATTGTCTTAGGTAATCTTCATATGTTATGGTGGATCTTTGTTGTTGTTAGGCTAGGGTTTTGTGGTTGAATTCATTTAGTCATTCAATATTGTTGTTTCCATTATCCACTTTTCACCATACACACAACTCATTGAGGATAAGAATAATGGAGTGATGACAAGAAGGATATTGGCATCTAATAACGTATGTTTAATTTCTCAAGTTGAACTGATATCAGTAATTGAAGCATGTAAAGATGAATGTTGGATGAAAGCTATGGAAGAAGAATTAGATCAAATTGAGAAAAAATAACACATGGACTTTAGTTCTCCGGCCTAAAAATAAGAATGTTATTGGAACTAAATGGTTTTTTAGGAATAAACTGAATGAAGATGGGAAAGTTCTAAGGAATAAAGCTAGATTGGTTTGTAAAGGATATTCTCAAAAGGAAGGAATTGATTATGGTGAAACTTTTGCATCTGTAGCTAGGATTGAAGCTATATGATTATTTCTTGCCTATGCTACACATAAGAACTACAAGGTTTATCAGATGGATGTCAAGTGTGCATTTTTGAATGGGGATTATGATGAGGAAATTTATATTGAGCAACCTGATGGTTTTTCACTTTCAGATGATACAAACATGGTTTGCAAGTTAAGGAAATATTTATATGGATTGAAACAAGCACCTAGAGCTTGGTACGCAAGATTAGATAAATATCTTTTGAAGCTTGGATTCACTAAAGGTAATGCTGACAATAATCTATATTATAAAGTCACTAATGATGATATATTAATTATTGAATTTTTTATTGATGACATCATTTTTGGAGGTGAAGATAAGTTGTGCATGGAATTTTTTAAGAATGTGGAGAAAGAATTTGAAATGTCTATGATCGGGGAAATGAAATTTTTCTTAGGTTTGCAGATTTCTCAGACTAATAAAGGTATTTTCATCTGACAAACTAAGTATTCTAAGGAATTGTTGAAGATATTTGGTATGGTAGATTCTAAACTGGTAAATACTCCTATGGTTACAAGTGAGAAATTGTCAAGGAAAGATATTTCTGCACCGGTGAATCCTACAAGATACAAATCTGTGATTAGAGATCTACTATATTTGACTCAGACTAGGCCTGACATAATGATTTCTATTTGTATTGCATCTAGATTTCAGAGTGATCCTAGAGAAAATCATGAGTGTGGTGAAAATAAATTTTAGATACTTACAAGGTACATCTAAATATGGTTTGTGGTACCCTAAGGATGATGACTTTACTTTATGTGCCTATACAGATGCAGATTGGGTTGGTGATGTTGATGACTGGAAAAGTACTTCGGGTGGAGCTTTATTTCTTGGAAAGAAGTTGGTTTCATGGATCAGAAAGAAACAATCATGTACTTCTTTATCTACTACTGAAGTTGTGTATGTTGATGTTGTTACTAACTATACACAGGTTCTATGGATGAAGCAAATGAAGGAAATTAAAGTGCATTGCATTGGATCGGTAGTTATTCACTCTGATAACTATGTTGCTATTGACATATCAAAGAATCTGGTATTTTACTCTAAGACAAAAACATATCTATCAAGTATAGCTTTTTGAAGGAGAAGGTGGAAGAAAATGAAGTTAGACTGGTTTATGTGAACACCAAAGAGAAAATTGCAGATATTTTCACTAAACCTTTGCCTACGGAATCATTTGAGTACTTGAGAGACAGATTAGGGGTTTCTGCCCCTCTGGCAAAGAACTAATTGATATTATTTGGCATCAGTCAGGTATGCATTATCAGAGATATCATTCATTCTAGCATTGATGTGGGGATCCTACAGCTCAGCGGAAGTAGTTAGCCTTGTGTTTCAATGGTTTATGTTTTTGCTTTGATATTTATATCATATTTTTGGCATTGATGTCAAAGGGGGAGAGATATATGTCAAAAACAGAGTTTTATAGAGATATCATTCATAGGGGGAGTTTGGTCTTTGTTTCAGAACTTCATTGCTATATCTTGGTATGGGAGATTGTTGGCTATCTTCCATTGGGGGAGACTTATTTTGGCATTTCTTGGCACTTGGACATTTTTCACATCTAGTGTTTCCATCAATGTCAAAGGGGGAGATTGTTGGCCATTTGGAGGAATTGATTATGTGTTGAATTGATGTTTTGTCATTGATGTCAACACTAGTTGTTTTGGTTGTTTACCGATATCCTTCTGGCCCTGGTAGGTTGTTTGGTTTCTGGTTGGATTGGATCATCATGATCCAGTATGCTCTGATATGTTTGCATTATGGAATTGTATTATTCATGTTCTTGTTCAGTCAGTTGGTTTTGATCTGGAGATCGGATGCTATCATGTATGTTGGCAAGCTTGGTTTGTTGTTCCGGCGAGGGTCTCACCGATAGAGCTTTGATGAAGATCTTTTGATGATATGCATAAGTGGTGTTGGTGTAGCTTCTAGTGGAGATTCAGGATGTTGATGATGATCATGTTTAAGACTTGGTTGATTGGGATCATTTCTTTAGTGTGTGGACCTAAATTGGGTCCCAGTGTATCTAGGTTATGGACCGGCTTAATGTAATGTGTGGATTGGACCTCTCGATGTATTTCTGGGATGTCTTATGGGTTGCATATTATTTGTTTGGTCTCTGCGCGACATGCTTTGTAATTATGTAATTGTTTTATTTCCTGGTGGCCGACCTTATTGTTTATGGTCAAGGGTTTGTATATATATGATGTAAGATCTCATTATAGATCATATCATGGGATGTAAGGAGCGAATAATGTAATAATCATTCAAGAAAAGGATTTGGTCGATCATTGGTGATCAAATTGGGTTTATGTAAGAGGATTTAGTCCTCTGGTATTGAGCTTAAAACTGAAAGTGTATTCAAGCATAGGAGATGCTATCTTTGCAGTTCATTCCTTCTTCCGAATTGTTGTCTGGATTTCTATGTAGTCAGTAAGACTCCTTTTGTGATGAGAAATACGATCTAGGATGTTGGCCTTCTTGCAACTATAGACCCCTCAATTTTAATTCACATAATTACTTTAGAAGTATTATCTAACTGTGGGTAGGCTTCCCGGTGTGGTTTTTCCCTTTACCGGGTTTTCCACGTGTAAATCTTGGTGTCATGTGGATGGTATTTATTCTCTCATTATTGTTTATTCTTAATTTGTTTATCTGCTATTTTAGTAATTGGTTTATACATTCTGTTATTGATCTTTTGGGTTTCGGTATTAAATTTTTAATTGTTTAAGGTTCCAGTAATCTTGTGACAACTGATTCACCCCCCCTCTTAGTTGTCTTCCAATTATTTTAACTGTCTCACACATCCATCTTCAACTACATCACCTGCATCTGTATCAGTTATGCCAAATGCTAGCAATCTCCCCCTTTGGCATTGATGGTGACACTAATTGGATATACAATCAGAGTAACCTCATCATCTGCAACTTTCTTGCTGGTATCACATCATCTATCAGTTCTCACCCTTAACCAATGCTTCTCTCAATCTAATCTTCTAATCTTCAACTTCTCTCATATATTTTCTTTTCTTCTCCCATATCTAGTTTTGTTTCTTCTCCTCATTTGACAGCAATGCCAAAGGTATAAATGCATCACTAGTCTTCAATTTTGTTGCTACCTCTTCCATCATCTCTGTTAATCAAATCATAAAAATTATAACAAAGCATTAAATCAGAACTTTACATCAGACTTGCTCCCCCAAAGGAGTAGTCTGCACCTTCATAAATCCTTAGTGAAAGATAAACATGAAATCCACAAGATTGATGGATTTCCATCATTCTAGTTCTTTCGGTTTAGGGGTATAACCCCTAGTTTACCTCTAAGAAACTCAAAGGTAGCCTTCAGTAAGGGCTTAGTAAAGATATCAGCTAACTAATCTTTACTCTTCACATATTCCATCTTCACCTATTTTTCTTGAACTCTTTCCCTCAAGAAATGATACTTAAATTAAATGTGCTTGGTTCTAGAATGAAGTACATGATTCCTATAAATATTTATTGAACTTGTATTATCACAATAGATAGTCACCAGTTCAGACATATCTATCTTGAATCCTTCTAGCATATGTCTCATCCATATTGCCTATGTGCAATTCATGGATGCAACTACATACTCTGCTTCAATTGTAGATTGAGAAACACAAGTTTGTTTCTTGCTTGTCCATGCCACTAGTCTTCCACCAAGTAGAAAAGATCCATCATTTGTTCTTTTTTGATCATCCACATTACATTTCCAATCAGCATCAGTAAAGATATCCAAAGTAAAATATCCTTTATAGGGATACCATAAACCATAGTCTATTGTGCCTTTGAGATACCAAAAAATTCACTTCATAACCACCATGTGACTCTCCTTAGGCTCTTTTTGAAATCTAGCCACTAATCCAATAGCATGAGCAATGTTTGGTCTACTATGAACAACATAGTGTATCTTGCCAATCATAGATCAGCAATCTTTTTCACTAATAGTAGGGGAATCATCTTGCTTTGAAAACTTGCAGCCGGTCACCATCGATGTTCCTACAGGTTTGCAGTCTTCCATGTTGAAAGTCTTCAACACCTCTTTAATATACTTGGTCTGACAAATAAAGATACCACCATCCAATTGTTGGACCTGTAAGCCAATAAAGAACTTTATTTCACCAATTAGAGGCATTTCAAATTCCTTTTTTATTATATCAGCAAAGTCCATACACATCATCATTTCCACCAAAAAATATGTCATCTACAAACACTTCTGCTATCAGCATCTTGTCTCCATCAGTCTCCAAATAAATATTGTTGTCCTCACTGGTACGTTGGAAACCAATTTTGATCAAATGTGCATGTAATCTCTCATACCATGCTCTCGATGCCTACTTTAGACCATATAGTGCTTTATGCAATTTACACACCATGTCCTTATCATCAGTCAAGGAAAATCCATCTAGTTATTCAATGTATACTTCTTCTTCTAGAATCCCATTTAGAAAGGTTGATTTGACATCCATTTGATAAACTTTGAATCCCTTATATATAGCAAATGCGAGCATCATCCTTACACCTTCTAATCTAGCAACCAGTGTAAATTTTTCACCATAATCCTCACCTTCTTCTCGAGCATACCCTTTGCAAACTAACCTTGCCTTGTTTCTTACAATTTTTCCTTCTTCATCCAATTTATTCCTAAAGACCCATTTTGTTCCAATTACATTCTTATCCTTCGGTCTAGGAACAAGTGACCATGTCTGGTTCTTATCAATTTGATTTAATTCTTCATTTACTGCATTCATCTAATCATCATCCTTTAGTGCTTCCTTAACTATCTTGGGTTCTATTGTATAAATCAAACATGAGTTATCTCGAATCTTTCTCCTAGTTTGCACACCTGCATTCTTATCACCAATTATCTGCTCTTATGAATGGTTTAGTCTGACATATCTAGGTATTGCCTATGCTGGTTTTGCATCTTCTACATCAGGTTCTTCATCTTCTTCCTCATTTTTATTGCTTACCGGTTGAGCATCTAATTCTACATTTTCGGTTCTTCATCATTTTTTGCCCACGACACAATGATTACAAACTTTTCTTCATTATCATCCTTTTCAGGTTCTGATCTACTTGTACCTTTAGACTTATCAAATAGATCATCAACTTTTACAGTAGCACTTTCAACAATTTTCTTAGTTCTCTTATTGTAACATTTATATGGCTTACTCTTTGAAGAGTAACCAAGAAAAATTCCTTCATCAGATTGTTACCTCTCTTCACCAGTGCCCGGTTTAAAGTGTATACAACAGTACTAACCACTTCTCTCCAAAGCATTTTGGATACATCACCCTGTAATAACATGGTTCTTGCAGCTTCAACTATTGTTATGTTCATCCTTTCTGCTATGTCATTCTATTGTTGTGTCCTTGAAGCAAACATTTGTCTCTTTATACCTTGTTCATCACAATACTTAACAAATTCATCATATATGAATTCACCTCCTCGGTCTAATCTTAAACACTTCAAGTTCTTACTGGTTTCATTCTCAACCAGAGCTTTAAATGATTTAAATTTACTAAATGCTTCTAATTTCTCCTTCAAAAATGTCACCCACATCATTTTAGAATAGTCATCGATGAAAATCCTGAAATACCTATCACTATAATAACTCTTTGTTCACATAGGGCCACAGAGATCAGTATGTACCAAATCTAAAATATTCTTAGAAATACAATTCTTCATCTTGAAATAAATAGAGGTCATCTTACCGAGTTGACAATCTTTACATATAACACTATCCAGTTTGACACATTGGGGTAATCCTCTTACAACACTTGACTTGCTTATCTTAACCAAATTATCAAAATTAACATGACAACATTTTTTATGTTATAACTAACTATCTTCCATTTTTGCGACTAGACAATTATTAATATTACTATTCAAATGGAATAAGTTACCTCTAGTGTTCTTCCCAGTAGCAATCAGTTCACCATTACCTCCAATAATTCTCCAGACTCCACTTTTAAACTCAAGTAAATAACCTTTATCATTGAGTTGACCAACACTTAAAAGATTATGATTTACACCATCAACCCAAAACACATCATCAACATTACTCTTCCCATTTAGAGAGATTGAACCTTTACCTTTCACCATGCAAGGAGAGTTATTTCCAAATCTAACAACATCTCCATAAAATTCATTAAGGGTTATGAACTTACTTTTATCTCTAGTCATGTGGTGTGAGCAACCACTGTCTATAATCCATTCATCATTATTCTCCATATGAGATACTAGTTCCTTTTCATCTGATAGTTCCTCCTTCACGACTACAAACACAATTTATTTATTGTCATCTTCATCTTTAGAATCCTCATCGGTCACACCTTCATCTACTGCAACATAACAATGTTTCTTGCCCTTTCTTTTGAATCTTCTAAACTTCTCTTTCTTATCAGTGCTAGGGAAGTTAGCAACAATATGACCAATTTTACTAGTAGCCTTCCTTTATACTTACCAGTGCCTCTTGGAAATCTTTTTGCTGACAGTGCCTCAAGTTCCATCACTTGATCTTCATTGTCTTCATTTCCTCAGTTACTTCCATGACTTGTCCTGCACTCATGATTTTGACATATATCTTTTCCTATTCTAGCAGATGAACCGGTAACAGAAGCTTTAAAGGTGCATTTAGTAGATTTTGTCACACTATTGTCAAAACTATTTAACTCAAAATTTGTAAGCTTACCAATCATGGAATCAACAATTACCTTATCTTTTGAAATAGATCTAAGTTCTTGGATTGTGGATACTCTTATAGCATACTAAGGATGAAGAGTTCTAAGCATTTTACTTACTATAGCCTCATCTTCAATTTTACCTCCAGGACTCTTTATGCTGCCAACTTCTTTCATTCCCTAACCATATTGTGAAATATTTTCTCCTTCAAGCATTCTCATGTCATCGAACTTTCCTCTCAATCTTTCCTCTTTGGCACTTTGAACATGCTCGTCTCCTCCATAGATTGTCTCTAACTTTTCCCAAACCTCACCTGCAGTTTCCAATCCTTGAACATCAATATATTTTGAATCAGATAAAGTACTTATAATATCTTCTAGGGCTTGCATCTTATCTTTTTGCTCTCTGAGTTCATCTGGTGTCAAGGGAGTTGTAGTAGGAGCAACATATGTTGTTTCAACTTGCTACCAATATTGTGCACCAAGACCTTTGATGTAGATCTTCATTCTATCTTTCCAGATCTTGTAGTTATCCTTGTTGAACTTAGGACCCTCTTTCTTCATCCTCTTGACTTCCTCAGAATATTTTCCTCAAGCGGTTAGGCTTTCTACACATAGAGGAACAAAGCTCTGATACCAATTGTTAATCTTATGAGGATATGGTTAATACTGAGAGGGGGGTGAATCAGTACTAATACCAATTGAAACTTTAAACCAAAAACAAACTTATATCATATCTGAAACCATTTAACAAATATCTCAACTTCTTTAATCAGATCTGAAAACCTCTTTATCAGATTTGCTTAACACATTAATCAAATCATTTACAACATCAATCAATTCTTTTACCACTTAAGCAATCATATAGATTTGATCATTTACCAACTTATCTTATCAGATCAATCACTTTTCTCTATAAACTCTTATCAGTACTGGTAACCTTTAATAGACCTCTGATAAAACATCATAACTAGTGTCTCAAAAATAATGCATGAAATGAAACATAAACAAGAACATCACATGAAAAACATTCCACACATGAACACCATAAGTTTTTGATGTGTAAACCCAAATAGAGAAAAACCACCGTGGGAGTTGGTATGCACAAATATTTGTACACTTTCTAAGTATGCCCTGTTAGGAGCTTACAATACGCCATGTTAGGAGAAAACCCTGTTAGGAGTCACCCGGTTAAGGGATTTGCCTAGCAGCCCGGTTAGGAGCTTGATGATCTTTTAGGATCAACCTTGTGAGAGGATTTAACACTCTTTTTAGAGATTCTCTATTAGGGGAGTTAAATGTTTAAGGCCTATTAGGACCTACCTGGTTAAGAGATTTAACCTACTGCAACTGTTAGGGTACAACAGTGAATAAGTGATCTGTTACTTGCACTTCTCTGCTTGCTTGATCAGATCCAGTTATGTACAACACTCTGCAACTCTCAGGTAGATCTCACACTTTACTTGGAAATCTCAACACATTCTCTAAGATCACCGACACCATAAACATCAACTATGTCATCCTAAATAGCCATCTCAACTAGGTTGGCCACTAAACCCTAAGTACATCATGAATTTTCAATATAAATCATAAGAGATCATCTCTGATCGATATACAGAAATTTACAACAAATTATACTGCAATATCAACCATTGGTTGATCGTAACCCATCACAAAAATCCGATCTGTATCAAAGTCAAAACCTCAAAACACTCTACTAAGCATTTCGTTGATTCCCAAGAAATTCTTCCTTGAATCACGCTAAAATAGCAATCAAATATTTTCACGCAGGTTGTGTCATGCTACCACCTTCATGTAGACTCATCGTCGATCACCACCATAACAAAAATTATTACCGGTTTGATGATATCTTCACCTATCTTAAACCCTACTAAAACCTTAGCAAAACTTCATTAGAAATTTTAAACACGTCTTCAGGTAATCATCACAAGTTTCAGTTTTGGTCAGATATACCTTTCCATGATACAAGCTCATCTTCCAAACCACAAATCACCAATCATCATCGATCGTCCAATTCAATCAAAACATATTTGCTTTATCGGTTAAAGTCCCATTTCACAGACTTTAGTTCTCTGTCAGTAAACCCTGTCTTCCGGTAAACCAAATCACTTAAATGACAAAAAAAAAACATCAGGAACATTATTTTACATCAATTGCCATCAATGATAACACAAATAACTTATCAAGACATCTAATCACAAAATCTCAATCTCTTCATCACAAATAGACTTCTATCCTCTATCGGTGCAGTCATCCATCTTCAACTGCATCACCTGCATCTATATCAGTTATGCCAAATGCCAACAAATAGGTCATATTATGACATAATAGGACCTCTTATCACATAATAGGTCCTATTACTACATAATAGAACCTATTATCACATAATAGGTCGTATTACGACATAATGGGACCTATTATCACATAATAGGTCGTATTACGACATAATAGGACCTATTATGTGATAATAGGTCCTATTATGAAATAATATGACCTATTATCACATAATAGGTCATATTACAAAATAATAGGACCTATTATCACATAATAGGTCCTATTATGACATACTAGGGCCTATTATGTGATACTAGGACCTATTACGACATAATATGACCTATTGCCACATAATACGTCATATTATGTCATAATAGGTCCTAGTATCACATAATAGGCTTCATCATGTCGTAATAGGTACTATTATATGTAATAGGACCTATTATGTCATAATAGGACTTATTATCACATAATAGGACCTATTATGTCATAATAGGTACTATTTCAACATTATAGGACCTATTATCACATAATAGGCCTTATTATTTCGTAATAGGACCTATTATCACATAATAGGCCCCATTATATCATAAGACTCCTTAAGACCCCTATGACCCCTTAAGACCACTATGACCCCTTAAGACCACTAAGACCTCTTTGAACCCTCAAAGACCAAGTTATGACCCCTTAAGACCACTTTGACCCCTTAAGACCACTAAGACCTCTTTGAACCCTTAAGACCCCTATGACTGGGCTTAATACCACTGTGACCCCTTAAGACCCCTAATAGGACCCGTTAAGACCCCTTTGACCCCTTAGGATAGATTTGTTTAGAATGTTTACATGTATGAATGCATTTTTTTCATTGTTTATATAATACATGATTCGTCTCAAGTTTAGAATGTTTTTGATTAAGTAAAAATAGGTTTTAGGGGATCCAAAACCCTATTACAATTCAAAAGATATGCATTAAAGAGAAAAAACAAAATAGCTGCAAAACACCAGCACAAAAACCAGTAGCTAAGAAAAAGACAGCAAGAAGCCAACAAGAAGTTGGCTCCAAACCCAGAATTACAAATTAATTGAAAACTTTAATAGATTCCTCAGCATTTTGAACCAAGAGCATCATTGCCTTGGCCGCTTCCCTCAGGTCATTTTTTTCCTCTCTCAGCTGGCTATCTTTTATATTGATCTCCATCCCAATAGTGTGTTGCCTTGTTCTACGCCTAGGAGTCTGGTGGGTGGTGCTGGAAGTTGGAATATCATCAATGACAACCAGATTCTTTTCCTGATTTTTCCTTTCTAGATGATCCACCAAAGCATTCATGTTCTATGATGAGACTTTGAGGACCTGGAGACTATGGTTCATGATGTTTTTTAGGGCCTTCTTAGTACGAACGACTCAGGAATTGATGTTGTCTTTATCCTCTTCAGCCTGTTCTTTCAAGGTTCTTATAACATCCTCCAGGTGTTTCACATCCCCTTTGATCAATTCTTTTTCTAGTCAATCCTCCATCTTGATTTCCTCTTCAACTTCATTGGTTTCCATCTCATCATTCTTTTTCCCAGAGTCCTTAATCAACTTATTAATCTTGTTTTCCAACTCCCTCTGTTTACTTTGCATGCTAGTAATGTTGTCGACAACCCATTTCTGGAAGTTGAAGGACTCCAGAGTACTGTTATGGGTGGTATTCAAGATGGTGTTCGCAGAATCCCTACCCTATTCAGTGCCCACAGAGTTAGGATTGTCATCCTCCTTAGAATTCAAAGCAACATTCCTATTGTCTGAGCCCATAAGGTTAGAGTGAGGGTTTTCAGAGTTACCCCTTGCATCCTCTTTACTAATGTTCTCATCCTTTTCATACTCCATATTAGTTTCAAAATCCTCACCCTTTTCCTCCTCCACATCACAGTGCACCTCCATATCCACATTATTTGTGTCATCTCTCCTTTTTTTGTGGGTAGATGCATTAGGTTGTTCCTCATCCAAATCTAAATCTTTGCTACTCTCAAAGATATGTGCATTCGTGATCAGAGGGTCATCTTTGGTCACCCTAGCCTTGTCCTTCAGATGTTCATAAATGAGAAATATAAGCCCCTGATGGGCTATAGGGTAGGAGTTAGGCTTTTTAGCATGGTTAGCAAGACTCTCATTCAGAGAGGACGCTAAATAAAAAGGTAGGGATATTTTGGCCCCATGACGGAAGTGGTTCAAAATAGCAAAGTGATAGTTATAGATTTTTGTAAATCTATCATCAACAGTTAAATACTCCATTAAAACCCTCCAAACTTTTTGCCAAAAGGGCTTTACCTGTTGGGGAATGTAATAGGAAATGTTGTCTTTCTTCAAGAGTTTGCCCTTCTAATCCTCTGATTTTGGGAAGATTTTGAGTGCTTCAGCTGCATACTTCTGATCTCTGTAAAATTTGGTGCCCTCCGTCTGCAGACCTGTGACCTCTACGACCAGGTTCTCATCAATTCGCCATATCTCCCCGAACAGGGTAACTCTATTGTTACTCCAGCCTCTGGAAAAACCGTGAGAAACAAAAATTTTGCTTTCGTGAATCTTTTCCATATAGTCAATAAAGCCATATCTGTGAAGTCTTCTCTAGACTTTTCATTCACTCTTCCAATTTTTGCATCCTGGGGGCTCATTCCTATTTAAATTACCACCCATTTTGAGCTCCAGGTAGAAGTACCAGCAGCTATAATTCACAGTCCGCAGATGAAACCCCAAATGCTTGTAAATTCTGGAGTTACTAAATAGATATTCTTTTGTTGTTTTGAAACTTATGTTTATGGCCACACAAACCCAACAATTATGATTATAATCTTCCTCATGCATATGATCATGGAAATGATGCCAAAAAGCACTCATTAACTAGTAGTTAATCTGCCCCCAAAATCTGTCTTTGGAATTCATTCCCCAAAATATAATCATGATATTAACTTGACCCATTGATACGATCAAAATACAATTTCTCTTTAACCTCCCTTTTACAATGAGTTTCTCCAATATATTTAACATCATTATCTAAATTGACCCCTTCATTAGCTAAGAGATCTGCAACTTTTTTGCCTTCTCTTAGAGTATGAGTTATGCTAACACTAACATAGTTATTTAACAAATATTTAGCACTTTTAACTAAGTTAGTAATATTCCAAGAAATAGAGCTTGTACCTTTGAGGGCTTGGATGATGTTTAAGGAGTCCCCTTCGAGCCAGATTTTTTTGAATTTGAATCCCTAGGCAAGCTGGAGGCTTTTTAGCATGGCCAGAGCTTCAGCCACATGATTATTTTGGACCCCAAAAGGAGAAGCAAAAGCTGCAATGCAGACTCCTTGAGCCTTTCTGATAACTCCTCTACCACCAGACTTCCCAGGGTTGCCCTTAGCCGCCCCATCAAAATTCACCTTTATCTAATCATGATCAGGAAAGTGCCAAACAATATTATCTCTCCTATTCTTATTGTCAGATCTGTAGACTTTATGTATTAGGTTCCATTCAGTGAGGATGTCTTTTTCCATATCATTCATATCAGTAACAAACCATTGCTTATTGTTCTTGTGAGGAATATTGATGTTCTCTTTTATGGCCCAACAGATTTTTTCAAAAACCACCTGAGAGTTACAATTAGCTTCCCTAAATATTTTGTTATTTCTTTCTTTCCAAATGCCCCAGCAAATCATGGGGAGGGTCAAGGACCAAAGGTTATTGGTAAGCTGGCATTTAGTGGGGAAATTCCATTGCCAGATAATATCCTTGATACTCTTGTTCATAACCCAACTAACTTTCCATTTCTCCCACATTTTACACCAAATTTCCCAGGTAAAGGAGCAGTTAAAAAAGAGATGATCAACTGATTCTTCCTCTTTCTTGCATAGCTCGCATCTATTAGGGAATTTGAAACCTCTTCAAACCAAATTGTCAAGAGTAAGGATACTATTGTGAGAAGCAATCCAAAAGAAAATATTGACTTTAGGGATCAGAATATTGTTCCAAACTTTACTCCAAATGGGATTACTGGTCTGAGAAAAAGTATTTTTGTAGGCTGAAGCAATCATAAATTCACCTCTAGGATTACCTTTCCAGAGAAAAACATCATCATAGTCTTTGTTAAGGGAAAAGGACAGCAGCTCCTTCTGGAGTAAGGAAAATCCAGAATGTATAATATCAAGCCTCACCCATTTGTCCTCCTTCCAGTAGTCACACACCATAATCCCAAACCTCCTTTTACATTCCTCAATAACTTGACTATTGTCTTGATCATAAAGAACTTCATTCTTCATCCAAGGGTCCTCCCAAAACCTTATTTTGTCACCTTTTCCAAGGACCCATCCAGCTCCAACTTTGGCCACTTTTATGGATTTGATAATACTATTCCAAATGAAGGACCCAACAGGAATGTCTTCAGAGTCAAGGACCCCTTGGATAGGCTGATTCTGAATATATTTATCAAACCATATTTGATTCCAATCTTTCTTGGTATCATAAGCTCTCCATAATTGTTTTGTTAGAAGAGCTTTGTTAAAGGTTTTTAGAGCTTTAATCCCCAATCCTCCTTTGTTCTTTGGTCTACAAACTTTGTCCCAAGCAACCAAGGATATCCTCTTTTTTTCTTCAACTCCTGACCATAAAAATCTCTTCTGGATTCTTTCCAATGCTTCAGCAAATTTAGCCAGGATACCAAATAAACTGAGGGCATAAACAGGGAGGTTCTAGAGAGTAGCTTGAAGGAGCTGCAATTTCCTAGCCTGAGATAAAATAGAACCTTTCCACCCAGCAAGTTTTTTGTTGAATTTATCAATAATCATATTCCAAAAGGAGTTTGGGGGAGTTAAACCCAAGGGAAGACCCAGATAGGTGGAAGGGAGCATGTCCACCTTGCAACCAATAATCTTAGCAATTTTCTGTTGTCTTATGACCGGAGTATTCATGAAATATATAGCTGATTTGTCCCAATTGACTTGTTGACCAGTAGCCAAAGCATAGGAATTAAGAGCAGTTTTGAAGGCCTCTGCCTCCCTAACAGAAGAATATCCCATTAGGATAGTATCATCAACAAACTATTGATGAGAGCAAAAAAAATTAGTAAAGGAAGGTTGAAGACCTTTGATGGTTTTGCTCAATTTCAAATTGTGAATCAATCTGCTCATGCTCTCAGCCAAAATGGTGAAGAGAAGAGGAGATATGGGATCTCCTTGTCTGAGCCCCCTTGACGTTTTAAAGAATTTTGTTGGAGATCCATTAATCAAAATAGAGAACATAGGAGTGGTGATCAACTCTCTGATAATTTTGGTTATCTTTTCATCAAATCCAAAAGCCTCCATGATTCTGAAAAGAACATGCCACTCCACTCTATCATAAGCCTTTGCCAGATCCAACTTTATCAAGAAGCCTTCTTTTTTAGCAGAATTGAGGGAATGAATGTTCTCATGCACAAGAATGATAGAGTCTAGAATCTGCCTACCAGGAACAAAACCTTTCTACTCCTCAAAGATGATGAAGGGGAGAACAGCCAAAATTCTAGTGGTCAAAACTTTGGATATGATCTTATAGAAAGAGTTACATAGACGTATTGGCCTAAATTTTCTCATAGAATCCACCCCAGCAACTTTAGGGATTAGGGCAATAAACGTGGATTTGGGTTCCTTAAGGATTCTTCTAGCTCCAAAAAATTCTTTGACCGCATTAACAAAACATGTGTATATGAAAATTGTAATGTTTTTCAATGTTTAGAATGTTTGCATGTACAAATGTAATCTTTTCAATGTTTATTTAACAACATTTGATTCGTTTAAATGTTTAGAATATATTTTTAAAGAATATTTGTACAATGATTCATTTTTGTTTGTAACATATGTAGATGAGTTCTTGTTTTTTAATTTTATTTAATGTATGCACACATCTAGATTCATATATATATTCATACATTTGACATCATGGCTTCCGAGTGGTTTTGATCATCATTCTTTTGAGCAGAGTGTGCATCCTGATCCTCAGCAAACCCCACATAGGTTTGCAACTCCTAGCAGTACTCCCAAGGATAGGGAGAGTGTTCATGCACAAAATATTGTTAGATTGAAGGCCGCTCTAGTGAAGCTAGAGCGGGCTTTGTGAAACACTCATGTCCTTCCCATTAGGGAAATGTTAGTTTATGTTCGAGATGAGCTTACATGTATTATTGGCCTTTCCCAATCATACAACCCATATGATGACCATCATATTGATCACTTTTATGCCTCTTTATCCCACACTGTCTCTGGCACTGTTAAATGGAGACAAGTAGATAGGGATGTATCCTCTACAAATGTCAAATTCATGTTCCCCTTTTACATGGATATGAGAGTCGTTAGAGGTTATCGAGTCACTAGGTGCAAGGATGACCTTGTCGCATTGTTCATATACCCAAGATGGTTGGCGACACAACATATCTGGCCACAAAAGGATGAGCTACCACAGTATTTTTGCAAATAATTGTTTGTATAATTTCACCTAGGTTATGATGTTGACTACAATGATTATCCACAGCATGTTGGCCAGGGTAAGGGGAGATTTGGAGACAAATTTAGACACCTTGATCTACCACAACCCCCTAGTAAGTGGGAAATGGTGAGTCAAAACCTTTTGGTTCTTCCAAAAGGTTTGGATTTTTCCACAAGTGGCGCAGGAGATATTGCAGTTGAGGACGCATGAGTTGACATGTATTCTAGCATAGCCACCATTGTGACTCAGGTTGATGAGATGACCTCTGATTGTGTTGGTAGATATATGTTGTGTTCTTATACCACACCTATTGTTGATCCTTCAGATCCATTTTATGATACTTGTATTCGTCATGAGCTATTGTCGCCTGCAGAGATTGCACAGTTACCTCAGGATCGTCTGCGAGAGATGAGCTCCTTTTTAGTGAGTGATCTTGTTGATTCATATCAGGGTTTTTCTACAGTACTTGGTATCCCTCCCCAAGAGATTCCAGAGCTCATTAGATGAGTACTTCGAAGACCCTCCACTAGTAGCAGCCATGGAGGTGGAGATGCAAGGCCAAGTGGTAGATCGAGGCAGGAGTATATTTTGATACCTCCTACAGCTCCTTTGTAGAAAACATGTGTTGTTCCTACACCTCTTGAGACTACAGCTGATCCTACGCCAGAGACACCAGGAGTTCGGAGAGGAGGTTTTTCATCTCTTCTTATGCATGAGGGTATTGATCCAGATGCAGTGTCATTACACTCTTTTGAGATATCTGGCATTGGGCGTGCATTTGAGGAGAGGAATAAGTTAAGAAAACAAATTTAGAATTGATTTAATTGTATATCTATTACAATTTAGAATGACATGTTTTTTTAATTTTCAATATATTATGGGTTATTTTGATGGTCGCGAGCTATGGAGATTTGCAAGCACCTGGTGATCCTATTCCTCAAGATACATAGGTAAATTTATATAAATATATTTAAATTTAAATTCATGTGTGTCTTATTTATTTTCTTTTATATAGATATTTAGTAAATAACTATACATGTACACACATGTTTGTACACTATTTTTTTAACATAGAAATTGTGTACAATGTAGGAACCTCGAGCAAGCGATGGATCGGATTAGGGATCGGGTCAGGGCACGAGATAGAGATATATTGTTGTACATGCTCACTTGATATATTGCATATACATTTGTAGATCTAACATTTCTATTACACATGTTGTGGACATTTCTCTAGATACATTGTGGACATTTCAGTCATTTTTATGTACTTTTGTAGACTTATTTTAGACATTATATCTAGACATTTCATGTGTTACATGTTTATATAGATACATTTCATTTGTTACGCACATTTATTTCACTTTAATAAATCATGTTTTATGTAGAGTTTAAATTATGCCAATGATATCTGTATGCGGTGAAAATGGATAACAACAATAACAATGTTGGAAGACTAAATGGATTCAACCACAAAAACCCTAGCCTAACAACAACAAAGATCCACCATAACATATGAAGATTACCTAAGACAATGCAAATCAAGTGAAATCACAAAGATTATACCATCACATGTCCAATAGGGTTTGAATCTCCATTCTTCCTATCTCCATTGATCTTGCTTGATATATTTGCTATCAGATTTTATGTGTGCACAAGAGCTCAACAAAGAACAGAATGTGGTTGCAAGTAGGATCACATATGAAAAGCATAGTGTAGTCAAGTAGTCAGGTAGTTAGTTAGGGTTTGATAATGAAGGAAGCATCTCCTTATAGAGAAGACACTATATGAAAATGGAGGGATAAGATTGAGAGGTGTAAAAGGAGGTCGGCTATGATTAAAGGCTAGGTAGAGGAAATAATAAAATAATGAAAGGGGTTAGCTAGTGTAGAAATTAAGAGATGAATGACATGTGTCATGGGTAGAAAAGGCTAATGAATTAATTAAATAAATAAAGATTTATTTAATTAATAGAAGAAGTGGGATCAATTAAATAAATAAGATATTTATTTAATTTAGGAAAATGATAATTTAAATAAATAAATGTATTTATTTAAATGAGAAATAAGGCTAGAAGAGGATAAATGAATTAATTAAATAAATAAAGATTTATTTAATTAATAGATGAATTAGGCTAAAATAATTAAATAAATAAAAATATTTATTCAATTAGACTGGACAATTTTGGGTGTCTACAATATCATCTCAAAAGCTCTTATTTAAATTTGTGTATTTTTTATTACATATGCATGCATGATGTGTGTTCTTAATAATCTTTCTTTTTCACCAATAGATTAGGAATTTTTGACATAAAACTCTATTTTTTAACATGGTGTAGTATTTTAATGAAATTTGTTTTCCTTGAGATTCAATATAATGAGAAAGAGAGTTTATATGTAATGTTTTAATACATTGGAAACTAAACACAATTAATTATTTAGCATTATAAATTTTTTAATATTATATTACCAATCTAACAATGTACATAAAAGCATACTTCTAGAGGAAATGTTCACTTGAAAAAACATACTTGACAAAGATCCAATACTTAACATTCTTGAAATGTCAATGAAAAATCAAAATGTATTTTCTAAATCAAGTTATATAAATAATCATTAATAAATATGAATAATGCAATTATGACTAGTGTCGTGTTCTTAATCAAGAAAAAGTCTGGTTTAAAACTACAAAAAATATGTACATAATTTCTTAATCAAGCAATATAAATAATTACTAATAATCTAATTCAAGTAATATAAATAATCACTAATAATCTAATGTAACAAAGAAAGGAATTTACATGTGTGTGAACTCATGAAAAATCAAATAAGAATGTATATATAATTTAGCATGTGTACTTAACATAAGGGGATCTAAAGTTGGGACCTATTAGGATATCTTAATGGGATGGCCAAAGAGGATGTCTTAAGGGGGTGTATAACATAAAAGAATACATATACAAGCTTTTCAACTAAGCATGCATAACAATTTATATAAGGGGGTCTAAAATTAGGACCTATTAGGATGTCTTGAGGGGATGTCCAAAGAGGATGTCTTAAGGGGATGGCCAAAGAGGATGTCTTAAGGGGATGTATAACATAAAAGAATATATTTAAAATCTTTTCAACCAAGCATGCATAACAATTTATATAATTTAGCATACTTAACATAAGGGGATATAAAGTTAGGACCTATTAGGATGTCTTAAGGGGGTGTCCAAAGGGGATGTCTTAAGGGGATGTCCAAAGTGCATGTTTGAAGGGGATGTATAACATGTAAAAGAATATACATGTAATTAAAGAATACATAAAATCATGCATAAAAGCATTTCAACCAAGCATGCATAACAATATATGAAAACCATTGTTCACCATGTCAAAAAAAAAAAAACTAGATATGATCCAATATTAAAAAAACATCTCTAATTTTTAATATAGTCTATATATATATATATATCCAGTCCTAGTTCAAATTAAACATGAGTTTAAACTCTAGTTTAAATATAAAAGTATGAGCTACAAAAACAAGTTAGATAGCCTAACTTGGCTCCTAATACATATAGTCTAGATCCTCTCTATCTTTTATTATCTCCAAAAAAAATTCATGTTCTTCAAAAGGTAACCTCCACTTTTGGTTGCCACATCTTTTTTTTGGCAATGTCTCAAATTGCAGCTTTGCACTATAACCAAGTGACTGTAATGAACTATTTTTCCACGCATGTTTCAATAAATTGAACACCATTTTTGTCTATCTTAGTTTGCTGATAATAGGTGTCTTCTATAACAACTGAACTAGTTGGATATGACTGTCCATCACCATCTACAAATACTTCTGACAATTTGAATTTTGCTTTCATGCATCTTAGTAGATAATAATATACACCTTCCACATTGTCAGGATCCGCAACCACATAAAAAATATCACCTATGTACATACATCTAGATGACACCATATAAATTTAAAACAAAAGTAAGATGTAGATAAAATTTGAACATCACTGTGATCTAAATTAAAACTAAATAAAAGAACATGTATGCACACACGCACCTGTAACGACTAAATCAAAAACACATTCATAATCAGCTGAATATATAGGATCATGAATGTCTATGTAATTTTCATCATCTTCATAAGGAGGCAATCTAATTAACTCTTTCGCATCCCATTGTGAGACATATCCATTTGCAATATTCTCACATTGACTCATTGGCTTGTCCTCAACACAGTCAGCACAAAAGCATGATTTTTCTCTTACTTGAATCAATGGAGGTTTATGGTGTCCTGTAGTCATCACTTGATGTAAACTTCTAATACCAACAATTGTTTGACAATTGTAAGGATTAGATCGATCAATACCTGTTACAAATATGAAATGAAATTTGCATATTTTTTGATCAACAATTTTACGATAAAAGTGAAATGCAGCTGATGAATTTTTTTAAGAATTCTTGAGAACAAAAGTATTTTACCTTTCACTTCTCAAAAATAACATTTGTTGTATGGTATGTCCTGACTACTAAAATGACTTTGACACCATTCAACAATTTTGTTTGAATTCTCTATGCTATTACCTACATAAAAGAACTTAGAGATAATGTTATGTGCACTTCTTTTTAAATGAAATTATATTAAGAAATAGATACAAACAAATTGAAAAAAAAATTAGCAGTACCTGCAAGTTCATGTTGCCGAAGTGCATGCTTCACAGGTGCTTATGCTCCATCGTTCTCTCCTTTTCCATGTCCACTTTCAAAGAAGTTCCACATAAACTTAACATTGTGTCTAGCATGTTGCATGGATAGCCAATTAAAGGCTTTTGCAAATTTAAATTGTCTTGCATCATAAAGTTGTATGTCATGTACATGTACAATTGAACATTTAACATAAAATTTATAAAATTGAAATCAAATACAAATTTACATATAAATGAAAATGAATTGAAACTTATGTACTTACTTGCACAACCATCCGACCAAATCCAATGTTGTGAAACATTTATCCCGCGATTTGCAAGATATTCAAAAAACATTGCAAAACAATGAGCTACGTAGCTCCTATCATGAACCTTATCATCACTAATATAGAAATGAACCTCCTTGATGATAATGCATTCATTTGGATCAGTACAGTTTTCTACCCCATCCAGATCAAATTGTGTGTGTCTATAGGTCACTTGCACAAATATTGCAACTTGATCAAAATGATAATATTGAGCTTGACTCTATGATTGAGGGGCAAATGTATAGTTCTCAAAGAAATCTACAATTGAAAGAATACAACCAGGTGGAAAACATTTTTTGGAATCACAACATTATTTAGCTTGCCATCGTGCATCATGACAATGTTGGATATGTGGATAAATCATATTACGAAATATGTTCATAAAATCAAGGTAGGGCAATTCACTCTCGTTCAATGCATTTTTTTTGGATTCATCTCCTGTCTTAGTTCGATATGTCTCATATTGAAATCTCTTTAACAAAACTGGCATTGAAACATCAATATTCTCAATTTGTAATGGAAATTTTTGCAAATCTCCACAATCAATGCATGTACTTTTTATACACTATACATTGAATTCATCTAAATCTTCTAATTTATCACATAAAATTGATTTCACGAATTGTGTCATACTTCCAGGGTGGATTAAGTACTACCATAGATTTTTTATATGACTCTAAGTATAGATGAAACTCAACATGATTTTGACAGCAACAAGTTTCACATACCTTATTTATGCGTACAAAGCAAGGGCGCAACCTCTCAAACATTCTCTGACATATTTTCACATCTAAAAAATTCTTCCTTGAATGCTTCAAATAGTTCACTTTGTGTTGTATCTACAAAATGTTTAGGATGTGAAATCTTAATACCGGTCTCTTCATCTTTCATTTGTATAGTGTCCCTTCTATTGGAAGAAACACAAGAGTGGTTGGTCCAATATTCAATGACCAGTCTTCTTACATCTTCAAAAAAATTATCTTTTTGAGGAAGTCTACAAATATTTACCCAATTCATTTCAATGTTTTCATCTAACATATTTATCCTCCTAATATATCTTTGAACAGTTTTTCTAGATATATTCAATAATTCAGAAATTTATTTAACTTGTCTTTTATGTGACAACCTCTTACTAGAAATCGTAGTCATCAACGCTCTACGTGCAACACTTGAATCAACTCCTTGACTTGTGGTATTAATAAGGTTCAATGCATCTTGCAAATTTTCAACTATTGTTTCTTTTACATGACAACCTAAGCTTTTCCTATTATCAACACCCAACAACTCCAAAATAGGAGTCATTTCTCTTTTCCTGAATAACTTGGCAAATAGTTGTGCTCTACCAACCACAGATTTCTTTTCAAAATATTCCTCCCACATATTTTTGCAATGCAATTTAATTATGCTTTCAAGTACCATGTGTTCAAATGGAATTTGACTGAAAAGAGAATCCTCATTCATCTCCATCAAATTTCTCATGACAGAAGAAATATCTGTCCCTTGACTACTACCAATTTATTCTCATACTTGAGTTGCATCTTCTTCAACATCAACAGGTTGCTCTTGATTATGTTTTGTATGGCCTTTCATTGTGTCATCCCTTATACGATCATACTTTTTTTCTCTATTCCTTTTATTCCCCATCACACAAATTACTGAAATTTGCTCTCCAAAAATCGCTTCAATACTCCTTAAGAAAAAAAATCACTTTTGTACTCCTTCAACTTCAATAAAACTTGATTTAAAACAATTGAAATATATTGTTTTTTGTTTTTTGTATTTTAAAAATCAAAAAACAACCTCAAATAAATATGAGGCTAAGGTGAGTGGTCGCTCACCCATGCGACCACTCACGGGGCATCCCACCCCTTGGGGGCCTTGGACAAGAAAGACTTAGTCGAGTCCTACTCAACCGAATCCTCCTATGTGGCATGCCAAGTGGCTACCTACTCATCAAAACATACTTTTTTAAAACTTTCAACTTCTGCAATGAATTTCTTAGTCAAAAATAAACAATCTAAGAAAACTGAAAATACCCTTTTGTAGAGCTCAGAGTCAAGAATATTGTCATATAATTTTATATTATTTTGATTAGAATTAGTATATTAAAATTACAAAATACTGTGAGTAGGTATACTAACATTCAAGAAGACTCTGATTCGGAAAAACAAAAAAAATAGTAAATCATATCAGAAAAATTTTAAAATTATATATAACTCTAGAGGAGAGAGTCCTCTTCAAGAATATATAATTTTTTCGGGGATTGGTATAGATTTGATAGGGGAAATATGGTGGGAGACGAAAACTATTGATTTCGGGTAAGTTCGACTTTGAATTGTTATAATGGTGAAAATATACATCGAAAACAAACCTTTCTTTTTTTTTTGCACTGGCTATGCCGGTACTCTAAAATATATTTCAAAATTAGAGAAAAACAAGATTATTTACATATAGTTTTTTGGTGGGAGGTGAAACCCCTCATTTGTAGTATTTTTCAACAATTAAAAAATGGACTTTAAAAATTTAAAAAACTTATCAAATCTTGTTCAAAAATAAATTTAAAAATAATAGGCATAAACTTCATCTAGTTTTACACATTTCATTAGTTTACATTAGCTTCAAATATGAAATAGAAATGTCACTTTTGTGTTGTTGAAGTTGAACAGTTTTAGTGTTGTTAGCCTTTCCTTTATAAAAGTGGGACACGGGTTTGTAATTTTACCCCATACCTACTTGCAGAGGGTGGAACAAGGGATTTCACCTCAAACTTCTCTCGCAAAGAAGAATGCATTAACAAGGGCTTGCACCTCAAACTTCTCTTGCAGAGAAGAATGCATTAACCAAATCTTCAAGACAATGTGGCTACCTCTAAACCTAATATCAACCTTCTGACCTCCTCGTCCAAATATGTCAGGCTCCCTCTGAAGCTGAAATGTCAGGGTCCCTCTAAATTTGATATCAACCTTCTGACCTCCTTGTCTAAGGTTGCCTTTGATGAATTATCAGACTTCCTCTGAGTGTTGATTCCTCCTCTTCGAAGAAATGTCTTCAGCCACCAACTCAACCTCATGGCAGGAAGCATCAAGTCCTTCCTTCCTTGAATACAATCTCCTATGCTTCTTGGTATGTCCTGAAAGCATTTCAAAGAGATTAATAATAGTTCATCTAATGAAGCATACATGATTCATCAGTACCAATGTTATTGAATGAATTTATACTCTACATAAAATTCATGATCATTAATTAAGGTACAAACAAAGAAATACTTATCTCTTTATTGTTGGTACACCATTGTGATAGACCTATAGTAGTGACTCATTTTTGCCACCTTACAAATCTCTTGTTTGTCAACTTCTCTACAAAGAACTACCAGCATATCATGGGCACCCCCGAGCTTATGCTTTCAATTGTTGAGTTCCATCCACTCGCTCCTTTCATTTTCTCCACAAACTCATTAGGCAACACCTGTATTCTTGTGTTCTTTGTTGGTTATCTTCCTCTTGATTCGCCATGTTGGCGAATGAATCTTGAAAGTGTTGCCCCTTTCATGTGGTGAAAAAGTTCTTCACTCCATGCTCCACATTTCCTATTCTTTTTTTGCATCAAACCTTTAATTTTCTTATTAGGGCAGGCTTTGATGATGCAAGTCTTGATCTAGAAATCTGAATCAGGTCTTCTTAACTCACATTAGGGCTACTGATGATTTCACACCAAATCAACCTCAAAAAAGATACAAATGTTTCCCAGATTCATTCATATTAATTCTTATAAATTCACACCCATGTTTGATATCCAAACTCACTTCCAGGTATAAGAAAATTGCTCAAGAATCCGATGAAGTTTGCTAGCTGGTGTCTTTTGATGAAATTCACTTCCAATCAGCCCTAATCTGTAATTTTCTCCTCAAAATCCTTCAGTTCTAATTGAAATTACCTCTACCCTTAAGGTCTTATAATTTACCTAGGTCTGATTTGTAAGTTTGGAAATGCACCTTCACTTGTGGAGATCGTTTTAAATCAAATGAAATATTGCCTCCTTCAAAAGGTGAAGTAGGAGTGTTGTTATCACACAGTCTGATCATAACTGAGTCAACCTGGCTCTGATACCATGTTAATTTAGGATTAGACTAATAACAAAAAGCAAAAAATAACAAATGCAACACACATAACATAGTAGTACCCTGAGAAAACCTCCCTCTTGGAGGTGAAAAACCAAGCAACAAAAGATCTCAGATTATATTAATTAAACTCGGTAATTTTTTTACAATCTTGCTTCACACATGAAGCATACTTAAAATTAGGGCACACATTAGGGCAACTTATCTTGTTGTAGGTGATACAATATGTTGAAGGCTATGTCCTTGAATACTTTGTTGCCTTAGATGAAGTTCACTGTTACTGTGAATGGATTCGACGGCCTTGTATGATGTTCGCTCAGCCAAGAATGATGTTCGCCTAGCCAAGTATGATGTTCGCCCAACCAAGTATGATGTTTTCTTAGCCAAGAATGATGTTCGCCCAGCCAAGTATGATGTTCGCACAGCCAAGTATGATGTAATTTTCTTAGCCAAGAAGGTAATCAGGATGAATTTGCTGGACTAAAACACTAATTCACATTCAAAGGTAGATCATTGATCAGTAGACAAAGATAGTTCATTGTATGTGAATTAGTATAGAATGATTACAAATCAACTTGTATATATATGCCTCAATGTCTCCTAATAGACCTCAGGTCGGCCTTATTGTTTTGGCACCAAGAATATGATCAGACCTATAAATTACAAGTTACATTCATATAGGTCTTGTCCAATACAATTAAAAGTTACATATAGGTCTTTCTCAATTACAAGTTACATGTGACACCCGATTAGGGCCAGACTTAAACAATGTTTACATATCAAATTGAACCATCAATATGGCTAAGGCTGATAGGCCATTTAGCCATCAAGTGTACTAGGTCGACCCTAGAAGGGTCCGACCTAGCTACACATCAACAACCCTAACTAACGACATGTAATCACCCCCTATAGACATCGAATAACCAAAATTCAACATAAACTATTACAAAAACGGAGAAATTAAACATTCAAATTTTCATTTTTTCCTGCTCAAGCCATTGATCCAGTAGTCTTCTGGAGCAAATTTTATCCTCTCGGCCACATACTTCTTGGATTCCTTAGCCTCTCACAACTCCACCTCTTTCTCCAGGATGTAGCCTTTCAAGTTTTCCCAACCTAGTTAAGCTTCTTCAGTCTTCGCCTCTTGATTTGCTCAATCCCTCCATGGCAAGAAAGGTTTGAATTTGACATCATTGTTTACAAACATTATTCCTTCACCAAAAGAGCGTCGTAACCCTCGACCCACCACATCCCGATCCATCAAAGATGTGAGACCACACAAAGAGTGGTATGGCAACCCACACTACTTCCTCCTTCGTCCCAAACTGCAAACCCCATGCCACAAACATGGAAATGATTTCCATGTTGGTGTGGTACCACAACTCAAAAAGAAAATACTCCTCCCCTAGCAAAGTTTCGATAATCTGTAAGAACAAGTCGTCGTCCAACTTAAAAATCCCTCCTAGTCTCTTCTCCAAAACCTTCCCGAAAAAAGCCAGTTGTTTAATCGAATGAAGCGAGAAATCTGCTTCCACAGGTGTCGCTTGTATTGTCTATCTTTTGTCCTCCATCGCTCTCTAGAAAAATCTTCCCAATTTCTATGAAAAAATGATAGCCTTGCTTCCGCTTTTAGATGTCCCTTCACATTTGTTATTAATGCTTCCTCATTTCGAGGACATCCATCTCAGTCCCTATAAAGCAATGAAAGCCTCATTCGTGCCACGACCTTCGCGCCTCATAAATGTGCTCCACGTAGATGTACGAGCAAGGTATGGCAGTGTACTACCACCCAGTGCTTTAAACACACGCAAGAGAGCCAACCTTGTGTTGTCCCAAGGAACAAAACATGTCCTCACACACCAAATTAATTAATAAAGATACTGCAAAATTAGAATTTTCCTTCCACATGTTCCTCGTCGTCCTCCCACCACTTCACTGCTTGGTTGTCCAACTCACATAGCACATTGGACAAGATGCCGACCTCCAAATCTCCTCTTCAAATATGCAAGATTTTGAAATCTTGCAAAAAAAATTGTTTTTCCCAATGATTTGAATTATTTAAGTAATTCTCCAACATTGTGATGCCCCTTTCGCAATTTCTTCTATTACAATTTTTGAGTCTCCTTCCAAATGTAATTTTGTGACTGAATTTTTTTCTACCAGTGATTGCCAAAAGTGTCGCTTTCACCTTAGCTTCATTGTTTTTGCCATCTAGTAAACATTGTGCTCCTTTGACCAGGATTCTATCATTCTAATTTCTAGCAATACATCCTACTCCAGAAACCCCTGGGTTACCTCTCGATGCCCCATCAAAAATTTTATTTATCCATCCCACCTTTGGTTTACTGCATTCTATTATTTCTTGTGGTGCATCAATAGGATTTACCCTACCAAGCTCATTAACAGGCCTAAGTTTCAAGAGAGGTCATCTAAATTGTAATAGTTTATATGCCATATTGAAAGGAAATTTCTAATAATTATGATTTTCTATTGTCACATTCATTTCTTCTGAAATCACATGCTCAATTCTACTCCATTTTTTCTGACAAGACTCTTATTTCGCTTGCAAAATACACATGTTTCTTTCCTTCCATATCTCCCAAATCACAATTGAGGGAGTAATAAACCAAATATCTAAATAGACTAATTTGGAGATCTCCCCATTCCAACTTTGAAAGAGCTCAATTAATTTTGAAGGAAACGGTATCGCCCTGTTTAGCTTTTGCATTAAAAACTTCTGGAAAAACTAAGCGAAATCACAATTGAGTAATAAATGATTAACATTCTCTACATCTTTTCTACACAAACAACACCAAAAGGAGTCATTACAACCCAGTCAACTAAGTCTATCTCCTGTAAGAATTCACTCTTTTAATGAAATCCAAGCAAAGGTGCTTGCTTTCGGCAAGCAACAGCATTTCCAGCATAAATTATAAGGGATGTGGCATCTACTATCTCCCTTCCAAAAGATTGTAGCCCAATTTGACTGAGTACTATCTCATTTTTGCATCACAACATTTAATTTCATCCATTGCACTTGATAAAAGGGGCATTCTGGATTGTAATTGTGGATAGGAAATGTGGAAATCATCAAAGCATATCAAAACTAATCTAGCTCAATCACGAAAGCTCAAATGCAATGATCAATCCTAAACACACTCAATAAAGACATGAAAATAAAACATTCAAAACTAAAGACTATGCAAACCAAATGTAGATCTGAATGCTTCCTTCATGCGGCTCCATTATCCTTCTTTCTTCTCCAAATAGCCTTTGTTTGTTTTGTGGATCTCACCTTCAAGTGCATACACATGAGATGAAAGCAAGTAGACAAGATTATGGCGCAAGAGTACTTGAAGTGTGATTGTTTTGACAAAGTGATTAGAAATTCGATAATCTGATTCATTCGATAATGTGATTCGGGACCAAGGATTTTGATTGAAGAAAATCATCCAATTTATAGATAAATTGGAGAAAAGACAAGATTAGCATGGCATTGATATTTTGGCAATTGATTTCGAAAATGGCACAATTGAGTGGAAAGAGGAAGGTTATGACACCTTCTATGTCATGAATTATGACATATTTCCAATGCAATGGTTAGAGGACTAAAAGCTTATGACATCTTGCTATGCCAAGAGTATGACGCATGAGAAATTCATGCTTCCACTGAAGCACAAAAATAGGGAGAAACTAGAGAGAAATTAATTAGGTGGAAATTAAAATTAGGAAATTAGAAAATAGCTGGAAATTAGGAATTAGAAATGATGAAATTAGAAAATTAGGTAAATTAATTAATAATTTGTCATTTATTAATTAATTCACAAAAAGAGGAATAATTAGCCAATTAAATGAACATTTAATTGCGATCAGAAGACTTAGGATAAATAATTTATTAATCCTAGAGGGAGAAATGACAAACAAGGTTAAATGATTAAATCATGAAACCCTAGAAGATGAATTAGCAATGCAAGGATGACAATTAGGTCTTGACAAGAGATAAATAATGTCGATTTGATTTGATCATGATTTTGAATTAATAAATGATTTGATTGACAAAATGCACCAATTGACAAGGAACAATGACTAATTGATCCAAATTGACATGATTGAGAGGGATGACGATCGATGACAAATTGATCGCAAAATGACAAAATTGACAAGAGGATAAGGATCGATGACAAAATAGATGACAAGATTGAAAAGGACCACGATCGATGACAAATCGATCGCATGATGATAAGATTGACAAGAGGACAAAACCCTAATTAGGATTGATGATGTCCAAAATGATGACAAATAAGCACGCACATTGATGCGACAGGATAATTTTGACCAAAATCATGACTGAAGATTGTTGCCAACAAGATCGAATTCGAAAGCGAAACGATTGAAAAATGTAGAAGAATGACTCGATGCTTACAAATGATAAAGACCAAGTGCGAATCATAGGAGAAATGTTAATGTGACGCAAAAAACCTAAAATGAGGCAATGCGCAAATGTTAAAGCGTGACTCCGCAAGCGTTGACCATTTTTAGGTGCCTACATTTTGCCCCTCTTTGAGACAATGCGATTTTAAGCGTTGTTTCAAAGAACAATACTGAAAATGCCCCAGACAACTGACAATGACATATGCATGCCCCCTCGAGGAATTGGCCGGAAACTTGCAAAAAAAGAGGCCAATTGATCGATAAAAATGATAGGATCGAACAGACTGACAATCGGAGATCGGATGCATGAAGGACAAGCAATTTAAGGTGCAAAAGACCATGACCAACATAAGATGGAGAGGGTGCACGTCCATCTATGCACTGACAAAGATCTATAAATGAGACCAAAAGGGTGAAAAGAGCTCATTTGCACTAACCAAAGAGGAGAATTTGCTGCTCTGGACGAGGACACCTACAGAGAGATGGCAAACATTCCAATAGCGGATCACCTTGGAGAATGTGTACGTACTTACAGATGACCAGATGACATAGGAGCAACGGTATGTATCTCAAAAACCCATATTTTCAATTTCATGAATTTTGATCGCTTGCGGGACATTACGGGGCCCACAGGGAATGCAGAAACTGACTTATGCGCTTGTGTAGGGTGAATCCTGTGCTTGTGTGATGTCTTTTGTGCTTGTGTAGGGGTACACAGGCACAGGTTGCATGACACAGGCGCAGGAGTCTTGACACAGGTGCAGTTGTGCATTTGTAACTCAATTTGGGTTCGAAACAGCATGCAAATGATCCGAAAAGGGGGGATAAGGGTAGGATAGGGCAAAATAGATAAAGAACACCCTAATTTGGCCATGAAACAAAGAAATGCAGCCCGTAGGAGCAAACCTTAATACTGACAAAATGTGCCCCAATTGTGATGCAGAGTCGACAGTATCCATTGATCACGCGGGAGAACCAACCAGACTGTTTCATGCTATGACATAGACTGAGGAGCACGGACAGAGATATCCTAGCAGGACTTGGGATACGAGGTACATCATCCTTGAGACATGGCAGGGCTGAGGAGGATAGAGGGAGCACCCAGTGACAGAGGCACATGCTCCTTACGACAAACAATTGACATTATGTAGTGTGATATTATATAGTCAGCCTGCGGGCCATACTTAGGACAAACAATCCGATTTTGTACTCCGATATTATTGTGATATGTGATATGCATCGATATATTATGACTTATAGTTATTTTCCATGTATGGATGACTTATGCACTGTTTATGAACATGTATGGATACATTTTGATGTGTTTTTGATGTATTTATAATGTGAAATGGATAAAATGCTTGATATGATGCTTGATGTGATATTTGATATAATGCAAGTGTACTAACCAATGAATGCAGGATGCAGCATATGTGTGTGGAGATCGGAGCACTAGACCGGATTGACTATCCGAACTGACGGAAGAAGTGTTAGTAAGAAGAAATTAGATAGAGGACAGTTAGAGACGAAGAAAAACTTGCTTTTAGTAATGCACTTTGTAGGTGAGAACCTTTATTTTTATGTAGCAAAATGGATGTGTAGCATCATGGCATTGAAGGCCAGAGCTGAAATGCAACCCTTTTTGCAAATAGACAAACACATCGCAGACAAACAGCAATCACAACAAACAAAAAAAAGGGACCATGAGCCATCCTGGTCATTCTAAATCACCTAGTGACATCATCGAGCAACATAGGAATTTGATCGAAGCCAAAGATAAATCAATTAAAAAGATAAGACTCGCTAATTTCAACAAGTCAAACAAACATCTTGATCTTCATTGTCAAAAGTTGAAAGAGCTGATAAAACGATCATGCTATCTGGTTTCAGGGAATGCGGTACCCCGTCTAAGACAAGACACAGTCTGGTTTCCAGTATACCACACCCTATATAAGACCCATGATAGTATGCCAAGGATGAGTGATATCGATGTTGATGTTCAATCGATAAGACAATTTTAATCAGTTTGAATGTTTGATTTGATTGAAAAAGTTCATCTGTTAATGCGTGATTTCAAGAAAGCACAGTGTTGGATTGTGAATGTCATTGGAGGAATGCTCAGTGATTTGTCTTATGCACAAAGGGGATATATTTTTGTTTTTGTTTTGCTTTTCGAGTTTTAACAATTTTTTTCAGGACTTTATATGATTTTTTAGGGATTTTTTCAGGGCATTTTGCAATTTTTTTTTTATTTTTCCAGGACATTTTGAAATTTTTTTTTAGAGATTTTTCAGGACATTTTTTGATTTTTTTGTTGGATTTTTTTCAGGACATTATTTGATTTTTTATGATTATTTCAGGACATTATATGATTTTTTTGGATTTTTTCAGGACATTATTCAATTTTTTGGATTTTTTAAGGACATTATATGATTTTTTTGATTTTTTTGCCCCCAGTGTCTAGCAAGGCAAGGAATATGACAAGTGAATAAATAGGCTTGCTGAAATGTTGGTGGATAGAGGGAAGACAAAGGCCTTTTATTATGGAGACAATATGGATGCAATTTTCAAGGGCTATTGCGTGATGGGACAAGAGACTGGATATGACAATGTAAAGCAAGAACATGGCATGAGGGACATGTCAAGAGGTTTTTGAAACTATGTTTAAATTTTGCATCCTTACGTCAAATCAAGATCAAGGAATGAAAAAGAGTGTATGGATAGTGATAAGATATGGATAGGATAAGCAAGACCAAGAATGGATAAGGGACATGGACTGAAGGTCGGGATTGGCTAAGGGATAGTGGCAGAAAGTTGCAATAAGACAGGAAATATGGATGAAAGGCTATAATAAGCAAATGGATAAAGACCAAAAGCTATGATGGACTAAAAGCTGCAAACAAGATGCATGATGCTCATGACGATCCTCAGCCTTGTCAAGATCAAAGGTGTAAAGAGGAAATGGACATGAGGGACAATAGGATATGAAGGGTAATGACAGGGGTTTGATAGGATAATGGAACAATGAAGGACAAAAGGATATGATAGGAGGAAACCTACCCCCAAGTGTGGTATGCAAGAAGTTCATAGATTACGCATGACACCTGTTTGCCAGGTTTTCATCATGGTACTTGCCCAAGGCACCTGTTTGCCAGGTTTTCACCAGTGGACGAATTATTTTTGCTTTACTTTTTTTTTTTGTCTTTTTTTTTCACTTTTTTTTTTTTTTTTTTTTTTTTGACTTTTTCAATAGAAGATGGACACATGATATGGGATGGAAGAAGGACTCAAGCATCTTTTTGTTTGGATAGTAGCCTTGAAAAAAATGGACCATGACCTTTAAAAGTATGCTCAAAGACGTTGGTAGGATAAGGACATGGAAAATGAGATGAAACTAAGGCAAGGATTTATGCAAAGGATTGGATCAAAGGGATCGAAGGATGGAAAATATGCATTGGATAATGGATAGGGTACTGGAAGAATTGGGCTTCACTGGATGGAAATGAAGGCAAGATTGACATTGGCACACACCTTGAGGGGTGATGGACTGATGGAGGAAAAATGTATTTCAGATTGTGAGATTTGGATGGAGGAATAGCTTGGGATTTTGGGACATAAGGGCCCAAAATGGATTAAGAAGGTGATGGAGGAACAAATTTGAGAGGTTTGGATGGAGGAATAGCAACTTTGGATGCCAAGTTGGATGTTTCTTTAGGCTTTTGTGCTTCAAGGAGCCGCTTAGGGATCCACATGGTTTTTTATTTTTCATGCTTTTGTGGTTCCTTGGAGTGCATTGCTTGCACAAGGGATTTAGGAACCCATATATAGTTTGACTTTGCTTTATTTTTCTCAGTGGGCCTTTCTGACCTTTTGGATATATTTTTTTCTTTATAGATCATATTGTTCTTTGTTTTGACATGTCGATTATATTGGACATGTTGATCCTTGAATACATGTGGATTGTTAGACTTATAACTTTTATGCTTGGCATCCAAATTGCTTGGAGGGGGGAAAGGAATGCATGGATGGATATGAATGAAATGGAGTTCTTTTGGATGGATGGAATTTACTCAAGGATGTGTGCCTTTGCTGACCTTGCATAGAGGATGAAGGGATATAAGGACCTAAGATGGATGGAAGGGATGAAGGGGAAGGGATATGTTTTGATTTTGATGGAGGGATATCAATGTCTTGAGAGTGAGTTGTGTAGACATGACCCTTAAGATCTTCTTTAACATGAAGGGATGCTTGCTTATGGAGATCTACTCCTTTGCCTTTATGAATATCTTGACTTGTAGGATACTCTTTTCTTTGGGAAGAAGATGTGAGTCCATTATGAGGTGGATATGATATGAGAGAAATAATGAGATCTTGAAGTGGATCGGATTGCACCAAAGTGGCTGAACCCATTATGCATGTCGAGGGTTCATGAACATCTTGCACTAACACATTAGAATCATGAGGGGTATCAGGATCACTAGGGGGACTAGGATTATGTAGTGGACATGGTTCAATGGCAGGCTCTTCAAGAGATGGAATGGGAGAAATAATGGGATCATCAAAAGAAATACAATCTTGGAGTGTATATGGAGCATTAAGACAAGGAGATGGAGGAACAAAAGGATCTTGTGGAAGATTTAAAGGAATAATTTGATCTTGACAAGGAGAAAGATCATTGGAATCCTCTTTAAAGTTGCTTTGCTCTTGACTTTTAATGGGATCATCGGAAAGGATGGAAGGGATATCTTGATCTTTCTTAGGAAGTGGAATGCCAATGGGATTTGAAAGGATATTGTGTTCTTGGAATGGAAGGGGATCATTTGGGATTGGATGGACTGGGATATCTTGATCTTGCTCGAGGAATGGAGTGTCAATAGGGCTTTGGATAGGATGGACAAGAATAGGGGAATCATCATGAGTGTCTGGGAAGATGAGATCCTGGTCAACAATTGGATGGGATGATAAGGTTTCAAGATCTTGATCTTGATATTTTTCAAGACACGTTTCTTCATGCTCTAAATTATCCTCTTGACATGGGGTTGGACTTTGGATATGCATGGAGGATTCTGACAAGGAACCAATGTTTTGGCATGAAGGAAATACACTTTGAACATTTGTGATGGATTCTGGCAAGGAATCAATGCTTGAACATGAGGAAGAGGGACTTCGAATGGGGTCCTCTAAAACAGGTAATGGCAATAAAGTGCATGGTTGCATTCGGTCTAGTATTTCTGAAACATGACAAGGATGTGCATCATGAATTGGATTATCTTGGCAATCAATTATGGATAGCTCTTGGATAATTGCATCCTTGGGTGTATTGTTTGATGAGGACAATATGGAAGGTTCTTGTGAAACTTCTAAAGGTGTAGGGATAGATGCCACTGGAGAGTCAATTTGTTTGTGGGGGGATGAGGCATTGCTAGACATAATTGTATTATCTTGATCTTCTTCAAAGAACTCACTTGGTAGGTTCCTTAAGAGCATTGCAATAAAACCACCTTTCTTTTTAGGTTTTGACATAGTTGTATCTGGAATTTGAACTTGTTTGGAAAGGAGTTGGTTCTGATCTGATGTCATGTTTTGATATTGGACTTGGTTCAATTGTTTTGACATGTTTGAAACTTGGGTTGGTGTGGGTTGCAACCTTTGTTTTTGAATGTTTGGTTGTGGTTGTTGACATTGATATGTTGATTGAACTTGTTGATATTCCACCATTGGTTGAACTATTTGTTGACATTGTATAGTTGGTTGGACATATTGTTGAAATTGGACCATTGGTTGTATTGGTTGTATATGTTGAACCATTGGTTGTGTCTGTTGGAAATGTTCGAACTGTTGAACAATTGGTTGTGATGGTTGAAAATCTGATTGATAGTAAACACCTTCTTGTTCTTGTTGTGGAGGCACATAATGTTGAAATTGATGTTGTCTCCTTTCTTGAAATTGTTTCATCATCTCTATTTGGGAGAGGAGAGCTGGTATGTCTGATCGTTCAAGAAGAGATCTTACATCAATTGGCTCAATCTTTGGATTTCGACCTGGAAATTTTTGAAACATTTTGGACATTTGTGATCTATTCTTCTCAATGTTTTTCACTTTTTGCTCCAAAATCTCATTTTCTTGAGCTAGCTTCTCCTCTAGTTTTTGTATTTGGAGACTTGTTTCATCATAAAAAGTTTGATTGATATTGGCTTGTTGTTGGGTTGGATGGAATTGTGATTGCATTGTCGGTTGATATGTCAAACTTTGTTGCATCATTGGTGCTTGGAACCTTGTTTCAATAGACATGTCACTATGTAAATGGAACCAATGGGATTGACAAATGCAACCTAAAAGGATGACAATGCAACTTAATGTTTTTGTTGTTTTTCAAGATTTTGACAAACTTTCTGGAATGCAAATCTAAAAAGAGACCCTTAGGAAATTGAAATGATGTCTAGACCTCAAAGGACAAAAGGACCAAGTGACAAAAGGACAAAATGACAATGTCTCCCCTATATGCTTGGATACTAAGCTAGGTTTGACCAAATGACATTGATGACAAAAAGAGAAAGGTTTGATAAGGTCTAGACTTCTTAACAATTACTTAGGGTTTGTTCAAAGATTTGGATTACTCAAGTATGACAGAACCTAGTTTTGACACTATATGCAAAGGGACAATTACTATGCAAATGACCCTAATATGATATGATAATGACCTAAACTTAATGAAGAGACCTAGGGTATGCAAATGCAAATGTATGACAATGGTATTACTCTAATACAAGAGGACACATGCAAATGGATGACCCTTATTGATATGCAAAGGAGTATGACCTAGGTGGGACCTAACCTTGGTACTTGACAATGACTTTGCAAAATGCAAACCGAGGATAAACCTAAATCTAAGTGACATGAATATTGAGACAAGATTTTGAAAAATGTTTGACAACCATGTTTGAAGATGTTTTGAACTTTGTTGGATGAAATACTCTTGTGTTTGATCTTGTTTTGAATCAATTTGCCTTGTTTTTGAAATGAGATGCAATTCAACTTTTGACAAGCAAAGAAGACAAGATATTTCCACTTAGACTCAAGACAATCATGCTCATTCACACATTTCTTATGGTAGGCAAGGACATTAGGTACCTGAGAGGTAGACTCATTATGGGATTCAAGGAGAATACATAGATGCTTGACCCCACGGGCTCTCTTCCACGTCACTCACTTCTTAGGGCAGCCAAGCATCAGTCCCCATGGAAATCTCCCCATGGCGAACTTAGTATCTCTTCCAAGTATCTGAACTTGTCCTTCTCAAGCAACTAGAAGGGTTTTTGGCTTCTAAAAACAAGGTGTTTAGTAAGGATTTTTGTTAAGTGTTACTCCTTGATGTCACGCAAGCGTGATTGAGACATTAAGCCCACCAAGATACCAAACAAATGTAGTCGTGCAAGCGCGATTGAGACCGTGAGGTCCTACTTAGATGTTGATATGAGAAAGAGTTCAAGGGTCATCACTTCCCAAGTAACTACAATTCCCACGTAACCCTTCCTTCAAAGCTTTCGCTCATTAAGTATTTGTTTATAGTGAGTTAGAATGCCAAGGTATTCTAGCCGTACTCACTTTGGGTCGTTCCCTTCTCACGATTGTCACTTGCTTGCAAAAGCAAATGGTCGGGAAGGCAGGCCCTCTAAAGGTGACACACAATCAAAACAATGAGCATGGTATCGAAGATCTAGATTTCTGATCACCCTAAGAAGGATGAGAGCATACTCTCCTACTCCAATGTCAAACTCAACAATCAAAGCAAACATATATTCATTCCAACCTATTTAGAAATCATACTAGGTGCCTAAATATTAATTACAAACACAAAGTTTAGTTGTAATCCAAGGCAACCTGCAAAAACCCAAGTCAAGAGTTTGATATGTTTAGTCTTTGACTATCGAACCTGCATAAAACGTGTTAGTAGTTTCATTTGTTGTCTTTGTCATGCGTAATGCCAAGGCGTTGCACAAAGAATTAGTAACAAAGAAAACCAGAATGCAAGAAACAGAATGAAAACCAAAAAAAAAATTTATTTATTTTTTTTTTTTTAACACAAGTGCAAATTGCCTTAACACAGGCGCAGAACCCATAAAGTTGCACCTGTGTACCTTACACAGGCGCAGAAGTGCCCAGAAAGGTCTGAATTGCTCTGTTTCTTGGATTTTCACCTGCAAATCAACTCAAAATGCACTCAAAAGCATGATTAAATGGTTAGTTCACATCGGGTTCACCAATTAATGTGGATAGGAAATGTGGAAATCATCAAAGCATATCAAAACTAATCTAGCTCAATCACGAAAGCTCAAATGCAATGATCAATCCTAAACACACTCAATAAAGACATGAAAATAAAACATTCAAAACTAAAGACTATGCAAACCAAATGTAGATCTGAATGCTTCCTTCATGCGGCTCCATTGTCCTTCTTTCTTTTCCAAATAGCCTTTGTTTATTTTGTGGATCTCACCTTCAAGTGCATACACATGAGATGAAATCAAGTAGACAAGATTATGGCGCAAGAGTACTCGAAGCGTGATTGTTTTGACAAAGTGATTAGAAATTTGATAATCTGATTCATTCGATAATGTGATTCGGGACCAAGGATTTTGATTGAAGAAAATCATCCAATTTATAGATAAATTGGAGAAAAGACAAGATTAGCATGACATTGATATTTTGGCAATTGATTTCGAAAATGGCACAATTGAGTGGAAAGAGGAAGGTTATGACACCTTCTATGTCATGAATTATGACATATTTCCAATGCAATGGTTAGAGGACTAAAAGCTTATGACATCTTGCTATGCCAAGAGTATGACGCATGAGAAATTCATGCTTCCGCCGAAGCACAAAAATAGGGAGAAACTAGAGAGAAATTAATTAGGTGGAAATTAAAATTAGGAAATTAGAAAATAGGTGGAAATTAGGAATTAGAAATGATGAAATTAGAAAATTAGGTAAATTGGAAAATTAGGTAAATTAATTAATAATTTGTCATTTATTAATTAATTCACAAAAAGAGGAATAATTAGCCAATTAAATGAACATTTAATTGCGATGAGAAGACTTAGGATAAATAATTTATTAATCCTAGAGGGAGAAATGACAAACAAGGTTAAATGATTAAATCATGAAACCCTAGAAGATGAATTAGCAATGCAAGGATGACAATTAGGTCTTGACAAGAGATAATTAATGTCGATTTGATTTGATCATGATTTTGAATTAATAAATGATTTGATTGACAAAATGCGCCAATTGACAAGGAACAATGACTAATTGATCCAAATTGACATGATTGAGAGGGATGACGATCGACGACAAATTGATCGCAAAATGACAAAATTGACAAGAGGATAAGGATCGATGACAAAATAGATGACAAGATTGAAAAGGACCACGATCGATGACAAATCGACCGCATGATGATAAGATTGACAAGAGGACAAAACCCTAATTAGGATTGACGATGTCCAAAATGATGACAAATAAGCACGCACATTGATGCGACAGGATAATTTTGACCAAAATCATGACTGAAGATTGTTGCCAACAAGACCGAATTCGAAAGCGAGACGATTGAAAAATGCAGAAGAATGACTCGATGCTCGCAAATGATAAAGACCAAGTGCGAATCATAGGAGAAATGTTAATGTGATGCAAAAAACCTAAAATGAGGCAATGCGCAAATGTTAAAGCATGACTCCGCAAGCGTTGACCATTTTTAGGTGCCTACAGTAATACTTTTTTATAAAGCTCCACTTATTGTTGAGGAAGAGGGAATTCGTGCAGATCTTTCCATTTACATGCATTAGTCTCATTTTTTCTTGTAATCTCCACATAGTTTTGCACTTTGTTTCCCCATCTCTCCTCAATGGCACATTTGACTTCCTCCAAACCCACAACATCAACCAAAATGGGAAATCCTTCGCTTGAATCCTTCCAAAAGTCAGCTTTATCGCCTTTCCACAGTTGTCAAGTTATTAGTAATAAGAGTTCTACAAGACATCATGAAATTCCATATTGCAGAGCCTCTTGGTGGGTTTTGTATTGTGAAGATGTGATCCCTCTCTTGAGAGTCCAAATATTTAGACCTCAAGATCTTGGCCCATTTCTGATTGGGGTTTGCACACATAATCCATATCAATTTTGCACCCATCGCCTCATTGAGTATGCTCTGATTTCTCAACCCCACACTGCTAGTCATTTTTGGCTTACAAACTTTATCCCATGGCATCAACGAGAAATTTTTGTCTTGCTCACTCTTTCCATTCCAAAAGAACTTTCTCATTCATTGATTTATCACACATATAATTTTCTCAGGAATCTTTAAACATGTCATTGAGAATATGGGTATAGCAGATACTACAATTTTAAGCATCAGGAGTCTACTAGTTGATGTGAGCCATCTACTCTTCCAACCCTCAAGTTTCCCCACACAACTATTCACAAGATTTTTCTAAACTTTAGCTTTACAAGCACCAACAAAAAGAGGAGTACCAAGAAATCCTCTAAGAAGATTTCCCATTTTAATGTCCAGAATTCTTACAATGTCTCTCTATTTTGCTAGGTGTGTGTTAAAGAATAAAACTTCAAACTTCAACCAATTTACTTGTTACCTTGAAGCATCACAATAGCTTTTTAGGGTCATCTTGATGCACCTAACTTCCCTTAAAGATGATTCCCCAATTAGGATTGTGTCATTAGCAAATTGTTGGTGAGTGATTGCCTCCATTCCCACTACAATTTTCACACCTTTCCACTTACCCTTCAATCTCAGGTTCTGAATCACTCTTCTTAATGCTTTTACCAAAATGATGAAGAGGAAAGGTGACAAAGGATCTCCTTGCCTGAGACCCCTTGAGATTTGAAAGAAACTTTGCGGGCTTCCATTTAAAAGAATTGAAAACCACGAGGAGTTAATACAACTTTTAACCCAATCAACCCACTTGGAACAAAAACCAAATTTCTCCATAATCTGCACTAGAAGTTGTCTATCCACCATGTCATATGCTTTTTTAATGTCTAATTTTATAAGCATTCAATCTAGTTTTGACTTTTTCATTTTATGGATTGCCTCATGGGCAATAATTATGCCCTCTACAATTGAACGATTGGGCACAAAACCACTTTGCTCTTCAGAAATCAAATATGGTAAAATTGGCTTCAATCTTTGCACCATTACTTTAGCAATAACTTTGTACACCGAGTTACAAAGAAAAATAGGGCGAAAATCCCCAAAGGATTTCATATTCTCAATCTTTGGGATCAAAGACACCAAAGTACAATTTATCTCTTTCGGCACCACAGATTCCACCCTAGATTCTTCCACCGCTTCCCTCAACTCTCGCCCCACCAAATCCCAGAAGGATTGGAAAAAGAAAGCTGGGAAGCCATCCGGCCTTGGGACCTTGTCTCCCATCATCAAGAAAACAACCTTTTTGACCTCCTCTAAAGTGACTGGATTACACAAAAGTTCATTCTGTCTATCAAAAATTAGATTGGGGATGTCATACATGAGTTCTACACTATGATTCGCATTATTACCACCAAAGTCCGACAATAATTCTTTGAAATAATCATAAGAAAATTTTCATTCTTGTCCTTAATTTCAATAATTTTATTCCATGATCTCTTTGCCTTTACTGAATTGTGAAAAAATTGTGTGTTGCAATCACCCTCCTTCATCCAACACTCCTTCGACTTTTGCCTCCAAAATACCTCTTCCTGGGCCAGAATTTCATCATACTTAGATTTCAAATCCTTTTCTCGCCAATAAATCTCCTAAGACATCACTACAACCATAATACCATCTTGCACACTAGAGAGATTTTCCTCAATATGATTCTTCTCCTCAAAATTGTTTTCAAAACTGATTATGTTTCATTCCTTAAGTTTACCTTTAATGTATTGAAGTCTTTTAAGGAAAATAAAGTCTTTCTTACAAGTCACTATGGGAGCTTCCTTCCACCATTGTACTATTAGCTCTCTATTTAGTCTTTCAATATTGTTGTTATCCATTTTCACCATATACATTTTCGCACGCACGGTGGGACATAGATTTTTCTTAGATCTGTATTTTTTGCAGATTTTTCTAACCCTATATTGTTGTTTTGTAAAACAATTTGGAGAATAACCTTGTGCAACTAGGGTTTTGGACACAAAATCAAGATCTTGGAGAGATTTGATCATATCTCACAAACGACTTGGAAATTTTGTACCAATTTTTTTTGGCAGGTTCAAGATAGTATCAAAAGCTCTCAAAGAAAAATTTAGATCTATTGGAGCATATTTTAATTTTCTATGATTTTTTTATGAAATTTCATAAAAAATTAATTTTGAGAGCAACTGAGCGAATTTTTTGGATTTTCTTACATTTTTAGAAATCTCCCATAATTATACACAGGATATATTCTTTGTGATTTTAATTTTGATGCAAAATATTTTCCTAAAAATCGGATCTTTAAAAATTAGGGTTTTTCCTTATTTTGATCAGATCTCACAAATGACTTCGAATTATGGTATCAAAATTTTTTTGTAGGTCAGGAAAATTATCAGAAGTGTTCAGTAAAACTTTCAAATTTTTTGGATCAAAGGTTCACTTTATATGAATTTTTTATGATTTTTCATAAAAAATTAATTTTGAGAGAAAATGTGCGAATTTTTTGGATTTTCTTACATTTTTGGAAATCTATCAGAATTATACATAGGATTTTTTCTTTGCCATTTTAAATTTGATGTAAAATAATTCCTCAAAAATCAGATCTTTGAAAATTAGGGTTTTGCATTATTTTACTCATATCTCACAAACTGCTTGGATTTGTTGCAGAAATTTTTTTATACAAGTTTGGAAGACCATCAGGACTGTCCAGTAAAAATTTTAGATTTTTTGGATTGGTTTTGCATTTTATATGAATTTTTTATGATTTTTCATAAAAATTAATTTTTGGAGCAAATTAGCAAATATTTTGGATTTTCTTACATTTCTGGAAATCTCTTGAAATTTTACAGGTGGTCTTTTTTTATGATTAATCAGACCTTTTAATTGGTCAACAAAACGCATAGTTGAAGGCCCCTATTTCACAAAGTCTTTTGGATCTAAAATTTACCTAACTTGTGTGCTTGCAGGAAGGTGTGATCATTTGAAACAATCCAAACTACTAACAAATCTTTGTTGCAGGACCTTGACAAGGATTTTCTTTTGATCTTTATTGTGTGCCTTGTTTTCATGGATTAGCAAACACTTCAATGGGTGCACTAAAATTGAACCAGTGTCTTTTGTGTCTTGGGCAATAGGCTCTTTTTGTTTCATCTTTAGAGGGTCTGTCTCCCCATGTGGACATTAGGACTACTAGTGAGGAGAGAATGACCCAAGTGGTAGCGAGGAAAAACCACCTCTTCCGAACCACTATAAACAACTGTATTCATGGTGAAAACTATGGATAACGTGTGCTGATTAGTTCATATCGACACTATGTCTCCCCATAAACCCATTTGATCAAATTTATTTGATCATTTGTAGGGCGTAACCCCTACCGATTGGGAGCCTTCTGTATTTACAGAGCTGAAAGTGTCGCATGTATCGCCACACGAGCAGATGCCCTTACTAGCACATTTTTGTTTTAGAAGCCAAAATCCTTCTAGTTGTTGGGGCAGGAGGTCGGACCTCTGGTAGCGGCCCACACACATATGGTTCTTAGTAGAGATACAAAGTTCGCCACAGGGAGTTTTTGTGGGCACTAATGTTTGGCTACCCCGAGAAGTGAGTTTCGAGGGTGCATCCAGTGGGGTCAAGCATCTAAGTATCCGCTCTGAATAGCGTAGCCTCGGGGGAAACCCCATGTGGGATCAACAACTATTGTCCTGGCCAACCATAAGAATTGTGCTTGTCTTATTTTGAACAATCAAATATTCAAGACCAAACATCAAAACATTGTGTCTTTTGTGTCTTCAAGTGTATGCAAAACAATTTTACATCAAACAACACACTTTTCTTGGAGTCATTTTGAGTCTAAACACTTGCAAACATTGAGTCCTCATCAGCACTGTGTCCTCTTGTCATGAAAAATAGTCAAAAATTCAGATTTGGTCACAACAAACAACTTCACAAATTGGAAAAATTTACAATCCAACAAACAAGAGCAATCAGTTTCAGAATTCTTGAGCTTCCTAAGCTATCTCTTTAGGTTTTCATCTAGAATTCAACCTGTCTTTGGGTCTCACAAAGTTCATCATTGCTTTACACCTTACATTACATTCACATTTGTCTAAACTTGAGTCAAAAGGCCACTTTCTTGTCCTCATCATACTTTGTCCACACATTACATACAACAATATTTTGTTAAGTGGTCCCTCATCAAGGTCTATCACCTTTGGGTCTCATTTGGTCTTACTTAGAGTCAAGGTCAACTTACCTCATCAAGAGAAACTATCATCTCTTTGGAAGTCACACCTACTCTACTACATACATACTTGGTCTTACACTTTGGACATTGCAAGTACACCTCAGATTCATTTACATTCCATCCAACTCTTGGTCTTCCATAATCTTTCCATTTTCATCTAGTCTCACACATCTTGGTCAATACCTAGTTCATGGTTGAAATTTGTTCCCAAAAATCTAGGAGAGAAACTAAAGAGGCTCAAGAGTCCGCAAACATGAGTTCCTATGAATATGACAATGATATCTTTTTCAATTCTGATCATACCACATTACCTGACATGGATGCCTATAGAAACATTTCAAATGTTGAGAACATGGACACTATAAACAACAATGATACACACAATGACAGTATGGACAACTTTTCCGTGCATTCAGAAGTGGAAGACACCATCATGGATCCTCATTTCAATAGATTGGTTGAGGAAATAATGAGGAGAGATAGACAATACTTCTTACAAGTGATGGCACAAAGTGGAGCCAAGATCCCTCATGATTTTGACATGTCTCAAATAATGGAAAATCGACCTTTGCAACAACCTCACCTCAATATGGATCAAAGGAGGCCTAATAGTGGAGGCAATAGAGGACCACATCTTGTGCCTAAATCAAGCATATGATACTCAACTTCGTAGACCATTATGGAAGTCTTATGAAAAAAAATATACTCAATCACATACCAATGCTAAGGACCAACCACCAAAGCAATTGGGTATTCAAAAGCATGCTCAAAATTTGGACACAAGGAAACCCTACGTCAAATTTGGGGGCAACACACTAGAACAAACTCATCACATGCCTATAGAGTATGGTATACATGGACAAAGCAGATATTCCATTCCTCACCATGACTCTATACCAAGTGGTCCATATACGTAGCATCATTATAGACCTCCTCCATATGAACATGTGTATGATCAATATCATCCATATATGCAACATGCTCCTCCTCCACATGATGCTTCAAGCATGGGGTATGGTCCAAGAAGTCGATCTCCACCTAAGAACAATTTGGAACAACAAATTAAGGACTTACAAAAGAAAATGGAGGACATAAATACACCAAAGCCAACTTACACAATGAGAGACATATGTCCCTATCCATTTGACAAAAGCATTCCAATGCCTCCATTTCCTACACACTTTGTGACACCTAAGTTTGATAAGTACAAAGGAAAAGGGGATCCTAAGGCACACATAAGATAGTTTTTCACAGCTTGCATTGAGGTAGCAACAGAAGAGACATATTTGATGAGATTATTCCCACAAAGCTTAGGTGATTAAGCTAGGGAATGGTTCTCCCAACTTCCACCTGGTATTAAGTCATGGGGTGACTTAGCTGAGGCATTTATCCAACATTTCTCATACAACATAGAGAAAGACATATCAGTCACTACTTTGTGCAACACCAAACAAAAGGATGGAGAATCTTTTTCATCATTTTTACAAAGATGGAGAAATCTAGCCAGCAGATACTCTTGTGAAATTCCACAAAAACAAATGGTAGAAATGTTCACCCAGAATGTTAACAAGGACATTGGTTATGACCTAAGAAAAGCTTGTTTGTCCACCTTCAAGGACGTCATTGAAAAAGGATTAGCAACAAAGATGGTCCTAATTGAACAAGGAGTCATTAAGATATTCAAGGAAAACAAAGATGACTATAAAGGAAAAGATAAGCCAAGATTTTGGAACAAAAACAAGAACACAATCAATGATGGTGTTGTTGATGCCAATACAGTGCGACCCAAAATCATTTTTTCGGGATCAAGCTCTACAAACAATCAAGTGAATACTCAAACAACTTCAAAGTCACGAAGGAAGTACACTCCATTGGGAGAACCACTTGAGTCAGTTTTCAAGAAGCTAGTGGCAAACAAAGTAATCACTATTCCAGATTTTCCTCCATATGAACCAAAGGTTAAACCAAATTGGTGGAATGATGATGAGTATTGTGAATTTCATAAGAGCAAGGGCCACAAGATAAGAAATTGCCATCGACTAAAGAACGTCATACAAGATCTCATTAATAGAGGTGACATTGATATTGAAGGGCATTCATCCAATCAAGAACATGAAATGTTTAAAGAACCATTCCCAAAACATGACAAGGAAAAAGCTAAAGCCACAGATGACCAAACCAACTATACCAAAGCATCCTATAACTATGATTCAACTATCAATCACATTTCGATGGACAATTATGTCTCTACCATTATCATCAAGGACAAAACGCCTAAGAATTCTACCCAAAGACCCAAGATTGTCCTAAAAGGCATTGGATCTTCTTCTAAACCTACGTCTGAATGTAATGTTACAACTCGTCGAGGTAAATTCACTTTGCAAGGCTCTCCAGCTAAAAACAACGCTTCCTCATCAACCAAGTTTGAGTATGACATTGTAGAACAGTTGGGGAAGACACCCGCAATTATCTCAATCCTTTGGCTCTTACGCATATCCCCTGCACATAAAGCTATTCTTGACAAAATCTTAAGAGACACTGTTGTCCCTACTGATTTGAACGTGGACCAGTTTCAAGCCATGGTGGGATACCTTTCCATTCCACATTCCCTTACATTCATAGAAGTTGATGATGCCTCCGTAAGTCAGCCACATAACGCACCTTTACACATTGAAGCCTTCATACACAAACATCGAATAAAACGAGTCCTGATAGATGGAGGAGCTGGTCTAAACATTTGTACATTGAGCACTATTAAACAATTGGGATATTCTGATAAAGCTGTGAATTCTACAAACAAAATTACCATCAAGGCATATGATGATGAAGAGCATTCATCCAAAGGCACAGTCACCTTGCCTCTCAGAGTTAGGCCAGTTACGAAGGATGTGGTTTGTCAAGTCCTAGACCTGGATCTCACATATAATATATTACTAGGACATCCATGGATTCATGAGATGAGCGAAGTCCCATCTACATATCATCGATGTATCAAGTTCCCACACAATGGAGTTGAAGTGACCGTTAATGGTGATCCAAATCCATTCATATATTGCAACAATCTACGACCTAGATCAGAAATAGCAATACTAGTCAATCAAGAGGCTATTCCATCCTCGACATATGTGGATCCAAAATCCTTGAAACCTTCGGCATCAAAACAAACAGAGCTCAAAGAAAAGTTCAAGTTTAAAGACCTGGGATGTGGTGAGTATATCTTTCATGTTGATCAACTCCGATTATCTCCTAAGGTATTCAATCAATAGGAACAATCTACAAACAATTTTCAATGCCAAGGAATTGGGTGTGAACCACCTAGTGTTGTGGCTATTAAGTCTGAATGCAAATCTCCTCTAGTGGTGCAAGCATCTCTTGATATCAATAGTCCTAAGAGTGGTTCTAGCAAAGAATCTATTGAGCGTATCGCCAGCCCTCTTGAGAACTCATATAGCCTTACCATTTCATCCACACATTCCATTTCCAGTCCTCTCCCAAACTTGGATCAACAAGAATCACAAAAGCCCTTACTCACCAGGGATCACAAATCAAGCTTTGAAAAGAAAAATCTAAAAGTCAAAAATAAAAAAAAGTCCTTTAGTCCAGATCAAAATCAAAATTTATTGGACTTTGCAAAAATCAAAGTCAAGGATGAAAATCCTATGAACAAAAAAGAACAAGAGTTGATCTCCCCTAATACCAAAATAACTGGGGGCAAAAATTCTACAATTTCAAGTAAAAAAGAATACTTGTTGATCCTAAATCTCCAACATGTCATGATACTTTCACTTCTTTTCGCAATCATAAGCCTTCATAACTCATCCACTTGTTTCACACATCCATTCCCTTTTGGCGATACATCATGGACCTTTAATGGAGCTTCCTCGAAGGACTTTGTTGTCAGGGATGCCCAGACTTCTTTAGGTGACACGCATATGGGAAAACATAGTCCACACACTAGTAATTCTATCTCAATTCCTTTATCAAGGAAGACAGTCACTCAAGCTACACATCATTCAGTCAAGGAACGACACAACTACAATCATAAAGTCAAGCCTTGCACATTTAAGGTAGGGAACTTAGTTCTTAGAGAAAATCCTAAAAATCAGCAAGACAAAGAGAAGAAGGGCAAGTTCGAACCAAATTGGCTTGGTCCTTACATCATTATGACAACATATGGATTTGGTGCATATCAGTTCTCAACCACAGAGGGTGAACCTTTGGAGGATCCTATCAACAGCATGCACCTTCGTAGGTTTTACACATAGCTCTTCCGAGTATCCTATTGGACATGTGATGGTATAATCTTTGTGATTTCATTTGATTTGCATTGTCTTAGGTAATCTTCATATGTTATGGTGGAACTTTGTTGTTGTTAGGCTAGGGTTTTTGTGGTTGAATCTATTTAGTTTTTCAATATTGTTGTTATCCATTTTCACCATATACATCATGAAACATCTCATCACATAGAAACATACATCATGAAACATCTCATCACATAGGTATGCATGCATATAGCTACCGCAAAGATGAATCATCTCATATATATAATCATAAGTGTCATGATACAATGATGTCATTCCATCTCTCAACCACATTTTCTCGAACTTGTACGGGCATCTAACTGGAACACCATCCAACTAAAAAATTAGCTCCACAGGGAAATGATCTGATGTTGTCAAAGGTTAGGGGTTTTACTGCCTAATTTCCTCCCGCAAAAAACCTATCTAGTTTTTTTACAATGTACCCTACTCCCCACCTCATGTTGGATCATGTAAAAGCACCATTGTTTGTTTTAATTTCCCACAAACTATTACTAGTAAAAAAGTTCTGATAATATTTTTGAGTACCACCCAACTCCATCTCCCTCTTGATTTATCCACCAGTTCTAAGGTGGTGTTAAAGTCACACCCCCCTCCCCCTCCCTAGAATAACCAAAGCATCATTTAGATCTTTTAATACCTCTAAAACCTATCTCCAAACCTCAAGCTTCTTCTTATTCAAAATTGGGTCGTGAATATTCATCACAAAAATATCACAATTAAGGCTGAAAGAATGAACCTTAACTAGTTTCCAATGTTTAGCTAATTGCCAATCTTTTAAATTCATAGTGACGGGATTCCATAAAAATCCAAGCCTCCCAGCAACACCAACCACTTCAACAAAAGAGCCTTTCCAACATCTCCAACACCTGAGTAAATTTTCAACTTCAAAACTCCCTAGTTTTGATTATTGAATTAATCAACAATAAATCAAGTCGTGTTTGGTCAAAGCTCTTTCCTTTAAAAGTGAAACAGACTCGTGCCAGGCTTAACTGTCAAGAAAAAAGAAAACCACATGAAATAGACTCGTTCCAGGCTTAACTGTCAAGAAAAAAGGAACCCACATGTTCATCAACGACAGTGGGATTTTACCTTGGATTTTCCACTTAACTTCTCCAACTTTTTGGGTCGCTATTCTTTTGATTTTACTTTCTCCCATTTGCCATTTTGATCTTTCGACAGACTCTCATACTCTTTGAAAGCATTGGTGGGTTTATTCCAACCCCAACTCTGCGACGACCCTCAAACTGTTTTTGCCCCATGCCGTTCCAAAATAGAAATTTCTATTCTGATCCTCTCAAATCCAAACCCAATTGGGTCGTTTCCAGGTTGTAGAAAAAGATTTCCTCTGGTTTTGGTCATCATTCCTCTATTTGAAGCCTTTGAACTCTCTTGGTTGCAACCCTAGTTGTCGCCTCATCGCCATTCTCCCCCCGCCTATCGGCTACATATCATTCAAGAGAGATTCAAATGTTTTAAATCAATGATCTATGAACTTCATATGTTAGGTAGAATTTTAAGTTGAATTCTTTTCATTATTTAAGTGTGGAAGAAGTCACTTTCGATTTCATGATAATTGATTAATAGATAATTGCCTTTATTTTAAGTTCAAGTATTTTTTGAATAAAATACATTTTATATCAATCTAGAGATAAAATAATATATTTTATGTTTTTAATAAATTTTAAAGTTGATGGTGATAAACATAAATACGAATATATTGAAATAAATTGAGATGAGTTAGGAGATGCTTTAAAATTGATATAAAGAGAATTTTGATTATTCTAATATTGTGAAAGGGACAAAAACTTAAAATTTAGAAGTAGGTGATTGAAAAAAATTGAAAAACGAATTACATAATTAAAATTAAATATAATTTACCTTTTTTTATTAATTTATTTTATTTTTAATTAACAATTTTTGTATAATTTATTTTCATTTTTAATATTTTATTTGAAATATGGTTTTACTTTTTAAAGTTTAATTTATTTTCATAATTGTTTCTTATTTTTAATATTGAGTTTATCTTTCGTAATATTATTTGTAATATACTAATTATATTTTTAAATTTTAAATTTTCTTAAAATTTTAATTCTAATTAATTAAAGAATTACTTTTACATTTTAATTTAATTATTAGTTAATAAATTTAATATGTGTTATTAATTTATAGAATTAAAGAATTACTTTTACATTTTAATTTAATTATTAGTTAATAAGTTTAATATGTGTTATTATTTTTTAAATTATTATTTGGATTTTGATATATTCTAACTTTGCATTTAATTTATATTTAATTTTGAAATTTAGCTTTATTATCTTCCACTATATCTCTATAGACCTTAATATCTTTGATTACTTGTAAACTCGAGTAAAATATAAAATTAACATTAATTTTTTACCATTATTCAATTTAATATTTAAATTGAGCAAATTATGCTTGCTTAAATGATTGTGGTTTTATAAATGATTATATTTTGAATATAATACAAAATATGTAAGACTCAAATAATTTTTACTATAATATCACCTCCTTTATCTGTCATTCTTGCCCCCACTATCTCTATCTTCCCATCTTTGATGAGCTCCCTCTCTATCTATATATCCCTTTCGCTATCTCTCTATATATCACTCGCTATATATTTATCTATCTCCCCAACTTCCCCCTCTCTCTCTCTATATATATATATCACCCCTTCTATCTCTCTATATCTCTACAATCTATATCACTCCCTCTCCCCCTCTATATCTTTTTATATCTTGATCTCTCCATATCTCTATCTTCACATCTATATATATCTTTATCTCTCCTCTCCCTCCTCTTTATCTCCCCATCTTAATCTTTATCTCTCCCTCTAACTCTATCTATATCTCTATCTATTTCTCTCCCTCAATCTTTGTATGTGCATCTTCCTCTCTCCCCCTCTATCTCTAGACATGACTCTCTCTTTTCATCAATCTATCACTCTCTCTCCCCCTCCCTCTTTCTAGACCTCCATAAATATATCTCTTTGCCCTTTTATCTCCATCCGTCCATATTTCTTCTATGATCTTTTCCTCTATCTCTATCTCATTATCTATCCACCCCTATATATCTCCCCCTACCTATATCCATATATCAATTTTTATCTCTATCTTTCTCTTTCTTTCTACTCTAAACTAACTGCACTATTAACAGGAACTGAATGCATTGTCTCCCTTGTTTTGAAGAGGCATTCGATTAAACTAGAATGAAGGTACTTGCCTCGTTGAACAAATAATTATGACTTCAAATTTGAAGTGTCATAAATGCACATTAAAAAACCATATATTTTCCGATGAAACAGAAACTTTATTTTCTAATTTTATATTTATTCATGACCGTGGATAATAATTTGTTTCTGCATGACATCACATTTGGAGTGTTCTAACTCCACGTGAAATTTCTCATATTTCCGCATAAAACAGAAATTTTATTTTCCAATTTAATATTTATTCATGGCCATGGATCCCAGTTGAGGTCCTTAAAACTTGATATATAATTCTTACTGAGAAAGATAAAATATTCAAACATCAAAATCAAGATTGAAGGTCCTTATTTCCATGGGTGAGAGTTCTACAATGTGTTCTCCATCCTTTAATGCATCTCTTCTAGGTGCTCCGGCGGATGAACCTGTATCCCCTTCAACTTTCCAATTCAAAGTTTTGATCTTTGATTTCTCTTGGACACCAGAGAGATTAAGCTCCACAATCTTTTTAATCTACAAAATTGTGAAAGAAAAGAAAAAAATTCCATTAATATAATAAATCAAATATGGTGAAATGAACTATCACTGAACTGTTATAAATAAATGTATCTTTCGTTGTAAACTGTTTGGACTATAATTCAAGCTATTGGTTTGATGGTTTTCTTCTGCTTGTATCTTCTTTATTTCCAGTAACAGTTATTTTTTGTATTGATCAAGATTACAAGAAAATAATAAGCAGTCAAAAGGAAGAACTGCACAGAAGGAAAGAATAAACTAAGAACGGTAATACTGAAACTAACCAAGACAGCTGAATCAATCAGCGCTCACAAACAATGAACAAAACTGTTTAACCAGACAGTTATCTTTTACTTACCTTTCAACCCCATTTTTAGGCATTCTACTATCTTCCTAGGTTTAAGGACTGGATTCAATCCCTCACCCACTGAGCGGCTCACATATAAGGAACTCTAAGCCTGTTGGGCTTTAAACCTTTATGATTACCTCTGTCTCAACTACTTGACTATAATCTGATGGACCTAGACAAAACTTCTTAAAATTTCTTTTAATATTGTTTATGGAAAATGCTAAAAATGCTATCTAGAGACTTTTATAAAGGCCAAAGGAAGACAGTATCCAAAATTATGAACTCAATTAAATGGTCAAATCCATTGATATAAAAATCGAAGTAAACCTTATACGTACAGTCCAATTTGTATTAACATAATCAGATTTAGTTGCAGAAGAAAGTGCAGAAAAAGAATAGTGGCTGTTGTTATACCTTTCTCCCTGGAAATAAATTATGAATATCAACAGTTGCGGGCACCGACAACTTGACATTTTCACTAGCCTGTATGTAAGTATTCACAATAAAAGATACTGTGAGTTCTAAAGCTGCTTATCACCTATGAAAACAAGCTGCAAATTTTCAGACTTGACTGTTCATATGGGCTTGTATGTTACCTCATAAAGATGTGCTAAACGTAGCAAGGTTTGTCCATCTTCCAGTTCCTATGCAATTCAGTAACACGTGTATTTTGAAAAGCTATAAGAAAAGTAGTTATTCTTACTGTTTGCAAATCATTGTTAAAATCATCAGTTACACGAGAGTTACCTGTAGTGTGATGATGGCAACATTTGGCGGTAGTTCATACCCTTTTGCCAATGCCGAAAATTGAGGTTCCTTAATCTTAATTTCATCCTGCGATATTGAATGTTAAAACCATTTCTCAGTTCCTACAACCCATGTGCAAGGTAGCTTGAAAAGCATATAGAGTATCTGATGTATTCCTATTGTAAATACAATGTGTTCTAAATCCATCTTCTAGACAGATATTCTGCTGAAAGTTTCATATTTTTTCAACTTCAAAAGCACCAAATCACAAGTATATCCACAGTAAGAGCAACTAATGTAAGAACCAAAACTCAAGGCACTACAGATATAAGTAGTTTTCCTGTATCCTATCAGCACTAGCAAGGATCAAAATAAAAACCATGTAGCCAGCCAATGAACCAAACTGCTAGTGAACCATGCAGTGACGTCTAATCTCTTTACTCGCATTTTAGATAACATGGTTTTCTTTACATCAGTGAAAGCATTAACAAAAATGATACATGTCTATAAAGATGATGTGTGGAGAAATTGAGAAGCCCCTAAAACCAGTAAACATTTCAGAAACCCTCAATACAGTTCAACTGTTGACTGGCCAATAGATAAACCTAAAATATTTTCCAAGCACATGACCAAATGCTTTATTTCAAAAGACAGTACTATTTTTATGGAAATATTTACAGATTCAAGTCTTTCAGTTAGCTCAAAATGTCAGGCATAGGGCATCCAGTGAGCTTACTCCTACAGTTACAAAGAAAATTTGTAGAGGTAGAACTTCTCTCTGTCCCTTTGTACGTCTCCATTCTGAAGCTTGTTCTGTAGGATTTACATTCAGAAATATTTTACCTTGTACCTGCATCTCCAAAATAGTAAAAATAAGCCATCAAACATAACATAATAAAGGAAAATACAAATTCATCTTTGACACATAAGAAAAAACTTCAGAAATTTGTGTCATACAAATTTCTTGTTCTCTAACTTGTCACTCTCAGTTGATAATATTTGCACTAACGTACTTCATTTCTATGCTAATGAGCATATTCTAACTAATCAAACTTTTGTAGAAAGCTCTACATTATAAACCAGAGTTACCCGGGGACGCGTCCCCGACTTGAAAACCCCCGTCCCCGTCCCGGGGACGTTTCGGGGACTTGGGGACGGCCAAGGGACGTTTCCCCCCGTCCCCAAAATGGCCTGCTTTTTGAGGGGATGTCCCCGAAACGGGGGGACACCTGCCCTAGTTCTGGGGGACGTCCGTACATCCCGGGGACGGCTGGGGCGGCTGGGACGTCCCCAATCTGTCCCAGGGACACCCAGACGTCCCCCATATTTAAGGCCTTTAAAAAATATAAAAAATATTAAAAAAATGGAATTTTCAATTTTTTTTTTAAATTTTCTAATATTGGCCTTTTATTTATTCAAATTGTTATTATACTTTGCTTTTTTGTATTTAGTTTCTGTTTTACTGAGTACTATTTTGATTTTCATATTGTAATTGACAATGCAACTATATGGCAGCAGTGTAGCCTTTGGGCATTTTGACATTTTGTATGTTATTTCTTTAAAGTTTAATATCTATTATGATATGCATATTGACAATGTGAATGAACTGAAATTCTGATTTATGAATGCATAATTCCATATTGATATTGTCTATTGAGTATTAACAATGTTGTATGTTCAGAATTTACATTCTAAAATGTTTTCAACTTTTCATAGTATCATACACATGCTATATCCATGTTTTCATATGAATATATAATGTATATATGCATGCTTTATCCATGTTTTCATATGAACATTTAGAATTTTGAAATTTTCCTATATATTTTAAATTTTTCCTATATTTTATATAGCCGTCCCCTTTACCGTCCCCTGCCGTCCCCGTCCCCGTCCCGGAAACTCGGGGTAACTTTGTTATAAACCAAAATTCAGCAATTCTTCAATCACAACAATAATTATTCTCCAAAAATAAGATCAATAGGAATTGGAGATGGCTGACATTACCATGCACCAAACGCAACTTATAAACACATCATTTTGCAGAGAGTTAAATAAATCTGGTTTTCTGTGACCTTTCCTAGCTCGATAGCAAAGACCAACAGTTCGGATGATCTCAGAATTGTAAACAGGCACAAAATGTATCCAGTTAAAAATTACAAAAAGGGTTGCATGATGATGGTTGGAAAGAACTATCAAAACAGAATCAAAGAACAATGAGGGTCATCTATTGAAGGTTTGAGAAATGCAATATGGGGCAAAGAGTTGCAAAAAGTAAAACCTAACTAGATTAGGAAGACATTCAAAAGACGCCAGGATAACAAGTAACCAATGAATACAAAACTGAAAACACTTTCTACATTGTGTAAGAGATGGAAACAAAGGATGAAGAAAGTTCATGATCACATTTCTTTTGTTATACCACCGGGTTTTTCGATTAAGTTTATATGACATTGAACCAATGGTCTATCAATTGACCCATTTTAATGGGAATACCCAAAAAAGTAGGAACCCTAGAGAATTGATGTAGCGCATTGTTGCATATTGGCATTTCAATGTGCACATAGAACCAGAAAAATTGCACCATACTTGCATATCTAAATTCTTAGATGTTTACTTCCATTCTTATTTATTATGAGGTTTTGAGATTGTAGAGAAATGTCTATAGTATATTAAGGACTTGCAAAGCACTTTATTTCCATTCTATTCATATTTGAATTTTTAATCTTGGGCATAGACCTATACAAATTCACTGGTGTTGTGACGTTTTCACACATTGCCCCATTGCAAATGGGGACCCCACTTTTTTTTGCTTTCTAGGTTAGTTGTGGTGTCTTTAGCTATTAGCCTTTCACTTGGAAGAGGTGTAGCATCTTAGGTGGCCAAGAGGTAATCAAGTCATGTCTCTCTCTTTAGGATGAAGTGAGGTCAATTAGTTCTCAAGGCTTCGGAAATGAATGACTCATGATGATCATTCCATTTGATCATCATTTACTTGCCAAATCAGAAATGAAGTGTTGAAATTTGGCTAAGACAAATCATTTTGGAGAGTCTAAATTATCATGAAAAGGCTCGAGGAAGTGATGAAGTTAATGAAGTTATCATTTTGGGAAGATTTCCAATGAAGGCCCAAAAGCATGACCTAAGGATTGAGCATTTCTGATGAAGACTCCAAGACATGACCTAAGGATTGAGCATTTCCGATGAGGCCTCCAAAGCACAACCTAAGGAATGATGACTTCCAATAAAGCCTCCAAAGAATGACCTACGGCTTTTGATTTCCAATGAAGTCTCAAATCCACAAACTAAGGAATAAGACTTCCTTTGATGCCTCAAATCCATGAACTAAGGAATAAGACTTCCTTTGATGCCTCAAATCCACGAACTAAGGAATTGAGCACTTCCGATGAGGCTCTTAAAACACGAACTAAGCATTTCCACTTCATGTCAACCTTCAAAAGAACGACCTAAGGATTTCGACTTCCTACGACCCCCCAAATGTGTGAACTAAAGCCTTGTACACTTCTGTTGCTTAAGGATGATCATGATCTTGCTAGAATGTTGCTAAGAGGTTATCAAAGGGCTTGATCCATGGCAAGATAAGAGAGCGAATGAAGTAGCAAGTCGATCATCACTTCCTTCCATTTCCACTTCCTTTGCCACTTGGAACCAATGCAAATCGGGCCTGTCTCAGACCTGAAACCTATCAAATCAAATCAGGCATATAAAGTGAGAAATCAAACATAAATCAAGCCTGAGACACAAAATCAAACTTAAATTGATGAGAATTAAGTCAAAAGGAGAGAAATCAAACTCAAAATCATATGTTTCCATGATCAAAAAATTCATTTCCAGATTTATAGAAGGTAGTAGGAAGCTTGATTAAGTGCTTTTTACAATGTTATGACTCAAATTATGTTTGTTTCTAGGTTTGATGCAAGGGGGATGATCATGCAAAGGAATGTGAAGAGGGTCAAGACTTCAAGGCGTGGAAGGAACATCAGCTCACTTACAACATCAAGATTTCACCACATATGCAAAGAACATGATCAGCATGATGAGACATTGCAGCACTTCAAGTATCAAGCTTGTACAAGGCAGCTGATAGGATCATCATCACAGACTATAAGGCAAGAATAGAGAAGAGATTAAGGGGAGCACAAGAAGACTCCAGGCTTGGAATGAAGGATTTCCACCACATGAAGAAGGTAATATTATACAATGAAGATCAATGCATTCAAGGGAAGAAGGAAGGATCAAGCATAAGCATCACAAGATCTACATCAAATGCAACACTAAGGCGGAATTCCCAAACAAGAAGATGAAAAGTGAGATGATCAAGAAGAAGTATAACCACACACTTGTGATGAGTTACAAAGATCAAGCAAGCTAAGGTGGCGTCTAGTCATCACTTAGCCAATCATATTATTTTGGGCTAAGGCGTCCAAATTCAATGTACCTAACTCATCCAACAAAGAGATAACTACCACATGTGGCCACAAAGTTCAAAGTACCTACCCTCACCATCTATTGGTTAGATATTCAAAGGAAATGTGTCATATATTACGTAAATCTATCATTGGTCAAGCACTAAATGCTTTGTAATGGGTGTAACACACCCTAATTAGGGTTTCTATCTTTCAATCTTGGCCAATGACTGTGAATCAATCTAAGCCACTCAATGTAATGAGAGTACTATAGAAGGCTCCACTCTTTCATTTCTAATTGTTAATAGTTAGTCGTTCAGCAATAGTTAAGTGTTCAATAGTTGATAGATGTTAGATAGCTAGAGTAGAGTAGGAAGAGAAGGAAAAGATTGTTGCCAAGACTTTGTTGTAAGAAGCATGTAAACTTCATTGAAGATATGATGAAATTCATATGTTGACTTAGCAATTTGCATGGTCTCTATTTCTCATTTAATTTTCATGTTATTTAGATGAATGGAAAAACTTTGTGCAAGATCAATGGTGAAATTTGTACATCCATACTACTAACACCTTGCTGATTGTAAAGTGTCTTGCATAGTCAACTAGATCCATCTTAGCCAAGCTTAACTTCAATTGTTACTTCTTCATCAATATGCATCGTCTAGATGGTATCTATGATTGTAGTGGTGATTTGAAAATCATCAAGCTATCCCTAGAAGATCACACTAGCCTTGTGGAGATGTTCATTGCATGTCATAGCAAAGATTAGTTGAATTTCATCAAAGATTGTCCATTGCTCTTGCATTCTTAGGATTAGATTAGCTTTCTCAACCCTCATACTTTTTCCTTTTTTAAGTTAAGTGAAATTCCATGTTCCAGCTACATTCAAGCATTCAAGATCCAATGTAAGTCCCCCTTGTAATTCTAGCAAAATCACATCAAACAACTAAGTCTATCCAAGAGCATGTCAAGAACTGACATTCGAAACCGTGGAGTCATCCCATTTGATTATGCAGCTTAGCATTTGGGAGGATTTTGTTCAAGAGAGGATAGAATACTTATTATTTTATTTTGTGCTGCATAGTGCGTAAAAACACCATCAACAACTTGCATATAAAGTAGAGACCAATTAATCAGACCATCCACCACTTTGTTTCTCTCTCTGGGTATATGGCTGAATTGCACATCTTGAAATTGATCCTACAACCCTTAATCTTCAACACTTTTGAGCAATCCTCCAATTAGGACTCTTGACTTTTTCTGGATCCAACAACAAGCTAACAACTACCTTAGAATCTAATTCAATTTGGAGTTTTAGCCAACCCCATTTCAAAGCCTCTTGCATTCCTATTGGGATTAAAGTGTCTCAACCTTTGCAAATCCTAACATTGTTTTTGGTTTATTTATTTATTATTTTATTTATTTTTTGCCTACAAATGTCTAGTCATCTAGTGGGACCCACAGGCTTGGTGGCATCCTACTTGGCGATGACTACATGACACATTTTGCACATGTGGAGGTAGGCATCCCACTTTGAGGATTTTGAGAAGTGTCAACCTATGACAAATTCCATGACATGTTGGACAAGCGGCAGGAGATACTTTTTGCGTGGAGAAGATGGGTGCCCGAGTTGGGTTATGATGAGTTGTAAGAGAATAAGCTAATATTAGTCATTTATGACGGATTCTCTTACAGCTGTAAGTGTTGTAAGTTATTATGGTTGTAAGATGCGTAAGAGCATTTGTCATACCTCCACATATTAAATTTTGGGTGCCCAACTTAGGAGGTTTGAATGGGGAGTCATTTGGAGGTGTACATGTGCCATTTGCATGCTTTTGGGTGGCCGAAAAATAGGGCCAAATGCTTTGCACGACCCCATCTTGTAACTTCATCTAGAAGCTTCCTCTTGAGTTGTATTTCTCTATAAAAGGTAGCCTTGGAGAGTAGGAGTTATGTTAAGTTTGCAGGTGAAGTGTTATGCTGCTGGAATTAATCCAAATTGTGGGTTGTAGTTGTAGGCTCCTATTGAAGAAGCTAAGTGTTGATATTGTTTTGTAAGAATTTGATTATTGGAATACAAAGTACTGTGCTTTATTGAGTGTGGGGTTTTTCACCTGAAAGGGTTTTCCCCATGATATATCTTGTGTTCATTGTGTTTATCTTTATGCATGTTTATTATCTACTTGTGAATGTGTTTTTGATTCTGTAATAGAAGATTTCTAAAGAAAATTTGCACTGTCTCCCCCACTAGATTAGTGGTAAGAAGCTTTTTCCGCACCTTAGCTTCCTTTCAATTCCTTCATACACAGCTTAGATCTCTTCTCCATTATTGATAGTATTACCCAATTTTTCAGCAAAGAAAAAAAGCACTGTTCTATAAAAGGTTCAACCAATGCCTCCCATTGTTGCGAGACCTGGATTTCCCCTCGATGCTCCATCAATATTCAATTTCCCATACTCCACTGGGGGAGCTATCCATTGCCCATCCCTCTTGACTTTCTTTTTGTGCCAAAACTAACAAACTTGACTGTCTAGGTTGGAAGGAAGGTTGGTTACATATGAACTCCCATTCGGGGGTAAGACTAGGAAGTAAAGGGATCTTACATTTGATGCTTTCTACAACATTGATTTTTGTTTTCTCCCAAACATAGGAGATATCTCCAAATTATTGTGTTCTACTTTTCATCTTATTTTCTTGTTAAAATTTCACTATTTTGAGATCATGAATAATTGAATCTTGTACATTGGTCATGGAGCTATAAAAATCCAGACTTGTAAAGTAGAGAATAGACAGCATGAAATGTTCCATTTGCAGTTCCCAATATACAAGCTAGTTCACCCTAGGATAGTGGTGTTACAGTTTCATACCATCGCCAGTAAACTCTTCAAAAATCAAAATATGTTTGTCCAGTAAAGACTAGATAGGATCGCATTGTTCCATGTGCAGTTTCCAACATATGAAATCAGTTCCTCCTAAGATAGTGGTGTTAAAATTTCATCTAACTGCCTCTAAATTCTTTCTCTATAAATTGAAATATATTTGGCCAAACTGAGCATCTACCAACTTTCTCTATTTAAAAGAATGTGAATTTTTGCTTATTGTCTTGTCAACATTTTATCACTTCGAGATTGTTTGCAGTGGCACCGTAATGAGGTGAATTGCCATAAAGAAATTTGGGCAGATGATTGATTTCTCTTCTATATAGCTTCAAGTTTTCTACTTTATGTGTATTTTGGTCCATGGCCATTATTGGTATTGGTGGATATGATTTGGTCTAGTTTGTCATGTCCCCTTTCTAGAGTGGACATCAGAGACAGAGGAGTTGGCCTATCATTGGAGTCTCGTAGGCTAGCAGAGGTTGATTGGGACTCATTCAGTGCATATAGTGACTGGATTTTGGCTTTACAGGCAGTTTGACGGCCATTTGGAGCAGTTCCTTGATTTTAGGGAGATTCCCTATTTTTAAAGAGGTTGTGGTAGTTCCCATATTGGAGGTTCCACGGGACCATGTCATGGTTTCAGTTTTAGGAAGTTTGGGTGTGTTTCCTAGTTTCTAGGAGCATCCCTAGATTTTAGGGATAGGACTGCCAGTTAGTTCAACTTTTCCGGCATCGGTCACAAATAGGTGACAAAGTTATATTCATGATTGTTTGGTCATTTTGGGCTATTATTGGATATCTGGAGATATTTTAATATATTTAAATATTTCCTAAGTTTGCGATTAAATAAATTAAAATAAGGCTATGTATTTAGTCATTTCGGAGTAATAAGGATTTCTGGCTTCATCTGGGTTGATATGCCTGTGTGTTATAGCTCGTTGGAAAGGTCTTGAACTTTGCTACATGATTCTCACCTTCCGGAGTTTTTTTGGATGCCTGAAGCTATTTATTTGCAATTTAGTGTTATTTTCCTATAGTTGATGCCATAATTAGAAAATAACACTCTTTTCATAATGCGCCAACTTTACTCCCTTTTAGGGTTTGGCTTCGAAAGGAAAGGAGATATAAGGAAATGAAGACCAAATTGTTCATTATCTTTTTACACAATCAAATTTATTTTTGCGAATTAGCTCTGAGTGGGCGATTCTTCATCTGGGACGCAAACCCCAAGATCTGGACTAGCTGGGACGTAGCCCTCAACAGTTATTGGCATTGGATTCTTTAGGCAGAGTGCATTGTTGACAGAGATTGAGTACACCATTCTTCATTGTGGATTCAGGTTGCAAAGTAAGGGTTTCAGCATGGCAGATTGATTCTTCAGCTTGGGCGTGATCCTTGCAGCCTTAGGGCCGCCATTTGCCCCAGGTACATCCCACGTGGAATGAAAGGAATGCATGTATTCAGCCTTAGAGGTATTCTTGATTTATGATCACTATTCACCTTTCAGTTTGGCATCATTGTTGGATGTAAGTTCCTTGGATCTGCATTGGAATTATTATTTGGTTTTACAAATCAGCAATCTATCTGGTAAAGCTTGTAGCAATTCTAAATTTGGCTGTATGTTCTTATTTATTTTCAGTCTCCTTCATGTTTACTGTTCGTTATTCATTACTTGTTTGAAAACTATCAAAAAACACAAAAAGAAACAAACCTTCTGCAACTTCTGTCTATTCTCTAAAACCATCAAAGGAATCACAAGAAAAATATAGTTTATTAATTTAAAAACTACAACAGATCAGCTAGGGGATCCATCAGGGATCTTTCAGTGGTATCAGAGCCTACATCCTACCAGCCTGTAGGGTTTATGAGAAATTGTCACATCTGGGTACTGGATAGAAGGTTTTGATAATTCATATCAGCAACTAGGTAGTTGTCAGCCTACACATTTATGCTTACAGTTGACAGCTGGTAAGACAATACGTTGGCCAAAGTCCCAAAATTGTGGAGAACAAACTTTATTTCGACGTCCAGGATCCGTTGGGATATCAGTTTAGTTACGGGTAAATACCATGGCTAGAACTGAAATTCGGCACTCAAAAGTTTCATCTTCTCCAACACGTAAAAGTAGGATGCCTCCTGCCAAGATATTTAATGATACAGTTATGAGCAGCTATCATCAGTATTGTTCTCTTCCTAAGATGATACATGAGCTCCTTTCCTTCACACAATTTATGGGCATACCCAAAGCAGACGAAGATAACTTGGTAGCTACAAGTTCAGATCAGTAGCAAAGAAGGAAAGAAGAATCAAGGGTGCAGGAATCAAGAATGGACAGAGAACTTTCATTTAGGGGTAATATACCTCTACATAAGAATGTTTTGGTGCCCTCAAGTTCCGATGAGTGGGACAAGAATTTATGTGATGGTTTTGTTAGACATGTGGATTCAACTCAAGGAGACATTAGGACAACTTTGGATAATGAATTGTCCTGACCTTCTGTGTAGGGGATTTCCCAAGAGGTAACTGAGTTAGAGGTTAGCAATTTGTTGTGACGTATTCACACATCGCCCCATTGCAAATGGGGACCCCTACTTTTTTCGCTTTGTGGGGTTTTGCTTCCTAGGTTTTAGGGTTTTGTCTGTTAGCCTTTGTGTGATGAGTGTTGTCAAGGGGATCGCTGGATAGCAGGCTCTGCTTGAGCTAGGTTGAGTCTTTGGGGCCCCAAAATTAGGGTTTCTTTGAAAGTCTTCCTTAGGGCTTGGTTTTGATCTTGTTGCTAATTGTGTCTTGCTTGGTGAGTGAATATCATTCTTGAAGGTCCAAGCTAGGTCAAGTTGGTGAGTGGTGAAGTCTGGAATGTCATCCTGATCTTCAAATGCCCTGAAATTTGGCTAAGTCTGGAATGTCCTGATCCTGAAAGTTGACTAAGTCTGGAAAACTGAAGAATCCTCCAAAAACTAGATTTTGCAATATAACTCTTGGAGGTCCGAAATCACTAATACTTAAATGTTATATTCCATAAAATGATTCTGACGAAGAGACCAAAATGTCAAATTTCGCTCCTAACCCTTCCAAAGGGTCCAAAGCGAATTTCGCTCCTGACCCTTCCAAAGGGTCCAGAGCGAAATTCTCCATAAGACATTCTACTTTGACCAAAACCTAGAACTAACACATTCCCAGGCTTGAATGAAGGTAAAAACGCTTGTTTGAATGAAGAAATGTGAAAATGAAGTCAGGATCTTGGCCAAGAATAGGGATTTCGCTCCTGACCCTTCCAAAGGGTCCAGAGCGAAAATCCTTGAAGACCTCAAATTCTCACTTATCAAGGCCAAATTTCTAGTTCCTAAGACATGTTTGAAGGTATTTTTGAATGTTCTAGCCTTGTCAAGATTGAAAGATGAAGGATTTTAGTTAAGAAGATGAATTTCGCTCCTGACCCTTCCAGAGGGTCCAGAGCGAAATTCTTTGAAACACTCATTTTTCCTTTAGCAAGAGTCAAGACCAAGGTGGAGATACATGAGGAAGGATCTATGTTTGCCTCCCAAAGAGGATGAAAATAGGAAAAGTCAAGGATCCAACCCAAAACATGATTTTCGCTCCTAACCCTTCCAAAGGGTCCAGAGCGAAAATCTTTGTAGCTCTCATTTCCTTTCAAATTTTGACTAAGTGTTGGTTTCTAGGGCATGTTGGGGAATGAATTGGTATGTTCTTGCCTTGAGATGGAGTTGGATGATTTTGAACAGCAAGATTTTAGCCTAAAAGAGATTTTCGCTCCTGACCCTTCCAAAGGGTCCAGAGCGAAATTCATCATAAATTCATTTGCTACCTTGTTTGAGCTTGAAACCTTGTCCCTTAGGTGGAAAATGATCTAAGTTTGCTTCTTGAGATGGTTTGAAGTTGGAAAAGTGAGTGATCAAGCCTAGAATGAGATTTTCACTCCTGACCAGAGCGAAAATCTTCCTAAAGCTCATTTCCTCCCTAGTTTGACCAAATTTTGATTTGCAGAGCATCTTGAAAGGAAGGATGGACGTGTTTGGACTTTGGAAATGTGTGAGAGCTTTAAAAAAATGAAGGATTGTAGCCAAGAAGGTGAATTTTGCTCCTAACCCTTCCAAAGGGTCCAGAGCGAAATTCCTTACAAGCCTATATTTTTTACCTTGCTTGAGCTTAAAACCTTGTTCCTAGGGCGAAGAGAGATGAGATTTTACCTTGCAATGAAGTTTCAAGTTGAAAGAATGATGATTTTTGGTCAAGAATGAGATTTTCGCTCCTAACCCTTCCAAAGGGTCCAGAGCGAATTTTCTCAAAACCTATCTTTTCCCTCAAATTTATGCCAAGTCTAGTGTGGGTCAAGATTAGAGGTGTCTTTAGGCATGTCCTCGAATGGTCAATAATTATCAAGTTTGAAGGAATTGAGCCAAATGATGAAAATCGATCCTGACCCTTCCAAAGGGTCCAGGGCGAAAATTCTTCAACCACCTATTTCCCCTTGCAAAATCATGTCAAACTTGGGTTGGATGTGAGAGGAGAAGTGTTTTCTAGCCTTTTGATGTGAATTCAACTTGAAATGATGAGGAATAAGCCTAAATTAGAGCGAATTTTCTCTAAATCACCTTTTTTCCCAATTTTGTGCCAAGCCAAGTGCTGACTAGGGCGAGTTTTGATGGGAGAGGTCCTCAGGAATGACTTTGACTTAGCAATGATTATCAAACTTGAAGGAATTGAGCCAAAAAGTGATTTTCGCTCCTGACCCTTCCAAAGGGTCCAGAGCAAAAATCTTAAAACCACCTATTTTCCTTTCAAGTCTAGTCAAACGTTAGGTTTTCATGGCTTGGATGGGTGCAAGGAGACATGTTCTTGCCTTTTGAAGTTAATTGGTGTTGAAAAATGATGGAAATTAGCCTAAACCAAGGATTTCACTCCTGACCCTTCCAAAGGGTCCAAAGCGAAAATCTTAGGATCACCTACTTTCTTTGCAAGACAAGTCAAAATTTTGATTTTTATGGCCTAGTTAGGAGTGAGGCAATGTGTCCTTAGTCTTGGAGGTGGATTCAAGTTGAAATGATGGAGGAATGAGCCTAAAACAAGATTTTCGCTCCTGACCCTTCCAAAGGGTCTAGAGCAAAAATCCTAAAAACCATCTTATCCTCCAAATTTTGTGCTAAGTCAAGCCTAGACTAGGGTGAGAGAAGCTATTTGGAATGCCTTGGAAAGATGTTTGACCTTCAAAAGTGTAAATTTTGAGCTAAAATGAGAATTTCGCCCCTGAACCTTCCACTGACCCTTCCAAAGGGTCCAGAGCGAAATTCTGGATAGGTCCTGTCCCTGGCTAGGTTTTTGAGTGAATTCTCCTTTTTGGGCCTTGTGAAGATCAAACTAATGTTGCCAAGTTGAGCAGTGGATTCAATATGAGGGAGTCCAGATGAAGTGAAGTGAAGAAAGTGAAATTTAGTGTGAATAGGCAAGCAAAAAGTGAATTTCGCTCCTGACCCTTCCAAAGGGTCCAGAGCGAAATTCATCAAAGTCACTATTTCCTCTTTGTGTCAAGACAAGATTTTGATTCCTAAGGCATGAAAAGACTGGAGAGAGGTTGTTTAAGCCTTACAAGATGAGTTGAAGTGAAGGAAAACAAGCAAAGAGAGAAATTCGCTCCTGACCCTTCCAAAGGGTCCAGAGCGAAATTCTCATTACCACCTAATTAGTCCATGTGAGAAGCTAAAAGGATGGATCCCTAGACTTTGTTGGACTAAAACAAGCATATGCTCACCTTCTGGAGGATTTTGGAGTGAAAAAATGGGGTAATTGAGGCCTAATCAAGAAAATCGCTCCTGACCCTTCCAAAGGGTCCAAGGCGAAATCCTTAGGGAAGCCTATTCTTCACCTTGTTTGGGCCAGGCAAAGTGTTGGTTGTGAGGTAATGTTGAAAAGAGGTCTAAATTGGCTAGGAATGCAAATTTCGCTCCTGACCCTTCCAGAGCGTCCAGGGCGAAATTCTTATAAGGCTTGTCCCTGGAAAGAGTCTTGAATTAACTTCATTTTAATATCTTTTGTTGATGATTTAAGGTGTGAAATACTATGTTGAAATGAATTTATTATGTCCTTAATCATCTTTTGATTTGTTTTTGCAGATGAAAGAAGACCAGGCCAGGGCAAGGACGGCCTCCTCCAATCCAACATCAACAGGGACGACCTCCTCCAGTCCAGCATCATCAAGGACGACCTCTTCCAGTCCAGCATTTGAAGGAAAGGTACACCATCCATCCTGCACATCAAAGACAAAGGAGGTTAAAGCAAGGGTCCATTGGAGAAGCAGATAATCTCAGAAGAGTTAATTAAAGTTAGCTTCTCAGCATCATCAAATTGAACATCAACCGAGAAAAAAAAAATTTTGCCGTTTTTCGTTGATGAAAACCGACATTGTAATAGAACCCTAAAAAGGCCGACTTTGTTTGTTGCCCTAAAAACGCATGTTATAAGCGGCTGGGATGCTTAAGGCATTGTAAGGTTGATGTAATGTTTTTGCTGGATAATAAGAAAGATTGAACGGCTGTGTATGGTGGACGTAACCCATTCTGAGTGAACCACGTTAAATCTCTGTGTTATCTGTGTCCTGTTTTATTTCTTTATCTTTTGTATTTAAATCTGCATATAATTGTTGGTTCATATTTGCTTCGGATCTGCTTGAAACCTTAACAATTGGTATCAGAGCGAGGTTTTCTGTAAATTGGCAAGACTTTCAAATTTGAGTGGGAGCAATGGAGGATTCCAAATTCAAGGTCGAAAATTTTAACGACCAAAATTATCAATTATGGAAAATGCAGATGGAGGATTACCTGTATCAAAAGGATTTGTGGCGACTATTGGAAGGAAAGGCAAAGAAACCGACCACAATATCAGATGAAGAGTGGGACATTTTAGATAGAAAGGCACTAAGATCCATTCGATTGTGCCTTGCGTCATCTGTAGCATTCAATATAACAGAAGAAAAAACGATTGTAGATTTGATGGCAACATTGACTAAGTTGTATGAGAAACCCTCGGCTTCAAATAAGGTATTTCTTATGAAGCGTTTGTTTAATTTGAAAATGAGTGAGGGAGGATCTGTAGCGGAGCACTTAAATGAATTTAATACAATTACTAGTCAATTGTCTTCGGTAAAAATTACCTTTGCAGAAGAGGTTAGGGCTCTCTTGATTTTATGTTCTTTGCCAGAAAGCTGGAATAGCTTGGTTATAGCTGTAAGTAACTCTGTCTCTAATAAAAATACTTTGGTATTTGATGATATTGTTGGTGTTATCCTAAGCAAGGAAATGTGAAGGAAAAGCACAGGTGAGACTTCAACATCATCAGGTAGTGTTTTGAATGTCGAGAACAGAGAAAGATCAAAGGAAAGAGGAAAAGGCCTTGGGAATGAGAAGTCACAAGGGAAGTCAAAGAAAGGACGCTCTCAATCTAGAGGAAAGAAAGATTGCTGGTACTGCGAAAAGCCTGGTCATCTAAAGAAAGACTGTTGGTCTCGGAAAAACAAAGGAGGAGACAAAAATGAAAATGACAGTAAGGAAGCTAATATTGCAAGTAATACTTTAAAGATGCTTTAATCTTATGTTTGGATAATGTTAATGATTCCTGGGTAATAGATTCTGGGGCTTCATTTCATGCCACACCCCATAGAAAATATTTTCTAGATTATGTTCAAGGTGATTTTGGACAGGTATATTTGGGTGATGATGAGCCCTGTCAAATTGTTGGAAAAGGAAAGATAAAGATCAAGTTGCAGAATGGTAATGACTGGTTTCTGCAGGAGATAAGACATGTTCCTAATTTAAGAAGAAATTTAATTTCTGCAGGGCAACTAGGTAGTGAAGGTTGCATAGTTACCTTCTCAGACAGTATGTGGAAGGTCACTAAAGGATCATTAGTAGTAGCTAAAGGTGCGAAGGTAGGCACATTATATCTGTGTACTGGTAACACTTACTCTACCTTAGCTACTACAGATAAAGTTACTACAGGGACAACAACAATAAATGTTGCAAGAACAGATTCGATAATGTGGCACCATAGGCTTGGGCACATGAGTGAGAAAGAGATGAAAATCCTTCACCCCAAAAATCTATTGCCAGCACTAAAGAAGATTGATTTAGAGTTCTGTGAAAACTGTGTTTATGGTAAACAGAAAAAAGTCAGATTTCTCAAGGTTGGGAGAGAGAAGAAGAGTGAGAAGTTAGAGCTTGTACATTCAGATGTATGGGGAACGGCTCAAGTATCATCTCTTGGTGGCTCTTGTTATTATGTTATTTTTATTGATGACTCAACCAGAAAAACATGGGTATATTTCCTAAAACAAAAATCAGATGTTTTTGAAACTTTTAAGAAATGGAAAGCTTTGGTTGAGAATGAGATAGGAAAAAAGTTGAAGTGTCTCAGATCGGATAATGGAGGTGAGTATTGCAGCAAAGCATTTGAAGATTACTGTTCCTTAAATGGGATTCGAAAGCAGAAGACAGTTCTAGGAACTCCACAGGAAAATTGTGTGTCAGAGAGAATGAATAGGACCATCATGGAACGTGCGAGGAGCATGAGATTGCATACTGGATTGCCCTTACATTTTTGGGCAGATGCTATACATACTGATGTCTATTTGATAAATAGAGGACCTTCAACCCCTTTGGATGGTGGTATTCCAGAGGAGGCATGGACTGGTAAAAAGGTAAATTATTCTTTTCTAAAAACTTTTGGTTGCGAAGCTTTTGTCCATGTTGATAAAGAAAACAGAACCAAGCTTGATGCTAAATCTCAGAAATGTACCTTCATTGGATATGGGATAGATGAATATGGCTATCGGTTATGGGATTTTGAAAATAAGAAAATAATTAGAAATAGAGATGTTATATTTAATGAGAAGGTTATGTATAAAGAACAAATGCAGGAAAAGAAGCATGAACAGGACAAACAAGAATATGTGGTATTGGATGAGATTCCGGAAAATGAAATGCCACAGGTACCTGATGCTCAGCAACAACAGATTGTCCCACAAACTCTTGCAAGTGTTAGACGTTCTACGAGGACAAGTAGACCCCCTGAAAGATTTTCTCCTTCTTTGTATTCTATTTTATTAACGGATTCTGGTGAACCAGAAGAATATGAAGAAGCAATGCAAGTAGATGCCAAACAACAGTGGGAGCTAGGCATGAAAGAGGAGATGGACTCCTTGATGAAAAATAAGACATGGGACTTAGTCCCTTTACCTGCGGAAAAAAGAGCCTTGCCTAACAAATGGGTTTATCGGCTGAAGGAGGAGGAAGGAGGTCAGAAAAGATATAAGGCCAAACTTGTGGTAAAAGGTTTTGCACAGAAAAAGGGTATAGTTTATGATGAAATATTTTCTTCAGTTGTAAAAATGACTTCAATTAGAACTGTACTTAGTCTTGTGGCTGCAGATGATTTACATCTTGAACAATTAGATGTCAAAACAGCTTTTCTCCATGGAGATTTGGAGGAGGAAATTTACATGTTGCAACCACAGGGACATGAGGTCAAAGGTAAGGAGAACTTGGTGTGCAGGTTGAAAAAAAGTCTGTATGGCCTAAAGCAAGCACCCCGACAATGGTATTTAAAATTTGATAGTTTCATGGCTGAACACAATTATCATAGATGTCATTCTGATCATTGTGTATATTTTAAGAGATTTGATAATGGCAGTTATATTATCCTGTTGCTTTATGTTGATGGCATGCTTGTTGCTGGGTCTAACATGCAACATATAAATGATCTTAAACAGAAATTAGCCAGGTCATTTGCTATGAAGGATTTGGGTGCAGCTAAGCAAATTCTCGGTATGAGGATTACACAGGACGGGAAAAATAGAACCTTGAATTTGTCCCAAAGTGAGTATATAAAGGTGGTGTTGAAAAAATTTAACATGCAGGATGCAAAAGCAATTAGTACACCTTTGGCTAGTCATTTCAAATTGACTAAGGAGATGTGCCCAAAGGCACAGGAAGAGGTTAATAAAATGTCTAACATCCCGTATTCATCAGTTGTTGGCAGTCTAATGTATGCAATGGTATGCACAAGGCCAGATATTGCACATGCAGTGGGAGTTGTGAGCAGGTTTATGAGTAATCCGGGTATGGAACATTGGAATGCTGTGAAATGGATTCTTCGGTATTTGAAAGGAACTACTACGAAGGCATTATGTTTCAAAGGATCTAATGCTGCTCTGAGTGGATTTGTTGACTCTGATCTGGCGGGTGATATTGATTCACGGAGGAGTACTACAGGGTATGTTTTTACTATAGGGGGAACTGCAATCAGTTGGATTTCTAGGCTGCAAAAGGTTGTTGCACTTTCAACCACTGAAGCTGAGTATGTTGCTGCTACAGAAGCCAGCAAGAAGATGATTTGGTTGCAATGTTTTCTAAAGGAATTGGGTCAGACACGAGGATAGCCCATTGTATACTGATAGCCAGAGTGCCATTCATCTTGCGAAGAACCCTGCTTTTCATTCAAGGACAAAGCACATTCAGCTCAGGTACCATTTCATCCGGACTGTTTTGGAGGAGGGTCAGTTACGGCTTGAGAAGATTCACACAAGTGAGAATCCTGCCGATATGTTCACGAAGGTAGTTCCACAGGAGAAGCTGATTTCTTCATCAGTTTCTATTGGTCTTCTTGATTGATAATTGTGGAATTTATACCAGTCAAGTCCTAGTGTTTTATCCAGCGGATGTTGCATGTACAGTGGTGTCGTGTAGTATCAGTCTCCAAGTGGGAGATTGTTCGGTGTGGAGCCTGATCAATCTCCAAGTGGGAGATTGTTGAAATGTGGTGACTGATCAGTAAAGTACTGTACACTCAACACGTATCCTCACCGAGGTCCGGGGTTGGGCTAGGCCTTGGGCAGGGGTTCGGGGGCGGCAGCCCCCAAGAAAAAAAAATTTTGCCGTTCTTCGTTGATGAAAACCGACATTGTAATAAAACCCTAAAAAGGCCGACTTTGTTTGTTGCCCTAAAAACGCATGTTATAGGCCGCTGGGATGCTTAAGGCATTGTAAGGTTGATGTACTGTTTTTGCTGGATAATAAGAAAGATTGGACGGCTGTGTATGGTGGACGTAACCCATTCTAGGTGAACCACGTTAAATCTCTGTGTTATCTATGTCCTATTTTATTTCTTTATCTTTTGTATTTAAATCTACATATAATTGTTAGTTCATATTTGCTTCGGATCTACTTTAAACCCTAACACATTGGAGAAGCAGATAATCTCAGAAGAGTTAATTAAAGTTAGTTTCTCAGCATCATCAAATTGAACATCAACCAAGTTGCAAGTGTCAAACAAGGTGGCGTCCCAGTCATCACTCCTCCAGTCGGATTGGTCCACCTCAGCGTGTCCAGATTCAATGTACCTGACTCATCAAAGATGACACAAACTTCGATGTACCTACCCCAGTTATCCATTAGTCGAATATTCCAGAGAAGACGTGTCCAAATAATGCAATTATTTCATTGGCCAGAATTGAGTTGTTGTAACAAACCCTAATTAGGGTTTTCATTGTAAAATCTCGGCCATTGATCTCAAGTTGATCTGAGCCATTGAATTGTATTGAGGGCACTATATAAGCCCTGGCTCCTCATTTGTAAACGCTAATGGTTACCTAATAGAGAATAGTTAGTCAGTGGTTAGAAGGTGAATAGTTAGAAATAGTGAATAGTCAATTGATAGAATAGCAATTAAAGTAGAATAGAAAGAGAAGGCAAAGATTGTTGCCAAGATGTTGTTGTAAAAGACTTGTAAAACTTCATTGAAGAAATGGTGAAATTTATGGGTCGATTCAACAATTTGCATGGTCTCTATACTTCTCAGATTTGATTTCACGTTATTAGATGAGTGGAAGAAATGTGTTTGATTGATGGTGAAATTTGTATATCCATACTACTAGCAGTTTGTTGATTGCAGACTTGCCTTGTGTAGTCAACTGGAATCATTCAGCTTAAGCCTAACTTCAATTATCGCTTCTTCACTGATATGCATCAGCATGATGGTGTCTATGCTTGTAGCAATGATCTGAACATCATAAAGCTTTCCTCCGAAGATCGCACTAACCTTGTGGAGATGGTCCTGGGATGTCAAAACAAGACTTACTTAGAATTTCATCAAAGGTCATTCATTGCTCCTACATTCTTAAAGTTAGAATTAGATCCTTCCCTCGCCGTCATCCTTTTTTCCTTTTTTCAAAAATCTAGGCTAGTGAAATCCTGTGTTCCAGTAATATTTAAAGCAAATCAAACGATCAAATCATTGAGTATAAGTCCCCTTGTGATTCCAGCAAAATCACATCATACCACAGAGAGCTTATCCACGAGTAGAGAACCTACATACAAGAATCTTGGAGTTGCCTCGACTGATCCTTCGGCGAGATCTTCAACAGTCGGGAAACTTTACTCAAGAGAGGATAAGGTACCTTTAGGTATTTTATTCTGTGTTTGGTCGTGTACAAAATACACATCAACACAATTCTGATTTTCATGACAGCAGTTAGGTACCTTTGCATCAGCTTGAGATATCAATGTCTACACTTGTACAAGATGGTGCCAATGGGCTGTCACATGAAGGTATTCAAAATTCGGGTACCAATGATGCTTTGAATGTTGACAACTCATATCATGATGATTCTGATTTTATACATCAGACCTTAGAATCCAACCCAGGATGTTCTCTTAGTAGCACTGGACCCCAGGATCGTGAGCCAATGGGTTGTGCGGACACATGGGATGCAGAAGAGAGTGATGACAGTGCATTTTCAGCAGTATCATCATTGACGGATGTGGTGTTCTCAGAGGCACAGAGCAGCAGTACTTTGGATGAGGTTATATCCATGGCCGAGTGCATACACGATGTTGACTACAAAGAGGTACAGGATACAGATACAACTTCTTTCCACAATGTAGATTTTGAGTTTGTACAGTTACAAGAGAGCCAACATTCTCGGACTCCTCATCACCTGATTGGACAACTCAAGGTTCACGACAGGAGCATAGACACAGTTATTGAGCATTTCGATGTCGCTCGCCAGTTGTTGGCTACACATAGTTGGAGCACCCTCATGATTGATGAGCAGGGCAGCAATGATTTTTCCTTACCAGAGTTTCATGCTCTTTATGGAGCCATTGGGATACTGAAGCATGAGTATTTATAGTTAGTGGCTGACCGAGATTATCTCCTTCAGAGGGATTTTATTAGTTATGGTGCTTTGTTGAGGGAAGAGGGGGAAGTTGATATCCTCTCTCAAGAGCTTGAGGCAACTGTTGTTGCATGGGAGGATACCCAGTTGTCCCTTCAGAAGCGAACTCCAGATTGGAGGAGCTTTCTGATAGATTGAGAGTGGCACAAACATCATCAGCGATAGATACTAAACAGTGTTCTACTGTGACACTGCGAGATTCACCAGAGAGTTGTGATTTGACTCACGATATTACTCCTGTTGACTTGTTTCCTTCTCTGGAAAGCAAATCTTCTTTTACACCTCTTACAGCTGACGAGGGAAACTAGTATGTTTCACCGCAGAGCCACAGTGCTCAGTTGAGGTGTATTTTGGATTTTGGATCTCAGACATATGAGTTGTCTTCAGATTCATGGTTTGAGAGCAGTGGGAGTGATGATGAGTTTGATGGACAAGATTATGACACAGAGCCATTGAGTGAGCTTACGAGAGTCCATTTAGATTACCTCGCGAGGAGTGCACTTCATTTCTCTTTTAGTCCGATTGTAGATGATTGGATGGCTCGTAGATGTGAGTTGGTTCGGGACTTATACTACCCGTGTTGTGATAGTGCTCTCCCATCTTCAGAGGATAGAGTTATTGATTGCAGGCAACCGATCCAGCAGTTTGGGATGGATTGTTTGCGGGATCAGCAAACAATCAACCGTTATGATGAGCAGCAACCGTCAGAGTTTTTCATCTCCTTAACACAAAGACTTCATCCAGGATCATGGGGGAAGGATGATCCATGGATTAGCAGGTGTGTTGTTGTGGATGGTTATCACAGGTGTGAGAGTTTCACAGTGGTTGTAGAGAGACACGGTACCGAGGATGACTCTTACTATCATTGTCTCTTCATGACAGACGGATGTGGATTTAGTTTTATTTGGGATCCAGGTGTTGATTCATTTGATACAGCATCTTATAGGGATTATAGTATGTTGCTCCAGATATTAAGATTATATGGCACTTATATCAGAGGAGAGCAGCAGCAGCAGTTTATGTCCTACAGGTGGTTTGTGTGGGATCATGGTATAGACATGTGTAGTACCTTTCTTTCGTGGATCCTACATGGTTTGCTTCACTTCAAATGTATAGATGTAGTCGTGGGTGTACAGTGGTTGTTGACACTTGGACGGTATGTTCGGAATTTCACGAGGATGGAGCTGGAGTTTACCCACTATCCATCTCAGTTTATCAAGCAGAGTGGGACGACAGTTAATCCACAGGTTGATTGTCATCAGATAGCTGACGTGGATGAGTTATGTGATGTTACTCCTAGTGAGTACTTTGAGCCAATTGATGTGGCAGTTTCACCTGATCCTCTAGACAGGGTGATTGTTTCATTGCTGGTTGGTGATTACATATTTTTAGATGCCAGCCTGGACAGTGATGATTTTAGTCAGTATTATATATTGTCTAGTGAGTTGGCATTAGATCTTCCGGCACATCAGCAGCAGTGTGTGGCAGTTGTGTGTCACTTGTGTCAGATGGGGTCAGATCACAGAGGGTCTTCCATGGATTGGCATTCATTGGATATTATGACGGATGTTATGCATGTTGGTGGTCACAGACACACTAGTGATCTTGGCATTTATGGATATTTGATCTATGGAGATGATATAGTTTTCCATTGCTCTCTTGAGGTATTCAGCGGGAGCTATGCTTTGCTCTAGGACCTAGGCAGTGTTGATTTGACAACACAGGTGCTTCAGCATTTTGAGGAGCTATTCCAGACCGGGGTATTACATGTTTATATCAGAGATGAGCAGCAGTTACATGCAATGATTTGTTTACGTCTTATTTGGGATGGTGGAGGATTGGTGTTTCAGTTGCTTGTGGGCAAGCAACTCCGAGAGGGGAGGATTGTCATGTCCCCTTTCTAGAGTGGACATCAGAGACAAAGGAGTTGGCCTATCATTGGAGTCTCGTAGGCTAGCAGAGGTTGATTGGGACTCATTCAGTGCATATAGTGACTGGATTTTGGCTTTACAGGCAGTTTGACGGCCATTTGGAGCAGTTCCTTGATTTTAGGGAGATTCCCTATTTTTTAGGAGGTTGTGGCAGTTCCCATATTGGAGGTTCCACGGGACCATGTCATGGTTTCAGTTTTAGGAAGTTTGGGTGTGTTTACTAGTTTCTAGGAGCATCCCTAGATTTTAGGGATGGGACTGCCAGTTAGTTCAACTTTTCCAGCATCGGTCATAGATAGGTGACAAAGTTATATTCATGATTGTTTGGTCATTTTGGGCTATTATTGGATATCTGGAGATATTTTAATATATTTAAATATTTCCTAAGTTTGCGATTAAATAAATTAAAATAAGGCTATGTATTTAGTCATTTCGGAGTAATAAGGGATTTCTGGCTTCATCTGGGTTGATATGCCTATGTGTTATAGCTCGTTGGAAAGGTCTTGAACTTTGCTACATGATTCTCACCTTCCGGAGTTTTTTTGGATGCCTGAAGCTATTTATTTGCAATTTAGTGTTATATTCCTATAGTTGACGCCATAATTAGAAAATAACACTCTTTTCATAATGCGCCAACTTTACTCCCTTTTAGGGTTTGTCTTTGAAAGGAAAGGAGATATAAGGAAATGAAGACCAAATTGTTCATTATCTTTTTACACAATCAAACTTATTTTTGCGAATTAGCTCTGAGTGGGCGATTCTTCATCTGGGAGGCAAACCCCAAGATCTGGACTAGCTGGGACGTAGCCCTCAACAATTATTGGCATTGGATTCTTCAGGCAGAGTGCATTGTTGACAGAGATTGAGTACGCCATTCTTCATTGTGGATTCAGGTTGCAAAGTAAGGGTTTCAGCATGGCAGATTGATTCTTCAACTTGGGTGTGATCCTTGCAGCCTTAGGGCCACCATTTGCAGCAAGTACATCCCACGTGGAATGTGAGGAATGCATGTATTCAGCCTTAGAGGTATTCTTGATTTATGATCACTATTCACCTTTCAATTTGGCATCATTGTTGGATGTAAGTTCCTTGAATCTGCATTGGAATTCTTATTTGGTTTTACAAATCAGCAATCTGTCTAGTACAGCTTGTAGCAATTCTGAATTTGGCTGTATGTTCTTATTTATTTTCAGTCTCCTTCTTGTTTACTATTCATTATTCATTACTTGTTTGAAAACTATCAAAAAACACAAAAAGAAACAAACCTTCTGCAACTTCTGTCTATTCTCTAAAACCATCAAAGGAATCACAAGAAAAATATAGTTTATTAATTTAAAAACTGCAATAGATCAACAAGGGGATCCATCAAGGATCTTTCATAGTCGGCATTGAAGAACACCTACATCATAAGCTTCATGCTTCTACATACTAATTATCATTTAGCCAACAACTATTTATCAGAGAAATCTATGTTTCTTAGATGGTATCACATATCATATATAGAAATCCATTCTCTAATTAAAAGTTATTATATTTTGTAATGTCCCCTTCTCCGTAGTGATTAGTTCAATTGGCCATTAGTCTAGTTCGGAGGCCCGTAGGCTAATCGGGAGCAAATTAGGGTTTCCTATTTTCTAGGAGGATTCTTTGGTGTTTTGAAGGGGTATATGTGGGAGTTTGAAAATTTGGATTCTGGATTCCTTCTGGGTTTTCAAAGAGCTTCAAGATGGTTCGACATGCATCTGCATCGGGTGAGTTTTTCCAAACTTACTATTTTTAGTAAGTGCGACGGCTTCTCAGAATGTGGTTAAAATCACTTCGGAAACATTTAATATTTTTAGCAGTATGCTATTTTTAGTAAGTACCATTTTTAGCAGTTCTATTTTTAGCAGGACGACAACAAGCCTCTTCAGATGGCTATTTTCGGCAAGTCAGTTTGAGCAGTTGGTCTTTTCGCATTTTTTGGTGCTATTCTTGGCAAGGATTCTGCAGCTCAGCTCAGTGGCTATTTCTGGTAGTATTATTTTGGCAGGATCCTGTATTCGCTCGGATGACTATTTTTAGCAGTTTAGTTCAAAGCCCCAACTCAGTTCAGTTTTGGTGATTTCGAGCACTTCAATCTCCGGCTCAATTTGGCAATAATCAGTATTTGAGGAGAAGGTATTTTTAATATATACCTTAGGTATGAGGTATTAATATTTGATTATTTTATGAATGGACAACTTAGGAAGGGAAAAAATATTAATTTTATTCTAAGTCTATTTGGGCGAAATTTGCATATGACTTCAAGGGGGTCGTCATGGTGTTAATAATTAAATTATAACTCAAGGCAAATGGGGCGATTTTCTAAGTATATTGCCTTTGTAATATTTTTTATTTGGAAGTCATAATTAAGCACCCACTTTACACTTTATTTTATGACACTTATATTTATTAAAAAAAAGTGATTTTGGGTGAATGTGAATTGGGCGAACTTGTGCAAGGAAATGAAATGAAATGCAATGCCAAATGTGGATGAAATGAAATGGCATTTGGTTTGGGCGTATTTGGAGTGCATTTGAATTTGAATTTGGCTAGCAAAAAGTTATAAGTGACTTGGGCTCTCATTTTGGTATCCAAAGAAAATATATTGTTATGCTGTCGGAATGACTCCAAATAATCTTCGAGGGTGAATACCTCCTAGGGCTCTTGACAGACTTCGAGTGTGAGATATCACTCCTAGCTGTGATTGGATCTTCTGAATGTGTGGTTCAATTTTAGTGTGCATTTGCAGATTTTCACTGTGGTAGGGATTTCAGTGTTGCTGGTTTTTGGTGTGGCTGTAGCACGTTTTAGTTCATAACTCTCAGTTCGTGTCAGATCATTCTGGGTAGTGGCTCGTTCTCTTCCTATGCCACAGGCAATCAAGTTTGTAAGTTTGTAGAGCTTAATGTTGAGTATTTAATTTTTAAATGCAAATCGTACTTCTTTCCTAGTAGTACTATGCTGGGTTGCCTGGGAATGCGTGCATAAATTCATTTGGGGGTTTTGGGTGCAGTTTGTTGGTTTTAATCTCATCACCTGTCTTGTATCTCTCATTTGCATCCGTTTAAGGGTCATTTCGTTGAGTGTGAATAGAGTTACGAGCATTTTTGTGAGTTTCTAAGCTGCTGGTCTGTGTGTTTCCAGCGCATAGGTTGCATATCAAAATCTGAAAAATTGTTAGTTTGGAATGTTTCCTTATGTGGAGTTGGTTTTAGAGTGTGTGGGTTCTTTGGAGTGTGTTTAAAGATAATTTGAGTGTGCGGGGAGTGATTTAGAAGTGTTTGTGAGGATTTTAATGTTGCTGGTCTGTATTTCTAGCCTATTGTCCATTCATATCAGATTTTATTTTTTGGGGTTGAAGCTGTTTTGCAGGTGTGTGAGTCTATGGGTGTGGTGTGAAGAGTCTTGGTAATAAGTTGCAGCTGTTAGTTTGGGTTTTCACATTTGAATATCCATGATGAATCATATTGTAATGCTTGTTAGTAGTACTAACAGCAATTTATTTGAACTCTCTTAGTCCCACTGCATAAGTGGAAGAGGTTGGCCTTGCCGCCTAGTTTGGACAATGATTCTATTAATTTTGTAATCCATGTTTGCATTGTAAAGCTGATTAGTAGTACTAACAGCTATATACTTGGATTGTTGTTCTTTGGCCCATTGCATAAGTGGAAGAGGCTGGCTTGCCGCCTTCTTATCTATTGTAATTCTGTCCTCCCGTTGAATAAGTGGTTGAGTTGATTGTAATCTCATTTTCAGACTTCCCGCTGAATAAGCGGTGGAGTTGATTGCTATTTCATTTCTAGTCCTCCCGCTGCATAAGCGGTAGAGTGATTGTTCTTCAGTTCTTGCATCATCCTTGGCTGGTTTACCGCCAAGTGATTTTTAATATTCTCCATATCCCGCTAAAAAGTGGAAGGGGTTGGCTTGCTGCCCAAGCATTGTATTATTTCCAATTATTTGAAGCTAACGATCCCCTCAACACCGTATGCTCTCACCTTCCCATATTGGGCACTTGGTGATCAGAAAGTGGAAGGGTTATAGTTTCAACATTATTGTATCTTCATTTACTAACCTTAACAGGTTCTTGTTGTGATTGTAAGTGGAAATAAATTGAAAAACAATTATGGGGATATTACATATTTATTGTATATCTTTGTCTCATGATTAATCTCATTCTTGTTTTATCTTGCATCTCCATGAAACCTTAGTACGTTCTAGGTTTACAATTTTTTGGTGTTTAGTGCTTGTGCTCTTTGTAATTCACTTACCAAACCAGACTTTAGGTTCTTGGCTACATACAAGCCTTTTGGACTTCTCCTCCACACTCTTAGTCCAAAGCTAGTTTCTTATGTTGCATACTGCTTGTTGTAACTTGTACCCATACCAAAATTTTGTATTGTGTCGAATTTGAATGTTGTCTTACATGAAAAGCCTTCAAGATTTGTATGGTATCATGTCATATCATCTAGCATCTTTTTATTATTCTCATCGAATCAAGGAACTCCACATTTGGGAGTGTTGATGTGTTTTTCACACACATGCGAACACAAAATAAAATACCAAGGTATCTTATCCTCTCTTGAACAAAGTTTCCCCGAATGCTGAAGATGTCGCCTAAGGATCATTCGAGAAGACTCCAAGGTTCTTATATGTAGGGTTTCTACGTGTGGATAAGCTCTTGCGGTATGATGTGATTTTGCTGGAATCACAAGGGGACTTACATTTGTTGACCTGAGCGTCTGATTTGCTTTGGATATCACTGGAACGTGGGTCTTTACTGATCCATGATTTTTTAAAAAGGGAAAAAAGGATAAGGGTTGGAGAGGAATCTAATTCTAACACTAAGAATGTGGGAGCAATGGATGACCTTTGATAAAACTCTAACTAAGTCTTGCTTTGACATGCTATGATCATCTCCACAAGGTTAGTGCGATCTTCTAAGGATAGCTTTATGATGTTCAGATCACCGCTACAAGCATAGACACCGTCAGGTTGAAGCATATCAATGAAGAAGCGATAATTGAAGTTAAGCTTAAGTTGAATGATTCCAGTTGACTACACAAGGCAAGTTTGCAATCAACAAACTGCTAGTAGTATGGATATACAAATTTCACCATTGATCATACAAATTTCTTCCATTCATCTAATAACAAGAAATTAAATTTGAGAAGTATAGAGACCATGCAAATTGTAGAATCGATACATAGAATTCACCATTCCTTCAATGAAGTTTACATGCCTTTTGCAACAATGTCTTGACAACAATCTTTGCCTTCTCTTTCTACTCTACTCTAAAATACTATCTACTATTGAGCTACTAATTATTCACTATCTCCCTTTTGCTAACTCCTAACTCTTAACCTTTACAAATGAAGAGCCAGGGCTTTATATAAAGAGCCCTTTACAAATTGACGGCTCTAATTGATTTTGAATCAATGGCTAGGATTACAAGATAGAAACCCTAATTAGGGTTTGTTATAACAAAATTCCTTAGCCAATGAGAAAATTACATTCAAGGAGTGAGGACCAATAGGAAGCAGGGATAGGTACACTGAAGTTAGTGTCATCCCTAATAAATTAGGTACATTGAATCTAGACATGCTAAGGTGGACCAATCTGATTGGAGGAAAAATGATTGGGATGCCACCTTGTCTGACGTTTATATCTTGGTTGATCCTCCTCTGTCCTTGATGCGAAGAAAGATGCACTCCTTGATCTTCCATGTGTTTGATGAGGCTTCCTTACTGTCAAGTTTTCTTTCTCTAATAGCATACTTTGCCTTGAAGTACTAGTAAGATCCTTCTTCTCTGTCATCATGTGGTTCCTTTATGTGGCGAAATGAAGGTTTTGGACATAGCTTGCAACTCTTCGAACACTTGTAGTCTTCCAACGCTTCAAAACACCTTGAGTCCTCCTCTATGCATTTGGAATGTCCTTGATGATGATGGGACTGGAATAGGTCATCCTTGTCCTGACCTGACCTTCTTCCATCTGCAAAACAAACCAAAAGATGATTAAGCACGCATGATGTCATGTCCCCTCTTTATCTCTGTCTAGCAGAGACATGTGAGTTAGCCTATTATGGAGTCTTGTAGGTTGGCAATGGTGGATAGAGACTCAGTCAGGATATTCAGTGTTTGGATTTGGTGTTTCTGGCAGTAGTAGACCAGTTTGGAGCAGTTCCTTGATTTTAGGAGGCAGTTCCTACATTTTAGGAGGCAGTTCCTACTTTTTAGGAAGTTGTGACAGAGTCCAAGGTTGGGGTTCCATGAGACCATTCCTTGGTTTCAGTTTCAGGAGATTTGGGTGTGTTTCCTAGTTTCTAGGAGCATCCCTAGATTTTAGGGATGAGACTGTTAGTCGATCCATGATTTCCGACATCGTCACAGACAGGTGACAGGTTTTGTTTCAAACTTTTGGAGTCATTTGAGCCTTCTGCAGCTATTTGGGTTATATTTTTAATATATTTAAATATTTCCTAATTTAGCGTTTAATTAATTAAATAAGGCTATGTTTATAGCCATTTTGGAGTAATAAGGGGTTTTTGGCTTCATCTGGATGCATATGCCCATGTGTTATAGCTCGTTGGAAAGGTTTTGAACTTTTCTAAATGTTTCCCATTTGTCAGGGACCCTTTTGATGAATGAAATTCTTTTATATTAAAAAAGTGGCGTTTTCTCTATACTTGGCGACTAAAAATGAGAAATAAGACTTTATAAGCCTAAGCGCACTTTTCATACACTTTTAGGGTTCGAGCTAGAGGGAAGGAGTTATAAGGAGATGGTAACCTAAATATCAAGTATCGTTTACACATTTCATCTTTGATTTGGAGAATTTGCTCTGGAGAGCGATTCAGCATCTGGGACGAAAACCCCAGGGTCTTGCCTGTCTGGGACGTAGCCCCCAGCACAGTGGTTATTTGGTTCTTGCATTAAGTTTTCAGTGCCTTAAAGTTGGTACGACATCTTTTTTGGAGGATGCAATGAATAGAGTTAGGGTTCAGCCTGGAGATTGGGGTTTCTAGCTTGGCATCACCTAACAGCCGTACGGCTATACTTTGCAGTCATTTCTCTTCCCACATGGAGCTATGTAAGAGCTTTGGATGTTTGCCGCAACTTCCTTCTTGATTTCAGTATTCACTCTTCTTTCAGGTTGGACTCATTGCTTATTGTAATCTTCCTGGAATTGTTTGGAATCACTATCTGGACAATTATTTGATCTAAATAAATTAGAAATCTGCTTGGTACGATTCTGATTTGGCTGTGTATGAACATTTATTTCCAGTACTCTTTTCATGTACTTGTTCTTCAATTATTACTTGCTGAAAAACCTATCAAAAACACAAAAAAAAAAAAACCTTCTGCAACTTCTGTCTATTCTCTAAAACCATCAAAGGAAACACAGGAAAATATAGTTTATTAATTTAAAAACTACAGCAGATCAACAAGGGGATCCATCAGGGATCTTTCAATGGTATCCGAGCCTACATCCTGCCAGCCTGTAGGTTTTATGAGAAATTGTCACATCTGGGTACTGGATAAAAAGTTTTGATAATTCATTTCAGCATCTGGATACTGGATAAAAGGTTTTGATAATTCATATCAGCAACTGGGTAGTTGTCAGCCTACACATTTATGCTTACAGTTGACAGCTGGTAAGACAATACGCTGGCCAAAGTCCCAAAATTGTTGAGAACAAACTTTTATTTCGACCTCCGAGATCTGTTAGGATGTCGGTTTAGTTACAGATAAATACCATGGCTAGAACTAAAATTGGGCACTCAAAAGTTTCATCTTCTCCAACATGTAAAAGTAGGATGCCTCCTGCCAAGATATTTAATGATGCAGTTATGAGCAGCTATCATCAGTATTGTTCTCTTCCTAAGATGATACGTGAGCTCCTTTCCTTCACACAATTTATGGGTGTACCCGCAGCAGACGAAGATAACTTGGTAGCTACAAGTTCAGATCAGTGGCAAAGAAGGAAAGAAGAATCAAGGGTGCAAGAATGAGGAATGGACAGAGAACTTTCATTTAGGGGTAATATACCTCTACATAAGAATGTTTTGGTGCCCTCAAGTTCTGATGAGTGGGACAAGAATTTATGTGATGGTTTTGTTAGACATGTGGATTCAACTCAGGGACACATTAGGACAGCTTTGGATAATGAATTGTCCTCACCTTCTGTGCAGAGGATTTCCCAAGAAGAAACTAATTTAGAGGTTAGCAATTCTGATTTTTATGGCAGTAGTGAGGTACCTTTGCATCAGCTTGAGGTATCAATGTCTACACTTGTACAAGATGGTGCCAATGCGCTGTCACATGAAGGTATTCAAAATTCGAGTACCAATGATGCTTGGAATGTTGAGAACTCATATCATCATGATTCTGATTTTATAGATCAGACCTTAGAATCCAGCCCAGTATGTTCTCTTGGTAGCACTGGACACCAGGATCATGAGCCAATGGGTTGTGCGGAAACATGGGATGCAGAAGACAGTGATGGCAGTGCATTTTCAGCAGTATCATCATTGACGGATGTGGTGTTCTCAGAGGCACAGAGCAGCAGTACTTTGGATGAGGTTGTATCCATGACCGAGTGCATACACGATGTTGACTACAGAGAGGTACAAGATACAGATACAACTTCTTTCCACAATGTAGATTTTGAGTTTGTATAGGTACAGGAGAGCCAACATTCTCGGACTCCTTATCACCTGATTGGACAACTCAAGGTTGATGACAAGCGTATAGACACAGTTATTGAGCATTTCGATGTCGCTCGCCAGTTGTTGGCTACACATAGTTGGAGCACCCTCATGATTGATGAGCAGGGCAGCAGTTATTTTTCCTTACCAGAGTTTCATGCTCTTTATGGAGCCATTGGGATATTGAAGCATGACTATTTATAGTTAGTGGCTGACCGAGATTATCTCCTTCAAAGGGATTTTATTAGTTATGGAGCTTTGTTGAGGGAAGAGGAGGAAGTTGATATCCTCTCTCAGGAGCTTGAGGCGACTGTTGTTGCATGGGAGGATACCCAGTTGTCCCTTTAGGAAGCGAACTCCAGATTGGAGGAGCTTTCTGATAGATTGAGAGTGGCACAGACATCATCAGCAACAGATACAGTACAATGTTCTACTGTGACACTGCGAGATTCACCAGAGAGTTGTGATTTGACTCACGATATTACTCCATCATTGTTTTCACAGGCGACTAGCAGTTTGTCAGCTGGTTGGGAGTATGATACTCCTGTTGACTTGTTTCCTTCTCTAGAAAGCAAATCTTCTTTTACACTTCTTACAGTTGACGAGGGAAAACCATATGTTTCACCGTAGAGCCACAGTGCTCAGTTGAGGTGTATTATGGATTTTGGATCTCAGACATGTGAGTTGTCTTCGGATTCATGGTTTGAGAGCAGTGGGAGTGATGATGAGTTTGATGGACAAGATTATGACACAGAGCCATTGAGTGAGCCTACGAGAGTCTATTTAGATTACCTCACGAGGAGTGCACTTCATTTCTCTTTTTGTCCGATTGTAGATGATTGGATGGCTCGCAGATGTGAGTTGGTTCGGGACGTATACTATCCGTGTTGCGATAGTGGTCTCCCATCTTTAGAGGATAGAGTTATTGATTGCAGGCACCTGATCTAGCAGTTTGGGATGGATTGTTTGCGGGATCAGCAAACAATTAACCGTTATGATGAGCAGCCACTGTCAGAGTTTTTCATCTCCTTGACACAGAGACTTCATCCAGGATCATGGGGGAAGGATGATGCATGGATTAGTAGGTGTGTTGTTGTGGATGGTTATCACAGGTGTGAGAGTTTTCACAATGGCTGTAGAGAAACACAGTATCGAGGATGCCTCTTACTATCATTGTCTCTTCATGACAAATGGATGTGGATTTAGTTTTATTTGGGATCCAGGTGTTGATTCATTTGATACAACATCTTATAGGGATTATAGTATGTTGCTCCAGATATTAAGATTATATGGCACTTATATCAGAGGAGAGCAACAGGAGCAGTTTATGTCCTACACGTGGTTTGTGTGGGATCATGGTATAGACATGTGTAATACCTTTCTTTCGTGGATCCTACATGGGTTGCTTCACTTCAGATGTATAGATGTAGTCGTGGGTGTACAGTGGTTATTGACACTTGGACAGTATGTTCGGAATTTCATGAGGATGGAGCTGGAGTTTACCCACTATCCATCTCAGTTTATCGAGCAGAGTGGGACGACAGTTGATCCACAGGTTGATTGTCATCAGATAGCTAACGTGGATGAGTTATGTGATGTTACTCCTAGTGAGTACTTTGAGCCAGTTGATGTGGCAGTTTCACCTGATTCTCTAGACAGGGTGATTGTTTCATTGCTGGTTGGTGATTACATATTTTTAGATGCCAGCCTGGACAGTGATGATTTTAGTCAGTATTATATATTGTCTAATGAGTTGGCATTAGATCTTCCGGCACATCAGCAGCAGTGTGTGGCAGTTGTGTGTCACTTGTGTCAGATGGGGTCAAATCACAGAGGGTCTTCCATGGATTGGCATTCATTGGATATTATGACGGATGTTATGCATGTTGGTGATCACCGACACACTAGTGATCTTGGTATTTATGGATATTTGATCTATGGAGATGATATAGTTTTCCATTGCTCACTTGGGGTATTCAGCAAGAGCTATGCTTCGCTCTAGGAGCTAGGCAATGTTGATTTGACAGCTCAGGTGCTTCAGTGTTTTGAGGAGCCATTCCAGACCGAGGTATTGCATGTTGTTTATATCAGAGATGAGCAGCAGTTACATGCAATTGATTTATTTACGTCTTATTTGGAATGGTGGAGGATTGGTGTTTCAGTTGCTTGTGGGCGAGCATCTCCGAGAAGGGAGGATTGTCATGTCCCCTCTTTAGCTTTGTCTAGCAGAGACATGTGAGTTAGCCTATTATGGAATCTTGTAGGTTGGCAATGGTGGATAGAGACTCAGTCAGTATATTCAGTGTTTGGATTTGGTGTTTCTGGCAGTAGTAGACCAGTTTGGAGCAGTTCCTTGATTTTAGGAGGCAGTTCCTACATTTTAAGAGGCAGATCCTACTTTTTAGGAGGTTGTGACAGCAGCCAGGGTTGGGGTTCCATGAGACCATTCCTTGGTTTCAGTTTCAGGAGATTTGGGTGTGTTTCCTAGTTTCTAGGAGCATCCCTAGATTTTAGGGATGAGACTACCAGTTGATCCATGATTTCCAGCATCAGTCACAGACAGTTGACAGGTTCCGTTTCAGACTTTTGGAGTCATTTGAGCCTTTTGCAGCTATTTGGGTTATATTTTTAATATATTTAAATATTTCCTAAGTTAGCATTAATTAATTAAATAAGGCTATGTTTATAGCCATTTTGGAGTAATAAGGGGTTTTTGGCTTCATCTGGGTGCATATGCCCATGTGTTATAGCTCATTGGAAAGGTCTTGAACTTTTCTAAATGTTTCCCATTTGTCAGGGACCCTTTTGATGAACGAAATTCTTTTATATTAAAAAAGTGGCGTTTTCTCTATACTTGGCGACTAAAAATGAGAAATAAGACTTTATAAGCCTAAGTGCACTTTTCATACACTTTTAGGGTTTGAGCTAGAGGGAAGGAGATATAAGGAGATGGTAACCTAATTATCAAGTATCTTTAACACATTTCATCTTTGATTTGGAGAATTTGCTTTGGAGAGCGATTCAGCATCTGGGACGAAAACCCCAGGCTCTTGCCTATCTGGGACGTAGCCCCCAGCACAGTGGTTATTTGGTTCTTGCATTCAGTTTTCAATGCCTTAGAGTTGGTATGACATCTTTTCTGGAGGATTCAGTGAACAGAGTTAGGGTTCAGCGTGGAGATTGGGGTTTCTAGCTTGGCATCACCTAACAGTCGTACGGCTGTACTTTGCAGCCATTTCTCTTCCCACGTGGAGCTATGTAAGAGCTTTGGATGTTTGTCGCAGCTTCCTTCTTGATTTCAGTATTCACTCTTCATTCAAGTTGGACTTATTGCTTATTGTAATCTTCCTGGAATTGTTTGGAATCACTATCTGGACAATTATTTGATTTAAATAAATCAGAAATCTACTTGGTACGTTTCTGATTTGGCTGTGTATGAACATTTATTTCCAATACTCTTTTCATGTACTTGTTCTTCAATTATTACTTGCTGAAAAACTATCAAAAACACAAAAATAATAAACCTTCTGCAACTTCTGTCTATTCTCTAAAACCATCAAAGGAAACACAGGAAAATATAGTTTATTAATTTAAAAACTATAGCATATCAGCAAGGGGATCCATCAGGGATCTTTCACATGATATATTTATCCTGGTCATAGCACTTTTACCTTAAATCATTAACAAAAAGGGATCAAAATGGAATTTGCTTTAGGATCCTCCCTAGGGATAGGCCCTATAAGAATTTCGCTCTGGACCCTCTGGAAGGGTCAGGAGCGAAATTTGCTATTTTGCTCAATTTAGACCTCATTTCATCATTTTATAATCTTAGGCCTAGCCTTCAAACCTCTTCTCATCATGATCTCAAAATTAGCCCTTTGCCTAGCTCAAACAAGGTGAAAAATAGGAGTTTCAAAGGATTTCGCTCTAGACCCTCTGGAAGGGTCATGAGCGAAATTCATGATTAAGACACAATTCCATCCCTTCCTTGCTCCAAATTGCTTCTCAAGGTAAGTACACATTAATCTTTGCTCCACCAATGCCTTAGGAATTCACATTTTGGCCTTCATCATGAGCAAATTAGGTGATTTTGAGAATTTCGATCTCGACCCTCTGGAAGGGTCAGGAGCGAAATCCAAGATTTGCTTGTTTTCCTTCACCTAGATTCATTCTTCATGCCTTGCTTTCCTTTGACTCTCAACTTTGGATCCCCCTCTCACAAAAGCAACATTTGTTTGACCCCTAAGAAGGCTTGAAAGGAGAAATTCGCTCCAAATCATGGCCAAGTACAAGACCTATAGAGAATTTCGCTTTGGACCCTTTGGAAGGGTCAGGAGCGAAATTCTTGTTTTAGCTCAAAACCTTCACTTTTGGTGGTCGCAAGCTATTCAAAGGCATGCCTAGGGGTATCTTCAAGCTCAATTCACCTTGATCAACATTTGTCTTGACACAAAATTTAAAGAAAAAAGAGATTTTGAAAATTTGGCTCTGGACCCTTTAGAAGGGTCAGGAGCGAAATTCAAGATTTAGGCTTGATTCTTCATTTCTTCAACTCCAATCTACCTCAAAAGGCAAGACTACATCACTCCACCCTTAATCACACCATAAGAGCCAAGGTTTTGACCTCATCTTAGGTGTTTTCAAGAATTTTGCTCTGGACCCTTTGGAAAGGTCAGGAGCGAAATTCCCAATCTTGGACAAAATCCTCACTTTTCAATGCTTTCATTCACTTCCTAAGGCAAGAACATATCAATCTACCCCCACCATGTCCAAGGAAAAAGGATGTTGGCCCAAACAAGGAAGAAAATAGTGTTTATAGAGAATTTCGCTCTAGACCCTTTGGAAGGGTCAAGAGCTTGAAAAAATTTCACTCTGGACCCTTTGGAAGGGTCAGGAGCGAAATTTGCTCTACACCCTTTGGAAGGGTCAGGAGCGAAATTTGTCTTTAGTCTCTCCGTTAGGATTCACATATGGAATATAACATTTAAGTATAATATTCCATATATATTGTCAAGATGTTTGAGAGTGGTTTCGGACCTCCAAGAGTTATCATGCAAAATCTAGTTTTTTGAGGATTCTTCAATTTTCTAGACTTAGTCAAATTTCAGGGTCAGGATGACATTCCGGACTTAGCCAAATTTCAGGACATTTGAGGATCAGGATGACATTCCAAACTTCTTAAGGTGAATTCGTTTTGTCCTTGATGTAAGGGATGGGACCTAGGAGGACATCATGCATTCAACCAAGGTTTGATTTAGCAACTCGAAGTGCGATCAGATAGTACACAAAAAAAACACCCTAGGAATGATCTAAATAACCCCTAATCACTCAATTGACCTGACCTCTTGAGGAGATCCACCTGACACAATCCCTTCAATGCAAAGCCTAAGACACTAAAACGACTAACAACAAAACCAAAAGGGCTAACCCCAGAAAGCAAAAAGTGGGGGTCCCCATTTGCAATGGGGCGATGAGTGAATATGTCACAAAAGGGAGGAACAAATGCACTTCGATGAAGAATTAATGGATAGAGGTGTCTAGAGCTTGAGAGGCACACCATAGCATAGATACAAGACTCAGACTTTCCTCATACTTAGCAAGCATGATTCAAGCTCAAACTTGGACTGGGTGAAAAAAATAGGCAAAAACTCGACAAAGTGAAAATCAAGAAATTTAGATATTTAAGGATTTAAAACTTGTTTCTTGCACCCTTTATTAAATAAACCTTAAAGACATAATAACATCATCAAATAAAAGCTAATTTGATCACATACACAAGTATACATCAATCACATAAGTAAAAACATGGGTAAAAATGTTGACGTAGATAAAATGTTGGTTAGAATGCATTTTTCACATGTTTTTGCTATATAACCATGCATTCTCTTTCAAGATGCCAATTTTTAATTTAAAACATTTTGCAATTGAATTTCACAAATAAAATATGTTTCTTTAAGAGATTTTGATTTTTAGTACTTTCTAAGTTGCTGACTTTTTGCCGAGCTTTTGCGAAGTTGAAAATTTTGGGCCTGCCGAGTACTCTCTGAGTCCGAGTTTACAAACTATGGTTTAGTCTTTGCATTTAGCTAAACATCACAAGTGTGTAGCAATAAGGATTCCTTTCAAGTCAAAAGACTATAAAATCCTTTGCCCAATGTTGGAAGAGTTTCTTAGCCTTTTACTCTGGGCAAAACCAAAAGATATATTTACATCTTATTCAGCATAAATGTAATCCATGTAATGTCCCCTAATTAGTTATATTCTAAATTATCTTAAATTTTCCCAAATCTGAAATAGGTAATTAAGTTTTAAGGGAGTACCTTTGTATATTGTTTTCTTGCAACACAAAATTAGAGAACAAATATGAAGTAATACTTATAAACTGAAACATATGCTAATGAATTATATTGAATGATATCAATATTTTGATGTATTAATTAGTATCATATTTGTTAGATAGAGTCGGTTTATTAAATTCCTTAGATGAAATCAGATTATTATATTTGTTAGATAAAATAAGATTGTAAGTTAGTTGCCATTCTTTATTATCCAATTTCTCAGTGCACTAGGGTAGGCTAGTTGGATAGGGTGTCCAAGAGATCCTCCCTGCTAGGCCCAAGAGTAGATGCTATATCCCTCTTGGCTCCATATGGAAGGTGTTAAGCATCCATCATGGAGTGGCATACCCAGTGAGGTATCCTATCGCCGTTTCCCCTCACCACAACCACCTTCCCTCTTAAGCCCAAGAGCAGATGCTACACCCCTCTTGGCTCCATGTGGCAGGTGTCAGGCTTCCACTATGGAGTGGCGTACTTAAGAGAGAGTCCCTCATATACAATGAACCATTTGTGATGAAGTCATATTTGTTATTCATTTCAACTAATCATGATAATCAATTGTACTTGACATAGTTATTATACTTCCACTATATTATATTACCTTAATGTCTTATATCAGATTTTCAACAGTTCTTTCTGTTAGTATTACTTTAAATCAGAATTACTCATTAATTGTCATTGCTGCATCTTATATTATTAGCACTGTACAGTATTATAGCAATTTATACAAACTGAATTTGATTGCCTTATTCTTTCTGGGTTCATTAACAGATATGTATTTATATGTGTGTCTTATGTCTAATAGTGTTGTCATGTATAACCATTTTAATGTTGTTTTAATAATTATATATTATTTGCTTCTGAACTTAATATCATATTAATGCCACTAATTTAATTAAAATCATATAATATTTTTATATATATAATACTGGCTGTTATATTCTATTATTAAATCAAAGGTCCTGTACATACGTACCTGTCACTGGCCTTCTTCATTTTTTTTCCTTGCTGGCAGTCTCTATATACTCCTCTATCCTTGCTGGCAGATTTTAGTTTCTGTTTCCCCTATATCTCCAAATTGGCAGGGGGAGGTATTTGTCATACCCCATCGTGGTGAAAAGCCACGATTCTTTCTACTTGGTAGCACCTCTTTTTGAGGGGTCACTACCCTCTCATCCGGTGGGACCCTCCATAAGCTAATTTGGAGTCTACGTGATTAATTGATACCAAACCTCCATTTCATATGAATGGTTATCGGGCCATGGGGAAATTGGTCAGCAAATATAATATATATTTTAATACAATGGCATCATTTTAATATTATGTATATTGTTAACATCATTCAATATAAAAATGTAAATTAGTGTACATTGTTAATATAACAGCATTATTCTATATATAAAAAATGTAAATTAATATACATTGTTAATATAATAATATCATTCAATATATAAAATGTAAATTGATAATATAATATCATTTTAATATCAATGTAATATAATATGATTTTAACATATTATTTTATATGGCGAAAATTATATATTAATTATTTCTACTATAAATTGGGGGGGACATGACAATCCACCCCAAAAAACATTGCAAAGATTGTAAATTGCAAGTACATATTGTCTATTTTTATGTTTCTCTAATTTGAAGAGTGGTTTTACCATAAATCTATTCCATTTATGTTGCACTAAAAGGTGCTAATGAAATTGCTAATGATTCTTATAGATTGCGGATGTCACCATCACTTGACCTAACCATCTACAATGTTTGGTCACATGGTTCAAGGATCCCCTTTGGAAATATAAAGATGTGCTCCCATAAGATGAATTTGAGATGGATCAACACATTCTACACATTAAAAGTATTTGTCATCTTTGTTCTCTCTAGGAGGTACAAAATGTGGAGCACTTAATATTCAAGGGTTCTACTATTGCCAATTTAGAGAATAATGTAGTTCACGTTCCACTTTATCTTCAAGGGTTCTACTATTTCCAATTTAGAGAGTAATGTAGTTCACGTCTCACTTTGATTTGATATTATTGTTAATTTAGATATTAAAGTAGTTTGTTCCTCACTTTCTTTTGCTACCATGATCAAAGGTATATGGCCCTTTACTATAAGGGCTTCACTTTTGGGCATAGGACTGTATAGGGGAGCTCAAGAGTACCAATTTAATTGCCTCCTTCCAATTTGTCACAAATTTTATTTGTTGAGCAACCTTTGGAGACTACACATTTACTAATTTACACAAAAGGTGAGAAAGTGGGTGACATGATGATTATCCTTGCATATTACTATACAATGGCCCAACATTCCCACCACCATTCTATACACCATGGATATACTTTGTTTTGATGCCAATGGACTTCTATCCTACCTCTCTTACAGCTCAAGTAATTTAAGGTAGTGCTATATTACTAGCCCTCTCATAATGTTAGATAATGACTATGCTGGGTGTTTTTTCAGCCCACACCTTGCTATGCGCATGTGATATCGGTGGTTTTCCACTCTTTACTCCTATGATATTCACCAAATGTGTGCTTCATTGAGAGGTACTTCGCTCACAGAAATTTTCACTTTATTTAGATCTCATGGCTAGGGGTTTGACCATAAAATCCAATAACATGTGACTTAATTGCTTTTTTAGTTACTTTTCAGATCTTATGATATTTTTCCCTAGCTATTTTCTTATGATGCTTAATGTTTTCTTGAGTCTCATCAACCTATACAACTCGTTAGTGGATGTTCACCTAATTTTTTTCTTTATTACTTCATTTTCTATTATTTGGTCCTAGTTCCTACTACACTTCCAACTCCATAGTTGAGTTATGATAATTATCAAGTAGTGTACTCATTGAGGATGCTTTTAGAATATTTTATCTTATTTGCAGCCTCATGTCTATATGTTTCCTACATAACTTTAGTGTTCTATCATCCTTAGTGTTACAGTAGTCACTGTCAAGCGGAAATGTGTTTGTCTTGTTTGACTAAAGAAAGTACAAAAATATTAAATAATAAAACAATTCTGAATAGGAAGGCAGTCCTTACAGTTAAGCCTTCACATGTCTTATTGTTATCGAAGCATACAGTTTCATTCAAGTTTTCAGCAACACCCTTGTTATCATCATGGAGTAACCGCCTGAAAATGTACAATGCAAGCTAAGTCAACCAAAAAACAGTACTTAAAAGAAAAAACATAATTCAATGCAAACCAGGCATAACTGACCTATGAAGCATCAGCTCTAGCTCCCCATCGGAAACACTTGAACCTCCAACAGAACGGTCAACAAGCAAAGAAAATTCTGTGTCATTGTCTTTCAAGTATATCCCTAGATTCAGCTACACAGTCAATAATAGGCTTTATTAGTAGTTTTAAATTTAAGAAAAATGTGAATTTGCCGCAAATATATTTTGGAAAAAAGAATGCGATTCTGTAAAGAGATAAAGCCTCATTAATAACCTGCTGAAGAGTTATCAGGACAAACATGCCACAAAATTAAGTGAGCTCACGCAATGAACAGAGGGAGACAGGGAGATATGAGGTGGGAGGCAGGGTCATGAGGGGGCAGTGACATTGAATGCACCAGAGATGTTAATACTGAAGAGAGGAAGGATGATAATACACAGGTTATTAATTCAATGTTGACCTCATTCTCCCAAAAATTAAATAGAATAAATAAATTTCAGGTATTTAAATAATGAATTAGTATGTATGCTGTCACTTAACAAAAATGTTCTCATTGCTTTTCATGCTTAAGAGTTTCAAGCTAGATATTTGAACTTGGAAACCGTTTAAAGTTTAGCAACATCAGACTGTAATTTGAAAAAGTAGAAAGATATTCCAGGAATTCGGACTGATTTCATAACAATACATGGTCTTTATCTTTTAAAACAAAATTTATGTTTATATATTTTGAACAGCCAATAGACTGCCAATGGGCTATGCATGTGTCCCAAGAGTTGAACACTGAAAACCCAGTTCCACCATTTCTTTCCATCACTCGGACTGCATTGAAGACAAAAAGGAACGCTGAAAATACATTTTGTCACAACCCTCCTTTATCACCTTTGGATTAAAAGACAAACTCTATTATATTTCTTTTGAATAAACTATTGAATGAATATTATAAAGGAATAAAAATAATAAATCACACACACATGGAAAATATACTTTTTTTAAAAATGTTTATTTAAATTTCCTCACCCAAATTATGGCACATGTTGTAGGAGGAATAAGAAGCTTCTAGAGGCTTCTCCACCACCTTGCATGTAACTCCTCCCACTAAGTCTAATCAATTTGCATGAAGGCCAAATTTGGAGAGAATCTCTATTTTTTAATTAAAAATTAGGTAGTGGAATTTGGAGTTTTTTTCATATAAAAGATGTACAAGCTTTCAAAAAGAGGAGTTGGTTATTCCATAAGAAATTCTTCAAGTAAATTTTTCTTTTGTAGTCAATTTTCATTTTTCAGCTAAGATTTTTGCTTGGGAGGACTTCTCTTCAAGTTTGGAGGATCAAGGGAGATTCATAGAGGATTCCACACCATTTTCAAGCACCCAGGTTCTTTCAAATTTAGTTTTTCATGCATCTTATTCTTGCTGCAATTTAGATTAGATTAATTTGTTAAGAAATTAGATCCATTAGTTTCAAATTTTTGATAATAAGTAGATTAATTTGTTTAAGAATTAGATTCATTTGTTTCAAATTCTTGATAAGAATTAGATCCATTAGTTTCAAATTTTTGATAAGGAGTAGATTAAATTGTTTCGGAAATTAGAATTATTTGTTTCAAATTTCGATGAGAATTAAATCCATTTATTTTCAGATTCTTGATAAGAATTAGATCCATTGTTTAAGAAGTTAGATCCATATATTTCAAATTTTTGATAGGAATTAGATTAAATCGTTAAAAAAAAAATCTTATTAAGTTTAAGATTGATTCTTGTTGAAGAACTAAATTAGAACCATCTTTATTTTCTCTAGTATCATCTCTCTGGTTATTGTTTATCTGAATCTCATCCTTTAAAGAGATTTCGCTGTGATTATTTCCTCTGTGTCTGGTTTGAGATTTTACTGCGATTATTCTAAATTTCTCCCTGTAATATTTAAATCTGTATGATTAATTCTTTCTATCCCTGTAATATTTAAATCTGTAGGATTAATTCTTTCTATCCCTGTAATATTTAAATCTGTATGTTTAATTCTTTCTATCTTTGTAATATTTAAATCTGTATGATTAATTCTTTCTATCTCTGTGAAATAACTCTCTGTGAAGAAGCAAAATATAAATTTATCTCTGTAGGTTTTAGATTGAAAAATAAAAAGAAAAAAACACACTTTATGAGCTTGCATTTACCAGCATAATTCATTTACCTTCATGGCAGGAAACAAATATTGTATCTAGATTGTCTATCTCTGAGAATAAAAGTTTATCTCTGTAGATTTTATGAGATTACACTTCCCAGCATAATCATCTATCTTTCATCTTCCTGGATTGTTTATCTATAACTTCCTGGATTATTCACCCTGTGAATGAATCCTTATTGTTTTACTTCAGTATTCTTTTTATCCTTTTAACAAAAATCTACTTCTGTGCCTATTTAAATTAATTATAAAAAAATATATATATATATATATAATGAATAATCAAATGTTAATGTATTAATAGCGTACCGCATTTACGTTGCACGTTTTCCGAATAATGAGATTTCGCAGGGCGGCGGTTTTGAAAACCGCGGGGTTAATGGTACCCCCCACTACCCTGCGGTCACTGTAAGTGGCCGCAGGGGAGTGGAGGGGACCACTCGGCCCCCTCATTTCCTACGGGCCTGTGCATGCAAGACCGCAGGGGATGATGGGACCCGTGGTCCCCACCTTCCCCTAATTGCTACACTTAAAAGCAATTCTTTGCTAAGGAATAAATTCGATAAACTTTTAAAAATCATTTTTTTTTTTTTTTAATTTAAAAATTTAAATTATTTTTTTTAAATATATATATCGTTCAAGTTAAATTTAAGTTAATTTTTTTTTCAATTGTTTAGTTAAATTTATTTTTCTTAAAATTAGCAAAAAGTTTGAATTCAAAGTATTGTTTCGATTCCTTTAGGGAATTATTGGATTATTTGATCCATGATTATGAAAACAAGTAAGTCTTATTATTATTTCAATTTGACCCAAAAATTTCAAAAATTATAAGCTAATCACTCATGGGAAATTTGTAACCTTATAATTAATTAGTCTCGCGATAAGAGAAAACATTTCTGCATTTTGTATGTAAATGACGTTACTTTTGCATTGCATCATTATTATTTCGTATTCCTTATTTTCATGCAATTACTCATAAGTTCACAATTATCATTACCACGCCAATACATGTATTAATTCATTTAATTGTAGAACAATGATATTTCTCTTTTTCAAATAGTATTTAAAGTTTAAATTATGTACATCCATTTCATAATTATATTTTCAAGCATGATGTTAGTTTAGAAAACTAAACAAAGGAAGTTGGAAAACCAAAACTAGCAGCGTTCGGTATATACAGTGCCTCTGGGTCACGCTTACGGGTAATGCCGTCATGTTGAACTACTGCACTTAATGCCTAATAAAGCTGCATTAACGACGTTTGTGGCATCGTCCCTATAAATCGTCGGGGAGTAATAAGGGACATTTGGAAGTTAAAATCCAAGGGGCAGGTAATCCCCCTTGGATCGATAATTTAATAAGATAACTTTTAAATGATTTTCACATCCGTTGAGATAAACCATAGTAAACCCCTTTTAGGGATGGTCAAGTTAAATGCTCTCATGAAATTGATTTCTTTTTTTGAAGGGATATTGGTGATTTGCAATTGGGTGACGCTCATGATAAGTATTAGGATCTAGTTATTTTTTTTTTAGGCCACAAGCAATAGGCGATCTTGAGCCTTCGCTTAAGTGCTACCATCGTGGGTAGCAACCGCAAAGAAACTGTCTGGGACACTGACCCTAGAAAGGGTTGCGTACCCACAAATCAGTTTACATCAAACCATAGAATAGAAAATAGAACTACATACTTTACGCCTTGATCCCGTGCCGAAGTGGGTATGTAGGCAATCTTGGGACGGAGTTGTCCCTCATACTCAGGCGTTCGTGGGTGGGGTCTAGGCTTGGTTGAGTGAGAATCCTAATTGAAAGATAAGACAATTAAATTGAAGAGAAAATTCAATGCATACTCGGAAGGAATCCCGTATGGATTCGCTTGACTTCCCGAGGCTTTAAGCCAAATTCCGAGGCGGAATTCAAGCTTGTATTATTTTAATTACTCCTAAGGACGGCGACCTCGGTGCACTCTTGTTAGAAGAGTGTAGTACTTAGTGAGTGGCTCAGGACCCGAATGGTCCCGATGAGTCTAAGTCTCTGGCCAGAGCATCTCCTATCCCGTTTGGATGGATGCCTACCCCGTATGGGTAGATGCCTATCCCGTATTGGATAGATGGAATCTTATGTCCCGTATGGACAATTGCCTAACCCGTATGGTTAGATGCTCATCCCGGATGGATGAATGCCTAATCCTAAATGGATGGATGCCCAGAGTATGCAATTGAATAAAATATAATGACTTCATTAAACAAAAAAAAAAGAATACTCAATTTTGTTGATTCAGTTATGGTGGGTTATTACACATTTCAACTATTTTTTCCCATTACTAGAATGGGACAAAAACATTACCTTACATTTTCTATTTTATTTTTTCCCTGCATTCTTACATGAGGATTCTTGCTTTTTCTCTTATTGCAGAAGTTTTTCTTTCAGGTATTCCTGAGATGTTATACCACTTCTTAAGTTATAAAGTCCCTTGAATATTATGAGGCTTCTCTCTCGAAGTGATATGGTCTCTTGAGCAGGGTCTTTTAAAGCTATTTTAAGCATTCTTTGAAACAAACATTTGAAACTGATTATAAAGTTAATTTCAACAACCGCCAAATCTACTTATCATTCCCCTATTCCTGTGAGCTCTTTATCTAAAATTTTTGAGATCATATTTGAAAACTCTAAATTCATGGCATATGATCAATCAGTACCAAAGACTTCCCACCATCATGTACAAACAAAAGTTTCAACCATATTAACCATAAGATGGAACCACTAAAAATTGCAAATTTTGGACAAGAGGCAAGGGAATTCTTAGCTCACAGGGTAATAGTTTCCAGCAATTATTTCATGTACACTTAAATTCCAGTCTGCTCGGTAGTTCCTTATCTGCAGCATTCAACATATGAAGATTAAGTATAAGATCATAACAGCATCCATCCACATCTGTTCAATGTTGAATTGAATTTTGTCGCAGCATCAATAGAAAGAAAAATGAAACTCCCTTTTTGATATATGAAATGCAGAGATTTACAATATATTCCATCAGACAAGCAATTTTCAATTTATACCCTCAGTAAAGTAGCTAATATGTTCTTTCATCTGCTTCAACAGTAGATTGAGCTTAATCTTAGCTAATCAAGCACAGGTAAACAAAAAAACATATTTCAACTAAATTTAATTAAAATTTACATTTTGTCTCTTATTGAAGTAAAATTAAAACTCTGTTGGGTGCCTATTTCATTTTTAAAATAATATTCGAATATAGCAACAGAGAACTCCTTAGTTTGCCAATACTTTGGTCTGGCATGAGTTTAAAACACTTCCTAAAATCAAAAACTTTGACAGAAGAGGATGATGGTTTTCACGAACAAACAGCTCACAAGCATTAGTAACAAAAACCCATTCTTGAAAGGCAAATGCAAATCCACACAGGTCTCTGCATTGACATCTAGGATACCAGGAGATAGCTGAGTAAATGGTTTCTCTATCTAATGCTATTTGGCACACATGAGATTGCAGATACAGCTAATACAGTGGGATCTCTTCCAGACAACCATCACTAACTATAAGTAGCCTTCTTGTTTTCTACACTTATATTGCTTATTTAGAAATAAAATGAGGATATCACTAAATCTATATGTTACATGGATGGGTCTGAATTGCACAAATTTCTAATGAATATAATGCCTATTGCATGTTCATATACAGATAGAATATTGTATCTACATATAGATGTATCTACAAACATTTTAATTAATAACATGACAACACCATATCATTTTTGGTTCAGTTCTTTGCAAAAACAGATACATGCATACATACATACATATATACATACGTGACAATACCACATCATTTTTGGTTCAGTTCTTTGCAAAAACAGATATATATGCATATGTATATTAATTAATAACATGACAACACCATATCATTTTTGGTTCAGTTCTTTGCAAAAACAGATACATACATATACATGCATACATACATATATACATACGTGACAATACCACATCATTATTGGTTATGTTCTTTGCAAAAACAGATATATATGTATATGCATATGCATATGTATATGCATATGTATATACATATGTAGATAGATATATAGATAGATAGATAGATATGCATGCATACATATACATACATACATACACATACATACATACATGCATGCATACATACATACATACATACATACATATATAAATCTCCAAACATTTTAATTTGTAACATGACAGCACCATATCATTTTTGGTTCATTTTGTGCTTTGTAAAAGGCATTTTATATTAAATCAATAACGTCTAAGATTATTTCCCAAATGAATGCGAACATGAGATACTCAAATGGCAGGAGCAATGTCATTGAGAAATGATCTCCAAACATTTTAATTTGTAAAATAACAACACCATATTATTTTTGGTTCAGTTTGTTCTTTGCAAAAAGCAAGTTTCTGGTTCATTTTGTCTTTTGTAAAAGGCATTTTTTCTTAAATCAAAGATGTATAAGATTTTTTCGGAAGTGAATGAAAAACTGAAGTATTCAAATGGCAGGAGCAATGTCATTGAGAGGTTCCATGCAGTCATGCTTAATATCATTCCTTCAAGAAACCTATTTTTTCAGAATGTTGTTTCCTTTGCTCCTTTAAATTGGTTCCATATCATATCAATCTATTATCTCCATGTTTTCCTAAATAAAGTTGTGAGGAATATGTAACTTTGTGGAGCTTTGAAATCAAATACATTGTTGGATAAATGATGTCACACTAAGTTTCAATAGATCTAATTACAGAAACAGAGACCATATGAAATGAACTATTTTGTAAATCGCTTATTTCAGCCTTGTTTCAATCATTTTATGAAGTTCATGATCTTTTACAATTACATTAAATATTAATCAATATTCTGTACAATGAAGAAAAGTTATTAGCAATCTGAAATTAGTCTAGATCATATTATTTATGTTATGAGAATCTTCTTGACATACTCATTCACATTTTAAAATTCAATGGCATAACATAATCTCTGAAATATGCAAAAATACAAGCCTCATCCACTCAGAAAATGTGCCATAAAGAAAAATATGCAATATAAACCATGAACCTGATAGAAATATCACTTTAAACCACCTCTCTTTCGAAAAGACCTTTTATGCAATCCCATAAAAAGCATAATTAAAGAGATTTATCTGTCTCAAAAACAAATATTTCATTTGAGAGAGATTTATTAGATGAAAATTGGGAAACAAACCTAATTTTTCAATTATACTTTGGTAATTAACTTACTCTCTTCAAGAAATCTCGTCCATTGGAATCCGTGTAGAACTCTTTATTTGACACCATATTTGTTCTAAATTGACTTACCACCTCCTTTCCCAAGTCATCATCAATTGGAATTGGTCCAATCTACAGATCATGAAATTGATTTAGTAAGCTAGCAAAAGCAAGACCAATTGAAATTCAATAACATGGTCATTAAAGTTATGCTAATCTTGTAAGAAAAAACTTGATAAATACTGAGTGAAAAATCATAGAACTAGTGGAAGAAAATTAAAGAATTTAATCCCCATAATTCAGTTAGAACAAAGGTTGTACAAGAAGAGTATATTTACATAGGTTCACATTTCAACTAAAATTTTGACACTCATACCATATTTGTATGATTGGGTGTCATTTATAGCCTAATCCACAATTGCATAAAATACAGATTTCTATTTCAACATAAAAACTATGTACCCCTAGCCTTTCAGATGTAATAGCATTCAATTGTTTACCGTACCAAAAAAGTAATGTTGAATACCTAATATGAATAGTGTACATGATTTAATCTATAACAAGAAACTATAAAGATATTTAAACGTCAATAACCCACACATGAGCAGCCACAAGAGAGAGCCTCTCCAATAATACCTCTTACTTTGCTAGAAATGACGATAGGTGTGCAGTATCTTTTATTTATACAACATAAAATATTTACTTCAAAATTTGCACTAGAGAACCTTTTGATCCCATTTAAAAATGAAAGCTATTATGAAATAATATTAGAGTCATGGAATATGTGATTGTTTGACTTTGTAGAACATAAAATATCAATAATAACCCTTTTCAATTCTGATCACAATGCTTCAAAATGCAATTCATCTTCAAATAGAAGAGCTTACATCATTGTATGTTTGCATCAAAGTTTGAGCTAGTTGCATATACTAAGACTTATATTAATATGATAGTCAGGAAAGAGTATATTACATGCCAGTCATACTTTAAGGAACTAATAACATTTTTTTGCAATCAAATTGTAGCAATGGCTTTAACCAAGAAGCTACAATTGACTTGAGAAAATCACAGTAAGGAATTTGTAGCAACCATAGTCAAAGTCATGGAATGCCCCTTCACATTGGCATAATTTATATTCTCATACCCACAAAAGGCATTGTTTTTCAAAATAATACTATCCTTCTAACTATCCAATGGCCTAATGTTAAGTGGATTCCTTCTTCAAAGCAATCCACTGTTCCTACATTTGTCTTTTGTCCATCTCCAAATTAAATTATATGAACTTGGAATCTACTCAAGCTAAATGAGACTTAAAGTTTGAAATACAATACACACAAAATAGTATTGAGAATAGACTTTACTTCACAACTTTTTGTATAGTCCATTGTTACCAGGTTCAAAAAATTCAGTTCATTCAAGAGGTCAAAAATTTTGGAAATTCAAAATTTTGGAATAGGTTCAGAATATTTTCTATAATAATAATTGAAAAATCTAGAGAAAACCAGATGAATCCAGACTGAACTAGATTTGGTAACTGTAAATACTATTATGGCTCTTTGATTAATCTTAATTAGAATACATTATGTAAAAATTAATGGACTCGTTATGGACAATTTATTAAACTATTCCAATGATCCTCTTATAAGTTATTATGTATAGTATGTAAATAATTATCATAGATCCTCCCATCTGAATACCTCCACATAATGACAAAATATAAGACAACAATTATAAATAATAAATATCATAAACCTGTACATAAACAGCAAAATAAGTTAAAAATAATCTGATATTTAATGTCCGCTGGGCCAAAAGAAATTTTTAGGACACATCAAAGTAAGTTTAAATCTTCTACTTAATTCAAGATACAAATCAAAACACATTTTTTACTCTCAAGGTGTCTTTGGGAGGGTCCATCTACTATAACCCATGTAAGTTGGTTTGTTTTGCAGTCCTGATTTTCTTTATCAAACTATTCACCGAATGCTGGGTAGGTATTATGCTCTTGTTTGGAGTTGATGAAATAATTACTCGTAACATTTATTTTTACTTTCCTTCAATTTAGACATTAAAACCTGAAGCATCTAGGATGCGTGAAGGCATGAAACCACATCTAAAGATTGGTATCCCTTGGCTTTCGTCATCCAACCAACTCATCTTCTTCATCTGGACTGAACTTAAAAAACACAATGACCTATCTAATCCAATCATATTATTTCTCAATAACCAAAGATTGCAATATCCTGCAACCCATTTATCTGTCATGCATTTCATCTGCTGAATATTTAATCTTGAGCAGTAGATGTAAAGCATAGAGAGAGAAATATCATTGGATGATATTCTCTTGTGAAGTAGAATCCATAATGAACCAACAAGATAATAACCCATGAAGCTAATGTTGAAAAAATTTGAAAATTCAACACTTTCATTGAATAGGGTAGGGTGATCAAGTCAGCCTATAATATTCTTCAATTCCTAATTTTGGTTGCAACTGAGATAAAATTGTTTAGGTTTTGCCTAATTAAAAGGAACAAAATCACATTCTTATGCATCAATCCTAATAGTCTTTTTTGTGAATGCAGGTATCTCCATAACCCATGTGAGATATGTGTACAACCATGTCAATAAATGTCTCAAATATTAGACCAGGGAAGTTTGTCATTATTATAAATTCAATCCATACCTTGTAGACAAAGAATTTCAAAATATGTGATTGTGTATAAACCTTTCGAAGTCCTACTTAGATTGTGCCTCCAAGAGTGAAAAAATAATACTTTAAAATTTAATATAGAATCAAATCAAATAAATAAGGCATGAAAAATGAACTACTTCAGAAAAAAATATCACCCAATTTTAAATTGTCAATTGAAAGTTAATGTCTATTTAATTTTTTACCTTATATCTATTTCCAATTATATTACTATAGTTTTGGTAACATTTCTCTTTTGCTGAAGTTTTGTGATAGGACTTTTGAGTGAATTTTAGTGACAGCTAACCAAAAAACTTGACTATCATGCTTTCCAAATCTGAGGTTGACAATAATCCTGTCTTCATCCCTACATTTCAGGTCAACAAGCAATCACCCATCAATGGATGCAAGTGATCAATTCTATATTCATTTGAATTATTATGTATTTCTGAGTTTCTCCTTTACATAGTAGTTTTAGTTCTTTGATTATTCTCTCATATTCTGTATGCTTAATAAAAATACTTATGAACAGGGTTTGAATAAGAGAATGATGTTATTAAAATGCAAAAACAAGCAAAACAAGTTCTATAAAATATCTAACATTACTTTCAAACATGTCTTTGAAACAGAACAAAAAGGAAATCATATACTGAGGAACTAAAGCCTCTCCATATAAAAACATCGATAGGAAATATAAAAATAATATATGAGGAAACTCACCAAGAAATCAATTTCAACATCTTCTGCATTCTTGTACAACCGAACTACCTGCACAAAATCTAATTATCAGATTCATTTCATTTTGTAAGTTTTCCCTCAATTTGATGCTAAACATAAACAATTAATCATGTATGCCAAACAACATATTTAAAGAATAGCATGAAATCCTAGAATTTTGGACATGTGAGCTCAAAATTCCGTATATACGTTATGGTTTGTCAAATATTGAATTATGAAATCATTTATTGAGGAAACCATTAATGGAAATAACATCTTACGGGATATAAATGTTCAAATATGCAATGGAGTTCATGAATTGTAATTTTACTCCATCTTTGAGCTAGATCGAGTATGCACTGGATATTCATGGTAACAAACCTCAGGTTAGAAAAGCCAGGTCAGGCTTGGAGCCCCAAGCACCTACAATGTGGCTAAAGCAAGATGTTGGAAAATGAGCCACATGTGAACCATAGATGGACTGGTCAAAAAGAGGGCTGGTAGCTCAGTGGTCAAGCACCTCAGCAACAAATGGAGTGGTCCTAGGTTTGACTCATAGCTGGTCCATGAAAAAGATTATCACTAGTTCAACTGCATTGCCTTTCTTAGATTTTTAATTGGTCAAGTTAGGAAAGAGAATAGATCATTTTTTAATCCAAATTTCATTTAGTGATATATAGACACATGAAAAGTTTGTAATGGTTAAAAAATTAGAACTAAGTGGTCATAACACTTTCTCTAATGAAATTGATACAGGGAGGACGATACACATCGAACTTGATCACCAAACAACCTTGGAACGTTCAAAAGTATGAAGCTTCCAAAAGATCCATAAATTCATTGCTGATGATAAGATTGAAGTTGGGTTTGGATCAGTTATGGTAAGGTGCAGGTATATGGGTTCTTCCTTCTACTTATTTCATTTTGTTTTGCTTGACATTTTAGTTTTTTTATTTCTCTTTTGGTTTTAAGAGAACCCTTTTTGGAAACATATATGGGGTTCATTGGATGGACTCCTTGTAGACATGTAACTGTAACGTCATAAATTGTAACCAGTCCAATTTATTCATGTTTGTGCTCCCACTTTAGCGTGTCCTATCCCAATCCCCTCTCTAGGTCCAATTTGACCCTATTCTCCAACTTTAATGTCATGAACACCCTTTTGTGGGTCCTATCATGGGATACACTCCCCCCTGGCTATTTATTTTGGTCCTATTTGTAGAAGGACCGAGGCGTGGGCCAGGGCACCCCCAAAAAACCCTGGTACCTATCAAATGGTCCCCGATTTAAAATGGGGTAGGTTCTATATCTCCCCGTTAGCATTTGATTCTTGGGGCTATACATGACCGTTGGAGGTCCGCCTAATCAGTAATTTACCTAGGGAGCCCTATATAAAGACATCCTATCAATTCATTTTAGATCTAATAATCCATCCATATTATTCGTGCATCTGTGAAACATTCATCATCAAACATATTCAGAGATTCAAGGCTGCATATTCATCATTCAAGCATTGTGGAGCAAATTTGCATCAATCTCCAGGCAAGCATGTGTGTGTGATTAGGGTTTTTCATGTCCATACAAAGAGCATTGCATCATCATCAACAATTGCAGATCTAAGGAAACAAGTGCAATAGTTGTACTCAGGAATTTGAGCAATGTCGACAAAAACAAACAGGTTCAGCTTTCAAAGGCAGAAAATTCGGAGGACCAGGGCGGATCTATGCTACCTAGTCCTGAAAAATCAGGCCGAACTTTCAAGAACAGGTTCTAAATGTTTTCTTTTTCCCAAATCTCAATTGGTGGCTCTGTGGGACATCTGTAACTTACTGCTTCTGTCAAATTACTTCAATTATCCCTCATCTTACCCTAATTTCACAATTACATTCCAAATTCAACTAAGAAGGAGACTCCCACTACACAAAATTGGTAAATTTGATCAGTATTCTCAGCCCCTGGTTTAATTTGGTTAATTCATGGTTTTATTTGTTGAAACCCTAATTCCAAATTTACACCATTACAATAACAAACAATAATATCAAATATTGAAATATATAATTAAGAAATAGAGAACTTTTGTGACGAACTGAATTGTGATAGTGAATTTTATTCTAAAACAGTTCCTTGAATCGAGAATGTCAAAAAATGAAACATTTTTAGGCCCCAAAAATGAAGTTTACAAACTTAGATAGAAGAAATCTCTTTTTCAAAGTATGTATGACAAGTTCAAGGTAAATAGACTTTAGTTGATAGTTAGCTTGGCACAAATAGTTGTCTAGGTGTAGGATTCTACTTCCAAGGGTGTGATGTGAGATGACTGAACATTGGAAAAAAGTGAGTTTGATAAATAGGCATATATCTTTACAGTGCACAGTATTGATGAGAATTTGGTTCAATCCAGTTCATGAAGATTCAGAAGTGAGCACAAGTTCCAAAGTGATGTCTAAAGATTAAAGACTGCAGACAATATGCTCCAGGATTTTGTCATGTAAATTTTCTTGTTAAGGTGAGGTGTTTGAATATAATACTCAAGAAGTAAATGGTCAGTAGATAAAATATCATATTAAATTATAAAACTAATAAGTTAAGCCTAAGGCATGGCCTTCGCTTATAAAACAACCAAGTACGTTGTATATTTGCAATCATTTAACAAAATATTACCCTTTATTTTCCTTAAACCATTCAAATTCCTAGCAATCGTAAAGTTATAAATAAAATATCCTTGAGTATAATCTTCATGTTACATTTAATAGCCCTTGCTGAACATATTAAAGGGGAGCAATATAATCATCTAAAATTATTTTTATCAATGATATCAATTCTAGTTGCTAGAATACGCTAGAATAAGAATTGACTTTTCCTTTCACTACATTTGGGACCTCTTAAGTGTCATTTCAGAGGAGAATACAAGAGTAAAAATTCCTGCTCAAGAAACTAACCTGTGATGCCCAGGGAGAAAACTGTTGATATACTTCACTCACAACATTGCCTTTAGTGACGGACTGTATAACCTGTCCATACAAAAACAAATTACAAATTTATCTCCCGCATAAGCACTAGAAACTTTCTTTTATCATGCTCTATTAATGACTTAGATTAAGTATAGTGCATTGCAATAGATGTGCTTGCATTCACTTTAATCTAATATCTATATATACCAAAATATTTAAAATAAATGTTCGGGAGTGGTCTGTTCAACAAAAAATGATACAATGAACCATATTCCTAACAAATTGTATTGAAAATACTGTAATTTCCGTCTGCAAAAGTGTTGCTAATGAGTTGATGTAAGAAAAAGTTTTCACAAACCTGTTTCTTAGAATCCTCAATAGGAAAGCATCTTGAAATATTAGGACGAAAAATATAAGCACCAGAGGCCTGCCATTTCATTAGTAAAAAGAATCATTTATTAAATATGACAACATGAATTAGATTTGAGCATATTTCAAATCATCCAGCTAGATTCTGTGTAGATATAGAGATAGGGACATCAAGAACTGACGGAATAAGTTTCAGGAATGATTAAATAGTATCCTCTAAACTCCAATGGAGGGTAAAAGGTACAAGGGGACAGCAGGGAGAAAAGGAGACAATGTAGGGGATGACAATAAAGTTATAAACCAAATTTCAAAAATGCATCTGTATTGCAAACATCAATTAGAAAACTGTAAAATAGCAAATGGATGATTTTCTTGTTACTAAAATAATACACAACACAGAAGCATTAAAAGACTTGTGAACAACTACCATATAATTATAACAGAACCTAGACACATTATGAAACATAATTTCTTCACGTACTCAACAAAAGATAAAATATGGAAGCTCTATTTGTAGCTATTACCATGCCACTGCCAATAATAACAAAACAGTGATAAAAGGTGAAAAATTGTTCTTCAACCAATGAATTTTTAAAAGCATTTCACCCCAATGGTGTTGTATGGATCGTACCATGCCACATGCATCAATCAGAATAATAAATTTTGTCCAGGTATATTTTATTATAATTGTGTACAAATGAAAAATGTCTCCCCTTAAAATAATTTTAATTTAGGTACTTTTAACAATGCACAGCAAGAGGATTTCATAAGAGTTCAGTAACCCATCTACAACAATATGCATTATCCTTGGTGTGCTGGTTATAATGAGTCTACACAAACACAGTGAAAATACAAGAAAGAGAGTGATGTGTCAAGGATCTTTTATCTATAAAGTGAATTCTACTAAGTTAACAGAAAAAACTGAAAATACAATTTACCTCATACGTTCCTTTTCTGGTGTTTCCATCACTTGAATTGTACCAACAAAGTGACTGATTTATGGGGAAGACAGCCTGCAAACATGATTGACATTAGAGATGCAAAATTTTCTTCAGGAAATAAGACAGGTAGAAATTCTTATCGAAATTTATTTGCCTTAGTGAAGATATTTTATTTAACCCATGTTCTAGAGATAAGTTTAAGAAGAAACTAGACCATACATGGCTTCCTCTGGGGTACAAATTGACACATGGCAGTACAGATGAAGTTAAAAGAAGCCATGTATCGGAAAGAAAGATTTCCAAGCAGATGGAATGGTTACAATAGGTCACCAACAAGACTGTCACTCATAAGATGAGGACAACCTACACCATATTTCAATTTGACCCTCACCAGTTTCAAAATTCAATGGATGAACTTATCTGCATGTGTACATGGACAGATTTATAGAGTAAATATAGTGATTTCCATGACTAACGCTGGTCAATAGGACTACAAAATACAACCTCTCCCTCATTTGATGATGGCTCAGAAGGTGTAATGTGAAATGTCAATGCAAAAACCCATATACAGTTTATTCCAAAAGCATAATTTTTAAAGTACAATCTGTCAAGATGCCACCAGCAATGACATGTCTAAAGAATACCCTCCTATAAAATAGAATAGAAAGATCGTACCAAAAAAATGCACGTGATCAATTGACAAAAGAAATGATATATCGGCATTTTCAATTGGAAGTTCCATCTGCTCTCTCTTGGATCAGAAGATGAAGAGATGTCAGTATTGACATTGTGTTACATTCCACTTGTGCCCTAGTTGTTTTATGCTACATTACGCCATGTTATATGTGCCCTAGTTGTTTTATGCTATAATTACGAGATGTTAATCGTGCCCTAGATGTTTCATGTTTTAAATGAATGATGATGCCCTAGATGTTTCATGTATAATTGAATGATGTTATTTGTGCTCGGTATAATGAATCAATGACTCAACTGTTAAATTGATGTTTTGATATTCAACATGATGACATTTAAGATGTTTTACTTTTGTTGATAATATTTTTGAAATGTCAAAGTTATGACAAGATTTCAAGCTAACTATTTGAACTGGCTAAGTGTGTGCAGGAGTTCGTCGTTCTCCAAGAAGAGAGGGGAAGTATCATCAGGTCGGGAGGTAATGAAAGAGAACTCATGTCATCTAGAAACCCTAACCATAAGTTGAGTTAGGTCGTATCATGTTGACCATGTCTATTGTCAATCAGTCGTGCCAGGTAACCCTAATTTGGTTTAAATAGGAGTTTAGGGTTTCGTAACTCTAGTCGTGGATTGGTATTCCAAGTTAATTTATTATTATTTTAATTAAGAAATTTAACCATTTTATCTCTCATGCATTAATAAAATTTATACATGTTTATATTAATATACATACATATTATATACATATACTCCCATATATAAGTATGTATATGTATGTATCCAGGACATTAATGAATACATACATATAAGTGCTTGTATAGAGAGATATAATATGTATGTATATAAACATAAATATTAATTCACGCCCTTTTATCGTATTATATTGTTATTAAATATTTTGACCAATCTTTGATATGGTCTTTTATAAAAATCATTATTGGGTGCAAGTCCAATGTAATTTTTCAAGCACCGAATAATTCCTTTTGGTTTGGATATAAAAACCTTATGTTGAATGGTGAAATGTATATAAATAATTTTAAAAGGAAAACTTTGGTGTGTTTCAACTCGATATATATTATTTTGGGGCATAAAAATAAGGAAAAAAACGTTTTGAGTTTGAGACCACCACAATGGCAAGATAATAACACGGCATGCCTCTCATGTGTTTTGGAAATGCATTCAAATTAATAAGTAATGAAATTGAAATGCTATGAAGTGATTCCTCCATAAGCTTCTAAAGGAGAAGGCAATTTGGCGTGACCATTATCTTCTCGGGGAAGAAAAAGGACATGGAATTGGCATGACTATTAGGGAATGAAATTTGTAGAAATTCAACGAAGTTAGGGGAAATTGTATACAACCATCTCTTATCGTGAGTTTTAGAGTTTAATTTCTTCTAGGGAAAGCGATACACGTTATTCTAGGAAGTCTTGAAAAATATTGGTGCTCTGCAACAATACTATCGCCCTTCCTTAGCAGAACGGCAACCATTTTGGAGGGTTAATTCTTCTTGTAGAAGCTCAAGAGGTTCAAAGGAGTGGGAGAACTGCACAAGGAACAATATCAAGTCGTATTTCTCCCAACTATAGGTCATGTTATATAAACCAAACTCAGCAAGCTCTGTATATTCTTTCATTCTTTCTTTTTCTAAGTTCAAATTCTTAGTAGAATAAGTTGAAAGAATAAAATGCATAAATACTTTCAAACCTTATACGACTTGACTGAGATTGAACAATCTAGAGTTAAGAATAATGTATATACTCATGTGTAGTTGAATATGGCTTAGGTTCATTTAATGGTTTAAGAGATTTAATTATTCACAATATTTATCGCATAAAGGTTGTGATTATAAATTTCTGGTATGGAAAATTCTGCAATCACTCTGTACAGTATAGGGTTTGGCAAAGATTAATTCTTGGCCAGTAAAAGAGTATTCTCTGCTATGCAATAGGCTGTACGGTTGGGAAGGCATCATAAGAACAGCAGGGTTAAGCTACATTTTGACTGAGATTGAACAATCTAGAATTAAGAATAATGTATATACCCATGTGTAGTTGAATATGGCTTAGGTTCATCAAATGGTTTAACATATTTAATTATTCACAATATTTATCGCATAAAGGTTGTGATTATAAATTTCTGGTATGAAAAATTCTGCAATCACTCTGTACAGTATAGGGTTTGGCAAAGATTAATTCTTAGCCAGTAAAAGAGTATTCTCTGCCATGCAATAGGCTGTACAGTTGTGAAGGCCTCATAAGAACAGCAGGGTTAAGCTACATTTTGTTATTAGCAACACAATAAGAAAGAAATAAGAGCCTACGTAGCCTATCTGAAGGGTAAATAACAGTCTGAAACAATATGCTTGTATATAAACGTATATATATAGATAGATAGATAGACATGAGTGTGGATTATAGCCTGATAATTATTGTGAGCATAGCTGGTAAGGAAATGAAGAATAATACCACTCAGAATTGAAGGTATGCATATCCAGAAAAACTTGTATTACGGAGAATTCATCTTCTTATTTAATCTATTTCAGAATTAACCAAAACAGAGAAACACTACAGCTGTGAGGCTGATTATACAAACTGAGATTAACTATTTGTTGCATGAGATTGAAACTAAACCTTAGCTTGGGAAAGATAAATGGGCAAGAGCAGAACAGCACTACCATAATGCAGTTAGCATAGTTATAAAAGAATGCACTTAGATATAGAAATGATAGCAGAGACATGTCATGCATGATATTCACACAAAACTTAAAGAGTACATGAGAAGCTGGCAGCTCTTAAGCCATTTTATCTTTCCTAATCAAGGGGTTAGTTATATTTCTAATATTTTATACAATGATTTATGAGAGGGATAAAACAGAAAACCTCATATGAGATTTAGTGTTTGTCAACTAAATTCATGTAACACTAGTGTGGCAATGAGTCTCTATGTGAGTATGGATATGGTCAACTTTAAGTTTAAAACTTACTTTTATAAGACCTATGCCCTAGAACCCTAAGTTGCAGCCGAGAAGGGTAGAACATCGACTTCACACTTAAGTGTGATTCCAACTTGTTGATGTATCTTTTGTACACGACCAAACACAAAATAAAATACCTAAAGGTACCTTATCCTCTCTTGAATAAAGCTTCCCCGAATGCTGAAGATCTCGAAGAAGGATCAATCAGAGTGGCTCCAAGATTCTGATATGTAGGTTCTCTACTTGTGGATAAGCACTAGTGGTCGTTGTGTTTGCTGTTTTATCAAGGGGCCTTACGTACTTTCTAAGAAAGCTAGTTCTTGCAATTACTTTTCAAGGAGGAAACTAGATTTTCCTAATATTAACTAATGTTTCAAAAAAAGGCAAAAGATAGGGGATTCGAGAGGGCTATGCTAAACTAGACCTAAGAATGACTAAATGGAGAGTGATCCTGGTGAAACTCTACCAATTTCAATATTGCCATAAAACAACTCTACTGGAATCAGTGCGATCTTCTAAGGGAATTCAAGAATTTTCGAATCATTAATGAAGATAGACACTATCAATTAGATACATATCGGTATTCAAATAATGATTGAACTCTAAACAATTTCAATATCTCCAGTTGACCACACAAGGCACGTTTACAATCAGTAAGTGGCTAGTGGTTTGGACTATGAGTTTTACCAAAAGATCAAACACAACATTTTATCACTCAAGCTAATTCTAAAATCTGAGTACTATCTCCACTAAGAGTGATTCAAGAAGATAAACAACCATGTAAAAAGCCACAAAGATTGCAATAAAACACCATAACTTCAATATTTCATTGATCTCATAGCAAAATATAACAACAATTGTTCAACTTTCTCTCTTCACTACTTCTATCTCTGCTGCTAACAATCTTATTATTCTTCTCGCTTTTCTCTAACTCTTTAAAATGAATTGAATGAGGGCTTATATAGCACTCTCAAATACAATGAACGGCCTGGATCTAAAGAAGATCAAAGGCTGAGATTTTGACACCTAAACCCTAATTAGGGTTTGCAACAAAAATCACCCTAATCAAATAAGCATTATCATAACATAGAGAATAGAAATTGGCACAAATAACAAAGAAACATAGCCCAATTGGAATTGAATTGCCACATCATTTCATAACAACTTTTCATCTAGAATTTTGTTCCCTTTTCTATGTTCTTTTCTAGCATATTCAATGAATCTAGACGTAATCCCCTCAATCTTAGCAATGGGGAATCTCATGCAGGTTCTTCATTCGCTCTTCCAAGTGAAGGACCTGATCAAAAGCTACAAGAAGGGTTATCTCCCATCCATGTTCTGGTTCTTTTTTTTTCTCGATCAGGAACATAGTAGCATACATCTGATCTCGCTGCTTTTCTGTGATCATGTTCTCCTCTTTGCAAAAAATAGCCTTGATCATGTCTTCCAATTCTTGGACATCCACATCTGTTTCGATCTCTATCCTTCTGTCAAGGATTGTACATAATACATCAAACACCTTATCCTAAATAGGATGGATAGTACACTTCATTCGTCTGCATCTACTATTGATGTCCTCAAATAGAACTTCCTTCATTTGGAGTAAAGTTGACCATTGTAGAAGATTATGGGTTCCTCCATCAATTATCTTCTCTTGTGCTAAAACCTGTGTAGATGTCCTTCTTACTACCTGTAATACAGGGATGACAATATCTCTAGTTTGAGTGAAGGCATCCACAGTCACTACTAGATTATGAATGATCTCAAGGACTTGGATAGCTCTGTGGACTGTCTTCATCGTTCTTGCTACAAATTCCATGGCTACCTTGTAGGATTCATCAATCCATGTATGCATGAGTTGGGCTAAGTTTTTCATCTCTTCAACTCCAATCTTCTTTGCAAGGCAAATATACACCACTCCACTTGCATCCACACCATAGGAACCAATGTCTTGACCTCATCTAAGGAGAAAATAGGTGTTTTCAAGAATTTCGCTTTGGACCCTTTGGAAGGGTCAGGAGCGAAATTCTAGTTTTAGGCTTGAATCCTTCACTCCTTCACTTTTAGTCTCTCCCTAAGGCAAAAACATGTCAATCCACTTCCAAATATGCCCAAGGAGCTAAAGTATCGGCCTAAACAAGGGAGAAAATGAGGTTTATGGAGAATTTCGCTCTGGACCCTTTGGAAGGGTCAGGAGCGAAATTCACAATCTTGGACAAAATCCTCACTTTTTCAATGCTTTCAATCACTTCCTAAGGCAAGAACATGTCAAAACCTTCCTAACATGCCTTAGAAACTAAGATCTTGGTCTAATCAAGGAAGAAATAGGTGTCTTTTAAGAATTTCGCTCTGGACCCTTTGGAAGGGTCAAGAGCAAAATTCATAAATTAGGTTGATTTCACACTCCATTGCCTCAATTTGCCTTCAAGTTTGATCAAACTCACCTCTCCTTACCACCATCAAGTCCATTTGCCATCCACTTTCACTTTTAAATGCCTTAGGCAAAATAGAGGGTCAAAAGAGGACTTCGCTCTGGACCCTCTGGAAGGGTCAGGAGCGAAATTCTAGTTTTAGGTTGATTTTCACAGTTTCATCGCCTCAAACCTTCCTTCAAAGGCAAATATGCATCAAAGTCCTTCAAACCATGCTTTAGGAGCTACAAATTTGGTCATGTCAAAGAGAAAAGTAGAGGGAAAGTGGATTTTGCTCTAGACCCTTTGGAAGGGTCAGGAGCGAAATTCTCATTTTGAGCTAATTTCTCACTTCCTTTCTCCTTCTCATGCCTTAGAAATATTTTTTTAGGCTTCCTTCCATCATGATCAAGCTCAAATTGGCATTTACTTCAAGATTTTGTGAAGAAATAGGACTCTACAAGAATTTCGCTATGGACCCTTTGGAAGGGTCGGGAGCGAAATTTACCCTTAGGCTCTAATCCTCTTCATTCTCCACATTTCTTCACTCAAACAAGTATTTTGCCTTCACTCATGCCTGGGAATGGGTTAGCTCCTAATTTGGGTCAAGGTGGAGTGTCTTGTAAAGGAATTCGCTCTGGATCCTTTGGAAGGGTCAGGAGCGAAATTCCTATTGTTGGCATAATTCCCTTTGAAATTGACTTGACTTTTCCCTAGACTCACCCTTTGATGCATATCCTTCCATATCCTTGCCAATTCGCTCAACCACTCTTTGACTGATGTGAAATCTTGGGTCCTTGGTGAAATTTCACTCTGGACCCTTTGGAAGGGTCGGGAGCGAAATGCATGTCTAGCCCAAGTTTCTTGACCTTTTCCACCCATCACGCCTTAAACTCATCTCCTTGAATCTTCTCTTTGTCATTCAAGTCTATTATTTGCTTACTGGCTCCATTCGATCAACTCCGACTCGACAGAAGACAAGACTCTAACCCAAAAACCAACAACCCTGACCTATCCTGACTCAAACCTTTTAACTATTCTATACAATCCATACATTTTCATCTTCTCAAAGACGAGATCCCTCTAAGATAACATCAGGGTTTAAGGCAGACAACACATGACTTTCCCAAGCCTAGGTCAAATTTGGCTTTGAAAGAAACCCTAGGTGAGCTCTACGAAGGAAACCCTAACCTACCCAGCTCAGGCAACCACTAACTCACTCAAAACATCTAACAAGCAGAGAAAAACCTAGCTAGGAGAAAGCAAAACCAAAAAAAGGAAGAGGGGGTCCTGTTGTGACGTTTTCACACATCGCCCCATTGCAAATGGGGACCCTTGCTTTTTTGCTTTTTAGGGTTTGTTTTTTGGTCTTTTAGGGTTTTGTTAGTTAGCCTTTGCATTTTGAGTGTCGCCAAGGGGATCACATGGATAGCAAGTCCAGCTTGAGTGATGTCTTGATCCTGAAATTTGGCTAAGTCTGGAATGTCCTAAAATTTGGCTAAGTCTGGAATGTCCTGATCCTGAAATTTGACTAAGTCTGGAAACTGAAAAACCTCAAAAAACTAGATTTTGCAATATAACTCCTGGAGGTCTGAAACCACTCTCAAACATCTTGAAAGTATATATGGAATATAACTTAAAGTATAAGTACTTATACTTAAATGTTATATTCCATAAAAATTATCCTGATAGAGAGTTCAAAAAGTCAAATTTCGCTCCTGTCCTTCACTGACGATCCAGAGCGAAGTTCGCTCCTGTCCCTCTCCAAGGGACCAAGGCGATTCGCTCCTGTCCCTCACCAAGGGTCCAGAGCGAAAAAGCTTAGTGGAGTCATTCCTGACCTTATTTGGACGAATTGAGACATCAAAGGCATGGTGAAGGATGAAATGAGCATGATAGAGCATCCAGACTTGATCAAAAACAATGAAATGATGAAGTTTTTGCCTAGAAGGTCAAATTCGCTCCTGTCCCTCACTGAAGGACCAGAGTGCTTTTCTTTATATGCACAATTTTAGACCTTTTTGGGACATTAACTTTTATTCATAGCATGAAGTAAGATGATATCTTCCTTAGCCAAGACTTTTTTTGATGAAAATTGTAACGATTTGGCCTAGAGAGCAAAAATCGCTCCTGTCCCTCACTGAAGGACCGAAGCTTGAAATCCAAATTTGCATTATCCTTGCCAGATTTAAGTGATTTCACAATTGGAAGAGGTCAAGGGGAGTGTGTTTTATCCATTGAATATAACTTAAGTACGCCACAATGAAGAAAATCGGCCTATTTAACAAATTCGTTCATGTCCCTCTCCAAGGGACCAGGGCTATTTTCAAAGGGCGCTCTTGTCCCTCTCCCAGGGACCAGAGCGATTTTCCCTCAAGACAAGTTTTGGGCGAGAGAAAAACAAGTTTTACGTTTGAGGTGGGTGGAGGAAGACACAATCGATCCGTTGAAGATAATTTTCGAAGCTAGCAAAGGACGAATTGGCTTGTAATTGCAAAAGTGCTCCCGTCCCTCACTTAAGGACCGGAGCTTGAATTTCAAATTTGCACTGTTCTTGCAGGATCAAGACAATTTTATGATTTGAAGAGACCAAGGAAAACATGATTTATCCATTAAATATAATTTGGAAGGCTAACAAAGGACGGATAAGCTTGGATTTGCAAAATAGCTCCTGTCCCTCTCCAAGGGACCAAGGCGAAAAACTTAATATCCAGTCCTTCTCGCCAAGTTTGGATGAGTCCAAGTCAAGACACAGGGCGAAAATGCTTTAAAGTGCACTCATTTCAAAGATCGAATAAATTGAACTCGAAATTCTAAGTCAAAATGAGGTCTTGGACGTAAAAAACAAGAAGTGTGAGGTCCAAAAGGTATAATCGCTCCTGTCCCTCACCAAGGGACCAGAGCGATCTTGTTAATAGACATTATTTTCCATGCTTGGGCACCAAATATCCTTCAAATTACATTAAATGCCAATTTCGCTAGAACTCCAGGATATTTTAAAAATTAAATTGACATTTAATAAGTACGCATGGTATTTAATAATTAATTTTGAGCCTAAAAATCGAATTTTTTTTTAATTATAAAGGCATTTGAAATTAATTTTTATTAAATTAAAATTAAAAGATGAAGCGCTTGAGGTATTATTTTTATTCATTTTATCAAGTCGGCCTCTTCCTTTTTTAATTTTATTTATTTTTTGCCTTTACTTGCAAGGTCGGCCTCATGGGTAAGTGGAAGGTGAGCGCTCTATATATTGGAGGTGTTTTTTTTTCACAATTCAAATCATTCTCGCATTATCTCTCATGCGAACTTGAAGAGCAATTTGAGGAAGGCGAAATTCACCTTGAAGGCTATTGGAGAGGCGTATTTCTTGCTAGATTGGAGGATAAATTCCAGATGTTTTGAAGGTATTTGAAGGCGAATTTCCAGATTTTTGAAGAGGAAGGTGGAGTTCTTTTCCAAGCTAAAGGGGGCGCAAGTTGTTCAAGAGAAGGCTTTGATCTATGCTTTGCCTAGCGAAATCTATTTTTACATCATTTCTTAGAGTTAATTCTCAAGAAGAGGTATGGCAAAATCATCTTGACACCCTTATTCAAGGTTTGATTTTTTTTTTTTTTAGAAAAGTCTAAGTATTGCATGGTTAATTAGGAAATGATAACTCAAGATTTATCATGAAATTTCCTAATTAAAATCTTGAATCTTCCTTTTAAAGTTTAATTTTTAGATTTCAAGATATATTACTAATTTTGAAAAGTTGTGTAGGTATCAAGATGGCGACTCCCAAGCTCGAAGGATCTACAAGTCGAAAGGTTCTCCTCAAGGAAAATCAAGCCAGATCAAGGAAAATCAAGCCAGATCAAGGACGATCAAGCAAGGACAAGGGCGACCTCCTCCGGTCTAGCATCGACAAGGACGGTCTTCTTTGGACTAACGTCATCAAGGGCGACCTCTTCCAATCCAGCATTCCAAGGCGAGGTACATCATCGTCCTGCACATCAAAGACGAAAGAAGTTAGAGCAAGGGTTCGTTGAAGAAGCAAATAGTTCCAGATGAATTAATTAAAGCTAGCTTCTCAACAACATCAAGTTGAATATTTACCAAGTTACAAGTGTCAGACGAGGTGGCATCCTAGTCATCACTTCTCCAGTCAGTGTGGTCCACCTCAGCATGTCCAGATTCAATGTACCTAACTCATGGGAGGTGACATACCTACCCCAGCTATCCATTGGTGGAATTTTCTAGAGAGGACATGTGTCCAAGCAATACAATTTTATCATTGGTCAAGCATTAAATGTTATGTAATGGTTGTAACAAACCCTAATTAGGGTTTTCATTGTAAAATCTTGGCCATTGATCTCAAATCGATCTAAGCCATCGAATTGTATTGAGGTCACTATATAATCCCTGGCATTTCATTTTGTAAAGGCAATAGTTAGGAAGGAGTTGGAAAGCGGTTAGAAGACAAATAGAGAGTAGTTAGCTAGTTGATAGAATAGTAATTAGAGTAGAGTAGAGAGAGAAGGCAAAGATTGTTGCCAAGATGTTGTAAAAGACTTGTAACTTCATTGAAGAAATGGTGAAATTTATGGGTCGATTCGACAATTTGCATGGTCTTTATACTTCTCATATTTGATTTCATGTTATTAGATGAGTGGAAGAAATATGCTTGATTGATGGTGAAATTCGCATATCCATACTACTAGCAGTTTGTTGATTGCAGACTTGCCTTGTGTAGTCAACTGGAATCGTTCAGCTTAAGCTTAACTTCAATTGTCGCTTCTTCATTGATATGCATCAACCTGATGGTATCTATGCCTGCAGTGATGATTTGAACATCATAAAGCTTCCCTTCGAAGATCGCACTAGCCTTGTGGAGATGGTCCTGCGATGTCAAAACAAGACCTAGTTAGAGTTTCATCAAAGATCAATCATTGCTCCTACATTCTTAGTATTAGGATTAGATCCTCTCTTCACCCTCATCTTTTTTCCATTTTTCAAATCTAAGGCAGTAAGATCCTGTGTTCCAGCAATATTCAAAGGCAAATCAGAAGTTCAATCATCAAATGTAAGTCCCCTTGTGATTCCAGCAAATCACATCATACCACAAAGAGCTTATCCACACGTAGAGACCCTATATACAAGAACCTTGAAGTCATCCTGATTGATCCTTTTCCGAGATATCTTCAGCAATCAGAGGCTTTATTCAAGAGAGGATAAGGTACCCTTGGGTATTTTATTCTGTGTATGATTGTGTACAAAATACACGTCAACAGGTCCCCATCCTGATGGGGTGATGTGTGAAATGATCACAACACAACTATTTGAAAACCTTTGGCCAAGGTGGTTCTCATACTAAAAACATCAATCAATTCAATAGTCCAGATATAAACCCCAATCAGAGATCATACTAGTTAGGGGTATCCTATGGTGTATGACCGACTAGGGACCTATGTACGAATATACACCAGTGTCAGATGGCATGCGTTCAACTTTTCGTTACCTCCCTGCGAAGGGTCGGGCCAATCCAATTGGATATGGCACGGGGGACTAGTAAGTTCGTGGTTGGGCGAAAAATCGCCCTGATGATACTTTCCCTCCTCAATGGTCTATTTGTAAAGTTATGAAAGATCAGAATTTAGCATTTGGAAAATGTATCTTCTAAACCTCTCTATTCATTTAATTTGAAATGTTAAAGTTTTCATTTATAATTATTTTTGCCCATAGCATAGATCTGTGTTCAATTCAAGTTTTCAGTTTTAAGTTCAAGTTTCCTTTCAGTTAATTAATGTCAAAAAAAAATTACAAGTGTTTCCTTTCATTCTGCTTCAAGTTGAAAAAGTTGTAATTTAATTTGCATGGATTATTTGCTCGTTACACCTTGATTTAGATCATGCATCTAACAAAATAAGAATCGAAATTTAAGTTTAGTTAATGTCATGTGTAGAAAGAGTGGTCTTTGTTTATTCCCTCTAATGCAAATTCACAGCAAGTGCATGAAGAGTTGTCAAATCTCCTCTCCCTCATATCAAAATTGTGCCTAACTGGAGAAAGAGTGATTGGCAGTTCCATGCACATCTAGAAGAAATTTGTAAGATGAAACCCTTTTCTAGCACCAATTTTTTCACTCTTTCCCAAATATCCCACCCTGTTCTGCACTAAATCTGCCCTATTTTTCTGATTTTTCTCGTGTTGAGTGTCGTATGATTGTTTTCAGCTGGGGTTTGCATAGACAAATGCATATAAAAACAGCAAATAATATAGCATACAAAGCAAAGAAGGAACACACAATAAACTTCTTATTTCACCTCAAATGTCAATGAAGGTACAATGATATCAGATCTGATGTAGCTCTAATATAATTACAACAGCAAGATAATTCCTTCGATAATGTAATCTATATTGGTTCCGAGTGAAATACAAACATACCCAGATCATACGAATGATGTAGTAACACAATAGGATGCCACAGGATTAATTTGTCAAGGTAGAAGGTGTGCTTCAGCCGGAAGAGGTACGGCTGTAGCTGATAATTACAAATCAGCAATTAACAATTGGAAAGAAGTTGGGAAATCTCTCACACAAATCTGCAATATTGATTATGCCTTCAAACCCTAGGTGTGCTTAGACTGAAATGATGATTTACTCTTCAACATTCACAAATACCAATCACCCATATGCAGAAATAACTTAAAAAATTATTTCCCAGCTGATATAAACCTGGAACCTTCACCAAATGATTCCAAGATTCCCCAAACCAGTCGCTCCTATGCAGAAAATTATTATAAAATGTTTTGATCACCAAATTATCAAAATATCTCAAAATAAGGGTCTAAAACCATAACATCCAAATATTCAAGCTTAAACCAACAACAAAACCCTCATCAAATATATCAAAATGATTGTCATAATGCTGTCATGAAACCCTCTTGAGTGAATCTTCAATATCTCACAAAATCTCTAATACCCAACTTGGAATTTTGCTTGCAAATCTCTTCCAAGTTGCTCCAAACCCTAGCAGTTGTAAGCCTGCAAAATAAAATACCATTTTCAGCTCCTTCTCAATGCCAAATACCTGCAATAAGCTCAAGTATAATCTCTGAATAAGACTATCCACTAAGTGCTCTTGGGTGATCTTCCACACCTACAAACATTGTTCTCTTTGAGGGATTTTGTCCTCAAAATGCTATGGCTTCCACCAACCAGCAAACCCTTGTTTCAGCTCTTCTCATAGAATGTGTAATCAAGAATGACTCTCAAATGAGCTTTTATACTTCCCCAAAAACCCACACACCTCCTAGCCTTTTTAATCATTTAATTTATTAACTTTTGATGTCATTAAATTCCCCAAACTTGGCACCCACTTTTGGCTTATTAATCATTACTTTATGAAATGACTTTTTAAATAATCATTTTGACCTGCTTATAACATCATACCATAAAGTCACTTAATATAGTTTAATATTATTAAAGTCGATGCTTGATAAGACTTTAATGAATTAAATTAAATCATTAAACCTTGATAAATGCCAAATACCAATTCATGAAGCCAATCCTACAAACTTTCCAGATGTAACTGTTGTCATTTTATGACACCCTTGGTCCATCAGTGAGAACCGATCAGAGATATGTTCCATGGACCAGCGCTGCCCAGTTGATCAAGGAGAAAAGCAATCGAATTATGAAGTGTGAAGTGTTGTCTTGTCAGAAGCAAGTTCCTAAGTCTTCCCAACTTCGATGACCCAGGTCTCTGAAGTTACCCCGGAACTCCGGAACCCCCAGGTTCCCAAGTTCCTTGTTCTTCTACCCCGGAACTCCTGAACCCCCAGGTTCCCAAGTTCCTTGTCCTTCTACCCCGGAACTCCGGAACCCCCAGGTTCCCAAGTTCCTTGTCCTTCTACCCCAGAAATCCGGAACCCCCAGGTTCCCAAGTTCCTTGTTCTTCTACCCCGGAACTCTAGAACCCCCAGGTTCCCAAGTTCCTTATCCAACTACGGTGACCCCGGTCCCCGAAGTTCCCCAACTATGGAACCCCGAGGTTCCGAAGTTCCCTTCCTTGCCTTTCCCAGAACCCCGGAGCCTCGAGGTTCCCTCTTCCCTCTTCCTTCTTCTCCCCGGAACTCTAGAACCCCGAGGTTCCGAAGTTCCTTCCCCATTTGCCTTCTCTCTCTAGTTCCTCCAGAACTCCGGAACCCCGAGGTTCCGAAGTTCTTCCCTTGTCTTCCTCACTTCGGGAGTCCGAACTTCCGAAGTCTCTGGGTTTCCTTCCGACTGACGACACTTCCGGATGGCATGATTGACGCTCAAAGCTTTAAATGCTCCAACAGTTTTGGTGACTTATGCATTTTTTTTTGTGGAGCCACAAGGGTGCATTTAATGTTTTTGGCAGGATTTCCATCAAGGGAGGTACGGGGCCATGCTTGGTGACTTATGTCATGCCTGACTTTGGAAGGTTATTCAATCCACCTTCTCAGGATTACCCTTTGTAGTTATGGCTAGGTTGCTTGCATGTACAAGTCAAGTGCATACACTTCCCTACACTTCCAGACTGACATGCAAGGGTCATGATCACCATTGTAACCCATTTTTTTTTATATAAGGCTGTTAAGCCTCATTGTAAAGGGTTCTCTTCCTGCTGCCTTGAGCTTTCTTATGCTCTTCTCTTCTCTTGAAGACTTGTAAATTTTTGAATTTCTACAACTGTAAGATTGGCTTTTGGCCTTATGCTTAATTGAAAATCACCATTCTTGCCTCTTTTCAACTTATGTATGCTTTCTTACCTCCATAATAGGTGTATGTCTTGTGGTTTTTTCTCTTCATATATGCTGTGTTAACTGGTTTTTCTGAGTGTGACTTGTGGGAATCCTTCTCCCCTCTTGGCATTCAATGAATTATAACCTTCATATATGCAGTGGGGTCACTCATACAACTGAAAAGTTGTGCACCTTTAGGGTGTTTCAGTTAATTACTTGTGTCATTTCGGTAGGGAGAGAAACAATCTCTTCTTGGTGCATCACCTTCTTTTATTTCAAGCAATTCCCTCTTCCTTTTGCCTCTACAAGTTGTTAGGATAGGCTTAGTAGTAAGTTTTGAAGTGTTGAGTTGGTTCAATACCTGCACCTAGAATGAGAAGGAAGCCGACCTTCTCCGGAGATTCAACCCCCTTGCGCAAGGTCCCACACTTCAGGGTTGTTTCCATGTTTCACAAGGTTGCTGAGTTGATAGCTTAGCAAGGGTGCAAGCTTTTGTGATAACACTTTTTGTCACGCCCGGTGGGACTTATTCAATTACATGCTAAGGATTTAGTGCCATTCTTAGTGTTTTGGGCTTTAGAGGCAGTCATCTCTCAAGCACTTGGCGACTCTGCTCAAGGACCAGTTCGTGCTCACACAAAGTTCATAACTCTGGGACCCCGGAACCACCAGGTTCCCAAGTCATCATAACTCTGCTTACTCCGGAACCCCCAGGTTCCGAAGTCAGTGAAGCCATCTTACTCCGGAACCCCGGAACCCCCAGGTTCCGAGGTGCTTGGCCCAAAAGCCCGAAACTCCCAGGTTTCGAACTCCCGAACTTCCGACTCCGGACATCCGAGCTCCCGAGGTGCTGAAGTGGTCACACTTCGCAACGCTGGACCTCCGAGCTCCCGAGGGCGGTTGCAAATTTCATGCCCAAAATTCATACAAGGGCATCTTCTAAGGGTAGTTTGGCTCTAGAAGGAGGAGAGGTAGACCTTCATTATCACCAGTCAGAGGTGACGAGGTTGTAAACACTCCATCTCCCAGGTCTCGTTCTACTCCTCCATTTACAAGACCTTTTCTATCAAGGGCTCCTACCACTCATATCAATAGACCATTGTTTCACATGGCAAGAAATCAAGTCTTTGTTACCTTCAATGGGGGGAGTCCCCTTGTTTTGACTCAATGGAATGACATACCAGTGGCTGCATTAAAGAGTATACCATACTTCACTGGCGAAACAGCTACTACACCCATTGAGCACATTCAAAACATTGCAAACATCTGCTCTGTCCATAACGTCACTCAGGATGATGTTGCTGTTAGACTCTTGGCCACATCTTTGAAAGGCAAAGCCTTGCAGTGGTATAGAGGGTTGTCGTCTAGCTCCATCCACAATTGGGATGAATTGGGGGAGAAATTGTGCAACCATTTTGAAGACAAAAGTGATCACCTATCACTTGTGGAGCAGTTAACTACGATCAAGAGGGCACCCCACGAGTTCATGGGAGACTTCAACTTCATATTCCATAAGACATGGAATAGGATTCCTACTCTAGTGAAGCCATCCGCAAATCATGCCTTCTTGTATTATCTTAGAGCTCTCAACAGCGATATAGCTGTCATGGTACAATCGATGGGTGGAGCCTCTCTACCGAGTGCATATGACATAGCCATAAGAGCAGAAAATTGTTTGATTCAAGCTAGGAAGATAGCTCCAAGGCCTCTGATGCCTCTCTTCCCAGAAGCTCCTACTCAACAACCAACCTTGGCTCCTATTCCCATGGCACCTGCAAGTCAACCATCCACACCATCTACGTCCTCTAATGAGCTCCATGAGGTCAAGGCTCTATTACAAAACTTTGGCAATGAATTGGTGGCACTAAAAAGACAGCAAACTCAGTATAACAGACCTTACCAAACACAAGGTCAGAATTATTAGCAAAACAAGACACCCTTTCAAGGGCAAAACCAATGGAGCAATGCCAAGCCTTTGAATAGTGTGAACCCCACAAATGCAAGCAACTCAAAGGCGATAGTTCCAATGCAAAATAACCTTGCCCAAGAGCAAGATTGGTGTCAACCATGTAATCAGCCACACAACCAAGGTGTATGCCAAAATGGAGGGTTTGCCCAAACCTTAGTGGTGCAAGATGAGCCGACCACTTATGGCCAGCAATATGACCCAAATCAGCCTAGTGTTGGCACTCAGGCTCACTTACAAGGGGATTCTACCTTTGTCAATTGGCAGGAGGCAGAATTCTATGGTTTGAACCAAACAAATGGTGAGTCCATGTTGCAGTATGCGAGGTCAAAGAAGAGAGCCATGGAGGCTACCTCACCTTCAACATCAGTTCAAGCTCCAACACCCAATGTAGCTGTCCATGATACAAGCCAAAGTACCATGCAAGGGAACAAGAGGCGGAAAGAGGTCCAAGTCGTCCAAAGAGAAAAAGTTGACCTTGTAGCCTCAAAGGGGCCTCTAAAGTCAATTGGTGTTCCTTTCAACATAGTTGATCAGATGAAGAAGGCCAACCTCAACGTCACTATGTGGGAGGCCCTTTCAATCCCATCCCAAAGGAATTTGCTTAAAGAGGCATTAAAGGATGTCAATCAGTCAGGTGGTGAGGCACCAATCAGCGAAAAGGCAGCCTCCACCAACTTGGTGCAGCCCAAGGAGGAAGAAGATTCAAGCAAGATCAGCAAGCCTCCCCCTTTCTATCTCTCCATAATCATAGGAGATAACTTGCTTCACAACTGCATGATAGATTCAGGAGCTAGTAACTCAGTCATGCCTAAGAAGGTAGCTGATCTTCTTGGCATAGAATATGAACCCGTGACCAAAGGGGTGGTCCAATTAGATGGCACTTCTATTAAGACAGTAGGGGTGGTAAAAAATTTGAAATTAACATTGCATGCATGCCCTGGTTGCACTGTCTTGCAAGACGTATCCATCATCGACATCCTTGCCTTCTTCACCATCTGCCTGTCTAGAGACTTCACAGCCAAGATAGGTGGGTACCTGTCTTCCGACTGGTCCCATATGCTATTTCGAACAAGGTATGGTACCAAGGTCACCATAAGGGTAGAGCCCATTGCCCAAAACCACATTGAGCCCTACACCCCTAGCCCTATAAACATGAATTGCACTTTGCATGAAGAGGGGGAGGAGTGTGCTATCCGTGAGCCTGCTAATCTCTTGCAAGAGGTTCCTAATTGCTTGCTGGACGAATGGGCCAATGCTTTTCAATTTGATCCATTAGCTGAGACTGAAGAGACTGGGCTTGGCACCTATTGTATCCATGAAGAGGATACTCCTATCCCTAACCTCATCAAGACGCAAGGAAATTCAGAGGGGTTATGGAACATGTTTTTTGATGGTTCAAGAAACAAGAATGGTGCAGGCGTCGGGGTAATGCTTGTTTCTCCTAAGCAGGAGAAATATTTCTTCTCTTTTAGGCTTTCCCAAATGAATAGTCAAGATCAATCTAAGATCAACGGTCGAGATTAAGACAACCTAACCCTAATTAGGGTTTTGTTGTGACCATTTCACACATCGCCCCATCGCAAATGGGGACCCCCTCTTTTTGCTTGTTTTCGCTCGTTTTCGCTTTCGTTTTTAGGGTTTTGTTAGTTTGTTAGTTGTCTGGATTTAGGGCTAAGCCTTAGGGTTTTAAATTTTGCCTTTTCAAGCCAAAATCCAGTCGTTTTTGAGAGCTTTTGAGCTTCCTTTTCTAGAATGCAAATTTTGAATGCAATGAATTCGCCAAAATGGTCTAATTTTCAATTGGAATGTTCATGCAGAGCTTAAATTTGTCTAAGTGTTGGCCGTCAATATGAATTTTTGTCCGATTGAATATTTTGACCAAATTTTGACTTTTTTTGAATTTTGATCCTGGGCATTGGAATTGATTTGTTTTCGCCTCGTGAAGTGTTAAAATGTGAAAAATCTTGTTATTTTGGCCTGTAGGAGCAAAATCGCTCCTGTCCCTCAGTGAAGGACGGGAGCTCATTTTCAAATATCTCATCATCCTTGCAGAGTCCAGACAAATTTTACGTTTGAAGTGATGGAGAGCGACAAGATCTTTCCATTGAATATAAATTGAAGATTTTCGTGAGCACAGAAATGCCTCTAGGAGGAAAATCGCTCCTGTCCCTCAGTGAAGGACCGGAGCTACAATTCAAATTTCGCCTTGTCCTTGCAAGATTTTGAAAACTTAATGATTTGAGGACGTCCAAGGGCAGATACTTTGCCAAATGAATATAATTTGAGATGCAAAAACGAAGGAGAATGACCTATATTGACCAAATCGCTCCTATCCCTCTCCAAGGGACCAGGGCGAGGTACCTTGTAGCTCTCGTCCCTCTCCCAGGGACCAGAGCGATTTCCTTCATTTTGCAAAATCCAGACAAGGGTCAAGGCAAGTTTACGTTCAAAAGCAAGGGAAAACATGAGATGAACGCATTGAATATAATTTGAAGATTTTTGGGACGTCCATAACAGTGTTAAATGCCTAGTTCGCTCCTGTCCCTCAGGAAGGGACCAGAGCGATTTTTGATATAATTGCTTTTCTTGCAAGGTCGCAGATGATGTCAGGGCATGGATGAATGGAGTAGAGCATGACAAATCCATTGAATATAAATTTGGAAGGTGACAAAGTGAAATGAAGGCCACAAGAGCAAGTTCGCTCCTGTCCCTCTCCAAGGGACCAGGGCGATACAATGGTTGTATTGCTTCTTGTTCAAGTTTAAACCGATCCAAGTCAAGACGAAGGGTGGCGAAGACATTTTAGGGCATTTCCATCAAAGCGCAAGGTTGTAAAGGTCATCACATGGAAGGAATGTGCACTCTAAGACCCAGATCGCTCCTGTCCCTCTCCAAGGGACCAGAGCGATATTTCCATTAAGGCATCGATTTCAAAGGACAAGCAAATATTAAGCTACCAAGAGGACTTAAAGGACGTCATTTCACGCAATGAAGATAATTGCAAGTTGGTAAAAACAAGAACAAGCTCGCAATGATGAACTTCGCTCCTGTCCCTCAGGAAGGGACCAGAGCGATATTGGATATATTTGATCAATTCATGCAAGATTTACAAAGGACAAGATTTCGCAAGGTCTTAGAGGGTCCACGGAAAGGTAGAAAGGTGATGCATGAAGATTTCAAACGTTAAATAATCACCAAAATGGACCTAGGGACCATATCGCTCCTGTCCCTCTCCAAGGGACCAGGGCGATTTGCTTTGGATTCCTTGTTTTGTTTCAAGTTCAAGCTAAGTCAAGGCGTCCTAAGATTGCATATGGTCCAAGGCATCGTTTGAAGATAATTCGCAAGGGTTTGAACGTCCAAACATCGCCAAATAATTTAAAAGTCTCCCATCGCTCTTGTCCTTTGGACAAGGACCAAGGCGATACTATTAAAAACACGCATATTCCTTCACGATCATGGTTTAGGCGAGGATAAGCAAGGTAAGGGACATCGTTGGGAAGACGTTGCAAAGGAGATCGAAGTTTAAAAGTCGCCAAGATCAAGGAGAAATAATGGATCGCTCCTGTCCCTCTCCAAGGGACAAGGGCGATGATCCCTTTAATGCGTCCAAACACATAATGAAGACAAATAGAATAAGCGCAAAAGACACGAGCATAGGTGTTATTCGCCTTACAATGATATTTCGAAGGTCAAAGATACAAGATGAACATGAAGACATGGAGATCGCTCCTGTCCCTCTCCAAGGGACAAGGGCGATGTTAGGCAAAACACATGATATTCTTTGAAAATCACGTTAAGGCAAGGACGCACAAGACCAGGGCGATAATGGTCATGAGATGCACTTGCTCGCACAAGAAAGAGATTCAAATTCGAAGGACCACCAGATGATCGATTTGGAACGTGGAAATGAAGGAGTTGAACGTTGAAAATGCAAGAATCAAGACCAAAATCATGGATCGCTCTTGTCCCTCTCCAAGGGACCAGAACGATGAGGTACGTCCCTTTATTTTCATATTTTTGGCGCCAAATTAAACAATTCAAATTTCCTTAAATGCTAAATCAATTTAAAAATTTGAAAATCATTTTTATTTAGCATTTAATATGGCGTTAAACATTTATTAATTATTTTTTGCCTTATTTAAAAATCAAAATTCTCATTTAAAAAACGCAAGGCATTAATAATTAATTATTTAATTAATAAAAAAAATCAATTTGAGCGCTCAAATAGGCAAGTCGGCCTTGTTATTCTATTGCAAATCATTTAAAAAACGGTTTTATTTTTATCAAGTCGGCCTAAGGGGTGAAGGATGAACGCGCTATATAAGGGGGGTAAAAACTATCATTTCTACATCATTATTTTACCTCTCTACATGCGAATTAAGGAGGACGAAGGAAAGTGTTAAGTGTGTTCAAAGATAGTGCGAATATTATCCAAAGGTGGCGCTTCGATCCAAAGGGTGGCGCTTTATCCAAACCAAAGGTGATGCGAAGTATATCATCAAGTATAGAGTGCGAATTGCATTGAAGACCAAGGGTGGTGCGAATTTGAAGACCACACCAAGTGCGAATTTGAAGATACAAGGAGGCGAATTTGCTAAGGACTTGGAGATTTGTTTGAGCGATTTGTCAAGGACAAATTTGAAGATCATTTAAGACCACGCCAAAGGCGATACTTGAAGATCACATTGGAATCCAAAGGTGGCGAAGCCGATTTTGAGGAGACCACATTGAAGACTATTTTACTCCTCCAATTTTGCCCAGGCAAATTTCCTTTTTGCATTTTAGAGTTAGCTCTCTATCAAGGTATGACGATTTATTATTATTGCTTTATTCATTCATCGTCATATTTCAAATTTTGAATTTTTGAATTTTGAATCTCTTGGCTCAATCGTTGTATTTTAGGAAATGATAACTCTAGAGACTTATCATGAGGTTTCCTAATATTTATCTCTCTTATTTACGTTATTTATTGCAAAATCTATTTCTTATAATGGAATGTTGTGTAGGTATGGCGACCCCAAAGGCGGGAGCATCCACCAGTCGCTCGGCTCTCATGAAAGAAGATCAGAAGACCGAAGAAGTGGAGACCAAGATCGTGTCAAAGTGGAGCAACATTGGAGATACAAACTTGGGGAACTTTAGCACGAAGAAGTTCCGGGAGGTCCCTTACATCGGCAAGCCATCACCTGTCGCCCGGAGAATAATAGAGAGTGGCATCATTAAGGCGGCCGGTTTTCCTCCAGCTATTCAGTGCCACGAATTGATGCTCGAGTGTGCCCGTCATTACAATCCACAGTCCAGGACAATTGTGTCCAACGAGGGAAACACTTTGGCGTACCTTTCAGAGGAAGCCATAAGTGAGGCCTTCCATCTTCCAGAGCATAGGGACATGATATACAAGAGCATTGAAGGAGCCAGATCAGTGTACGATGATGATCCAGATGCTTGCCTAAGCATAATCAACAAGAACTGGTTACTCAAGAGTCGTCCCCGTCTGAGCAAAGTACCGAACACACCACACAGGATTGATTTCCAAGAGGAGTACAGAGATTTGATTACTATGCTCAACAGAGTTACAGGAGCACCCCATGCCTTCTATTTTGAGAAATGGATGTTTTACTTCATCCAGGTGATTGTTCAAGGAAAGGGTACAATACATTGGGCTAGGATAATTAGCCATTGCTTAGACGTACAGTTGAGAAGACTCAGGGCTACTAAGTCCTTCCACATGAGTTCATACGTCATCTATGCCTTAATCAGGAGCGTTGAGTACGCAGGACTACCTCACAGAGGAGTGATTGGAAGAGGACCCGGCGAGGTCAGAGTTTGTGAATCCTATACCTACTTGCATCATCCACCAGGGAAGAACTACAAGTTAATCAAGGATACTTTCACGATGAACATCAACAGGACGTTGCAAGGAGGGATTCACAACAGATTATCTCAGGATGCCCAGGAGTTCATCAAGAGGTACGGTGCTTGGTTCATTCAGTTTCCCAAGTTCACTTACATTAGAGTGCATGGATGTCCTTTACCTCCATACATGTTGCCGAGGTACCCGACAGACAGAATTGTGTTACTTGAAGTAACAAGGCAGTTGGCAGCATATGTGAAGGCATTCAGACACAGACATCAGAATGGAGTTCAGGTACCTATTATTTTGGGTAATTCAGTTGAGGTATGTCCTAATGTCTTAGCCATGGATGACGCAGAGAAGGAGTTAGCCTTGTATCCTTTTTCATCTTTTGCTTGGAGGAATAGTTTTGATCCACATGGACATTTAGAGGAGACGGTCGGTAGAAGATTTAGACATGAGTACCAAATTGAAGATTTTATGATGAATCTCCTAGATGATCTCGAAGTGAAACGAAAGATACATTCTAGATTGCCTTTGGATTTCATCAGGAAATGTAAGATTTACAGAGTGGCCGACCAAGCTCAGGACAACGGCAGGCACATTCAATCTTCATATGATAGAGAAAGTAAAACAATTAGTTTGAATTGGAATGAGCCCGAGGCCGTGGATTTAGATGATTTGATGGCACCAGTCTTGTCTTGTACTCGCAGATGGGTAGACGTTCAGCATCAGAAGTTGAGAGAACAAGGCATAGCTATGTCTTTTACTTTGGAAGAAAAACCAGTTGAAGGTGGAGCCAGTGTTAGTGAAGGCAATCCTAATCCTAGGAATTCAGGTGAAGGTAACCTTCGATGTGCCAGTGAGGGCAATCTCCATTCGAGGGGTTCGAAGAGAAAAGAAAGATCAGAAAAGAAAGAGTCTTCCAAGAAAAAGCAAGGTGCCAACAAAGATCAAACACCAGGTACTTCTTCCAGACCAGAGGATAGAACAATTCGAGTGGAAGAGTCCATGGAATCGATGGTACAGAATGATAGACAGGAGGAAGGACAGGCACAGCATGTTTCATCCGATGGATCTCTCCAAGACTATGATTTAGATAATGATAATGAAGTAACATCTCCTCCCAGACAAGAAGAAATAGTACATAAAGAAATTCAAGTTCAAGAGACAAGATCAAATATCCCAGATTGGTTGAAGGAAAGATTGACTAAGGTGATCGTAATTGAGGACGAGGACAGTGCAATTGATTTAGAGAGCCTCGTGGGACGTTCACATATGACAACAGAGAAGAAGAAGGCTACAAAGATGTCCAAGATGATTCGAGATGAGACTGGATCTAGAAAACTGCAGATAGCTACACCGGCAGCAGACAAATATGAGGGTGAGATCCTAGCAGAAGACTATCATATACAGACTATTGAGTTAGGACCATCCACAGCAGAGCAGACTTTAGATGATGCCACCGACACATTTGAGGCATTGAAGGACAAGCTTAGAGAAGAAGTAGAAAAGAATAGAAAGCTTGAGAGAGAGGTCGGTGCATGGAGGACATATTTCAGTCACATCAATGAACCTTTGGGACGTCAGGATCCAGTTAGATCACCATTGCAGGCATTGCCCCTTCAATCAATCAATGAAGCAGAAAGGTTCAGGAACCTGGTCCAGCGTACATGTGGTTGGATGGATAGATCTCACACGGTGGCCATTGAGTTTGTTACAAGGATGTCGAAGATCACCCATCAGGCTATCCAAGTTCTTGAGATTATTCACAGATTGATGGCAACAGTAGCTGCATTTGCCCATACCAAGGACGTTGTCATCCCTGTCTTGAAGGTTATAAGACACACATCCAGAAGAATTTTAGCGCAGGAGAGGATCTTAGAAGGTGATTCTCACAGTTTGTTTCAGTGGTCAACCTTACTCCATATAAAGAGTGTTCTCTTCGAGGACATCAGTGTTAGATGTGGTCAAGTTGAGGAGGTGATCAATCCGATCCAGGACAGAGTATTTGAGGTACTTCGTACCATTCTTGGCAGAAGGATCGAGGTCGAGACAGATGTGGATTTACAAGAATTTGAGGATAGAATCAAGATCATCTTTCGCAAGGACGCAGATGTTACAGATGAGCAGTATGATCAGATGTATGCCACCATGCTCCTGATTGATAGAACAAAGGAACTTGAACCTACTTGGGACACAGCTCTTCTAGATGCATTTGATCAGGTTATCCACTTAGAAGAGAGTATCAAGAATCTTCCCGAGATTCCAAGCACAGAAATCGAAGGAATCGTGACAAAATTCATTGCATATGCTAAGAAAGAGAATTGGAAAGGGAATAAGATTCTAGATGAAAGGTTGTTACAGATGACATGACATCTTATTTCTCATTGGTTGATACCTCCTAGATTTTTGTGTCGAATTTAATATTTGGCTATGTATTTAATGTTGTTCAGTAAAAAGGAGGTCATTTGTAACAAACCCTAATTAGGGTTTAGGTGTCATGATCTTGTCCATTGATTTACTTTCAATCTGGACCTTTCATTGTAACTGGGGATGCTATTTATACCCCCATTTTTCATTTCATTTGGTAATAGTATGATAATAGTTAAGAGTCGAATAGTCAGATAAGAGTGAAATAGAGAGATTAGAGTTAGAAGCAATTTTTATTTTGTAGCAAGATTGAGTCTTGAAGAGAGAAATTCAAGCAATTGTTGTATATGATGACTTGGAAATCAATAAAATATTGAAGTTATGGTGTTTTGTTGCAAATTTCTTAAGTTATCTTCATGGTTGTTGGATGTACTTAAATCACGCTCAATCAAAGTAGTTTGTTAATTTGAAAGACTAAGTGTGAGATTTGATATTTGGTGGGATTCGCAATCCAAACCACTAGCTTCTTGCTGATTGTAGGAACGCCTTGCGTGGTCGACTGGAGAACACTTTGAGTCCTTAATCTTCGATTATCATTGTGTCTTGGATATGTACCTTCGTAGTAGTGTCCTTGGTCTTTGATGCATTGAATACCATTATATTACCTTAGAAGATCGCACTAATTTCAATTGAGTTGTTACCTTATGGCAAAATTGAAGTTAGTTGAGTCTTGCCAAATCTCATTCACGCTAAGTCATTCATAGGGTTAGGCTAGATTAGACTTCCTTAAACCCTGTCCTTTTGCCATTTTTTGAAAGTTCCTTTTTAGATTAGTAAAATCTTCGAGCCTTTGAATCCGTAAGACGCCTTGGAGGAAACAGCAAATCACATCATACCACTAAAAAGCTTGTCCACACGTGGAGACCCCACTAAAAGAACCTTGGAGTCCATCTAACTGATCCTTTTCGCAGATCTTCAGCAGTTAGAGACTATTTTCTCAAGAGAGGATAAGATGCCTGTCGGTATTTTATTCTGTGTATGATTGTGTAGAAAATACACGTCAACAGGTTTCCCAAAATAAAACTAATATCCAATGCATGCAAGACAAGTGGCACAAGGTGCTATCTTTTAGGATTGCACCCCCTTCTCCTGTTGAGGCAGAATGTTCAATGAACTTGGACACAATTTGATCAACCTCTTCCATCGTGACATGTGGCAACACACTGACTCTGAATTCTAGTCCTTCCAAATCATTTGCAAATACAGCAAATGTTATTTCCCAGTCTAATTCCTATTTGTGGAAAGCATCTCTGATGGACAAGAGGTTTGATGCCATAGACAAATTCTACTTCAGGACTGGTCCAGTGGAGAAGATTTCTTGTGTCTTGACCTTTAGATTTTCTGACTTCATATCCTTCTCTCAGATGGTTTCTTTCTCAAGCACTTCTGCAACTACAAGGTAAACTGTGTCTTGAATTTCTTTATCTGCTTCTCTACTCTGTCAGCATCTACATTCACTTTCTCGAAGACCTCGCAACCAATGTCCAATGCCAACTACTAAAATTATATGTCGCTCCTACTTCAATTATACTTCCATCAATTAATTATTGCTTTGACATTCCTTTCAACATTCTAAGGCAAGGAATGATTCTTTCTTGAATGTCCTAAAGATAAGCTCATGCTTCTACCATGCTTGCAATCCTGGAGAGTGGAGAGGAGGTTTGTCCATATGTCAATGCTAACCTTTCCACAAATGTGGTTGCCTCTTTACCTATGCTTTCTATCCATGCCTTGGTCTCTCTAGCTATCACTGCTTCTTCCTCAAAACTTATGACTGCTTCTTGTGAATTCAAGAGTGGAGGAGCTTCTGGATTTTCTTGATCAAGCGGCTTAGTCAAATGCTGAATATAATCCCTTAGACACTCAACTTCTCTCTTATATTCCTTCTTCTTTCCTACTTCCTTGTCCAGTCTTGCCTTCATGGAAGCAACTGAGTTATCCAAATCTTCAGCTTCCTGCTTCTTGGTAGTTGGTCCCAAATTGAGTGTAGTGATTTCATATCCATGAGAAGCAATATCTCCTTTTGCCTTATCTACCTTTGATATAGAAATCTGTACTGTGCGACAGCCGGCTTCATCTCTCTAGATGGTGGAAAACCTTCTAGCTGGCTTCTTTGTAGCAACTTATTCTAATCTTGCCAAGAAATCTGCCATATCATCCTCTTCTTGAACTTCTATTTCTTGTGTGTTTTCTTTCAATCTCTCCTCCAACCAATCAAGAACAGTGGGTTTCTCAATGCCTTCCACTTCCTGATTGCCTTCTTCACATGCGATACCTCGAAGGGCGAAAATCATGCCTTCTTGAAATTCTCCTTCCTCAACATTCATTTCATTGTCTGACTCCAATACTTCTGTGCCGGTAGGGGACGGAGGTTGCTCATCTTATTGATGGATTGGCTCTTCATTTTCTCCATGGACTGGGGAAGGAATTTCCATCTCTACCACTGACTTATCAATAGCTAATGTATCGATTATGTTTGTTGATGCGGCAGAACGAGATGGTTCTAACCTTTGTTTCTTCTGAGCAAGTCCTTCATTCACAACTGCCTTTGAGATGCCTCTGCATTTGAAGAACATTCTTTTGCCTCACCCATCAAGTCATAAGTCAAGGTTATATTTCTCCGTCTTAATCTATGACTCTACTGATCAACCCACCACCTGGAATATTTCATAACTAGCTGCATCAAGGTGGTCAAATCTACATGCTCTAATTCTAACCATTTGATAGGAGGAAGAGGTGCATGCTCATCAAAGTTAGGCTGAGTATACTCTGTATTATCTTCCAACTGATCTAGAACAAGGAAATGTTCAATTGTTTTGATCAAGCTTACTGGCAGTCTGGACCATAGTCTTTCCATATGTCAAATTCATCCATTTGCCCAAAAAACATCTATGTCCACTCTATGTCTAAATCTTTCTCCATTCACTGATCCAATATTGTCGAGATGGTCATAACTAGCTCTAGATCAGTAGAATGTAAAGATATACCACTGCATTTCTAGCCTGGCACTTTCAGCTGCCTGTGTTGTCAGACAAGACTCCTCCATATTTCCAATAAAGAATGGAAAGGATATTGCTGCCTTCTACTTTATTCTTGTGAAGCTTTGAAATGTTTTTACTTGTCTAAGAACTTCAAGTACGACCATTCTGTTGGTTGGATAGATAGGAAGTCGGTAAGGACAACCATCAAAACCTTGAACTCTTATTTATGTAAATTTTGGAAACTGGATAAATCATGATCCATACTTGTTGATTAAACTTTTGGCTTCTGAAGATAGCCTCTGGTGAGTTCCTCCTTGTAATGTCCTTGTGATGTACATCAGGAATGCATCATTGACTTGCTTGAAATGGCTTCTTTCCTTGAGTTGTAGTTGAGGATAACAGTCATAAGACTTGAATTCATTTTCTCCATTGCCAACTAGGCCTCTGCAGATCAATTCAGAATATCTAAAATTTCTGGCCAATGGGTAGATAATGTAGGAGCTCATGTAGAATGACTTTGTCTTTCCAAATTTATCAACTGTTCATGAAGATTGTTGCTGAGTATGCAAGACCAATTGAACATCTTGACTCCCGAGGTAATTTTATCTATGAAGTAGTACATCCATGTCTCAAATGGCACACCCTGAGGGCTGGTCATTACTCTATTCAGCAGTAGGATGATATCACCATATTCTTTTTTGAAGTATGGGCGCAACAAATTCTTTGGCACTTTCCCTTGGAGTCTTTTCTTTTTCAACCATGACTTGTTAATATTTGTCGCACAGAGTTCAGACTAGCTATCATAGATCCTTTTGGTATCTTCTTTGGTCTTGTAGGAGGTTTTATTGTAGATTGGAATTCCAAATGTCTCTTGAGTGGCTAACTCCGAAAGATTAGCTAAAACCCTTCCATCAGGTGCAATAATCTCTTTTGATTGTGCGTTGTAGTGTATAGCACATTCAACTATCAGCTCAGCACATTCCTTAGTTGGAGGAAATCCAACTGATTGGACGATGCCATTTCTCATCATCCGGCAAGTAATGGGTGTCGGCAGGTGTCCATCATGCCCATACATTCTCTTTTTGAATTCTTCTAAGTCCACATGTCCAAGGTCAATGTTTGTGACATTCTTCCATTTGGATTTGATCTTGGATTCCGGTTGAACTCCTTAACTAGCAAACTTCATTGGTGCTTTTCTGGAAGGTGCTCCTTTGGAGGTCATTGACCTGTATAACACACAAAAATTCAATATTATTTTCAAGACAACTTGGTGATTTTAATTCTAATTTTCAGACGCTTTTACTTGAAAATTTCACTTTCAGCTTGTCAAAAAGCTAAATTTCTGCGAAAAAGCAGACTGAAAGTGAAGAATTTGGTCTAAAAATTGATGAATTTTGACAGAATAATAGAAGAATTCAGTCAATTTCACATTTTAGATCTTTGAAATTATTCTTTGTGACTGAAATTCACCTTCAATTCTGAAAATAATGTCTTAAAATCAAAAAAAGCACTTTATTCTTGTGTTTCAACACTTAGAAAAAATTTACTCCTTCACAATTCCTCTTCAAAAATCAATTTTCACCAAAATCTGAGAGAGAAAGCCAATGATGCTGATACACTACAAGGCATGGTAAATAGAAATGTTAAATAGCATATGATTCGCTTCAAACAGAAAATGCACTAACAAGAAATAAAAGGTAATTATTTGGACTCTTGCACTGACATTCATGAATGTTAACAAGGATTTGCAGTATAACTATAGTCTTATACTTTATTATGTGTATAAATTGAATTTAAGTACCATCACAGGTTTACTTTTTCCATCCGATGTAAATGATTTATAAAGTGCAGTTCATTCAGTTGGGACAAGGCAAAATCTAATTACATACATTATTATGATGATTTCTGATCTCCTTCAGCAGCCCTGTAGACTTCGAGAATGCAAGCTGAATCCTTGTTGAATCCACAATTATTTCTCCATTGATATGTCCTGGCTTCATTGACAGAGTTCCTGCAGCTAATTTCCGAACAAGCACCCATGAATATAAAATGAATGCAATACTCCATATTTAAATACATGAATAAGAAGAAACGCATCCAAATTTTGTAAGAGGTTAATAACCTCTGCAGTGCGTCTGTTCAGAATGAAGCAAATAAAACACAAAATATATAAGGAAAATAATGCCATAAATATATTTCAAATAATAATATTTATCTCTTACCAGAAGCTCCATTCTTTGCAGCTTTTAGGAAATAGACAGAATAACCAAGAGGAGGAACTGAAGCTTCAAAATATAAATTAAACAAGGGCCCAGCTTGAACTGACATGTCCTGTGTGTAGAAATTGCGTACTCTTCTGGTTGCTGGATCAACTGGCACAATCTGAGTCTGAATTTTGTTTCCAATGGAATCCAATACTTCCAAAGTTGTATTTGTTACCTGCAGCCAGAAATCAATGTTAAAAATTGCATGTTGATGTCACAAACTAATTATCTTGTTATAATCAGTGCTTTAACTACGGTGATAAGTATTGGCTTTTTGGAGTCCACTCAACATCTTGCACACTCAGATACTATATATAGAAACTATGTGCTTAGCATAAAATACTTTCCAAAATCTTATCAGGATGCCAATGTTCTCCCATTTTCGTTAATTTTCTTTGCATTCCCAAGTTCCAAGTTCCATCACAGAGTAAAAGATAAAAGAAATAAATATGACAGCCGGTGTGGTTTCTAAATAAACACAAAAGGAGCTCAGATCACCTTCTTGCAAGGAAGGTAAGAGATGGATATCAATAAAAACTCAAAAGGGTCAATGTTCCAATAACTTTTAAAATACCACAAAATTTGAGATTGAATATTATGTGTAAGGTACGGTTACATGCCAGCAGCATAGAATTTCTTATAATTGTGGTCTAACATTCAAGAATATTTAAGGAAAGTTGATTGGGATTTCATTGTTGGCCTCTATTTGTTACAAAAGCTAAGCTACAATAAAAGATAATTCTGAAAGTAAGAAAACAATCTATTTCCTCAGTTTACAACTTGCTCATTTCAAATTTTATAATGTTGAACTTTGCATATTGTTTCTTCAGCACAAATGTGTGATTGGCACATTTTTCCCCTTTCAAAGTCCTTTCCAGTTTCATATTTCTTCATATAAGAGGTATTTGGTCGCTCTGAAGGTATTTCTTGTAGACTGTTTGCTCCCTTCTTGTCTTAAGTGACATCTGACATGAATCATAAACAAGGTTATTCTTGTTGTATATTTTCTTCAAATCATATTTTTTTTGGAGGATACTAGCATGCAACCAAGAAGTTGTCCACCTTGTCCAATTTGAGAATCGACTATGTAAGATAAGCTAGATAATTGACAAGGGATATCCACAATTGTTAGGCGTCAAATTTACATCTAGGAAGGTACCTGTTAACATAGATAATCCCTATATTACGTGCATGTCAATTCACTCAATTTTACCTAAATTTATGTTACTGCTATATTAAGCTGGTGCGCTGGGTCCACTTAAGTCACAATCACCCTAGACCATATTTCTTGAGCAACACTATTTAACTTATACCTTATGGTCTTTGCTGACTACAACACAATATATCAGGGTACCTTTTGTCTACACTTTGGGACATGCGTGAGAGGAGACTTCAGCATCAGGAGCAAATTTATTGGAGTATCTTGCAAGTGAAGAAGAATTATTGACAAGCTAGCAAAGAGTACTTGACTTGTCACTATATGAGTGATTGCAAAAGAGTGCATAGAGAAACTACAGGAAAGATTGCAAGCCCACTTTCCTAAAGCAAACAAAACTAAGAAACTTTATGATCAGGGTAACGCAACCCCAATGATATAATGAAAAACCTTTTGAGCAAAAATGAGTAACTAGTAGCCAAACATATGAAGGTTCTTGGCTCCAAAAATTGCCAGTAATCTTGATAAGGATGACCATTAATTGGTGTACAGACATCCCAATTAAAGTAACCAAATTAAACATCTGAGATAAATTTAAGAAATTCCAAATTCAGTCCAATTTTTGGACAATAATTGTTAATTTTAGGATCAGACTGATAAATATAGATAGCAATAACAGATAATCAAAACAATGAATACAAGGAACATCAAAAATACCCTGGGAAAACCTCCCTCTTGGAGGTAAAAAAACCCAGCTATAATCTCAGATCTTATTATGCAATAATCAGTTGATGTCCTTACAATCTGTAATGTCCCCACTTCAAAATAGAATTTAATAATAAATGATAATAATAAAATTAAAAAATTAAAAATTAAATTAAAATATAAAATAATATAATTAAATATGATTAATTAAAAATTAATTAAGTTAATGAAAAGTCAAAAGACATGAAAGGAAAAGTTGTGACTCCCGCAACAATGAGATATAAAAAGGATAAGAGAACCTCATTTGAGAGGGAGGATAAATTGGAAATGAGAAGTGCAGATCTGATTTAAATAATAAGTGCAGATCTGATTACAAAAGGCTGTTGCCCTTTCAAAGGGTAGAAATAATGAAGAGTTGCACTCTTTCAAAGGGTGCTAATGGTGAAAGGGTATTTCTCTTGCCAAAGGGCATACATGATGAAGAGGTGTGACCTCTCCCTCAAGTTGAGAGATATAAAGGTAAGGAATCAAAAGCATCTAGTGACATCACCATTGATCAGATCAGATCAGAATTGTTATCAAGTTACAGGCAGTAACATCCTTGTTCTTGGTGGTATGCATGGGGATGTGCTTAATATGTATGCTTACTATATGAAGCTTGATAAAGCTGTTATGCAGAATCTAGTAATAATATTGTTATAAACTGCAATATGTATGACAATCATACTTAATATCATATATATTCATAATACATTAGAAGTTATTGTACTTATAGTCTAATTCATGTTATTATTGTCAGCATTTAAGAAGATGAGGATGAGATGTTCCAAAGAGGGGCAGTCTAAATCCAAGCAATAGGTTAAGTCCCAAGATAGGGTGGGGATCAGCGACCCATAAGCCTTGAGGGTATAGACCCAAGATAGGTAAGGGCTTGGATCTGTAAACTTTGAGGGAAGCTATTGTAGTTGGTCTCTAAATGCTTTGGTAACTGTTGTGCGTTGCACACACTCCCTGTCGCCGACAGGGTCCCCCTCCCTTCCTTTTTTGGGCCTTTCCGTCTTCGCCCTGTTTAGTTTCGCACAAAGCCTCTCGCGTCCTTTCGAGCAAGCCCGCGTTCAATCCATGAGACAGCGTTGTTAGCAAAAGAGGCCAGTGATTCCATTAGGCTAGTCTAGCCCTCCGGCATGAATTCCAAGAGATTGTTCAAACTTGTGAAGTTGCCTTTAATAGGCGTGTGATGGTGAAGCATCCGAGGTCCGCCGAGTGAAGGACAGCGCATCTAAAGGTTGCATGAGGACCCAAAGTTCCCGTTTTTCGCGTGAGAGCGATCAGATAGATTACATGAGGTTTTGTTTTTACGGAGTTTACAAGATTTGAATGAATGACGATTTTCGCCAGCTGGAGAAAAAGGAGCGAATTTCTTTGCAAAATGCCAAGGTTGACAAACTCACCCAAGTGCCCAAGCTCGCACTTCTAGAGGAAAAAGTTAAAAATCGCCAAAATGCCCAGGAAGGGCGAATTTCGGACTTTCGGGCCAAAATGAGTAAATTGCAAAAAGTTGACAAAATCGCCTTAAGGTCCGAAATTTGCTAAAAGTTGACAAAACTGGCTTAAGGTCCGAAATTGCAAAAAGTTGACAAAATCGCATTAAGGGCCGAATTTCGGACCCCTTAAGAGAAATGTCAAAAAGTTCAAAAAAGTTGACAAAAGTGCCTTAAGGTCCGAAAAGTTCGAAAAATTCACAAAAGTGCCTTAAGGTCCGAAAAGTAAAAAGTGAACAAAACTCCTAAAAACGCTGAAATTCGAACCTTAAGGCCGAAATGCAAGGAAAAGAAGGTTGGCAAAAACAGCAAAGGGTCCAAAGTTTGCAAAAGCCTCGTGAGTGCCGAAAATCGCGAAAGAAGGGAGTATTGTCGGAGAGTAAAGTTAGGAAGTTTTAAAGTTTGCAAAATCGTCAAAAACGCCGAACTTAGGCGACAAGCCAAAAGGTGCGAAAAGTTCATTAGTTTTCAAAACCTCTCCAAGGTCTGAAATTCGCCATAGAGCCCAAAGTCGCAACGCGTAGGGCAAATATAAGGAATTCGAAATTGGTAAAATCCCCCATTTCTCTGAAGATCACAGCGCAGAAAGTGTAATAGGTGATAAAACGCGAAAGCACGCGAAGTTCGCGATTTAGGAGATGGAGATGTGACGTTTAAAAGTCTACAAAAACCCCCCATACCACCGAAGTTCGCATGAGAGAGGATCGCGTAGGGTTTAAAAGGTGGAGCCAATTTTGCACGATTTGCATCCAAAGTAAAAAGAAAAACGCTGACACAAACCCTTCCAGATATTCAGGTTTAAATTGCCATTTCGTCCAAGGTGAAAATCACTTAGTCTAAAACTTAAAATTGCAAATTCTTTTCAAACAACAGCCGCAAAAATTTGAATTAGAAGTTAACCGTTGGAATTCAAAATTGCAGACCCTCCCATTCAAAATTTGCAGAACTATCCATCCGTTCTTGCACAGCAAATCGGGCAGTTTCTCACCGTCCATTTTCACCAGCTAAATGCGCTTCGTCTCTCTCTCGATCATCTGAAACATTTACAAATTGCATGGATGTCTGTGCGAAAATTGATTAAAATGCTTAAATCTTAAAAAATTTGCATCTTTTTTCCGATTGTAAAGCATCATGCAAAGCAGTTGAAATCAGAACTTACTCCTAAGGATCAGCTAGAAAATGCATTTCCAAACTTAGGGAAGTTTCTCCAGCTCTGTCCATTTTGAAAACTAATCCCGAAAATGCTTAAATACAAATTCGCAATCAAAAGATTCATAAATATTTTGCTTTAAATCAATCAAGCTCTCAGCTAGCAATATCACGCTGTTTCCAATCCAAATTTTGAATTAATCCTTGAATGCTGGCATATTCTCTATCTAACCCGCCTTACTTCTTTTATATTGCCTCGTAATCCGTGTCCAACTGTGCAGGATAAATGCCTAAATCAACGATAGAATCATTAAAGACGCCCGCTATAGCCGAGACATCGCGAGCATCCCAATCAAATATCCCACGCAAAGTTGAAAGGATGAAATACTAGTATCAAAGAGGGGGATTGAGGGAGTCAAAAATTCAGAGTGTCTGGGACAATATTGGTGATACTGACCTAGGCCATATCGATATCCAAGATTTCAGGAGCCGAGTCTTCTCCCCTAATGCCTACGACAGGCCTAGGCAGATGATGGAAAGTGGCATCGCCCAAGCTGCGGGATTTCCTCCAGCAGTACAAAAATATGACTTGGTGCTAGAGGTTGCCCGACATTATCAGCCAGGTTCCAGGCTGGTGCTCCTCGAAAACATGACCCTCGCTAACTTCACTCCTGCGGCCATTGGCGATGCATTCGACATTCCCTTCCCAAACAACCCCACGGCCACGACGAAGCACAAGGGGCGTATGATATGAATCCTGCCAGATGCAGAACCTTGATCAACAAAGAGTGGTACAAGGAGAGAAGACCTCCAAGCGTCAGAATTGGGAAAAAGACCCCAAGAAGTGACTTTCACAATGAGCATGGGGATATGGTCACATTGCTCAGCAGGGTTATGGGACTTCCTAAATCCAACTAGTTTGAAGAGTGGATGTTTTATTTCACAAAACAAGTCTTCGCTGGGAAGTCTAAGTTTGACTGGGCCCAAATTATAAGCGACAACATCCACACTCAGCTAATTGAACTCGAGACAAAGAAGTACTTCACGATGACCTCCTATTTGGTCTACATGTTCGCCAAGAACCAGCCACTACCAAGTTTGATAATGAAAGGTGAAATTGGGAATGGGCTCGATCAAGTAAACGTATACGATTGTTACCCACAGCTTCACTATCAAGATATAGCTCAAAGGGAGAAGAACAGCCCGACTTATGTAGTTGGCCAGTATGAGCACGTCAATGACGCCTTCACAATGCGCCTGGTCAGGCTAATGCAGGGGGGATTACACATAAGGCTTTCAGAGCAAGCTACTATTCTAGTACAGAGATACGGGGTCTGGTTCATCCAGTTCCCAAGGTTCTCCTATATCCGGATAGCTGGCTTTGATGGTGCCCCTCTCCGACTTCCACGGTATCCAACCAACAAGATAGTTCTTATGGAGGTCGCAAGGCAGTCACGTCCGGCCGGCATCTTACTTAGAGACAGCAAGCAGGCTGGATTCGCGTTCCCCATGATTATAGGCAACCAAAATGACCATCTAAAGACCCCCACCCAAGCAAAAGAATCCTTAGCAGAGCTGGCCTCCTATGGCATACAGGAGCATTTTCCAAGGAAATGCTTCGATCATGACAATCTGGCAAAGAGGGCCTATGGCAGGCGATATAGAGCAAAGGAGTCAGTTGAGGATTATTGGAAGAACTACTCTGATGACTATGAGGTCTGGAGGCGTGAATGTTCTAGGCTGAGTATGCAGCAAATGCGACTCTTTGAATACCGTCAGGTCCCAGATCAACTCGCAGATTCAGGGAATTGTCTACAAGTCCGGGAATTTGAGGCGATAAGGCATCTTTTGCCAAGCGTTGATTTGTCACAAGACCCTATCACTGAATTTGAGGCAGTCATGGCAGCCCCAGCAAGATATAAAGACCAATGGTTGCATCAGCAAATTTAGAGACTAATTCGTGAAGGAGTCCAGTTCACCTACCACCTAATTGGTAGCCTCGATTCTCAGTCTTCTGAAGATGAGGGAACTTCCAGTGCACCCAGAGAAGAAATTGAGAAACCTGAGAAGAGAAAGAAAGCTAAGGCTTGCAAAGGAACTCGGACGTCCAAGAGAACGAGAAGAGAAAAAATTCCCATTAGGAGGCCAGAGGTCACTTCATCGTCAAAGGACCCTAGTTCATCCGACGATGTAGTGGAACTAGACTATATACCCACTCCGCCTTCCCAGAGTGACATTGATGCATTTGGAGTTGATGATCCTCCCGCACCTGACATGCTAGAAGCCGACTTAAGAGCTATTGAATCAGCCGAGCCGGGTAACCAAATTGAGGAAGGAGAGATTCCATCCATTCAGAGGATCGAAGTGCATGAACCCACCCAACAGAGTCGCCATGAACTGCTGCTCCATAACACTGCCAAAGATGACTCTATCGTTGAAGGAGAGCAAAAGACAGAGGAAACCCGCGAGCTCGAAAAGACTGAAGGGCTACCATCACACGAAGGCATTAGACAATTGTTCAGTGAAGTAGAAGAGAACTCTGCTGCAAGCAAAGAGCTTGGCACCTCCTCCACTCCTCTAGTAGCGGAACAGCTGCAAATTTGTGGTGAGACGGCTGAACATATCAAAGAACAGAGTGAAAATTTAACCATAGCATCAACCCAGACTGTACCTCAAGAATGGTTGATTGCCCGAGCTCAGCGCAAGGCCGCCACAAAGCCACCCATTGACTTGGAAGACATCTTCTCACGTATAGATCAAGCTAAAGCCAAGGGGAAGAAAAGGCCCAAGGCATATTCTAGGATGACCAAAGATGAGCAAAGGAACTGCACTCTTCACATCGCCACCCCGCCAATAGACAAGCCAGCAGATCAGATTACACTGGCAGATTATAGCATCACGACCGTCCCCATCGAACGAGCCACTAAGGAACAGGAAAAGGAGGAATTCAAGGATTCAATACAGAACATGCTCAGGCAACTTGAAGAGATAACAGCGTAAAAGGACAAGTATCGAGCTCGTGCTGAGCAGTCTGAGGGATACATTGATCAACTCCTGAGACCATTACACAATGCTTCTGAATCCCACATTCCCCCGATAGCATTGGCACAGAGGACCACAACAGAATTTGAAGGAGTACGGGACACCGCAACGGCCGTCAAGGAATGGATACAAGGCATCAAAGGGAGGGGAGAACGAATCCTCGAAGAAGTAAAAGAGATGGCTCACCATCGAGAGACCACCCTGGTCCGACTATTAGAGGTAAAGAGGGATTCACTTAGAATGCATGAAGTGGCTGCCGCTACTCTTCCCCTCATGAGAGCTCTCTTCTAGACCCATGCACAGATTCCTACATTACCCACCATCCTAGATCCTTATAACATCAGCACTCTTAAGGAATGGTACTGGACTATCACCATGAAGAATGACACAAGAGAAATCATTGATAAAGAACATGATGCGTGTGAGACAATTTTGAACACCATCCAAGAACTCGGCAAAATGATCCTCCGATCAATGGTCTCGGGATGGCAAAATGCCCTGTTCGATAAAGTGATACGACCAGACTGGGAAGAAAGACTAGGGACAGATAGGATCACCTATTCCGTTAAGGACCTAAGTTTTGCTAGTCAATTCTAGTCAGACATGTGGTGCTTCGAGCGTAATCGTTCCAGCTGGAAGGATGGTTTGAAGCACGTGGACCAATATCTCGAGGGCATGCAATATAAAATTCGTCATCCTCCTATGCCTCCATTTAGTCTGCTATTTCAATTATGCATCAGGTTCCAGGAGTGTGTTCGTGAGGAACGTGCGGCGGGTCGTGATCTTTGGCAGGAATATTTGCATGGTGAAGATGAGTTCTTGGAAAAGGAATCTACAAATGGAAAAGAGAAAGTGCTTTCCTAGAAAGTGTTTTTTCCTTTTAATTCTTGAAAAGTGCACTTTTTGGCCAAAGGGTCATTTTTGACTTCCTAGTCAACTAAATGTAAAACTTTGTGTATGCACCTTTTTGGATTATTTTAGATAAGTTTAAATTACCTTTTGGGGTAGTTATTACTCCCTTTGGGGTGGTTGTTTATATTTGCCTCCCATTTATGGGTATGGGCAGCCATGTTTTATGGATGAATCTAGGCCACTTGTTTAGATTAAATCTTGGCCATTCATCCATTTTTGAGGCCTATTTAAGGGACTGGTTTTCCCTTATTTTGTAAGAAGTTTTTGGATTGTTGCTGAAGCTCTGCCAAAATTTACAGGATTTAATGCAAAGTTAAGATTGTTTCAAGTTTCCTTGTGAGTGCATGGTCTCCTTCATTAATTTAGAATTTTTCAGTTATGCTTCTTTCCTTTATATAGCATTTTCTAAGTAAACATCTGATAGAATCCTCGTTGTTCATACCATTAGGGAATGGCTGATTGTCTTTCCCTCTGCATGGTTAATCTAAACCTTTCACATGCTTAGTTCGGTTGTTTAATGCTCACTGAATGAATGTCAAAATTCTAATGTTGTATTTAATAACATGAAAATCCAATTTTCCTTTGAAGATCGCACTAGATTGATGCAAGTATTGTGCTTAAATGGCTGGTAATGCTTCATTTAGTTATTTGGAGGTGTCCGTCTATTTATTGAATCTGCTATCTTAGTCAACATTTATATTTTCTGTATCTCTCCCCCCTATCCTTCCCTTTTTCCTTTTTTTTATCAAGAGAATCCGCAGTCCTATTGAAGACAGTATCAACCCAACTTAAACCATTTGATAAGCAAGACCATTAAAGTTTTGGGGAACTCATCTAGCAATTGCCTATTTCACCATAAGTCCCCCTTGTGTTTCCAGCAAAACACATCAAACCATTGAGCAATCCCGCAGTCAAGACTTGACAAACGAAACCTTGAGGTTGTCCCCTTTGATCAAGCGCGAGAAATAGCATTAGGGATTTTCTTATCTCAAGAAAGGATAGGATACTCAGCAAGTTTATTCTATTCTGCGTTGGCCGTATGGAGTTTGCAGCAATGTGACTTTAGACATGTCAACAGTAACATACATAAAACCTTTCTCCCTTAAAATTGAAGTAGTAGCAGGGTTTGATATCTATATTAATAATGATATTAATCATCTAATGAGGAAAATAGATAAGCACTTGTTAGTAAGTAATTGAAGAATATCAATCAATTTTAATATATTGAAATAGATTTGGTAGGGGACATTACACAATCTGCTTCACACATGAAGCACTCAGAATGCACATTGAACTAGGGCACATTGCAACATACTTGTTTCTCTGAGCAAATAAGGAAATCCGCTAGATAAGATATGAATGAGCAGACCAATGGGTAAGCGCACTGTCACAGAAGATGAAGAACTGAATTCGCTGTCATGAAAGGAGATTTTCTGCTTCAGAATGATTCACTGCCCTAGCAGATGAAGTTTCAGGCTTCAGGGATGACTTTGCTGTCCTTGAGAGTGTCTTCGCTGTCCTTAAAGGTATCCTCGCTGTCCTTAAGGGTGATTCGCTATCCTGAAATAAGTTCGCTGCTCTTGAGTTATGACTCGCTGATCACTGCAAGTGATAGTTCGCTAAGTGAAGGAAGATGATTGATCACTGAAAATATCATCGATACAATGATTCACACTTTGTATATATATGAGACTTAGCCTCTTAATTCATCCTAGGTCGGCTAACAACAAGGAGCAATATAATGCTTTAGATTAGGCGCCCAATATAGGGTCAGCCCTACACGCTACAAGTTACCTCAATATAGGTCAGCCCCAACACGTTTCAATACAAGTTACATTCAATATAGGACTTGACCTATCCACAAGTTACATTGCTCAATTAAGGCCAGTGCTAAAGAAGATTACACATTTGAATTTTGCCAAATAGATATGGCTAAGGCCGACAGGCCAATTAGCCATCAAAAGATGCTAGGTCGGCCCTAGAAGGGATCCGACCTAGCTACAACATCAACAATAATAACTAGATCATGGTAGAGATAGATAACAAAGGGCAAAAAGTATCCAATTTGAAGGAACCAGCTGACTACTGGAGTAATTTTTTTTTCCACACTATCTCACTAACTGGAAGAATGAAGTGGTCAATGACCATCACTCATAATTATTGAGATGCTATTAAACCTATCAAACATTTTCTACTTCTCGAACCACACAAAGACTGGATTTGGCAACCATCCAAAGGTGTTTAGAAAAGAGTCACTCTTTTCGCTACTACTCTCAAGAATCAAGACTATTGATAGCATACTAGCTACTTCAGTGCTCGTAGGGGGGTACTTTTGCATCAAATGCTAGGAAAAATCCCTTCTTTGAGAACATTTTATTCTCTTGCTTTCAAGGATTTCTCTGAAAACATTATTAGCATAGGCCATTTCATTGAAATCTTCTCAAAAGCCTTAGGGGTCAGATAAAGAACATTAATGTAGATGATACTTTAGGTGTTAAGAAAGTATAGAGGATTAATTCTTTATTCTTTTCCATCATTTTACTTATCAAGGTTTTGGGAGGAAACATTCTTCTTGTTTAATTCAACTTATAAGGGAGAAGATTGTTTACAGTTTAGACCCCTTTTATTGCTATAACATGACTTCATGCTTTGAGTTTCGTTGATCTATGTTGGTGTCATTCACAAAAATTATTGTAATATCTTTCTCTCTTCAATTCCTAGACAAAGGAGTTCCTTCAAAGACATTGCCATGCCAACCTAGGATATAACATAAGTAATGTTGAGCAACTTCATAATCATAGGCAACAAAGATAAATGGTAGATAATGGTTAGGCATAAGAACCTATTAAGTGCATTAAAAATATACGGCCTAAAAACATTATAGCAATTTGAAGGCTCTTTTAGAAACTTGGACACCTATTGTAGTGCACCCCTTGAATATCAAATTTTCAATATCCACAAGTACAAAGATAGCCTATGGGACAGCAGAACTGACATTTTAGCTTTCTGAAGTGCTGATTGTTATCATAAGTACAATTTTGAACTATACATTGTCCAGCCTTGAGGTTTATTTGGATATATTGAAAGTCTAGAACAGCAAGAACAATCCTAAGAGTGGATATATGACTTTTAGCATCAGGGAAAATATTGGCATAGAATAAAGAATGACCCAGGCCAAGTAAAATCAAAATTCATACTTTTGTTGACTCAAGTTTTATGGATAAAAATGGTCCATATATCACTAAATAAGGTTTTGGATAAAACTTGACCAATTAAAGAGCTAAGAAAGACAATTCAACTGGATCAGTGATAAACTTTTTCACTGACTAGCTAGAGTCAAACCTAGGACCATCTATTTGTTGTTGGGCTTCTCTACCACTGTGCTACCAGCTCTCTTGGTTACCAGTTCATCTATGGTTCAGTTGTGGCTCATTTTCCTAAATTCCCTTTGATCCACACTGCAAGTGCTTGGGGCTCCTAGCCTGGCCCATTTCTACTAACCTAGGCTTTGATACCATGATAAAAATTCCCACAGACCAGCCAGGAGTCAAACCTAGGACCACCAGGTTTGCTGCCGGGGTGCTTTACCACTGAGCTAACAGCCCTCTTGGTGACCAGTCCATCTATAGTTCAGGTGTGGCTCATTTTCCAACAATTAGAGCTTCTAAATCTTCCACATTTCCTTCAGTTGCCATTTTTAGGAGGTATGTGTCAATGTAATGATCTCAACTGCCATAAATCTAGAATATAGTATTTAAAGAAGAGAACCCTTTAGAAATAAAAAATTACCGGTATTTTTATAACTTCATTGCGCTTCCATCCCAAAGGATTATACAAAACAATTGCCTGAAAGCAGAACAATGAAGAAACGTACAATTCAGTCAGTCATTGCAATCTAACTAGAATGAAAAGCCACTGCAGATGAATCAAAACTATGTTAAAACAAAATATAAATGAAAAGCACACCAGACTCCTCCCAGTATCCAAATTGGCTTCAGATTTGGGGCAGTAGCTGATATTCATAAGAGGGCACTGTGAAAGCAAGACATAAAAGTTATAGATTACTATTTCTAGAAGCATTATGTCACCATTAGAGAAGCAGAAAAACTATTCAATAAGAATATTACTCATGTATGCCTAGGAGAATTCAAACTGAAAGCATGAAGTTCTATGTTCATTTCTTATAAGAATCAGCTTCATGTGAACAGATCTTAAACTATCTAGTTCAATATCAGACATCATATTTTGGACAATGTACCTGTTCAAGTTCTATTTTATCCCTTGAAATACTTTCTGAATCTATTTCCTCAAACAAATTTTCCTTTTTTGGTTCTGTCTGAGCTCTTTGCTCACTGGAAATCTTATCTCCACAGAAGTTACTTGATTTGCCATTCATAAGGCAGACTAATGCTGAGCTCATTACATTCTCAGCCTGCAAAGAAACATTAACCAAAAATATAATTTACAATCATGTTAAAAAAGGATCAGTTAATTGACAACATGTCACTTGAACAGACTACATGACTCCTGTAACCACAAAAAAATAAAATACTTTAATAAACTTAGATAAGAAGTGATAAGCACTTGCGACTGTGTCATTCAGTTTAAACCTCTAGGGAACCATGTGAAAGACGTGCAGCATAATCATTGGCCACATGTTGTTTAGAAGTACCAACTACTGCATCATGGTGCTGCACAATTGCCATTGCTTCTTCCAAAGAATAGGTGTTAGGCTTTCTCTTATTTCTACCCACAAGAAACTCTAACTGCTTTGCTGCCTGCAGAGATTGTTTTACATATATATTCATGAAATGATGGTAAAATGTTTCGAAGGAAAGGTTTTCCAAAAAAGGTGATCTTATAAATAAGGTCAATGGAAAGCAATTTCTTAATTAACCCCAAAACACACCTGAAGAAACCCTGAGAGCTTTCTCACATAACCTTTTAAGGCAGGGCGACTAGTGAAATATCCTGTCCAATAAGCGTTTGAGTGGTCTGCATATCTGCTCAAACATGAAATAAAGAGTTTTTAAAATATCACCAAAATAAAAGAATTTAAAGTTTATAATATTATAATATTATATCAATAACAATAAAGAGTTGAAAAATATGAAGAGAATAAGGTTATAGCCAGTGAAAAGTGTAATAGAACACCGTTTACAAAGAAATGGCAAAATTAAGATTTGTGGCCTTCCAAGAGTTATAATCTGCCTAGAGTAGCTCATCAAATAAATATTTGTAGTTATTTCAAGCCTGAAACTTTGATATCCTGGAGGGAAATTGGCATGCTATAATCAATCTATCTCTCAACTTTACTTTTGCTTACAGTTGTAGCAGGTTACAAACATTCAAACTGTTGATTTTCCTTCAAGTGCTATATTTCTCAAATGTATTTAATTTGTTTGTTCTCAGTTTGCTAATCGTTAATTACAGGCATATAAGAATATATATCTTTCACAAGTTTTGACTGAATGTGCACAGCATATAATTTATGGATGATACAGCATATAACTCTCACAGGCTTCACCTATAATCACCACAGATCATTCACTGACTACCGCATGTATAAGAACAGAATGTAATTCTCAAGTCATCACTTCTAATGCCCCGATAGAAAGGATAACATACCCGTTTCAAGGGACGTGAACAGACATGACCCCAATCGGGGTGACACAACAAACAGAGGGTGCATTTAAATTAACACTCGATAGGCAATCATACTTAATTATCAATTAACAAATGGATACTAACTAAAACACTCCACACTTATGTTGACGTGCCTAAAGTCGCATTGCTACGACTCTATCCGGCCAACGCAGAATAGAATATTCTTGATGAGTATCCTATCCTCTCTTGTATAAGGAAGCCCTCATGCTGTTTTAGTTGATCAAAGGGGACAACCTCAAGGTTCCAAATGTCAGTTCTTGACTGCGGGATAACTCTACGGTCGATGTGTTTTGTTGGTAACACAAGGGGCCTTACATTTACAACAAGCTGGTATGCATCTAGCGATGATGTGACTCTCGAACAGGAAAATAAAAGCAAAGGAGAAGGGTTTAGAAAACCTAAAATTAACAAGACTCATATGCAGGCAAACAGATTCAACATAACCAATCCCTGCTTGGCCAGAATAAATCACAACCTCGCAGGAACGGTGCAATCTTCAAGGGGACTTGGAAGGTTTCCAGACTACAAATGCATGGCTAAGCACCAAATTTTGGCACAGCTCAAACGGACACCTGCAATTGAACTAAACACAAATTTAAAGGCCCAAAGTAACATACACAAGGATACAAAATCAGCATATCCTCAATGGTATGACCCTGAATCCATCAAATACCTACACACCCAAAAAGAAAGATCTATCTAAACTGCTGAAGAAAACCATGCAAACAGAAGAAAACGAAGATAACAAACACCATTCTTCAATGCTTATGTATTGATTTTGACTACCCTTACAACAATTTTTTGCAGCACCTCTATGCTACTCCTAAAATCTAACTTTCTACAAAACTTTAACCTATTCTAACTGTCTAAAAATCTAACAATAATCTAACCCTTTACAAAAGAAAGGCCTCTGCCTTTTATAGATTTTACAATTTGAACCGATGGCCAGGATTGACTGCATCCAAGGGCCCTGATTCATCCCACAAAATATGGCTGCCCATACCCATAATAATGAGGAACAAAATATACCCCACCAACTATCCACTAACACACACTATTTGGATTTAATTCGGTCAATTTGGCAGCTAGACATAAACTGTCCACAACTAACCCGCTTACCACTTTGTTTCAAAATATCTTGAGCGGGACCCACAGGCAGTTCTCTTTTTACAATAAACAATTCCAATTTTCAAAACTGAATTTCTGGAATTAAATCCAGCTGTGTATTTCTAAGAATGCACTGACTTGTAGCATTCAAAGTGTTCTTTCATTTTCAGTATTGTCGGTTTAACGATGGCGAGCTTCCTCGTGCTTGGTTGTTGTTTTGATCCTACGCAACATTCTTGCTTCTGGCTTTAATCGCAATCATGCTTCACTTTGCGCTTCAGGTTGATGCTCTAGCTCTTCCCCACGTCGTCCTGCAAACAATTAATTCCACTTTTAATAATTAGTTTGAAAAATTAAATTAATTAATTTAACAAATATCAAATTTTACGTGATACCTGGCTTTGTCCTAACGAAGAACGAAGATGAAAGATGTTTGCTTTTAAAACAATATATTTCCCTCCTTTGTGAATTTAGGGTTTTAAGCGAACTTCTCTTGCTAGCAAACTAGGCCAATTTGGTGAAATGTATGACCTTTTGGTTGGCAATTTCCAAACTTTAAAGTGTCCTTCTCCTAAGTCGTAGATTCGGCCACTTTCAAGTGTTTTATAAAGTTCGGCCTTTCAAGTGGAAATAAGTGATTCCTTGTTTGGGCGATTGGAGTCTTGCAATATGTGTTAATCGCCGAATTTTAAAAAACCCCCCAACTCCTTGATGAAATTCGGGCTCTTTGGGTTACTCACGCATTTTAGACTCTTTGTTTCTTATATGTATGAGCTTGACTTGGCGCAACTTGATCTTTTTATCATTTTGAATCTATGAGGCGAACATGCACGACTTAGAACTCTTTTACAATTTTCAGCCTAGAGAGCCGTTTTGCATGATGTGGGAGGCTTTAGTTCATTTTCGGCTTACATGGGGATTTTACGCGATTCACCTTTAAAGCTTTTTTATTTTTGTGAGTCTTCGAACATTGTTCTTTTTCGGCCATTTTGAGGCTTAACAGCACGACTTGAAGCTATTGAATGACTTCGGCCCTTATAGAAATTTGGCGAGTCATGGAGTTGTTTCGGCCTCTTGAGCCAATTCAAGAGCTTTGGTGCTTTCATATTTCGACTAAAATGGAGACTTTGTGAGGTCACGACCTGTTGACTATCTTCAGCATTTAACCCATCTTGGCAAACTCGCTCTTTTCCTCTCCTTTTCGGCGTAATAAGTCGCTTTGCAAATTTTAGATGTTTTCGGCTCAAAAGATGTTTCGCGTGACTTGGGAGATATTAAACTTTGTCTCCCATTTCGGCCTTGGAGGCCGATTTGTGAGCTTTTAACTTAAAATAAAATTTCGGCCTCTTAGTTGATTTTGTGAGAATGGTGTCTCTTTTTCTTATATCGGCTAAAGAGACACTTTCCTTTGCGCGATTTAGGATGTCTTTGGTGATTTTGGGTCGATACTATGTCTTGCACGAATTTGAGATTTTCGGCTCAAATGCCCTTTCATGGCAATTTCGAGCTAACTAATGATTTTGAGTGATTTTGGAGGTCTTTGTGTTTTTCGGCCATAGAGGCCGATTTGACAGCTTTTAAGTGGTTTTTCGGCCTAAATGGCTAGAATGTGCGATTTTCTCCCTTTCAGCCCACTACTGCATTTTGATAGATTTTCGCCAAAACCACCCTTTGCAAGAAATTCGGGCCTTCGAGAGGAATTGCGCGATTTGGGATTGCTTGTGCCTTTTCGGCCATTTAGGTTTTATCGCACGATTCTATGGCTTCACTTCGCATTGTGAGACTCGGGGTCTAGCACAGGGAGCTTCAGGTTTGAAAGCACAGGGGTGAGATTTGTTTTCTCAAATGCCTTTGTCTCTCCCCTCTCATGTGAGAAAACTTCAAAACGACGGGGGTCCCCTGAAACAAGGTGGGGTGTGCAATACGCACAACAAAGGGCGACTCGGCTAGGAAATGTTCCTGAACATTTCAAGGATGACTATCTGGACCGAACCCAAAATCTCTGGTATACACCCCACAAAACAACCCAAACGACAAAAGACAAATTCAAAGTAAAAATGAGGTCGCAAACTGAATCTAGTCACCAACCCTGAAAATCAAGTGTGTTCAGTGAAGTTCATTCCTACTTAGAGAAAGTTGAAATATCATTGCTCAGTCAATGCAAGCTAAGTAGGGCGACTCTAACTCCAAAAGCAACCTGGATATTGCCTCGCTGCCAGGGAGCGTCTATAGCCCCAACGAGGTTATCGCCTGTAAGCTCACAGAGATTGCTCTGTTTTCGGTAGATTTTTCTTTTGAATACTGGCAGAGGTGTCTACACTCCCAAAGCCAAACAATTTGATATTTCTTTGTTTTTCAATTTCTTTTCTTTTGATTTTTCTTTTATTTTCACTTTTTCACATTGGTTGATAAGCAGTGTAGCCTACGTGGGATTGAGCGTTGCAGTGGTCGCTGAAGCAGAGCTTCAGATTTTTGCTTGCAATGACTTCCCTTTGATAAAATGACAAACAAGCAATTTTAAGCGTTTAGGGTGCAGTGATTGCAATTTTGGTGACAAAACGCAGTAAGCAACTAAATTTTTAGGATGACTAAAGCCTTAAACCCAATGAGCTAAATACGAGGGCAACCATCAATTAGGTGTTCTACCAAAGTTGGCATCCAAGAAACAGACCAGAAAAACATCCTGACTTCACACACCAATGTTGGGAAAAGCAAACCAACCCCGAAAAAAACGACAGGGAGACAACCCCCTTCCGAAAGGAAACCTACATTAGGGAAAGCAAACTAACTAGAGCAGAAAAATAGGGAAACTAAGCTAGCAATAGAAAGCAAAACTACTCTAAAACGGAAAACAAAACCTAAACTAGCTATGTACAAGGAGAAACTAACTGTACAAAATGCGGATTACATGCATGCGTTCCCGACCCAGGGTGATTTCTTAGTATGTGCAGCAGTAACAAGGCAACGGGAATGGTCCTCAATTTGGCTAACTTGTCTTTATATTCTGAAAAGAAAATTTTTTGTTGGCCACTCTCAGATTTAACCAAGACATCAGGCAAGATTGTCAATTGAGGAAGTTCATTAGGTCCATGGTCAATCCATTTACAGGTTGTTTTCCCAGAATATTCAAAATCAAACTGCAAATTTTCAGAATTAACAGCAGGAGGGAAAGAAACAACCTAGTGTGTTCTTGAGTCATGCGGGGTGTCATGCGGCAGAAGATCTTCAACAGCTTCAGGAGGTCGCCATTGGTGGTGCAGCATCTCGGTCACGTCCGGTGTGTGCAAATCAGCATAGAATTCATCAACAGGCTGTATAGGTTGAAAAGCAGTCTTGAATTTGCACTCAAGAAAGTGGAATGCTTCGTGTGTCGGTGCATCTTCTGGTTGCATAAACAATGCGGCTTCATGCACTTTTGTCAGCCTCTCCTCAAATAGCAGGGACTCTTCGATAGCCTGATTCTCAAAAATGTCTTCAACAGGTTCCTGGGCTGCATCCTCCATTGGCGAGGCTGCTACAAATTGCTCTTCAGCTTGTGGCTGATCCACGGGGTGCACTTGATCTTCTTCAACCCTGGCTTCATCAAGTGCAAGGACAACACAGTCATTTGTTGTCATACTCTGATTGGAAAGTTCATATTGCTCAACACTTGGCAACTCCATCCTTTCATCATCAAGGAGTGTGGCGCTATGTTGATCTTGAGATCTTCTGTACTCGCCTTCAACAAGGTAGGCACTCCACACTTTGCTAGTGATGGACTCCTCTGGTTCTTTCAGCAGTCCATATTGGGCTTTAACTTGACTGACTGCCTCCATGCATAGCAAGCAGATGAATTCTGAGTGTGGGATGCGATGAATTATGCACCACCACCAAGGTGACAACACGCTCTCCAAGCATAACTCTTCATTGAGACCAAACTGGTTCTCAATCAAATTCTTAAATCGAGTGAACTCATCAATGTTGGATAGAGGACTGGGGATATCCGGTTGCGTGAACTCCTCCAGTTTGGGGATATCCGGTTGTGTGAACTCCTCCAATTTGCAGATATCCTAGAAAAATATCTGCCCCTACAATGCTAGTTCAACCCTTGGCAGAAATGTCAAACAGTTCGATTCTTTGTGCCCTGCTATGTTGTGGATTCTACAATGACCTGCAGATGCAAATTCAGACAGTTGCCTGCGATATAGCTGCAAACTCAACCTTTGCTAGATTTGAGAAATGTCGGACTGTGGACTGTCTTCATGAAATGGCTGACCCAACATTTTGACTCAGAAATTTTTTGGTATTTTCAGATTTTCTGATTTTTTTGGTTTTTTTGGTTTAACGGGGATCTTGCATAGCATATCCCAAATATGACATTTAAAAGGTCTATTAGACTCAACTTGCTGCAAGGAACCTAACGGGGGGGCCCTCCCTCTAGCGCCTATTTTGTTGACGTGGAGGAAGGTAAAAAAGCTATAAGGTTACTCCTCGCAAATATAGACTGATATGATATGGATTTAGCTGTTTAGACATTAATCATACTGACCCTCCTAGCACCAATTCTGTTGACATGGCTAAAGTCACATAGCTACGACTCTATCCGGCCAACGCCGAATAGATTGTTCTTGATAAGTATCCTATCCTCTCTTGTATAAGGAAGCCCTAATGATGTTTTAGTTTATCAAAGGGGACAACCTCAAAGTTCCAAATGTCAGTTCTTAACTACGGGATAACTCAACAGTCGATGTGTTTTGCTGATAACACAAGGGGCCTTATGTTTACAACAAACTGGTCTGCATCTAGCGATGTTGTGATTCTCGGACTGGGAAATAAAAGCAAAGCAGAAGGGTTTAGGAAACCTAAAATTAACAAGACTGCTATACAGGTAGACAGATTCAACATAACCAATCCCTGCTTGGCCAAAATAACTCACAACCTCGCAGGAACAGTGCAATCTTCAAGGGTACTCGGAAGGTTTTCAGACTACAGATGCATAGCTAAGCACCCAATTTTGGCGCAGCTCAAAAGGACACATGCAATTGAACTAAACACAAATTTAAAGGCTCAAAGGAACCATACACAAGGATACACAATCAGCATATCTTCAATGGTATGAGCCGGAATCCATCAGATACCTGCACACCCAAAAAGAAAGATCTATCTAAACTGCTGAAGAAAACCATGCAAACAGAAGAAAACCAAGATAACAAACACCATTCTTCAATGTTTATATATTGTTCTTCAATGTTTACATATTGATTTTGACTGCCCTTACAACAATTTTTTGCAGCATTTCTATGCTACTCCTAAAATCTAACTTTCTACAAAACTTTAACGTATTCTAACTGTCTAAAAATCTAACAATAATCTAACCCTTTACAAAAGAAAGGCCTCTGCCTTTTATAGATTTTACAATTTGAACCGATGGCCAGGATTGACTGCATCCAAGGGCCCTGATTCATCCCACAAAATATGGCTGCCCATACCCATAATAATGAGGAACAAAATATACCCCACCAACTATCCACTAACTAACACTATTTGGCTTTAATTCGGTCAATTTGGCAGCTAGACATAACTGTCCACAACTAACCTGTTTCCCACTTTGTTTCAAAATATCTTGCGTAGGACCCACACGCAGTTCTCTTTTTACAATAAACAATTTCAGTTTTCAAAACTGAATTTCTGGAATTAAATCCAGCTGTGTATTTCTGAGAATGCACTGACTTGTAGCATTATGAGTGTTCTTTCATTTTCAGTCTTGTCGGTTTAACGATGGCGAGCTTCCTTGTGCTTGGTTGTTGTTTTGATCCTGCGCAACATTCTTGCTTCTGGCTTTAATCGCGATCATGCTTCACTTTGCGCTTCAGGTTGATGCTCTAGCTCTTCCCCACGTCGTCCTGCAAACAATGAATTCCACTTTTAATAATTAGTTTGAAAAATTAAATTAATTAATTTAACAAATATCAAATTTTACGTGATACCTGGCTTTGTCCTAATGAAGAACGAAGACGAAAGATGTTTTCTTTTAAAACAATATATTTCCCTCCTTTGTGAATTTAAGGTTTTAAGCGAACTTCTCTTGCTAGCAAACTCGGCCAATTTAGTGAAATGTATGACCTTTTGGTTGGCAATTTCCAAACTTTAAAGTGCCCTTCTCCTAAGTCGTAGATTCGGCCACTTCAAGTGTTTTATAAAGTTCGGCCTTTCAAGTGGAAATAAGTGATTCCTTGTTTGGGCGATTGGAGTCTTGCAATATGTGTTAAATCGCCGAATTTAAAAAAAACCCCCAACTCCTTGATGAAATTTGGGCTCTTTGGGTTACTCACGCATGTTAGACTCTTTGTTTGTTATATGTATGAGCTTGACTTGGCACGACTTGATCTTTTTATCATTTTCAATCTATGAGGCAAAAATGCACAACTTAGAACTCTTTTGCAATTTTTGGCCTAGAGAGCCATTTTGCATGATGTGGGAGGCTTTAGTTCATTTTCGACTTTTATGGTGATTTTACGCAATTCACCTTTTAAGCTTTTTTGTTTTTGTGAGTCTTCGAACTTTGTTCTTTTTCGGCCATTTTGAGGCTTAACAACGCGATTTGAAGCTATTGAATGACTTCGGCCCTTATAGAGATTTGGCGAGTCATGGGGTTGTTTCGGCCTCTTAAGCCAATTCGAGAGCTTTGGCGCTTTCGTATTTCGGCTAAAATGGAGACTTTGTGAGGTCACGACCTGTTGACTATCTTCGGCATTTAACCCATCTTGGCAAACTTGCTATTTTCGTCCCCTTTTCGACATAATAAGCCGCTTTGCAAATTTTAGATGTTTTCGGCTCAAAAGACATTTCCCGCGACTTGGGAGATATTAAACTTTGTCTCCCATTTCGGCCTTAGAGGTCGATTTGTAAGCTTTTTAACTTAAAATAAAATTTCGGCCTCTTAGTTGATTTTGTGAGAATTGGGTCTCTTTTTCTTATATCAGCTAAAGAGACACTTTCCTTTGCGCGATTTAGGATGTCTTTGGTGATTTCGGGTTGATACTACGTCTTGCGTGAATTTGAGATTTTCGGCATTTTCGACTCAAATGCCCTTTCATGGCAATTTCGGGCTAACTGATGATTTTGTGCGATTTTGGAGGTCTTTGTGTTTTTCAGCCCTAGAGGCCGATTTGAGAGCTTTTAAGTGGTTTTTCGGCCTAAATGGCTAGAATGTGCGATTTTCTCCCTTTCGGCCCACTACTCCATTTTGAGAGATTTTCGCCAAAACACCCTTTGCAAGAAATTTGGGCCTTCGGGAGGAATTGCGCGATTTGGGATTGCTTGTGCCTTTTCGGCCATTTAGGTTTAATTGTGTGATTCTATGCCTTCACTTCGCACTGTGAGACTCGGGGTCTAGCACATGGAGCTTTGGGTTTGAAAGCACAGGGGTGAGATTTATTTTCTCAAATGCCTCTGTCTCTCCCCTCTCATGCGGGAAAACTTCAAAATGATGGGGGTCCCCTGAAACAAGGTGGGGTGTGCAATACGCACACCAACATAGAATATCGAACATGCAAATTAATATTAACTATACTTAGTGGAAAGGAGATCGCTGATAAGGCAGCAATGAATAAGATATTGATAACAGTTAGGACAGCAGACAAGAAAGATAACTCCTACTGCTACAAACATCAACATAAACTTTACAGTTATATTGCACCAAAAGGTACTTTTCATCTCAACGACAACATGTTTTTTTTCTCTTCCATTCTGTAAACACATTCATATCAAAATTAAGAGGACTTGCATACATAAAGCATCACTTATTACAGAGAATATGGAGCAAATAATTCTACAATACAGGTTTATATAGTCAATCAATTTAAAAAGGCAAAGATGGTGATAAGGCTGATAAATTTTTACCTAAGTTGCTGGTTCTAGTACGAGAACAAGTATGGGTATGGGATATAGGTATGTTAGTGCAACAAAGAAATTTCTTGGGTACGACTCAAATGAAAATCATTACAATCACAAAATTGAAATAAATACAATCACAAATAATTTTTGTCTTCAATCATCAAAATGATCTAGGTTATCGTTTGGTTCATATTCAACATCATTTGAGCCACAAGTAAGTTCATTGCCACTCCCACTAGGTGCATCATGTGTAAGTGTCTCATCATCATCGTCATCTACAATGACTAGCAAGCTCTTGAATAGATGCATCTAATTTGGTACACTCAAGGCCTATGTGCCAATGCTTTGTTGACCCTTCCTTGTAGTGTTCTTGCTAATGTGATAGAACACGCAAACTGGAATGGACATAAACCAAGTCATCTTCTTTTTTTGGAATGGAAAAAGAACTTGCAATCTGTTGAAATTGGAGATAAAACCACACAACTTAAAATACAAAATGCAAAATTAATCAAAGAATGGTAAGTACAAAATTCTACAATACAAATGATTAAAGATAAAAAATACCTATGATAGAATCTTGACTACAAGAGGTTGGAGGAACAAGTAATCTTGCCCATGGAGGTATCACCATGTACGAGCATCTATAGTGTATAGGTCATGAAGAGCACAAATATTATGATCTCATCCTGAGATGAACAAACCAAACACTTTCCTAACATTTGCCACCATTTTTGGATCTGAGAAGAGTCTTTTGAATGCCTGATTGTACCCATTGGCAACTTCACTATCTCCATATGGTGGAGTTCTCCATGGCAAAACAAGTACCTATAAGCTATAGTATTTAGGAGATAATGCATATGTAAGGAGGTGCATGGAGTGTTCATCTTGTTCCAACAATGATGAATGATTTTTGCCACTTGGAAAAATGTTTCTCTAGGATCCTTCTTATTTTGTGCCTATCAAGGAGTCAATGCCATCATAGACTTACCCCAAACATGGTCGATCTATATCAGCAAACTTGATGATACTCATGATAGGCTCAATGAAATTCAAGACATATTCCACAAAAGCCCACCAATCATCATCTAGGATCAATGATTTGACCTTTTGGACCCTCTCTGAATTTGATTACTTCCAAAAACCCCATTGGTTGCTAATAACCATGGTACCCAATGCTTTTCACACCTTCACAAGTCATCTCAAAATGATTGTGTGATGCAAATTGGGTCTCAGAAACATATGTTCATGTAAAAAATATGTTAATCCAAGACTCGCAAAGTCTGGCCCAGACTCAGCGCCGAGTCCCGAGGCGGGTCACCTCTGTCGAGGCTAGAGGACCCTGGACTTGGTCTCAGCCGAGTCTGGCCGAATCTGCACAGACTCGGCAGACTCGCCGAGTCTTGAGCCTAGGACTCTGCCGCTCAACAAGCATTAAAAAAGCAAAAAAAAACTAAAAAATGTTTGTTTTAAGTGAAACAAAAGGTGAATATATTTTTACTCTTACCCTAAAACGTCATTTTTCTTGTTTGCAAACACAAAGTAGGAGAGAAAAAGAGGGTTTTGAACAAAAAAATAGAGGCACTGAAGAGCAGATCAGCAAATAGATTGAAGAGGAGATTGCAATTGTTGATTGTTTATGCAAGCTAGTAGCTTGCATTCAAGCATTTAAAGGAGTTAAAGAAGGATTTGGAAGAGGTTTCTAGCAAATTTAAAGAGCTAAGTTAAATTTTTTTGTTATTTTTTTATTTTCTTACTTTCATATTTCCATTTATTTGTACATTTGTTTTGTTTTTGTTTTATTTTATATTGATGGAAAAAATATGAAAAATGAAACCCTAGTTTTGTTTTTTCTTTCTATTATTTATTTTTAAGTTTTAACTTGATTAGAATAAGAAACATTATGCTGATTTTTTTCATTTATAATATATTGCAGCATAATGTCTCAGCCTACCGGTAGTGGAAGTGGTGCCCTAGTTAGACAGGATAAGGCTTGGAAACATGGCATCCCTGGATCAAAAAAAGAAGTAACATGTATTTATTGCAAAACAAAATATAATGGGGGAAGTATTAACCAATTGAAATATCACATTGCACAAATAGAATGCCATGATGAAAACTCATGCAAAAAAGCACCCCTTGAGCCTATACGTGAAGTGCAAGCTCAATTAAAGGAATTTCAAGAGAAAAAAGGAATTAAAAAGGAAGCAAATGGAAGAAATGGCAGCCATTGGTGGAGAGGCTTCTTCAAATCCTCAGCCTCTATTTCCTGGATCTGGAAGTAGTGGTAGTGTGAGTGTGAGCATTGGGCCTCGAATTGCGAGGTCGAGTGATCACTGATATTGGCTCCTCTGAGCACTCTAGCTTTTATGTTGATATATGTTTTGAAGTTTTGATGACATGGATTTCATATTCCATCAACTTTGTAGACATTTGACACTATTACTATTTCTAATGTGTTATTTAGTTGAGCTTATTTTCTTCAGCTCAAGCCAAAAATTTGCATTTATACTTATGTGATGAGTGTGAACTTGTGTATGTGTTCAAATTAGCTTCTATTTGATGAAATTATTGTGTCTTTGATGTTTATTATTTAAAAATTACATGAAACAAGTATAAAATCGTTAAAAATCTTTGAATTTCTTGGGTTTTTCAATTTGCCAAGTCTTGGCCGAGTTTTTGCTGAGTCCGGGCGCCAAGTCTGAGTCCGAGTCAAAAATCAGCTTGCTGAGTTTGAGCCGAGTCCAAGTCTTGTAATTATGATGTTAATAACACGTTGGAAAATATTATATATGTATTAAACATGGCAAAAAAAAAATTCAAAAAATAAATAAATTTACCTTCAATAAATTAAATAATTAAATAAAATGCCTTGTGACATATGGTGGTTTGTCACAAACATTTGGATCTCCTCACCCTCTTGCTATATAGCTTTCACCCACTCTATTTGAATGTCAATTGCTTGCATTGCCAAGGGAGTGTACAATGCATTGTTTTTAAAAAATGTGTTCATATCTTTCCTCAACCAAAGCACCTATAGCTCTACAATTTTTTTCATTGTCTGTAATGATTTGGACAACATTTTCAAGACCCGCCATCTCTATGGACTCAATGAGGATTTTCGAAATGAATTCTACATCCTTGATTTGCCCCTGTAGTATGGTAAATTGTAACCCTTTACAATTTCACGCTCTATTTGGGCCCCTACTTTAGTGTGCCTTCTCTTGGGTCACTTTAAGCCATTTGGTCCCTATACCATCCTACTATTGTCATAAGCTAATATTGAGACCAGATCCTATGTCTTGGGTCCTGATACTCTGTCGCCACCTTCTCTAATCCCTATTTGAGAGAACTAAGGTTCTCAGTTCCCTTATCTGAGTGGACTAGGAGGCATTGAGCACCCTAGTCCTTCCAAAAGGGGCCCAAATTTAAACGTGTTGGTTCCCACCATTTGTGATCTGATCCTAATATTTTTCATTTGACCATTAGATGTCAACCTAAATTTGTAAATACCTTAAGAGACCTATAAAAAGCAAATTTTATCATTCACAAGGTTAAGTTTCAAGAAGTTCTAATGTGAAGCATTCCTAATTCTACATCATCAAGAGCAAAACTAAGTACAAGGAGCAGCAAACTACAGCAACCAATTTTCAAGTATGATTTCATGAGTGATTGTGTTATGATTTATCATGTTATTGCATGTAATGTCCCTTTATGGATTTACCCTAGAATTAATTTTCCAATAAAAGCAAGAGATGGAATATGGTTGGATATACATATTTACCAAGTAAACTCCCCTTTTTACAAGATAAAACTTGATTTACGTCCACAAAGCTAATGACTAATGTTATTATCTATCTGATATAATGAATTTGGATCTGGTTTATTATAGGCCTAATCCAGTTCGTACTTGCTGCTCCACAAGAATCTTTCCTTTGATCTGTATTTGTGTCCCTTTTTGCTGATCGCTCCAAATGCTTTATATCCTACCTGATGCCTTCATTTGGAGGGCTATAGGTTGTACTTATACCCTCTTATTGGGTGGAGAAGTGTGTCTCTTCCCACGATGTTCATTTGCAAGAGTTATCCCTTGGCTACATGCCTCTTTGCCCTTAACTAATCCATGGGTTATCACACCTCTTTGGGAATTAATCTCCACACTATTGTCATGCAATTCTTGGTATTCCTTAGTCTAATGCCCTACGATCCTTGCTAATTCTTAGTTTATTCAATGTTGTGCTTTGATCTCTGCCTGGTTGTTGATGTGGGTTCTGGAAAGATCGCAGGCCTGTAACTTTCCCGTGAGATAATGGTTAAGTCTTATAATTAAGACAATTTTCTGTTGCTATCATCTTCTACTCCTGATGGGGTCATGATAGTCCACCCTTCCCAAATTCGTATGCCCTCAAGCAATGATGATTTATAACCAAATCTTTGCAAATGCGAGGGTTTCAAATCACTTCTTAGGAATTTGTAATCCTTAGATCCTCCATATGATATAATTAGCTTCAGTAACCCTGGTATTACCCTAAGTTGTGAATTTGAACTAAAACTCGCAACAACATAATCTAGAGTCAAAAATTGGCAAGGTTCAAAAGCTAAAACGAGTCTTCCATATTGTAGCATTGTAAATTGTCACCGATCCAATTTACAGCTCATGTTTGTGCTCCCACTTTAGCGTGTCCTATCCTCATCCCCTCTCTAGGTCCGTGCAGGCCCAATAATCCAACTTTGAAGTCATGTACACCCTATGGTGGGTCCCACTGCGGGATGCCCTCCCTCCTGGCTACTTGTTTTGGTTTGTACAAGGACCAGGGGGACCAGGGTGCCCCAAACCACCCTAGTCCCTCTCAAAGGAGCCCCAATTTGAAATGGGGTAGGTGTTATATCTCCCTGACAGAATTTCATTCTCAAGGCTACACATGACCATTGGACGTCGGCCTAATCAATAAATTACCTAGGGAGCCCTATATAAAGACATCTTATCAACTCATTTTAGACCTAAGGAGAACATCCATAAGATCATTCGGGCATCCATGAAGCGTTCATTATCTAGCATCTTCAAAGTTTCAAGGCTGCATATTCACCATTCAAGCAATGTGGAGCAAAGTTACATCAATGTCCATGCAAGCATGTGTGTGTGATTAGGGTTTTCCATGTTCATATGTTTGTCATGCCATTATATTCAACATTTGTGATTACATTAAAAGAGAATTGCATCATCGTAAACAATTGCAAATCTGAGGTATATCTCCTTAATATTTATTTCAATATTTGCATTATTTCAATTCATGGTTAATTCCAGAACCGAGGTTTGTCCTAAGGCAATCTCCTATTCCCAACAACTTTCCCTTTCTTTCTTTGTGTAGGAAGCAGGTGCAAAGTTGTACTCGAGAAATCCAACAAAGTCAATAGTGACAAACAGGTCAGCTTTCGACAACAGAAAATTTGGAGGACCATGGCAGATCTATGCTACTTGGTCCCAAAAAATCAGGCCAAACTTCAGAGGACAGGTTTTAAATATTTCATTTTGCTCAAATCCAGGTTGGTGGTTCCATGGGACATCTATAGCTTACTGTTTTCATCAGATCACTTCAATCATAGTTTTAAGACTCGTGGACTTGCCACGGACTCGCGAGTCCCTGGGAGCCACGACTCCTTGTGAAAGACTTGCGAGTCTTTTGCTCGGACTCGTGACTCTTTCGCAAGGACTCGCGCAACCCAGTTTACACGCCTGAAAACCATTAAAACTCGCTTTTTTTAAGTTTTTCAACTCATTTGGCATTGTTTATTGGTTAGAGCAGGTTTGTAGGGTTTGAAGAAGGAGAGGGAAGAAGATAGAATCAGCAAAAGAGATCTAGGTAAGGATTTTTTCTCTTTCTTTTTTTTCATTTGAAACATTTCAATGTTTTGAAAATCCAAAAAATCTTGAAAAACAAGGGGATATGCTGCCAAATTTTTTTCTATTTCCTTTCCCAAGTTATTTCTTCATACTTTTTTCTTGTTTTTGAATGCTATTTTTCCCAAATGATTCATTGTCATTTTTTTTGTTGATTTTCCATAAAACCCTGCTGATTTTTTTATTTTTTCATGTTAAATCAGCAATGGCAAGTTCAAATCCAAGGGCAACCCCAAGGTCAGGAAGACAAAGAGATAAAGCATGGAAATATGGGATTCCAAGAAGCAAAAAGGGGGAATCAATAGATTAAAATACCACCTTGCACAAATACCTGGATATGGTGTGGAGGCATGCCCCAAATCAACTCCTGAGATTATTAGAGAGATGAAGGCCATTCTTGCTGAGAATGATATGCAAAAGGAAGAAAGGCAAAAAACAAAAGAAGCCATGGCAACTGCAATGAATCCCACATTGTCCACTTCGGGTCCCATTGGTCACACTCGTGGTCGTCAGTCACTTTCATCTTTTGGTGACAATGAGGGTGAGGCTAGTGGCACTCCTGTTAGATCAGACCCTAAATTTTTTGTACCACGCAATGTTCCAGGTGCACAACCTTCACTTGAAGGTACACGATGGAATAGAGAGAAGCATGAACAAGCACGGATAGCAGCTTCAAACTTTTGGTTTTACAATAATCTATCTTTCAATGCAGCAAACAATGTGTATTGGGAAGGTTTTGTTAATGCATTAATAGTTGCGGGTAAGGGGTTTAAGGCCCCAACAGGTCATGACTTCAGTGGGCCATTGCTAGAGAAAGCTGTTAAAAATACACAAGTTGTGGTTGATGATCAGAAAAGGTATTGGAAGGGAAAAGGATGCAGCATTTTATCTGATGGATGGACAGATGGACAGAATAGGACTCTTCTCAACTTCTTGGTGGCTTCAAATGGTGCAATGGTATTCCTAAAGTCTATTCATGCCTCAAATGAAATAAAAAATGCAGAGACTTTGTGTAATCTGTTGGATGGGGTGGTTCAGGAAGTTGGAGTTGAGAATGTTGTTCAAATTATCAAAGACAACGCAACCGCATATGTATCTGCAGGTAGAATGCTTATGGAGAGGCATCCTACGATTACTTGGAGTCCTTGTGCTGCACATTGCTTGGACTTGATGCTAGAGGACATTGGAAAGATTGGATGGGTGAAAAAGGTGGTTTAAGATGCAAGAAGTGTCACCAAATTCACCTACAACCATACTTGGGTGCTTGCTTTGATGAGAAAACACACAAATGGCAAGAACCTTGTGCGACCTGGAGTGACACGATTTCCTAGCCACTTCATCACTTTGCAGAGCATTCTTAGTGCCATTCCTCATCTTAAGCAGATGTTTGTCTCTGATGCTTGGTTGGCGTCTGCATACTCCAAAAGACCTGAAGCAAAGAAGATTGTGAGCATTGTTTTTGATGAAGGGTTCACCAAAAGTGGAGAGGAGTTGATTGCAAATTGGCAAAATCGCCCAGAGGGCCGAATTTCGGACCCTGGGGTGAAAATTTCAAAAAGTTTAAAAGTTGTCAAAATGGCCAAAAGGGCCGAATTTCGGACCTTAAGGCCGAAATGCCAAAAAAAAAAGAAAGTTTGCAAAAACCTCTAGAGGTCCGAAATTCACTTTAAGTTACCAAAAAACTCCTCAAGGTCCGAAATTTGCTTAAAATTCGCTAAAATTGCCAAAATCGCCCAGAGGGCCGAATTTCGGACCCTACAGTGAAAATTTCAAAAAGTTTAAAAATTGGCAAAATCGCCCAGAGGGCTGAAATTTCAAAAGTTTAAAAGGTCGCCAAAATGCCTTATGGGCCGAATTTCGGACCCTAAGGGCAAAATGAGAAATTTAACAAAGTTGGCAAAAAGGCCAAATGGTCCGAAAAGTTCGAAATTGCCAAAGTGCTTAAAAAGTCCGAAAAAGATAAAAATGTCGAAATTCCCCAGGGTAAAAACGCAGTTTAAGTTTCAAAGGGCCTTCATATCACCGAAGTTCACGATTTGGGAGAGGTGCGCGAGAAAGCAAATAGGGATTCGAGATTGGCAAAGTCCCCCATTTCTCCGAAAACCACAGCGCAGTAAGTGCAATAGGCAATAAAACACAAAGTTCACAATTTAGAAGATGGAGACGTGAAGTTTAAATTCTGCAAAAACCCCCCATACCACCGAAGTTCGTGTGAGAGAGGATCGCGTAGGGTTTAAAAGGTAGAGCCAATTTCGCGCGATTTGCATCAAAGTAAAACGCTGACATAAACCCTTCCAAACATTCAAGTTCAGATTGCCATTTCGTCTAAGGTGAAAATCGCTTAGTCGAAAACTCAAAATGACAAATTCTTTTCAAGCAACAGCCGCGAAAATTTGAATTAAAGAAATAACCATTGGAATTCAAAATTTGCACAACTATCCATTCGTTTTTGCACAGCAAATCGGGCAGTTTCTCACCGTCCATTTTCACCAGGTAAGTACGCTTTGTCTCTCTCTTGATCATCTGAAATATTTACAAATTAGATGCATGTCTGTGCAAAATTGATTAAAGTGCTTAAATCTTCAAAATTCGCATCTTTTTTCCGATTACTAAAGTATCATGCAAAGCAATTGAAATTAGAATCTGCTCCTAAGGATCAGCTAGAAATTGCATTTTCAAACTTAGGAAAAATTTTCGAGCTTTGTCCCTTTTGAAAATTAATCCCAAAAATGCTTAAGTGTAAATTTGCAATCAAAAGCTTCATAAATACTTTGGTTTAAATCAATCAAGCTTTTAGCTAGCAATATCACTCTGTTTCCAATCTAATTTTTGAAGTAATCCTTGAATGCTAGCATATTCTCTATCTAACCCACCTTACTTCTTTTATATTGCCTCGTAATCCGCATCCCGCTATGCAGGATAAATGCCTAAATCGGAAGTGGAGTCATCAAAGACGCCTGCTACAGCCGAGACATCGCGAGCATCTAACCCAGATATTCCTCCCAAGGTCGAAAGGATGAAGTACCAATATCAAAGAGGGGGATTGAGGGAGTCAAAACTTTGGTGATACTGACCTAGGCCATAACGATATCCAAGATTTCAGGAGCCGAGTCTTCTCCCCTAATGCCTACGGCAGGCCTAGGCAGATGATGGAAAGTGGCATCGCCCAAGCTACGGGATTTCCTCCAACAATGCAGAACTATGAGTTAGTGGTAGAGGCTGCCCGGCATTATCAACCAGGTTCCAGATTGATGCTCCTCGAGAATATGACCCTCGCCAACTTCACTCCTGAGGCCATTGGCGACGCATTCGACATTCCCTTCCCAAACAATCCCACGGCCACGACTATAGATGAAGCATAGGGGGAGTATGATATGAATCCGGGCAGATGCAAAACCCTGATCAACGAAGAGTGGTACAAGGAGAGAAGACTTCCAAGCGTCAGGATTGGAAAAAAAACCCCAAGAAGTGACTTTCACAATGAGCATGGGGACATGGTCACATTGCTCGGCAGGATTATGGGACTTCCTAAATCCAACTACTTTGAAGAGTGGATGTTTTATTTCACAGAGCAAGTCTTCGCTGGGAAGTCTAAGTTTGACTAGGCCTAGATTATAAGCGACAACATCCACACTCAGCTAATTGAACTTGAGAGCAAAAAGTACTTCACTATGACCTCTTATTTGGTCTACATGTTCGCCAAGAACCAGCCACCGCCAGGTTTAATAATGAAAGGAGAAATCAGGAATGGGCCTGGTCAGGTGAAGGTATATGATTGTGACCCACAACTTCACTATCAAGATATAGCTCAGAGGGAGAAGAACAGCTCGGCTTATGCAGTTGGCCAGTATGAGCACGTTAATGACGCCTTCACAATGCGCCTGGTCAGGCTAATGCAGGGGGGATTACACATAAGGCTTTCAGAGCAAGCTACTATTCTAGTACAGAGATACGAGGTCTAGTTCATCCAGTTCCCAAAGTACTCCTATATCCGGATAGCTGGCTTTGATGGTGCCCCTCTCCGACTTCCACGGTACCCAACCGACAAGATAGTTCTTATGGAGGTCGCAAGGCAATCATGTCCGGCCAGCATCTTACTCAAAGACAGCAAGCAGGCTGGATTCACGTTCCCCATGATTATAGGCAACCAGGATGTCCATCTGAAGACCCCCACCCTAGCAGAGGAATCCTTTGCAGAGCTGGCTTCCTATGGCCTACAATAGCATTTTCCGAGGAAATGCTTTGATCACGATAATCTGGCAAAGAGAGCCTATGGCAGGCGGTACAGAGCAAAGGAATCAGTTGAAGATTATTGGAAAAACTGCTCTAATGACTATGAGGTCCAAAGGCGTGAATATTCTAGGCTGAGTGTGCAGCAGATGCAACTCTTTGAATACCACCGAGTCCCAGATCAACTCGCAGATTCAGGGAATTCTCTACAGGTCCGGGAATTTGAGGCGGTAAGGCATCTTTTGCCGGGCGTTGATTGGTCACAGGACCCGATCACTGATTTTAAGGCAGTCATGGCAGCCCCAGCAAGATATACAAACCAATGGTTGCATCAGCAGATTGAACGACTAATTCATGAAGGAGTCCAGTTCACCTACCACCTAATGGGTAGCCTCGATTCTCAATCTTCCGAAGATGAGGAAACTTCCAATGCACCCAAAGAAGAAATTGAGAAACCTGAGAAGAGAAAGAAGGCTAAGGCTTGCAGAGGGACTCGGACGTCCTAGAGAACAAGAAGGGAAAAGATTCCCATTAGGAGGCCAGAGGTCACTTCATCGTCAAAGGACCCCAGTTCGTCCGACGATGTAGTAGAATTGGATTATATACCTGCTCCTCCTTCCCAAAGTGACATCGATGCATTTGGAGCTGACAATCCTCCCGCACCCGACATGCTAGACGCCGAGCTAAGAGCTATTGAATCAACCGAGTCGGGTAACCAAATTGAGGAAGGAGAGATTCCATCCATTCAAGGGATCTAAGTGCATGAACCCACCCAACAGAGTCGCCATAAACTGCCGCTCCATAACACTGCCAAAGATGACTCTACCGTTGAAGGAGAGCAAAAGACAGAGGAGACTCGCGATCTTGAAAAGACTGAAGAGCTACCATCACACGAAGGCATTAGACAATTGTTCAACGAAGTAGGAGAAAACTCTGCTGCAAGCCATGAGCTTGACACCTCCTCCACTCCTCCAGTAACGGAACAGCTGCAAATTTGAGGTGAGACAGCTGAAAACATCAAAGAACAAAGTGAAAATTTAACCATAGCATCAGCCCAGATTGTACCTCAGGAATGGTTAATTGTCAGAGCCCAGCGCAAGGCCGCCACCAAACCCCCTATCGATTTGGAGGACATCTTCTCATGTATAGATCAAGCTAAAGCCAAGGGGAAGAAAAAGCCCAAAGCATATTCCAGGATGACCAAAGATGAGCAAAGGAACCGCACTCTTCACATCGCCACCCCGCCCGTAGGCAAGCCAGCAGATCATATTACACTGGCAGATTATAGCATCACGACCGTCCCCATCGGACGAGCCACTAAGGATTAGGAAAAGGAGGAATTCAAGGAATCAGTACAGAACATGCTCAGGCAACTTGAAGAGATAACAGCTAAAAAGGACATGTATCGAGCTCGTGCTGAGCACGCCGAGGGATACATCGATCAACTCCTGAGACCATTACACAATGCTTCCGAATCCCACATTCCCCCGACAGCATTGGCACAGAGGACCACAACAGAATTTGAAGGAGTACGGGACACTGCAAGGGCCGTCAAGGAATGGATACAAGGCATCAAAGGGAGGGGAGAACGAATCCTCGAAGTAAAAGAGATGGCTCACCATCGAGAGACCACCCTGGTCCGGCTATTAGAGGTAAAGAGGGAATCCCTTAGAACGCATGAAGTGGCTGCCACTACTCTTCACCTCATGAGAGCTCTCTTCTGGACCCATGCACAGATTCCTACATTACCCACCATCCTAGATCCTTATAACATCAACACTCTTAAGGAATGGTACTGGACTATCACCATGAAGAATGACACAAGAGAAATCATTGATAAAGAACATGATGCGTGCGAGACAATTCTGAACACCATGCAAGAACTCGGCAAAATGATCCTCTAATCAATGGTCTCAAGATGGCAAAATGCCCTGTCCGATAAAGTGATACGGCCAGACTAGGAAGAAAGACTAGGGACAGATAGGGTCACCTATTCCGTTAAGGACCTAAGTTTTGCTGGTCAATTCCAGTCAGACATGTTGTGCTTCGAGCGTAATCGTTCCAGCTGGAAGGATGGTTTGAAGCATGCAGACCAATATCTCGAGGGCATGCAATATAAAATTCGTCATCCTCCTATGCCTCCATTCAGTCTGCTATTCCAATTATGCATCAGGTTCTAGGAGTATGTTTGTGAGGAGCGTGCGGCAAGTCGTGATCTTTGGCATGAATATTTGCATAGTGAAGATGAGTTCTTGGAAAAGGAATCTACAAATGGAAAAGAGAAAATGCTTTCCTAGAAAGTGCTTTTTCCTTTTAAATCTTGAAAAGTGCACTTTTTGGCCAAAGGGTCATGTTTGACTTCCTAGTCAACTAAATGTAAAACTTTATGTGTATGCACCTTTTTGGATTATTTTTGGATAAGTTCTAATTACCTTTTGCGGTAGTTATTACTCCCTTTGAGGTGGTTGTTGATATTTGCCTCCCATTTATGGGTATGGGCAGCCATGTTTTATGGATGAATCTAGGCCACTTATTTAAATTAAATCTTGGCCATCCATTCATTTTTGAAGCCTATTTAAGGGACTAGTTTTCCCTCATTTTGTAAGAAGTTATTGGATTGTTGCTGAAGCTCTGGCGAAATTTACAGGATTTAATGCAAAGTTAAGACTATTTCAAGTTTCCTTGTGAGTGCATGGTCTCCTTCTTCATTAATTTAGAACTTTTCAGTTATGCTTCTTTCCTTTATATAGCATTTTCTAAGTAAACATCTGATAGAATCCTCGTTGTTCATACCATTAGGGGATAGCTGATTGTCTTTCCTTCTACATGGTTAACCTGAACCTTTCACATGCTTAGTTTGGTTGTTGAATGCTCACTGAATGAATGTCAAAATTTTGATGTTTTATTTGATAACATGAAAATCCAATTTTCCCTTGAAGATCGCACTAGATTGATGCAAGTATTGTGCTTAAATCACTGGTAATGCTTAATTTAGTTATTTGGAGGTGTCCGTCTGTTTACCAAATCTGCTATCTTAGTTAAAAATTATATTTTATGTATCTCTCTCTCCCTATCCTTCCCTTTTTCCCCCTTTTTTACCAAGAGAATCCGCAGTTCTATTGAAAACAGTATCAACTCAACTTAAACCATTTGATAAGTAAGACCATTAAAGTTTTGGGGAACTCATCCAGCAATTACCTATCCTACCGTAAGTCCCCCTTGTGCTCCCAACAAATCACATCAACCACTGAGTAATCCTGCAGTCAAGACCTGACAATCAAAACCTGGAGGTCATCCTCTTTGATCAAACAAAAAACAGCATTAGGGATTTCCTTATCTCAAGAGAGGATAGGATACCCAGCGAGTACATTCTATTCTACGTTGGCCGGATGAAGTCGCAAGTTCAGCGATTTTAGACACGTCAACAGGTCCCATGCCCGTCTCAGGAAGAACCCACCATGCTGATGTTGCGTCACTTTGATGACATCAGTGAAAACATCACGCAAAAACTGCACTAACCTCCCTTTTAACTCCAAAATGTTACCATCCATGATGCTCATATTGAAAAATCTTGAAGGACTAACATCAATATCGTGCAGCATCTCATGCCCAAAAAGCTCTAAGTAATCAATATCAACAAGGCCAGTATCTATCGCAAGCCTGGGCAATAGGAAATAAAGTCTACACAACTCACAATCAAACTCCACAACATATCTCCCCAAGGTGTCAAGTGGAGCCATGACTGTAAATGTGGCTTCTCGAAATCTCCCTGCAAAGATGAAAACAATCTTTAGCAAGAGCTCAACAACCTCATCCCCATAGCTCCACATGAATCTGTTAGGCCTCAATTGAATTATTCTAATACAACCATGGAGAGTTCTGAAATCTCTTATAGTTCCTACTTCAAGCACCCCAAAATGATGAACCATAGAGAGCAAAGGTTCGCTGTCGCAATCATAAGTAGAAGAGAGGGCATAAGAATAACCACTAGTTAGAGCTTGAACACTTCCCATACATAGATACTGACTGCCCCAACTCGCCATACTTCTCATTTGAGACCATAGACCCATCCTACCAGGAGACCGTGAAGTCTGAAAAAGAGTACACCAGCAGCCCACCAAGTCTGAAATGATTGTCTTGACATCCGATTTTAGGAAAATCAGCATCCAAGAAGATGAACAGCTGCTGCAACACAGGAAATCATCATCCAAAACAACACATATGCTCACGTTCAAGGCTGGAAATATCCTCTCTAGTGACTCCAACTCCACATAGAACCATCCTTTGCTCATAATATCTTCCCAATCCACTAGTTGATGAGCAAAAGGAACCATCAAATGGCTCGTAAAGAAGAGAAGAACACCATCAAGACTGAAAATTTGTTCCTTATCCCTCCAAAGATCCTTCTTTCCACATGTAACAAGCTCTATCAGACCATGTTGACGATCTCGAGCTTGGATTCCCAACCGCAGGCGATTTTCAATACACTGAAAAGAAAACTCAACACATCCCCAAGTACTAGTGAGGACCAAGTGCATACTTAAGAAATTGATGTCTCCTCTAGTGAACCCTTGAAGCCTAACCATGAAAGCTTTAACAACATTGGAGTATGGAGCAAATGTTGTCTTCAAATCCAACTCCCAAAATGGACTAGTATGAGCCTTATTATTATTCAACCCAAGAAATGGGTTATCAAGCATGCAATCACAATGGTCTGGTCCTTTCTTCCGTATTTCGTGAGTAACAAATCTGAAATCTTCACTCCTTGCTGCTGCGATGAAACCTTGGATGACTTCTAAACTGTGTTTAGACAACATCTTGATGCCAAAGATGTTGAAACCATCCATCACAAAGAGAGGGTTTTCAAGAACTTGGAAGCCATCTCTTTCTTCTTGCTCACTTCCATCTTGTTGAACCGAATCTGCACATGCAACCTTTGTTTTTCTTCTGAAGTTCTCATGATCAAACTCTTCTTGAAGGTTATCAAGCTCACCAATAACTTGCTCGATTTCTTTAGCTCTTTGTGCATTCTCTTGCTCCTTGAAAAGTTTGAAATCAACAAACTGGTCTTTTAACTCCATTAGAGCCAATTGAGTATTTCCTAACATGTCCTTTGTTGACTCAAGCTCAAGAGTAAGCTCTTCAAGTTTCCTCTCTTTTCCTTGGAAAGCACTAAGGATCTTCTTTGTAGATTCGATGGCATAACCACGATCTGTGATCAATTGTATGCACTCTGGTTTCAATGTCTCCAAAGAGTCTTTGATGAGTTGCAGATTGGGGAGAGCAACTCCATCCTTAACTCCCTTCCGTCTCTCTTCAACTTGAGCCTTCCAATAGAGTTCTTCTATCAAACTATGTGTACGGTCAAACCCAGATAGAACTCGCACCTCATTCTCAAAGGACCTCATGACTTTATCCTTCCACACGTGAACATTTAGAGGTGGTGTACTAGTCATTAGCTGCAATTGAAAATCAGAACATTGTTTCTTGTCTTTGCTGCCCACAAAGCTGCTCCAAGACTCATTTTCTTCACCACCCACTAGCTGCAATTGCTCAATATCATGAAGAGGATCAGATTCTACTAAATCTTCAACTTTTTGCTTACTACCAACTTCATGAATGGGTGAATCAGATTTGCATTTTAAAACCTCTTTAAACTTTCCATCATCAAAAACCATATTGTCCTCTAACTCTACAACACAATATGCTTTTTGAGCTTCATCGGGATCAAAGGGAAATTCATCCCACATAGGTTCCTTGTCATTGCTAGGTGTCATCATACCCGGATCCCAAGTGGTAAAGGGCTGATTACTTTGTGTATGCGGGAAAAGCAGGTCGATAGAACTCAATATGTGAAAAACGGAGCTCTATGGAACCTTGCTCACACACCCACAGGACTTCTTGGTGCAAGCTATGGAGTCATGAAGTATGGCTCAACTTCCCAAGGTTGGTTCCATGTTTCTCTATCTCACAAGCTCCCTCAAACCAATGTTTTTGCTCTCAGATCACTGAGCAAAATGGTTTAGGGATGACAAATGCAAGAACGAGGGATGCTTTTGTTGATTTTAAGATGAGATGCATCCTAAGCTATGCATGATCCTATAAATGCAATAAACTAGTTATAAGATGACAAGGTTAGTAAACAAGACTATCCTAGCATACTATATTAGTCCCTGATTTAAGCTAAATGATAAGGAAAATACTCTAAACATACATATTTAGATTAATTCCTATTGAAAAGAGAGGCTAAATGATGAGCATATATGAAATATGAAAGCTTGAATGTATTTGAGCATAAGTATGATACTAAAGACTTGGATGATTAAAATGGAGGAATGAGAGCTCTATTTATAGCAAAAATAGGGCAATGGATGGTCAGGATTGAAAGATATAATCAAGGGCCAAGTTTGAAAGTTGGGGATCCATGTTTGTAATTAGCACCAATGAAATGGTGACAAATGTCAACATAGGGTTGGATTGAGAAAAGGGGTCGGAGGCATTAAATGCCTAAGAAGACCTCATGGTTACCTAGGGGGGTAAGGGTTAAGGTTAGGTTAAGGTTAGGTTAAGGTTATCCAATGGATAAAGGTTTTATCCAAAGGATAAACTCTTGTGCAAAGGATTAAGGATAACATGGTCAAAGCATTGAAGGCTTGATGAGACCCTTGGGTTACATGGAGGTTAAGTTTAGAGAAAGTCTCTAATCATGCTAGAGGGTTGAGTTAACCATTAATGGTTTGGAAGACTTTGGAAAATTAAATGGTTGAAGCCTTTAAAGGTTTTCAAAGACTTTGAGGATTTGAGAAGTGACCTCCCCTTTCTTAGGGATGTGACAAAGTTTAGGAGATGGGTTAGACTAATTGGAAGTGATTAGAAGAGTCTAGAAGGGGGGTTAGGAATAGGGTTTAAGAAGCAAGTGAGAGATGTAAGATTTTGCAAGTGGATGCAGGGATAATAGGATTTTAATTGAATAAAATGAATTTCATTCAATTTGGTTGCAATTGGGGAAATCAAATAAATTATTCAATTTAGGATAAACTGTTTAATTAAATTTGAATTTAATTAAAAGTGGATAGAAGGGATTTAATTGAATAAAATGATTTATTCATTAAATGGTAAAAAGAAGTCTAGTGAATTTAATTTAAATAAATTGAGTAATTTACTTAATTTAAATAGAAGAATGTGGGTGATTCAATTAAATTAGATTTAATTAAATAAAAAAATGAACATAAAATATTCATTTAGGAATATGGTCATTTTTATACGTCTACATTTTGCCCCTCTTTGAAGTGACGTGTGTGCACATGTTAATTCAAAGAAAATCATGTGTCGTTGTGATAAATAAAAATTTTATGTCCCTTTGAGATATGCCATGCCCCAGTTTTGATAATCGATGTGGATAATGCCCCCTCGGGAGATGAATCAAAAAGTTTTAGAAAATTTGTTTAGATTGGATAATTGTGTTACATTGTAAAATTTTGACTAGGTGGAATGTGTAAATTGATTCATCTCCCGATAATTGACATGCTTTAGGGTATGAAGGAGACCGCGCGCAAATTACATGCCCATTTCCCTAACCCTAATTTCATTTTTCTCCTATAAAAGGGGAAAAGTGCTTTGATTTGATTCATTTGTGCATTGTTGACTTTTGAGAAAGAGATTTTGGAGAGAAGTCAAAATGCCCATTCCTTATTCCAGGCATCGTTTTGAGCGCATTCAGAGGTATCGGAGGCCTGCCGCATACGGACCACCAGTAAGTCAACCCTTTTGACCCCTTTTGGATTTTTTATTTGATCGTTTTTGGTCAGTTTTTGATTTTGGAAATTTGGTTTTAACATTTTAGCGCATAAAAGTCTTAGTTTAGCGCATACGAAAAATGTTGTAGCGCATGGGGATTTAAATTTTGGGTGCGTCCGAAATTTTAGGGTAGCGCATATGTTTTCTAAGTTAGCGCCTTGGGTTCCTAGGTTAGCGCATGGTCTGAGATTAGCACATTAGGGACACAGGGTAGCGCAGAAAGTGAAAAGGTTAGCACGGCGGGTTACCCTAGCGCATAGGCTGCACAGAGGCTCGCATGGGTAGGGGGAAGTAGCGCGTGGGTTAGACCTAGCGCACAAGGTTAAATAAGTAGCGCGGCCGCAGGATAGGTTAGCGTGTAGAGTTAGTCTAGTGCATAGGATAGGTTAGATGGTGCATGGAGAAAAAAGGGTAGCGCGTAGAGTTATTCTAACACATAGGGTGGATAGGATAGTGCGTGAAGAAAACAGTTTAGCGCATGGATGTGTTTTAGCACGTAGACAATCTGTTTTAGCGCATTGAGAAAAATTTTGTGAGATAGGGTGATTTTGTGAATGAGAAAAATTTATAGGATAAGGCCAGCTTTGTCAGGATAGGTGTAATTTGTTCGCTGTTGTGTCTGTTGTCATGGTGTTTGTTAGTTTGTCCAATATGAGTGTTGATATAACTTGTTTTGATTTGCGCTATTTCAAGTTATGCATAGATATTAATATGAAATTGATATGAATTTGTGGAGCTTGAGTTGTGTTACAAGCTGATATGGATTGGAAACTTGAGTTGTTTTACAAGTTGATGCGATGTGGAAACTTGAATTGTGTTACAAGTTCGATATGATTGAAAACTTGAGTTGTGTTACAAGTTGATATGGATTGGAAATGATGTAGAACTTGATTAGAAGTGTTCAAGTTTTTGTGATTTCGATTTTTGATATCTACGTTTTGATGAGGAAACTGATATTGGACTTGTTTTGCTTTTTGACAGGAGCAATTGGGAGTGGTTCAGTCGCGCGAGCGGTTTCCTAGACCTTGGACATTGATACCACGGTTGGCACAGGCTGATCTTGACATTATTGAGAGATGCGGCCTGACTTCCCTATTGGATATGCCCCGGTTCACTGTGAACCGGGGTTTACTTACAGCGCTCGTAGAGAGGTGGCACAGCGATACGAACACCTTTCATTTTGCCACCGGGGAGATGACAATTACTCCAAAGGACTGTTACAGGATCCTGCGCATATGAGTAGTAGGTTCACTACTACCGTACGAGCAGTCGGAGGAGGGCGGGACAGAGGCACTTCGTCGTATATTCCATGATGAGACAGTTTGTGGATATGAGGTCCCTTGGCAAGAATTCTTGGACTTGGATTATGCACCTCTTCCATCAATACTGGCGGGGTTTATAGGTGGTTTTCTATGTCCTGACCGTAGGTCGAAGGGACTATCTGTGGGATGGGGGCTGGTACTAGAGGATATGGTGACACAGGGCCGCAGGTTCGCGTGGGGATCGGCTATGCTAGCCCATCTGTACAGGGATTTGCACGAGGTGGTATACCTGGGTTACGGCAATTTGTCAGCTAGCGTGACGCTCCTACAGGTATGGTGCTGGGAGCACATTCCTGTGACTAGGCCATTAGTGGACAGAGATAGGCCTGTTGGACATGCCTATGCATATGGTTACAAGGGATTAGTTGTCCAGCAGAAGCTGGGCAAACTGGAGCATTGGAGGAGGGTTTTGGACGATATTGATACGGTTGTTTGGCGACCGTATACAGGTTGCGAGGTATGGGCGGAGGACGGGCTGGAGATGCCCTATGTTTTTATGACTCGATACCTGATAGGGAGGACCTCGTTTGTGATTGAGAGATTCGTGGTCACCAGAATTTTGCGGCAGTATGGTCGGCAGCAAGGTATACCACAGGGGACCTACTTGTATGCGCATCGGAGGCAGGACATATCAGATTGGGGTCCGACTATTGACATTGCAGCGGCTATAGAGGAGTTTGTTAGCTTAGCGGGCCAAATATGGGATTATGCCCCAGAGATTTTGGATGCTGGGATGACAGATGAGTTTGCCAGTTTGTTCGCAGCGCGAGCGGTGGCGAGGATATCAGAACCGGAGGAGATGCGGCCTGCGTTTGATGATGATGAGGACGAGGGAGGTGGAGATGACGAGGATGATGGAGATGGTGGAGGATGACGATGAGGGAGAGGAGATCGGGGGAGGAGAGGGGACAAAGGGAGGAGAGGAGACAGAGGGAGGGATGGTGGTGATATAGGGTTGGAGAGAGCAGTTGAACGAGCTATGATGGATAGAGGGAGAGGAGGGTTGATCATCGGAGCAGGTGGTGAGGGGATGGTGGGGGAGGTGATAGCTGCAGTGGGAGGGACTGACGAGGTGAGACGGCCAGTTCAAAGGAGGAGGACTGATGTGCTACCACCTCTAGTACCGAGGACAGACAGAGGGAGAGGGGATACCTCTTCACAGGTACCCCTACGGGTTCGGATCCCTACCCATGTGGAGGATGCACAAATTAGGACCCTACAGATGACGGTACAGCAGCTGCAGGTATAGCTACTGATGCAGCAGCAATAGATTGCTCAACTGACCACTGAGCGAGACACGGAGATAGAGCGGCGGGGTCGAGCGGAGGAGCTTGCAGCGAGCGTGCAGAGAGCAGCAACAGGTGGTCCGATGAGAGACACCCTGAGAGAGCTTTCTTTGAGAGCTCAGGAGGCGGAGTACTACCGTCGTCATTATGAGGCTGCGGTACCTAGGGATCGCTGAGTACAGAGCTTTACACAGTCGAAATCTAGTCGATCTCGAGAGACCGGGTCGCGGTCGAGACATGATCCTCCTGGAGATCCAGGGGCAGGGACTTCTGTAGCGAGACCATCTCCGTCAAGAGATAGTCATACTTGAGAGATGTTGTCTCCGTTGTATTTTGATCATTTGTATTTGTATTTGACAGAGACATGACATATGTTGTATTGTGATCATTTTTGGATGATATGCAACTATTTGTAAAATGATATGCAACTATGTTTTTTTTTGGAGCATCCTCATTCTGCATTTGTCATCCTGATATAACCATATGTTATTTGCTTTCAAGATAAGTATCATTATTGAGCATTGATTTGTTTGGGATATGTTGAAAATTTATACAAGCATAATGGTATAATTGAACCATAATGACCTGAGAAAAATTTACATGATGTTTGATTTTGCAAGATAGCACAAGCGTCAAGGTATAATTGAACCAGGACGACTTGAGTGTGGATTGCGTATAAACAGACAAGATTAAACCATTTGTATGCGTAAAGTGGAATCAGGTCTTCAGTGATGTGTTTACACATCACGTCTCGAGACAAGTATTTACACAGTACAAATAATCGCCTCCCAGATAGAAGACTAAGAAAATATTGGAATTTCCCTATGATCTCTAGCTTTGAAGCCTTTAGCGAGAAAATGCAGAGAATCCAATGATTCAAAAAGTTCAAATGCAAAAATAGTCAAGACTTTATGCGATAATGCAACATTTGGTACTTCAGAAAATCATCCATCTTTGGTATTTTTGCGATTCTTTGTTTTGTTTTTGCGATGAAGTTTAGTTTTGGTCGTTGGATGCGGTGTTTCTGAGTTTTGCAAATAGTTTTGATGTCTTGAATGTGTTGCAAGTTTTCACGATTTATTGCGTCTAGCTGAGTGTGCCTCTTGATGTGAATATGTACGGCGATTTCCAAGCCATGGTGGAATGTGGTAAGAGGATATATATGGACAAACCAGGATAGTGACTACACTAAGTATGTCCTGAAGGGATTTTAGCTAAGTGTCGGGTGATGGCCGATAGTACTTTACTGCGAAGATAAGGATGTGGATATAGATAGAGGAGCTGTCCTCTCACAATAGCACCTGTTACCAGGTTTTCACCAGTTGCTTTTTATTGTACCTTTTTATTTGCTTTTTCTGGATTTTTTTGATGTTTTTGTTTGCTTTTGCTTTTTCCATGCATTAGACTACTCAAGTGTAGTATTTCTTTAGATGAATGTCGTTAGTTGGTTCTTCGAGCACATCTCCTTCTGAGGTTGTGAGATGATAGGCACCTAATCCATAGACTAATATGATGACATAGGGACCCAACCAGTTAGGTTCAAACTTCCCTTTCTTTTCTCGATCTTGTTGATTTCTTGGATTTTCTTTGAGGACTAGGTCACCAACTTTGAAGTTGCGAGGGATAACCTTGTGATTGTAGCTCCTGCACATGCGTTGCTGATATGCTTTGAGATGAGTGTAAGCATGCTGACGTCTTTCATCTAATAGTTCCAGTTCTTGCAATCGGTTGACCCGATACTCTTCATCCGGGATTAAGCCTTTTAGAGAGACTCTGAGAGACGGAATTTCTACCTCCAGTGGTAAAATAGCTTCGGATCCATCGACCAATGAGAAAGGTGTTGCTCCTGTAGGTGTACAGATGCTGGTTCTGTATGCCCAAAGCACTGGGTTGAGTTGGATATGCCAATCTTTGCCTACATCATTTACTGTTTTCTTGAGAATCTTCAGTATGGTTTTGTTGGATGCTTCTGCTTGACCATTCCCCTGTGGGTAGCATGGTGTAGAGAACCGATGTTGTATTTTGAATTGTTTACATAGTTCTCGGACATCTTGGTTTTTGAATGGGCATCCATTATCGGTGATGATGGAACTTGGAATACCATATCTGCAAATCAGATAGTTTAGGATAAAAGACGCAATTTGCTTTCCAGTTACTGTGGTCATTGGGATTGCTTCTATCCACTTGGTAAAGTATTCTATTGCAGTTATAATGAACTTGTGTCCATTTGAAGATGAAGGATGAATTTTGCCAACCAAGTCTAACCCCCACTGACAGAAGGTCCAGGATGTTGTAAATGGTTGCAGTTCCTGTGCTGGTGCATGTATCAGATTGCCATGGATCTGGCATTTAGGACACTTCTTGGCGAAGTGGTAAGAATCTTTCTCCATTGTAGGCCAATAGTATCCCATCCTTAGAAGCTTTTTAGCAAGAGTAGTCCCACTTGAATGTGTTCCACAAATACCTTCGTGAAACTCGTGTAAAGCGGAATCAGAATCATTACGATCAAGGCAACGAAGAAGAGTACCATCTAGACCTCGATGGTACAAAGTATCAGCAGTAAGGGTATACCGGGCGGCTTGTCGGATAAAATTACGTTTTTGGTTACGGGATTGGTCAATGGGTAAGATGTTGTTCTTTAGATAATCATATATTGGTCCATATAAAAGAGAATCCGAACTAGTTAAGGCGTAGACGACATGGGATTCAGAGTGGTCATAGGCTAGGTAGAATAGTTGCTCTACCAGGAACTCGTAACGACTCTGTTGCTCTGGAATTTGTAGTAATGAAGCGATAGTAGCCATGGCATCGGCTGCTTTGTTTTTCAACCTTGGTATCTGCTCGAAGGTGATGTGTACAAAATACTGTTTGAAGTCATCCACCATTCGTTTGTAGGGTAGTAGCTTGTCATCTTTTGTTTGATAGTCGTCGTTGATCTGATTGATGACTAGTTGTGAATCTCCATAGACCATTAACTCTGTGATTTTCCATTCTACGGCCATTTTGATACCTATAACCAATGCCTCATATTCAGCCACATTATTCGTGCATGGGAACATAAGCCTATATGATCTTGGTATAGTGTGTCCTTCAGGAGTGATGAAAACAATGCCAGCACCTGAACCATGTTGGGTGTAGGATCCATCAAAGTATAGAGTCCATTGCGTGGTAGAAATAGCAAGAACGTCCCTGTCCGGAAATTCAATCTCCATAGTTTGTTTTCCTGGTAGCGGTGCTTCAGCCAGCTGATCTGCAATTGCTTGTCCTTTGATAGCTCTTCGTTCTGTGTAGTGGATATCAAATTCAATGAGAATCATGACCCATTTAGCCAATCGTCCGGTAAGAGCTGCTTTGCTGAGTAGGTATTTGAGAGGATCAATTTTTGCTACTAGCTTAATTGTGTGTGCTAGCATATAATGTCGGAACTTCTGAGATGCGAAGACCATTGTTAGACAAGCCTTCTCAATGAATGTGTAGTTGAGTTCATAGCCATTCAATGTCCTGCTGATGTAATAAATAGCCCGTTCCTTTCCTTGTTGATTTTCTTGTGCTAACAGTGCCCCCAGTGATACATCTGTTGTTGAAATATAGAGAATAAGTGGCTTCCCTGCTACTGGTGGTACTAGAACTAGTGGATTCATCAGATACTGTTTGATTTGATAAAAAGATTCTACACACTTGGTCTCCCATCGGAAAGGTACATTTTTATGGAGCAAATGATTGAATGGTAGACTTTTATCAGCTAATTGAGCGATGAATCGCCTGATTCATTGAAGTCGTCCTTGTAGAGATCTGAGTTGACTGATATTCTTTGGTGGTGGCATCTCCATAATGGCTTGTACCTTTGCTGGATCCACTTCAATACCTTTAGCTGAGACAATGTAGCCTAGTAACTTTCCTGATGTAACCCCGAAGACACACTTCTTAGGGTTGAGCCGAACTTGTAATTTCTCCAATTGATCAAAGATCTTTGTTAGGATGCCGAGATGTTCTGCTCTAGTGAATGACTTAGCTAGTAGATCGTCCACGTAGTCTTCCATGAATGTGTGCATCATATCATGAAAGATTGTTGTCATTGCTCTCTCATAGGTAGCCCCTGCATTCTTTAAGCCAAAAGGCATAACATTCCAACAGTACGTTCCCCAAGGACAGGTGAATGCTGTTTTGTCTTGATCTTCCGAGGCTATCTTGATCTGATTATAGCCTGAGAAACCATCCATTAGTGAGAGCATTGCATGGTCTGCTGTGAGGTCTACAATGATGTCGATACTGGGCAGAGGAAAGTCGTCTTTTGGACAAGCTTTGTTGACATCTCTGAAATCAGTGCAGATTCTGATATTGTCGTCTGGTTTTGATACTGGTACTATATTGGAAATCCATTCTGCATAGTCAATGGGTCGGATGAATCCGACATCTAATAACTTCTTGAGTTCAGCTTTGACCATGAGTGCTACCTGTGGATTCATCTTTCATATCTTTTGTTTGACTGGCTTAACTCCTGGAGAGATGGACAAGTGATGCATGATTAAGTGTGGATCAACTCCGGGCATATCGGCATATGACCAAGCAAAATTAATTTGCTTTTCTTTAAAAAAAAAGATAAATGCTGATCTTTCCTCCTCTGTCAGAAATTCTGCAAGGTGTATGTTTTTGACTGCTTCGGTAGTACCAATGTTGATTGATTGAGTGGGCTCAACCAATATGGGTGATCGCTCGTGGTAATGTTCCGGAAGAGTGTCTAGTCTCCCATCTTTAGGTGCCTTGAAAAGGTTTTCACCCTCAGATGCATCCTTTATTTTTACTTTTTTGTGATCTAGAGCTGCCATTGATTGGTTTTCAGCATCAGATCTTTTACTTGGTTCATTTTTGCGACTGAGAGACTTGGCACTCTCTGGTTTGCAGACATCATTACTTTGTTCGCTGGTAGAGCCTGTTTCCGGTTTAATGGTACATAGGTAATGGATAATAGATTTATCGTTTGGGAAAATTGGTATATCATGTATTTTGGGTTCGTCCCAGTCAATGAGGTCACGAAATACAAGTGGTAAGGAATCATTTGGTGGATCAAGTTCTGCTACTGTAAGTGTTAAGACAGAGGTTTCATCGTGATTGCTCTTGGTTTTGAAGAAGTCAAGGATTTCGTCGAGGTCTTCAATGGTATTATCTTCCGTATAGACTTGTTCATAATGCTTCTGTTCGCTTTCCTGAGCGTCATAGATATTTTGCGGTCCAAATTCAAGAGGTCTATTGTTATGCTATTCTTGAGAAAGGGGGATGGCGCCAGTATTATTAGGGATATCGGTAGTAGCATTTGAGCAAGTACCCCATTCATATTCATTGGAATCAGTCTCTGAGGCATCATCCCAGATTCTATCAGTGCTGTGAACAGGTATGTTGTATGGTGAAAACAGATCTTTGATGATGGATACCATTTTGATAGTTTTTGTTGATTTGGTGTCAAATCCCGCTTCTACTTTCTGTATTTGTTCATAGACTGTGCCTCCTCGGGGAGGAACAATGGTATCAGGAGATGATATTATCAGTTCTTGAGATATTGGTGTTTGAAGATGAGCTACTTCTGCAGATATGGCCTTCTTGTGACTTAGAAGCTTTTCCTGATGTGACTTATGTTCTTGACGTTCACGTGCCTTGCGGATTGTTTTTGCTGACTCAAATAGTGCTTCCTGCCAGGATTCTTCTTTGTACTTCTTTGCTTTCCATTGAGGTTTTGCAGTTATGCATGGCGTCTTTCTTAATAGGAAAGTGAATTTACAACCTAATCCAGTTTTGTCTCTACTGGGCTGTGAAGGAAGATCTATGGGTTCCGTGACTCCTTTGTGTTTTCCAATAGGTCCTTTACCGTCATATCCCATTTGCTGCATGATTAAGTATCCCTTTCCATATAGGTGTGTCGGTAGAACTATATCCAAAAGAGCTGCTCTATTGTCTTCTTCCTCATCTTTGTATAACCAACTAAGAATGTCCTTATCTTCTGATTCATGTGCTAGAGTGCCCAATTGGATGAAGGTACCATCAAATTTGGTGATGGGCTGAGTTACCAGATGCGTTGATGTAGTAGGCAATCCATGAGATCTAGGTGATGTCGGTAATTTGGCCAAACACAGGGGTTCCAAAGAGTATTCTCCCATACCTTGGTCTTTGATTTGCATTTGCTGCTTGAAATTTCCAGATAATGATTCGGGCTTTGCTGTCTGTAGATCTGATGTTGAGAATCTCTGCTTTTCCCTATTATGGGGAACCAAACTGTCCTGGGCTGCCCCCATTGCATTACAATGTTGAAATGGATTGTGATCAGCAGATATGGAGATATCTTGTCCGTTATAAGAAAATTTGACACACTGGTGATACGTAGAAGGCACTGCTTGCATTTCATGTATCCAAGGTCGACCTAACAATAAATTGTAGGTGAGATCTATATCTAAGACCTGACACGTAGTATCTTTTTGCACTGGTCCAACTTGAATGGGCAACATCACGGTTCCTTTAGATGACCTTTCCTCATCATCATATGCCTTTATGGTAATCTTTTTACGGGGATCAATAGACTCTTCAGAGAAGCCCAATGCACAAACAAGTTTTAAGGTACAGATATTGAGTCCAGCTCCTCCATCTATTAATACTCTCTTGATTCTATGTTTATAGACAATGACTTCAATATGGAGAGGAGTATCATGTGGAGGGCTTAAGGAGATATTGTCGTGCTCAGAAAAAGTGAGATTATGAGGCCCTGTCATATGAGCGACCATGGCTTGGAATTTGTCAGTATCCAGATCTTGAGGTACATTTGTTTCCAATAATGCTTGTTCCAATATGTCTTTGTGTTTTGGTGAAAGTTTTAGCAACTCTAGTATGGATATTTGAGCAGGAGTTTTGCGCAGTTGGCTGACTAGATCATATTGAAGTTTGGGTACAGTGTTTGTTGTTGACATATGTCCTTTCAAGACATTTTTGAGCTCTGGTGGTTACATTGACTGATTCATGATTATGCTGGTCTCGGATTGTGATGACGTTTACATGATTGTCGATAGCTGATATATGATTGATGGTGTTATTGTAAACATGATTGATACGAGCGCCACGGGTATCGTTTGAAGTGGAAGCTCCATCTTTGTTATAGTTTGGAAGCGGATTCTTGAAAGCTCCATGGTCACCATTTGTCTTGAGACCATCTACTGTTAAATCACCTCTATCAATCATGTCTTGAACAATGTTTTTCAATCTCATGCAATCATTTGTTTGATGACCTTTGTTGCGATGAAAATCACAAAAGTGTGAGTCATTCCACCAAAGTGGTTTGATTTGTGGTTCGTAGTTGCTGATTGCGGGCAAAGAGATAATCTTGTTTGCCAGGAGTTCTCTGAATGCTGACTCCAATGATTGACCCAGTGGTGTGTAGATGCGTTTTTGATAAGTGTTGGCAGTACCCCGTGAATTATTGTTAGGTCCTCGATTTGTGTTATTGTTGGTATTGTTTGCGTTATTGGTATTTGGTTGATTGATATTAGGTGCACAAGTGTTAGTGTCAGGGTTAGCACCTTTGGGATTCTTTGTAGCTTGAGGATTTCCTGATAAGGCAAGCACGGGTTGTTTAGATTTTGGATCATGTGGTTCATTGCCTCCTTCGTTTCCATTGTTTTTGTTTCTGGTCCAGAATCTGGATTTGTCTAAGTTGTTGTTGTTTTGGTTATTGTAATTTGATGAACCTGTTCCTTCTTTGAAGAATTTGAGTGTTCCTTTCTTGACACATGCTTCCTCTACTTGAATGCCGTTTTCTATCAATTTAGCGAAAGACGGTATGCATTGGAGCTTGAGCCTGTAACTCCTCTCACTATTCAAGTTATCAATGAAAATTTCCATTTTCTCCTTTTCAGGAATATCGCGAGGATATCTTGAAACCATACGGCGCCAACGTTGAAGGAATGCCATGAATGTTTCATTGTTTTTTTGTTTGGTATTACAGACGTCTAGCATGGTGATAGCATGTTGAATGTTATAGGAATACTGAGTTATAAATTTGTTGACTAGTTCATCAAATGATCTGACAGGAGGTGTGATCTTAGATAACCACTCCATTGTTTGTCCCCCCAAGCTTCTTGGGAATAACCTCATCAGATAGGTGTCGTCATGAGCGAATTCAAGACTCATTGTGCAAAATTCTCGAACATGATCTCGGGGATCACTTTTCCCATCGTATTTATCAAATTTGGGAACGTCTAAGTTTGGAGGAAAAGGCACCATGTTCAATCTTCTGTCAAATGGATAAGGACAGATTTCATTTAATGAGTGCAGCACTGTTGTCCCTTGTTGCATGTCTTGCATTTGTCTTTGTAACATTTGCATTTGTTGAGTAAGAGCAACCAAAGGCGCATTATTTTGCCGAGGAAGAAACTCTTCCCTTGTATTAGTTCTCAGCTGAAAAGGTGTGTTAAATGGTATATTTTGCTCTGGAGTTTCTAGCTCAGGTATACGCATTTCTGGTATACGTTGTTCTGGAATGTGTTGCTCAGGTATGTGTTGTTCAAGGTTATGAGTTTCATTTTCTCTTTGTTGTTCTTGATATGCATATTGTCAAGATCCGATTCTAAAGATGTTTGCGTCTAAATCTTCAGGAAGTTTAACGCCTTTACTTGTGAGCATAAGTAGATACTTCTCTTTGTCATTTTCCATAAGTCTTTCTACAAGTTTTTGAAAGGAAGTGCTTTCTTGACATTCTCGAAGGCGTTCTTCCGTGATCTCAGGTTCTTCTAGATGTGGTCCTTCAAATGGATTAGATAATCTTCGAGTCATGCTTGATTCTGGTGTTGCTTCGCTTTGTTTGTTTAGTTGAGAGCGAGTTACAGGCATCTTAGTAGAAGCTTTCCATGACAAAGGGGACAAAATCCTCTTCAATATTTGTTCTGGGGTTGGTGGTTCAAATCGGGGTGTGTTGTAAGTGATGCACTCGTCGGGCAAGAATGCTGGATTGATCTTTCCTCCGCGATTAATTCATTGATTGAATGCGGATTTTTGGCAATATGCTCTAGTCTTCAAAGGCTCCCTGTCAAATTCAGTGGATTTGTTCTCGATATAGCGTTGAACGTGATGAAGAAATGTTCGATGAGACTTGAAAAGTTGAAAATTGATGTATAAAAACTTATTTCTTTTGAGGAATTTGGAAAAACTTGGTTGTTGTTTCTTCAATGTGATGTTACGATAAAGATTCTTTCTTTTCAGAATATAGGGATTAGTCATGCATAAGTGATTCAATGGTTTCCTTTGATTTGTTTGGATTTAGTTGATCTTGTTTTGAAAATTCAAGTCTTACTCCATCAAAGTGAAGGTTTAGATGCCCCTTCATGACAAAGCGGGTCAAATGATATGGATAAAAGTCTCCCGATATGGAAACTTGATTTGACAACTTGAAATTTTTAAACAAATGTTTTTGAGATGAAATCCGTGAGATGGTAAAGGATTCTTTTGATACTTGTGATGAGATTTCCGGATTATGATAGGATAGATATGTTTTACCGTGCGATCAGTTTCGGATTTTTACAACGTTGGTTTTGACACAAACTTTGCTCAAGAAATAGCTTTTAAAGTTTTATTTTCACTACTCTGCTTTGATGAAAAATGATGTTGATGGAAAAAGGCTTCTGAAGATGTTTTCAAAATTTTAAAATTCCTCACTGTTTTGCCCCCTATCTTTTTGCTTTTGGTCATGCGCTAAAACAGAGACAACATGCGCTATCAAATTTACTTTACGTGCTAAAAGAATGACCACACGCGCTAGGCTACCCCCAACCACGCGCTAAAGTTTTGACTGTTTTAAAATCTTGTTTTCTCTGTTTTGAAAGGCTATGCGCTAGTATGGGTCTGTGACACGCTAACTGTTCAACCCTACGTGCTAAAGTTTGGTTTTCACGCGCTAAGCTGATGCTTCAATGCGCTAGACTGTTTTCCCAATGCACTAATTGTTTAACACTGTTTTGGAATTTGGATAAAACGCTACTGTTTTGAATAGACGCGCTAACTTGATGCTTGGATGCGCTAACAAAAATACCCTACGCGCTAAGGAGTTGTTTCCACGCGCTAATCTGCCCTGATTTTTCCTTTGATTGGTTTTTTTGCAATTTTCGGATCTGATTGTGAGTTTTTCAGCCTTGATGGATGATTTTCTGAAGTAGTAAATGCAAGCACAGCACAAAGAAGACAACCATTTTTGCCTAATCTAACAAAAAGTGTATGTTCTGCGAGGATGTGTTCAAATCCTCAATGTTTTAACAGGTTTGGATACAAAAAATACACTTCAGAAAGACTCTTTATTCAAAAGGTCATAAATAACATCATAGCCCACTAGTCTCGATTCCAACTCCTCGGGAAGGCAAGCCTGCTAAAGGATGTAAATGCTTGAAGTACAGAAAGCTTAAGAGTGGTTTGACTTTTTGATCACCTAGTTAAGGGGAGAGCATATACCTTCCACTTCCGAGACAAGGCAAACAAGGTTCTTTTTAAGCCTTCAATTCAGTGATTTGCTAACCTCTACTTGGAGATGTTGCTCCAACAAGCATGGTGTTCCTTTTATTTCCTCAAAGCAATGATTATCTAATCTAGTAAAGGAACCTGGTCAACAAAGCAAAATTTCGATGTGGTCAACAAAAGAAAATCGATAAAGGGGAATGACTTCCTTCTTTTGTTGTGAACAAAACAGGACAAGTGTGATTCTTTAACTTAAAAAAAAGGAAATGAATCCTTTTATGCACCAAAGGATGGTGAAATTCTTTTTAGCCCTTTTGATTTCAAAACTTGAAAATTTTGACTTGTTCATTTTAGAGCCCAAATTTGAGAAATTTTTCTCCTAAAAAAGCAAGAAAGATTGATTTTGTGGTTCTTTTTACAACCCAAAGGAAAAAAGTGAGTTCAATTTTTCAGAATAGAAGAAGTTTAAAAATTTAAACTAACTTAACTAAGTTAGTGAAAATCCTAACTATCTTAATATTTTTAAAATTTTAAGCTCCCATCTGCAACAGATTTGTTAGAATCCTACAAGAAAACAAGTTGAAAATATTAGATGGTTGGTGGACTTCAACAAGTCTATTTTTCTTTTTTTTTTGTTCCCGGTTACAGATTTTAAAATTTTGATTTTTGTCTGTTTTTGATGCGCTACAAAACAAACTGTACGTGCTACACAATAGCCGTAATGCGCTAAAAGAAGGTGGTGATGCGCTACACTGTTGTCGAAATGCGCTACTCTTTGTGCCAAGAGCGCTGCTCTGTTTTTCTCCCGCACCGGAACCTACAAGAAAATTTTAAAATTCTTATGCGCTGATAAACAGACTTTACGCGCTAGATGATGGACCCAAACGCGCTCAACAGTGAACTGGATGCGCTAGGCTGTTGACCAGATGCGCTAGAGAATGATTCCCACGCGCTGATTCTCGTTTTCCACGAACCTACAAAAGTGGTTATATTTCAAAACCGATTAGATATATGGGGTAATGCCCCACGGTGGGCGCCAGAAATGTATGCGGGAAAAGCGGATCGATAGAACTCAATATGTGAAAAACGGAGCTCTATGGAGCCTTGCTCACACACCCACAGGACTTCTTGGTGCAAGCTATGGAGTCATGAAGTATGGCTCAGCTTCCCAAGGTTGGTTCCATGTTTCTCTATCTCACAAGGTCCCTCAAACCAATGTTTTTGCTCTTAGATCACTGAGCAAAATGGTTTAGGGATGACAAATGCAAGAACGAGGGATGCTTTTGTTGATTTTAAGATGAGATGCATCCTAAGCTATGCATGATCCTATAAATGCAATAAACTAGTTATAAGATGACAAGGTTAGTAAACAAGACTATCCTAGCATACTATATTAGTCCCTGATTTAAGCTAAATGATAAGGAAAATACTCTAAACACGCATATTTAGATTAATTCCTATTGAAAAGAGAGGCTAAATGATGAGCATATATGAAATATGAAAGCTTGAATGTATTTGAGCATAAGTATGATACTAAAGACTTGGATGATTAAAATGGAGGAATGAGAGCTCTATTTATAGCAAAAATAGGGCAATGGATGGTCAGGATTGAAAGATATAATCAAGGGCCAAGTTTGAAAGTTGGGGATCCATGTTTGTAATTGGCACCAATGAAATGGTGACAAATGTCAAAATAGGGTTGGGTTGAGAAAAGGGGTTGGAGGCATTAAATGCCTGAGAAGACCTCATGGTTAGCTTCGGGGGTAAGGGTTAAGGTTAGGTTAAGGTTAAGTTAAGGTTATCCAATGGATAAAGGTTTTATCCAAAGGATAAACTCTTGTGCAAAGGATTAAGGATAACATGGTCACAGCATTGAAGGCTTGATGAGACCCTTGGGTTACATGGAGGTTAAGTTTAGAGAAAGTCTCTAATCATGCTAGAGGGTTGAGTTAACCATTAATGGTTTGGAAGACTTTGGAAAATTAAGTGGTTGAAGCCTTTAAAGGTTTTCAAAGACTTTGAGGATTTGAGAAGTGACCTCCCCTTTCTTAGGGATGTGACAAAGTTAAGGAGATGGGTTAGGCTAATTGGAAGTGATTAGAAGGGGGGTTAGGAATAGGGTTTAGGAAGCAAGTGGATTCTTTGTTCTGATTCTGTCTGCCCATAAAGCAAATCTCAACTGGGTGTGCCATTCTCTTGGACTTCTCTCTAATAATTTCTTGATAACACTGAGCAAATTTTTGTTGGTGGATTCTGCTAATCCATTACCCTGAGGATAATAATTTGATGAAAACTTGAGGGTTATTCCGTACTCAAAAGCCCAATTTGAGAATCTCAATGATGTGAACGCCGATCCATTGTCGCAAACCAACGCATAGGGACACCCAAACCTTGTGATTATGTTCTCCTCTAGAAACTTGATTACAACTTCAGTAGAACAAACCTTAAGTGCTTGTGCCTCTGACCATCTGGTACAATAATCTGTAGCTGTAATGATGTACTTGTGTTGTGCTGAGGATGCGGGGTTAATAATACCAATAAAGTCCATTCCCCATTTAGCAAATGGTCTGGCTTCAATCACGGGATTCAGTGGCATGGCAGGATTTCTTTCTCTAATAGCTGCGACTTGACATGTGTGGCAAGTCTTAATGTGATTGAATGTATCTTTAAAAAGCGTAGGCCAGTAATATCCTGCTCTTAGGATCTGGTGAGCTGTGGCGAGGTTGGCTCCATGTCCGGTTCCAAACTTGGAATGGAAATGTTCAATTATCGGCTTTGCTTCATCTTTGCCAACACATCTCAGGTACACTCCTTCATAGTTTTTACGGTATAAAACAGATCCTTGAAGCATGTAATATTGACACTTTAATCTTAATGCTCTTTTCTGTGTAGGTGTCATATGAGCAGGACATCTGTGATTAAGCAAATATGTCACAATGTCTTTGTACCATTCATCAGGTGTGACATCCTCTAATTCATAAATTTGTTGGACTAATCCTGGCCCATCTATTGCCAATGTCTGCGCCAAAGCTTGTCCTCGGACAAGTTTCATGGGCTGTATCTCAATATCAAATTCTTGGATAATGGCGACCCACTTTCCTCTTCTCTCACCTAATTCATTTTGCATGAGAAGAGTCTTGACTGCCGCATCAGGCACTATTGCATAAATCTTGGCTCTTAGGAGGTAATGTCTGAATTTCTTAACTGCCTTTACTAATGCGTATGCTTGCTTTTCAACGTTTGGATATCTCAATTCTGCATCTTTCAACGGGGTGCTCATGAAAGCAATCGGGTTTTCATCCCTCTCTTCACTTCTTTGGGTGAGAATGGCGGCACAAGTGTAATCGGAAGCGAAGGAATATAAGTAAAATGGCCTGAGATAATCTGGACTAATCAAAACTGGCGCTTCCATGATTGCGGTCTTTATTTCTTCAAATGCCCTTCTGGCTTGTGGAGTCCATTCGACCTTTGCATCTTTCTTTAACATTTCATTCAATGGCCTGACAATCTCGGCAAATCCGGTAATGAATTTTCGGACGAAGTTGATCTTGCCGAAAAATGATTTGAGCTCTTTTTTGCTTGCTGGCAAATTGATAGTAGATATGGCCTTCACTCTTTCAGGATCAATAGATATTCCTTTTTCTGAAATGACATGTCCTAAAAGCTTTCCTTCTGTAACCCCAAATATGCACTTCTTTGGATTAAGGGAGACACTGTATCTTCTACATCTTTGGAAGACTCTTCTCAAATCATCCACATGATCTTCTCTCTGTCTGGAAAAAACTGTGATGTCATCCATATATATAATAATGCTTTTACCAATTAAATCTCTGAAAGCGATATCCATAGCTCTCTGGAATGTGGCCCCGGCGTTTATGAGTCCAAAAGGCATTCTCTTATAGGCAAACATTCCCCATTTGGTGGTGAAAGCAGTCTTTAGTCGATCTTCAGGTTCGACTATGACTTGATTGTATCCTGAATATCCATCTAGGAAGGACATCATCTGTGATCCATTGACGATCTGAAATACTTCATCTAATGATGGGAGCGGATAGTTATCTTTCTCGGACGCTCTATTGAGATTTCTAAAATCCACACACAATCTGATCTCTCCATTTTTCTTTCTAACAGGTACCAGGTTGGCGACCCACTTCGAGTGTCTTACTGGGAAGATGATTTTAGCTGTGAGTAACTTCTTCACTTCTTGGTATATCAGTGGTTCCAACAAAGGATTGACGGGTCTTTGTCTTTGCCTGAATGGCTTGCTTCCTGGCTTCAACGGGATTGTGTGAGTGATAATTGCAGTGTCGTAGGTCTTGAGATCTTCATAGCTCCATGCAATGACGTCTGGGAAGTCCCTCATGTTCTTCAGGATTCCATCTCTTTCAGTTGCTGTGCAGGACTTTCCAATGAAAACATTTTTAACTTGTGTCTCGTCACCTAGATTGATTGCGTCACACATATTGCCTTCTACGCTGTGATTCTTCTTTTCTTTCAACTTGTCAGGATCAAAAATCCTTTCTAATTCAACCATTCCTTTCGGAATAGTGTTTGTCTTTAAGTTCAGGACTCCTTCGGCATCGAACTCAGCTTCACCTACTTCATCTTCATCTATGATCTGTGTTAAGAAGACGTCCGTGTTGGTTAGGAAGTCTAGGATGTGCTTGTCATCTTCGAACACTTGGAGATTGGTAATGTTATCTGGGACTGAAGGGACTGATATTAACTCGATGGTAAACTTCTTTAATCCTTCCATTGCTAATGGAATCAATGAGCTCGCGGCCTGTGCAAGTGAATTGGCCACTTGATTCTGATGTCTATAAATTGAATTGATATTGAAAGCATCGAAACTTTCAATTAGATCCCAGACTCGATTCCTATACTTAGTTAGCCTTTTGTCATGGCAAACATATTGCTTCCTGATTTGCCTTATTGCGATTTCTGAGTCTCCATATACTTGTAGTATCTTTGCCCCCTTTTGGATGGCTAACAATAATCCATGAACCAAAGATTCATATTCTGCTACGTTGTTGGTACAAGGGAACTGCAATCTGTGAGCGGCAAGGTATGTTTCTCCCTTAGGACTAATCAATTCATATCCGGCTCCGGATCCTTGTTTGGACTTAGATCCGTCGAATCTTAATGTCCATATTTGATTTTCTTGATTGTCTGTTTCTGGACTTTCATAACTTTCATCTATTGTATCGGACGAAATTTCATCTTCCACAGAGCTCTCGGTGTCTGTAAAGCTTTCATTCTCTGAATCTTGAATTTCTTCTATAATTAGTGTCTGTGGGACTCTTTTGTTTACTTGCTCCAATGCGGTCTGGCATAAAGCACAAGATAATTCTGAGTGGACGGCATTGTGAATTCTACACCAATTCGGAAGGAGCAAATCTCGGACAGATGTTAGATTGCCAAGTTGTACACTTTGCTGGATGTTTCTTTGTACGAACCTTCTGAAGTTTTCAAACATGCCTTCGTCCTCTTGATCAGATCCTTGATCGCTTTCAATGACTATCTCTGTTGATTCCATGACCTCCTGCTGGGTATTTTCATCTTGTATATCTTGTATCATCAAGATTTCCTTCACTTTTGGCTTGTATGTTCCTAGGTCGGACTCTAAAAATAGAACTTCGTTGTCTTCCCCATATTCAGTTATCATCAACCTCAACCTTGGGGTGCTATCAATCTTAATCTGGTTCGGGACTCCTCTCCATGGTAGCCACATGTGTGCGAAATCGGTCGATACATATCCATTCAATTTTCGGGACCAATCTCGACTCAGGAGCATTCCATATGAATCTGGAATATCCACTACTGATATATCTATAAAATTCTGGACTCTTGGGTCTGCGGCCAATTGCATGTGAATATTGTTCAATTCTCCCATGACTGGAACTTCTGTCTTGTCAAGCTGAGTGACCTTTCTCTTGGTAGGTGCGGGAGTTATTCCAAGTCTTTGACAAACGGCTAAAGGCATGACATTTTTAATAGTTTTCCAAATATCCTGACTGATAACAAGAACGGGGCCGGTTCGTCCTTTCCTTGAGAAGGCACTGAATTTTCTTCACTTGATTCTTGATGTTTGACTTGATTAATCTTTGAATGATCATCCTTTGCTGGGCTCTCCCCTTTCGAGTGACTGGCTTTGCTTGTAGATTTATCTTTCTTTACAATATCTTTCTTGATTGCGACTTCCTTTTCGGGAAGAACCAAGTTAGTAGTGAGGTTCTCTTTGACTGTAGGCTGAGCTTTCTTTGCTTCGCCTCTTTTGAGTAATACTTTTCCTTCCAACATATCTTCCTTTTTAGCTGGGAAGGTTATAGTTTGAACCATGCACTCATTTTGTTCGGGTTGTTCTTGAGAATCGGCCTCCTCTTGAGTCATATTGATAGTGGCTTGAACACTTGACCTTGTTGCACTAGGTTCACTTAAACTATTGATCACTGTATCTTTAATTTCTGACACCTTAAGCAACTCATAGAGTGGTAAACTTACGTTGACTTTCTTGAGTTCATCTAACACCAAGGCGGCCAATCTTTTCATTTCATTTCCCGCGGGAGGTGAAATATTCCTTTGTCTGTATTCTTGAGTGTTTTGTGGATATTCAGGGACGTTGCTGGCTTGGGGATCTGGCGGAGTTAAAAAATTGTTTGGAGGAATCGATGTTGTTAAAGGTTCAGGATTCCTCTGATTCCTGTGGTAAACTCTTTGGTTTGCACCTCCTGACGACTGGTGGAACACTTCCTTTATTCCCTCTACTAGGACACTGTCGTTTAATGGTGGGAAATAGTATTCTGGATCTTCTACAGGTCCATTTGCAGATGCTGGCGGAAACTGAGATCCTGGTGGTACCATCGGTCCACTAGCCGATTCTGGAGGAAATCTCCTATTTTGTACTTGATTAATTTCTTCTTGTGAATATCTGCAGGTTTCAACGATCATGGCTTGACCATACTGCGTGGTTGGAACAATTTCGTACCCTGTGGTGGGAGGATTTTCAGGCGGATTGGTAGTACGCATCTCTTGTTGGAAAATGTCGGCCGCAATTTTGAACTCAGGACACTGCAACTCGGAATGTTGGTTCGTGTTGTGGAGTCTGCACCAACTGGACAAGGCTGCTTCGGCTAAAAACACTTTGCTCGAAGAGGGGTTCTCTTGACTTTGCGTATTTGGTGGATTGTCCAAAGGCGTCACCACATTTCCATTGTTTGGAGCTGTATTCCATGGTCTTCTTTGGAAACCTTGATTATTATTTCCTTGATAATTGTTTCTAAATCCTTGATTGTTATTCCCTTGGAAATTCTGATTGTTCGTGTGTTGGCCATGGTTGGCCCTCTGCATGCTCTGGAGTTGATTATTCTGGTTCCTCAGGTGAGTTACCTCAGTTGACAGCCTCTTGACTTGTTCAATTAGCTCTTTCATTTCGTCTTTCTCTTCTTGTGTCCTTGACGAATTTGTAGCATTTTGCAGGTACACAGGTTGAGCGGGTGGGGCTTGAGAGATTGGAGCTCCTGGGTGAAGGACCAACTGATTCGCCGGCTGTATGCTGGGATATGTCGCTTGCGGAATTGGGTTCATGACTGGAGTTTGGTTGGCCAAAGCCGTGCCAACTGCTTGCATCTGGTTAGGTGCTGCGACGGATCCCATATGTAGTAGTGGTCCAGTGATGTTTTGTCCCATGTGCTTACTCACTTCAATGGCTCTTGTATAGGCCGCATTTAGATCATTCGGAGTTGGATGTGTCCTTACGAACATAGCTGTGAGATGATCTAAGGCTCCATAGTAAATTTCCCTTGGATCTGCAATAAGATAAGGAGGACGTAGCATTGTGTATGCTCGGTGAAATCTGTCGTTGAAGGAAGTAATAGGTTCATGCTCTCTCCTTCGAACCTCAACAAACTGTCTGTATAACTCTGCTGGTGTAGTTGGGATGCCAAATTTGGCAATGAATGCGTCTTTCATTGCGTCCCAAGTCCTGATGGACCCTGTAGGCAAATGAATAAACCAAAAGTATGCCTCTTCTCCCAATGAGTAGGGAAAAAGCCTACATGCCACATCTCCATATTCAATTTGTCTGTTACGAAGAAGGTCCTCGAACATCTTGATGTGATCTTCTGCCGTGCGATGGAAATCACTAACATTGAACTTGGAACAAAAGTGTTCTGGATTCTTCGGCATATCATGGTAAACTGCAAATTCCAATGGTGATGGATTGTTGACTAGCCACGTCGCACCATTAAGTACATGAGGAGGAGGAGGTGGAGGTGGAGCACGATGAGCCATTGTATTCCTTGAAACTGAACTTGATGAACTAGCTTGGCTCTTTGTTTGTGAAATTGCTTGGATACTAGATTGGATTGCCGCTTGCACTTGTTCTTGAAGAACTTGTGATGACTCAGGAGATCCTTCCAATCTTAGTTCGAACTCCTTGGGAGTGTCCTCTCTCTTAACTCGCTTTGCTTCGGAAGTAAACTGAAGTTCACTTAGATCTTTGATGCCTGGTGTGGACCTCAATAACCTTTGATGTTTCTCGGGCGAGAAAGAACCAATGCGATCCAGCGTGAAGTCTTGCAAGGATTATTGTGGGTTCCTTTGATTGCGAAGATTCCTAGCTATGACCCTTTGATGTTCTTCGGCTATATCTACCTCTTGCTCTAAGATGATTCTGACTCTGTTATATTCGATTTGGCTTCTCCTTGCGTTCCAAGCTACTTGATTCAATTCGGAAATGATGTCTTCTTGGGTATTGCCTACTTGCAAATTGGGTTGCACCACTTGATTCAGTCCTTCATTCGGCAACACCATCGTACTTCATGATCATGTTTGCAATGTTTTCTCTTTTCAAAATCTTCGGACTTCGAACTTCGGAAACTAAAGAGCCCTTCTTCTAGCGCCAATTCTGTTGACGTGTATTTTGTACACGATCATACACAGAATAAAATACCGACAGGCATCTTATCCTCTCTTGAGAAAATAGTCTCTAACTGCTGAAGATCTGCAAAAAGGATCAGTTAGATAGACTCCAAGGTTCTTTTAGTGGGGTCTCCACGTGTGGACAAGCTTTTTAGTGGTATGATGTGATTTGTTGTTTCCTTCAAGGCGTCTTACGGATTCAAATGCTCGAAGATTTTACTAATCTAAAAGGAACTTTCAAAAAAAAATGGAAAAAGGACAGGGTTTAAGGAAGTCTAATCTAGCCTAACCCTATGAACGACTTAGCATGAATGAGATTTGGCAAGACTCAACCAACTTCAATTTTGCCATAAGATAACAACTCAATTGAAATTAGTGCGATCTTCTAAGGTAATAATGGTGTTCAATGCATCAAAGACCAAGCACACTACTACGAAGGTACATATCCTAGATGCGAAAATGCTTGAAGGTTAAGGACTCGAAATGTTTTCCAGTCGACCACGCAAGGCGTTCCTACAATCAGCAAGAAGCTAGTGGTTTGGATTGCGAATCCTACCAAATATCAAATCTCACACTTAGTCTTTCGAATTAACAAACTACCTTGATTGAGCGTGATTCAAGTACATCCAACAACCATGAAGATAACTCAAGAAACTTGCAACAAAACACCATAACTTCAATATTTTATTGATTTCCAAGTCATCATATACAACAATTGCTTGAACTTCTCTCTTCAAGACTCAATCTTGCTACAAAATAAAATTGCTTACAACTCTAATCTCTCTATTTCACTCTTATCTGACTATTCGACTATTAACTATTTTTCTATTCTATTCCCAAATGAAATGAAAAATGGGGGTATAAATAGCATCCCCAGTTACAATGAAAGGTCCAGATTGAAAATAAATCAATGGACAAGATCATGACACCTAAACCCTAATTAGGGTTTGTTACAAATGACCTCCTTTTTACTGAACAATATTAAATACATAGCCAAATATTAAATTTGGCACAAAAATCTAGGAGGTATCAACCAATGAGAAATAAGATGTCATGTCATCTGTAACAACCTTTCATCTAGAATCTTATTCCCTTTCCAATTCTCTTTCTTAGCATATGCAATGAATTTTGTCACGATTCCTTCGATTTCTGTGCTTGGAATCTCGGGAAGATTCTTGATACTCTCTTCTAAGTGGATAACCTGATCAAATGCATCTAGAAGAGTTGCGTCCCAAGTAGGTTCAAGTTCCTTTGTTCTATCAATCAGGAGCATGGTGGCATACATCTGATCATACTGCTCATCTGTAACATCTGCGTCCTTGCGAAAGATGATCGTGATTCTATCCTCAAATTCTTGTAAATCCACATCTGTCTCGACCTCGATCCTTCTGCCAAGAATGGTACGAAGTACCTCAAATACTCTGTCCTGGATCGGATTGATCACCTCCTCAACTTGACCACATCTAACACTGATGTCCTCAAAGAGAACACTCTTTATATGGAGTAAGGTTGACCACTGAAACAAACTGTGAGAATCACCTTCTAAGATCCTCTCTTGTGCTAAAATTCTTCTGGATGTGTGTCTTATAATTTTCAAGACAAGGATGACAACGTCCTTGGTATGGGCAAATACAGCTACTGTTGCCATCAATCTGTGAATAATCTCAAGAACTTGGATAGCCTGATGGGTGATCTTTGACATCCTTGTAACAAACTCAATGGCCACCGTGTGAGATCTATCCATCCAACCACATGTACGCTGGACCAGGTTCCTGAATCTTTCTGCTTCATTGATTGATTGAAGGGGCAATGCCTGCAATGGTGATCTAACTGGATCCTGACGTCCCAAAGGTTCATTGATGTGACTGAAATATGTCCTCCATGCACCGACCTCTCTCTCAAGCTTCTATTCTTTTCTACTTCTTCTCTAAGCTTGTCCTTCAATGCCTCAAATGTGTCGGTGGCATCATCTAAAGTCTGCTCTGCTGTGGATGGTCCTAACTCAATAGTCTGTATATGATAGTCCTCTGCTAGGATCTCACCCTCATATTTGTCTGTTGCCGGTGTAGCTATCTGCAGTTTTCTAGATCCAGTCTCATCTCGAATCATCTTGGACATCTTTGTAGCCTTCTTCTTCTCTGTTGTCATATGTGAGCGTCCAACAAGGCTCTCTAAATCAATTGCACTGTCCTCGTCCTCAATTACGATCACCTTAGTCAATCTTTCCTTCAACCAATCTGGGATATTTGATCTTGTCTCTTGAACTTGAATTTCTTTGTGTACTATTTCTTCTTGTCTGGGAGGAGATGTTACTTCGTTATCATTATCTAAATCATAGTCTTGGAGAGATCCATCGGATGAAACATGCTGTGCCTGTCCTTCCTCCTGTCTGTCATTCTGTACCATTGATTCCATGGATTCTTCCACTCGAACTGTTCTATCTTCTGGTCTGGAAGAAGTACCTGGTGTTTGATCTTTGTTGGCACCTTGCTTTTTCTTGGAAGGCTCTTTCTTTTCTGATCTTTCTTTTCTCTTCGATCCTCTCGAATGGAGATTGCCCTCACTGGCACATCGAAGGTTACCTTCACCTGAATTCCTAGGATTAGGATTGCCTTCACTAACACTGGCTCCACCTTCGGCTGGCTTTTCTTCCAAAGTAAAAGACATAGCTATGCCCTGTTCTCTCAACTTCTGATGTTGAACGTCTACCCATCTGCGAGTACAAGACAAGACTGGTGCCATCAAATCATCTAAATCCACGGCCTCGGGCTCATTCCAATTCAAACTTATTGTTTTGCTTTCTCTATCATATGAAGATTGGATGTGCCTGCCGTTGTCCTGAGCTTGGTCGGCCACTCTGTAAATCTTACATTTCCTGATGAAATCCAAAGGCAATCTAGAATGTATCTTTCGTTTCACTTCGAGATCATCTAGGAGATTCATCATAAAATCTTCAATTTGGTACTCATGTCTAAATCTTCTACCGACCGTCTCCTCTAAATGTCCATGTGGATCAAAACTATTCCTCCAAGCAAAAGATGAAAAAGGATACAAGGCTAACTCCTTCTCTGCGTCATCCATGGCTAAGACATTAGGACATACCTCAACTGAATTACCCAAAATAATCGGTACCTGAACTCCATTCTGATGTCTGTGTCTGAATGCCTTCACATATGCTGCCAACTGCCTTGTTACTTCAAGTAACACAATTCTATCTGTCGGGTACCTCGGCAACATGTATGGAGGTAAAGGACATCCATACACTCTAATGTAAGTGAACTTGGGAAACTGAATGAACCAAGCACCGTACCTCTTGATGAATTCCTGGGCATCCTGAGATAATCTGTTGTGAATCCCTCCTTGCAAGGTCCTTGTGATGTTCATCGTGAAAGTATCATTGATTAACTTGTAGTTCTTCCCTGGTGGATGATGCAAGTAAGTATAGGATTCACAAACTCTGACCTCGTCGGGTCCTCTTCCAATCACTCCCCTGTGAGGTAGTCCTGCGTACTCAAGGCTCCTGATTAAGGCATAGATGACGTATGAACTCATGTGGAAGGACTTAGTAGCCCTGAGTCTTCTCAACTGTACGTCCAAGCAATGGCTAATTATCCTAGCCCAATGTATTGTACCCTTTCCTTGAACAATCACCTGGATGAAGTAAAACATCCATTTCTCAAAATAGAAGGCATGAGGTGCTCCTGTAACTCTGTTGAGCATGGTAATCAAATCTCTGTACTCCTCCTGGAAATCAATCCTGTGTGGTGTGTTCGGTACTTTGCTCAGACGGGGACGACTCTTAAGTAGCCAGTTCTTGTTGATTATGCTTAGGCAAGCATCTGGATCATCATCATACACTGATCTGGCTCCTTCAATGCTCTTGTATATCATGTCCCTGTGCTCTGGAAGATGGAAGGCTTCACTTATGGCTTCCTCTGAAAGGTACGCCAAAGTATTTCCTTCATTGGACACAATTGTCCTGGACTGTGGATTGTAGTGACGGGCACACTCGATCATCAACTCGTGGCACTGAATAGCTGGAGGAAAACCGGCCGCCTTAATGATGCCACTCTCTATTATTCTCCGGGCGACAGGTGATGGCTTGCCGATGTAAGGGACCTCTCGAAACTTCTTCGTGCTAAAGTTCCCCAAGTTTGTATCTCCAATGTTGCTCCACTTGGACACGATCTTGGTCTCCACTTCTTCGGTCTTCTGATCTTCTTTCATGAGAGCCGAGCAACTGGTGGATGCTCCCGCCTTTGGGGTCGCCATACCTACGCAACATTTCATTATAAGAAATAGATTTTGCAATAAATAACGTAAATAAGAGAGATAAATTTTAGGAAACCTCATGATAAGTCTCTAGAGTTATCATTTCCTAAAATAAACGATTGAGCCAAGAGATTTAAAATTCAAAATTCAAAATTTGAAATATGACGATGAATGAATAAAGCAATAATAATTAAATCGCCATACCTCGAAAGAGAGCTAACTCTAGAATGCAAAAACAAAATTTGCCTAGGCAAAATTGAGGTATAAAGTATTCTTCAATATGATCTCCTCAAAATTGACTTCGCCACCTCTGGAGAGAATGTGATCTTCAATTATCGCCTTGGACGCGGTCTCAAATGGATCTTCAAGTTCGCACAAATAAATCTTCAAGTCTTTAGCAAATTCGCCTTAGTGTATCCTCAAGCTCGCACTTGGTGTGGTCTTCAAATTCGCACCACCCTTTGATTGCTTACGCCACCTTGGATGGAATTCGCACCTCTTCAAACACACTTCGCACTCCTCACAAGATGATATTAGCGCCACCTTTGGTCTTCAATGCAATTCGCACCACCTTTGGAGTGTCTTCGCCACCTTGGATGAATGAAACTCGCACCACCTTGGGTAATATTCGCACTATCTTTGAACACACTTAACACTTTCCTTCGTCTTCCTTAATTCGCATGAAGAGAGGTAAAATAATGATGTAGAAAATGATAATTCCACCCCCCTTATATAGCGCTTGCAATCGATTTATCCTTTAGGCCGACTTAATAAAAATAAAACCATTTTTTAAATGATTTGCAATGAAATGACAAGGCCGACCCCCTTAAATGAGCGCTCAAATCGATTTTTTTATTAATTAATTAATTAATTATTAATGCCTTGCGTTTTTTTAATTGAGAATTTCGATTTTAATAAAGGCAAAATAATTAATAAATGTCAAACGCCATATTAAATGCTAATTAAATTATATTTTCAATTTTATCGAACTTAGCATTTAAGGAAAATTTGAAATGTTTATTTGGCGCCAAAATTATAAAAATGAAAGGGACGTACCTCATCGCTCTGGTCCCTTGGAGAGGGACAGGAGCGATTTTGCTCTTATGGGCCTCATTTCACTTCATCACCTTCGAAAATTATATTCAACGGATTCGCAATGCCTCCTTTCATTCAATCATGCCTTGAGATCGGTTGAAATTTGGTGAGAAAATCATCTACAACAAAAATCGCTCTGGTCCCTTCCTGAGGGACAGGAGCGAACTTAAGCATTAGCTTGAAATTCTCGATCCTAGTACGATCCTTTCCTTGTATCGCCTTTCAAATGCCATTTAAAACCTTGTGCGTTCTTGTCTTAACGTGATTTTCAAAGAATATCACTTGTTTTGTCTAACATCGCCCTTGTCCCTTGGAGAGGGACAGGAGCGATCTCCATGTTTTCATGTTCATCTTGTATCTTTGACCTTCGAAATATCAATGCTTGTGTTCTTTTGCGCTTATTCCCATTTGCTTTTATTATGTGTTTGGATGCATTAAAGGGACCATCGCCCTTGTCCCTTGGAGAGGGACAGGAGCGATCCATTATTTCTCCTGTTCATGGCGACTTTTAAACTTCGATCTCCTTTGTAATGTCCTTCAACGTCGTCCTTCGCACTTCCTAACCTTGCTTCGCCTTGATCTTTGAAGGGCGTGAGTGTTTTGATAATATCGCCCTGGTCCTTGTCCAAAGGACAGGAGCGATGTGGGGCCTTTACACCATTTGGCGATGTTTGGACGTTCAAAACTCTTGTTTATCACCTTGTTGTCATACCATGGACCCTCCAGAACATTGCAATATATTGTCCTTACGTGAATTTTGCATGAAATGATCAATACATCTAATATCGCTCTGGTCCCTTCCTGAGGGACAGGAGCGAAGTTCATCATTATGTGCTTGTTCTTGTTTGTACCAACTTGCAATCAACTTCATTGCGTGGAATGACGTCCTTTCGACCTTCTTGGTTGCTCGAAACTTGTTTGCCTTTTGAAATCTACGCCATTATGTAGATATCGCTCTGGTCCCTTCCCAAGGGACAGGAGCGATCTGGGTCTTAGAGCGCAAATCCTTCCATGTGATGACCTTTACAACCTTGCGCTTGATGGAAATGCCTTGAAATGTCTTCGCCACCCTTCGTCTTGACTTGGATCGGCCTTGAACCTTGGAGGAACGACCTTGAACTTGCGTAGAGAGTATTATCATCATCATCGCCCTGGTCCCTTGGAGAGGGACAGGAGCGAACTTGCTCTTGTGGCCTTCATCTCACTTCGCCATGCTCTAAGTTTATATTCAACGGATTCGTCCTTCTTCACTCTATCCGCCCATGCCTTGACATTGTTTGTAATTTTGCAAAAAAGGCAATTATATCAAAAATCGCTCTGGTCCCTTCCTGAGGGACAGGAGCGAACTAGGCATTTAACACTGGTATGGACGTCCCAAAAATCTTCAATTTATATTCAATGCGCTCATCTCATGTTCTCCTTTGTTTTTGAACGTAAACTTGCCTTGACCCTTGTCTGGATTTTGCAAAATGAAGGAAATCGCTCTGGTCCCTGGGAGAGGGACCAGAGCTACAAGGTACCTCGCCCTGGTCCCTTGGAGAGGGACAGGAGCGATTTAGTCAATATAGGTCATTCTCCTTCGTTTTTGCATTTCAAATTATATTCATTTGGCAAAGTATCTTCCTTCGGACGTCCTCAAATTGCTAAGCTCTCGAAATCTTGCAAGGACAAGACGAAATTTGAATTGTAGCTCCGGTCCTTCACTGAGGGACAGGAGCGATTTTTCCCCTGGAGGCATTTCTGTGCTCACGAAAATCTTCAATTTATATTCAATGGAAAGATCTCGCCGTTCTCCATCACTTCAAACGTAAAATTTGTCTGGACTCTGCAAGGATGATGAGATATTTGAAATTGAGCTCCCGTCCTTCACTGAGGGACAAGAGCGAACTTGCTCCTACAGGCCAAAATAACAAGATTTTTCACATTTTAACACTTCACGAGGCGAAAACAAATCAATTCCAATGCCCGGGATCAAAATTCAAAAAAGTCAAAATTTGGTCAAAATATTCAATCAGACAAAAATTCACATTGACGGTCAACACTTAGACAAATTTAAGCTCTGCATGAACATTCCAATTGAAAAATTGGACCATTTTGGCGAAATCATTGCATTCAAAATTTGCATTCTAGAAAAGAAGCTCAAAAAGCTCTCAAAAAACAACTGGATTTTGGCTTGAAAAGGCAAAATTTAAAACCCTAAGGCTTGGCCCTAAATCCAGACAACTAACTAACTAACAAAACCCTAAAAACGAAAGCGAAAACGAGCAAAAAACAAGCAAAAAAGAGGGGGTCCCCATTTGCGATGGGGCGATGTGTGAAATGGTCACAACAGCAAGCAATACCAAAAATGGTTAGTAGTACTACTACTTAACATTACAATAACAGAGAGAGTGAGATTAGAAGAGTAATGCTGAACATCAAAGATAATAAACATGAAACTCTACTAACATCAAAACTGCAGGTTGGAAATGCATAACCAGCAGCCTATGAACCCACTAAATCACTCATCTCTCTCTCAATACTCACTCGATTCACCCAAAATCAGTCCTAAACCATCACTAGACCAGCAGCGATGAAAACAAACCAAAGCTAAGCTATCAAAACACCCTCATTTATTTGGCATGCATCCCAAGACACCATCTAAAACCCACACCTAACCAAATAATTTCGATTTGCTCTAATAAATTCCATACTCAATAAAACATGCCACAAACTTACAGAATGAATCGCCAGTAGCTAGAAAGATGAATGAGCCGGAACCCAAAATGATAGAATCGCCTAGCCAAGAGGTATGAGCAAAATATAGTTTCAGCGACTCCGCGACCAGCAACCAGAAAACACTCCAATCCCACACAAAACACTCCACAATCTGCAAACTCTCTCACCAACAGCACTGGAAATACAAGGACACAGCTAGGTACTATCTTCCAAGTACGAAACTAAGACTTAGCTAGGAAGCCACACTTCGAAGCTCAGATTTTCAATTGCCAAACCGGCAGCATAACAATGCAATTTCATAAGATATTCAAATGGGAGGCCAAGCACCTGTATTTATAGTTTTTTCCCCTAAAATTCAAATGTAAATGCCCTCAAATTCACCTCCAATTTGCATTTCATTTCGCTCACACATGGCGTCCAAATGACATTTCGTTTCATTTCCCAAGGTGGGCGTCCAAGTTGCATTTTTACCAATAATTTAAACAAGTTTGAACTTGCCTAAGTCTTCAATAATAACATAATGCATTCTTCAAATTTCAATGCCTATCTTAGGAAAATATAAAATTGATATTAGATATAAATGTCTTTTCCTAAGTCGCCCAATATATCATTAATCGGTAATAAAATAATTAAATATTAAACCTTAGGATAAGGAAATAATATTTAATTAAATTACTTATGACTCCAATACTGATTATCAACAAAATCCAGGATGAAGCTGCGCAATGAAGACCACTAAACTGCTACAGGATCAGGACCCTGTCCAAACTACTAAAAATAGAATTGCTCAATACTGCCACTTACTAAAAATAGTAAGTCACGAAATACTCCTCCGAAAAACATGATCTTCGCACCCGGAGAAGGATCTTGGAAAGCTCAGTAAGACAACATCATCCAAACAGCCAAACCCTAACTTACTAATAATAGTAAGTTCTCACTTCACCAAAGAATCAAATGCATGTTATACCACCCTGGAGCTCATGAAAAACCCAGAAGGAAACCATAGATAGAACTAAAGAATTCCCTCTTGGTAAACCCTAAAAAGCTCGAGAAGAACTCCACAAAAGTTGGAAACCCTAATTCTCCTTTCCAAATAGCCTACGGGTCTCCGGAATAGGCCAATGGACCACTATACTAATCACTGCGGAGAAGGGGGCATTACAGCAAGGAGTAGGATCTTTTTCTTGGATAGAGGGCATCTCCAAGAAAGGATGTTGGGAGGCCATTACTAAATCTGTAGGTAAATTCATTGATTTTTTCTTTGCTAAAGGATGAGATCTTAGTTTTTCTCTTTGAATCATAGCATCAACTTCTTGTTCTCTAATGTATGCCATAGTTTTTTGTTTGACAATCCCTTTTGCAATTGGCCATTCACATACTCTAATCCCTTTCCCACTTATGGCACAAAAGTAATTTTTCATTCAACTATACAAGCTCTTAAATTGGACTCCACACTCGTTACAATTCCAAATGAATGCCCCACCTCCTTGAAGTTATTCAAGCATCATAATGTATTTCCATAAAGGAGATGCTCTATCAATTTTAAATTTTCTATTTGTATCAATTCCCACTAAACTTGAAGCATTGACCATTCTTGCAATTTGATTTAGTTGTTATAAGAAATTATACAATTTAAATTAAAAAAATATATAAATGCAACCCTACTATATGTACAAACTAACAAAAGTTCAAAACGAACACCAAAAAACATTATAACAAATAGTCAACTTGTTTCTTTTTTTCTCAAAAAAGGATAAATAAGAAAACTTGAAAAAATTCATCAAAAAGTTGAAAAAAATTATTAAAAGACTAAAGAATCACGTAAAATGCTTATCTTAGATGATTATATCTCCTCCCTGCAAGTTATCTTTGCTCCATTGTCACTCTCTGATTGATCTTTAAAAAAGCTAGGTGCCCTTCAAAATACATAAATGAGATAGAAATGAATGAAGAGAGCAAAATGATGTTTGATGTGGGCAAAATTGGGCATGTAGGGTCATTTTAGGGTTTTTGGCACCTTTTTGGATTTTTAAAAAGTCTTTTTCTTGTTTTTGGTACCAACGCCACTGGCAACGCATGTGTACACTCCAGAATCCCCAAGAATTGACCCGGATGCCTCGAGTATGGGTACATGGGTGCATACCCACAGGGACCCCAAGTGTTTGGGGGTTCCTTAGGTTTTCTCAGGCTCTCCCATACGCATACCCAAACAAAAACACTCCTAGAACGAGTACATGAAGCTAACATGAAGAACCTGGCAACTTAGATTTTTACCTTAAAAACATGTCTCCCCAACTAAAGAGCAATATGTTTAGAAAAAAAAGAGAATTCCTTGAAAACATGTAGTCAAATGAACCTATAACATTTCCAATAATATTTTGACAAATGGCAGCCACTAGTGAACCATTTTTTATGCCAGCAGTTGGCTCATAAAATTTAAATGCCCACAAATAAATTTGCAATATAGACTCAGTCTTCATTTCTTTCTTACCTCTTCCCCTATGTATGCTAGATTTACGTTGTAAGGATTAACTAAAAATTTCAAGCATTATCATCTTAGACTTTGACCTTCAAGAAGGTTACCTCTCTAAGAATCATCTCAATTGTTCATAAACTATCCTCATTTACATTAAATAAATTGCAAAATTTTTGAAATTAATGTATGTAAATTAATCTCCATCAGTTTTAACAAGGCTTCAAAAAAAAATGACCTGTAAGTAGACTCTCCTCAATGTCTTTCTTAGAGGAATCTAATAAAAAACTCTCATACTTGGTGATTTAAGACCTAGTTTCTACTAGTATCCATGTTGTATCAATGAATTTTTACAAGGCTTTTCATCATCTCAATGTATCTTGATACCTATTGTTTGCTGGTACAACTGGTAAATTATTTATAGAAAATAATAATGTATATGACAATGCATACCAGACACGGCAGTAAAATATATCTTTATTCACACATACAATTATTACAGAGAAGAAGACCAAAGATGGTCGGCCAAGAATACAATAGATCCAACAATACTATACCAATTCCTTGGCGGTACACAACATATTTAAAGGCTTCGATGGTTGCCGAGAGGTACACAACCGTCAGCCAACCAACACATAACTACCTGAGAGTGACAACCCACTTAATACAATTAACTAATACACTGTTAGGTAACCAAAATTATCAAACATAACAATATGCGTTTTATGCCGACTACATTATCTCCCCCAAAAGAAAAAGTCGTCTTCCAGACAACAAGTAAACATCAAGTAATATCTGGAAAGACTAATGACAAGAGTGTAGGCCAAGACTTGTACTGGACAACCCCAACATGTAGTGTACCTACCAAATCAAAAGGAGGTTTGGGGGCAATGCCTTGAACGGGGTCAACGAGCAGCGCCCCTTGCCGGGGTCTGGGGGCAACACCCCCAACGGGGTCAAGGGGTAGCACCCCTTGCGGGGTCGAGGGGCAGCGCTCCTCGCAGGGTCCCAAGGCACATGATTTTCGTGATTTTATAAGACACCAAAAACAATGTTGATGAAGCCAAAAAAGAGCTTTAACCAACATCTGCAACATGTTGTGAAGAAACCACTTTGTTGTACAGAACGATGGCATTGAGAGGATTGTACCATATATGACACAATGAGAACTCCACACACAGGTTGAGGTTGATGATGTACGGCTGATTGGTGTTCCCATACAGGATGCAACCACTGTCGTATGATGCGAAAGAAATGCTCTGGCCATACAGTGTCGACAATAGGCTTTGTCCATACAAGATGAAGTATCCTCCATACAGTGTGCAATATGATATGTCCGTACGTGACGGAATTGACGTACGACATAACTCCTTGGAACTTTGAAATGTGCATTGGCAGTAAGGAACGATGCACTAGGTGTCGCACGGAATGAATGCACCTGTGATACCGTACAAGATGAATGAACTTGCCATGTCTTATGGAATGAGTTGAAAGTTGTACAATACAAAGCAAGGACTGTCGTGAAGTCCGTACGATTATTCCACAATTATGTCGTATAGTTGGACATACGGTTCTAAGGTAATGTACGTGGCAAGGAGAGTACGGTGGTGATTCTCTCATGGTGGTTTGATGTCCGTACGGTGGCGATTCCCTCATGGCGATTTGATGTCCGTACGATGATTCCCTCCTGGCAGTTTGATGTTCGTACGGTGGTAATTTCCTCCTGGCAGTTTGATGTGATGTCGTCTTGGTCTTTACTTGCCTTCATGTCTCCTTCCGTATGGACTCCTTCGTACGGGTTGAGCCTTATTCCCTTCGTCCAACCCCGGACCCTACCAATGTACGGTTTGTCTGTGTGGCTTTTCTGAATTTCACCTCTGTACGGATTTGTGGTATGCAACTCTTCTGACCCCAAGTCTTTACTCCTTGTTTGGGTAGTATTCCATAGGGCATACGGATCCTTTTGAGATAAATGGTGTGCTTCCAAATTTCGTACGGATGATGTGCTTGCAACTTGTATAGCCTTCTCTCGTACAACCCCCCTATAGCATACAAATGACGTGCTTCATTATTCCTGCAACTTTTTTTCTCCTTCTCATACCGCCTCACCCCATACAATTCCTTCGATCCTGTTGGACTTTGCACTTCCTCAATTTCACCACTCTATAGCATGTTACAATCGGGGTGGAAGACTTCATAATCCTCCATGTGCCTGTGAAATAATCCATTAAGAGAACTCGTCTCATCCTCAAAGCAATCTTCCAGTTCGAGCACCCCTTCATCGTCGAGTTTCATGCCTTTCCTCCCTCTATCCATACCTAACTCTCCACCCTCAGACTCAAAGTCCGAGGGTGCCAGTTCTTCACTCACTGCCTGGTTCCTCAAGTCGATGACTTGCTTCCTCCCGTCACTCTCGATCAAGAGTGTGTTTCGCTTCCAGTTATGATTTGTCTTGGCAGTAACCAACCATCCCCTTCCGAGGAGTGCATCGTACGCCTTCTTCTGTGACCAGATGACTACAAAGTCTGTTGGTTGAAAATTTTGTACACTTGGGGAAATCTACAAAATTTTGGTTTCAACCACAGCACACGAGTAAAAACTCTCCTAATTAAGGGAAGGCTCCCCCTATCTAACTAAAACTGAAATAAAAACAGGATGGTACAGCAGTCTTCCTTCTTTCTTCTTCTTCAAGAAAGACAATATCCTTTTCTCTTCACAGAAAAGGTTTCTCTTCACAGAAAAGGATAGCGATTGAATATGAACAGCAGTAACTACTTTCAAGTGAAATGAGAGAAAGGAAATGAAGTTTCCTAAAAGCGCAAAGACTTCCGTCACTTCCTTCGGGACGGGACAGCAATATCAAGCTCAAAGACTTGACTATTGGAAGTCCTATCTACCCTTTGCTATACTAAATTTTACAACGAATAAAAGATAACAGCTCAAAGACTGGAATAATCTATTCTTTCAACACAAAGACAAGAACTAATGCAAGCTCAAAGACTTGCTACTATTTCTTATCAAACAGTAATTTTTCCTCAAGAATAGACGCAAGCTCAAAGACTTGTTGCTCCTTCTAGAGAATTTCCTATTTTAATTAATCTTCTCTACTTGCAGCTCAAAGACTTCAAATCAGATTGGACTAAGCTTCTTTAGAAACAATTTGCATAGAATAAATAAAAAGAGTCAAACTCAAACTTGTAGCTCAAAGACTCAAAGCTTGAGTAATCCTTCTTTATTATTCTTCAAAACCTTCAATTCACATACATAAGCTCAAAGACTTCTTGCTGTAAATTTGGCAGAGTTTTTGCTTGTTTTCCCAAAAGATAAAAATTACAATGGACCCTCTCTTCTATTTATAGGAAAGGAGCCTTGAGAAAAAGGTGGGAAGATCCTAACTAACTTGAGAGATTCTCTCAACCAGCAAGACTTATTCAATAACTAACTAAGACTTATTCCAACTACAGTCCTAATCAAGCACAACTTGTAGTTGCCTTACATGTAATTACAAAGGTGCAAGTAATGAGTTAACTTGCAATTACAAAGTTATTTTTTACATGTAACTTGTCAAAACAAAATTACAAATGCATAACTAAAACTATTCCATGTGTCTAAAGACACGACTCTAACTGCATCATCCTTTGTCTGTAATGATCTTCATGTCTCTTCAGGATGCTAGAAATTGAAGTATTCTGGATTGGTAAAGACATCTTGAACTGGAACGGGAACTTGCATCCTTATCTTCTTGCTTGGGGTAGTACTAGCTTTTCAAGAGGGAAAGGGCTGCCTTTCTCTTTTCACGTCATGACCATCTTTGTCTTGAAAGCATTCTATGCTCTCAACCATGAATTGTTGTTGTATCTCTTCTTTGTATCATCCTTCATTCTTGAAATCTTCTTGCAAAATAAGGCCCATGCCTTAATCCATTGATTTGGTAGATCGTGTGTGCAAACCGAACTGACAAGGGAAGGGATAAATTGATGCAAAAATGGGCTCACAAGCGAATTTCGAGTTTTGGAAGCTGCATTACATGTGTGGGAAAAACAAGAGCATTAACTTGCAAATGTGGGAACAAACATGCAACTTCATATGTGTAATGGGTAACTACAAGTTTGCACTTGTAATTGCACCTTTAAAACTCATTTTCAAGTGTTTTTTGAGTGCATTTTGGACCAATTTCGGGTTCTGAATGGCTGATTGCAGGTAGACTTTAAATGGGGAAAATGAATGAAGGTGTGAAATGAGTGTATGAAATGGTATGTACGGATGAGGGAATTGGAAGCGGATAGATAAAAATGAATTTCAAGAAAATCACTTGGAACTTTGCCAATGCAAAAATGGGAAGAACTTTCAACTTGCAATCCAGATTTCAAAACCCGAAATTGGGAAGAACTTGATTTTTTAATCGTTGAAGCTTGATTTTTGGACTAAAGAAGGTTAAGTCTTTGTCCAAAAAGGGAAGAACACTAATTTTCCTCTTACTTGCAATCGGGTTTTTAAAACCCGAATACAAGTAAAGAAGGAGAAATTCCAAAGCCAAAGGGGAAGAACAACTTTACTTTACAAATTTCTTTGTAAAATGGGGAATTTCCTTTCATAAACCCATTTTTGGGGGGAAGAACCAACATATTTGAAAACAAGAAAAATGAAACAAGAAGAAAAGAAATCTTACCTTGCTCCAATCTAAAAATGCTTCTTCAACAAGATGATTAATCTTTGGAAGAAGAAAGAAAAACTCTTAAAAAGAAATTAACCGCATTCTAAAACCCTAGCCACGTTTTTGAAAAAATGCCCAAAACTGAAAAACGTGGCAGCAAATGCATGAGAAATGGCATGGAAAATGGCCAAGACTCTTTCTAACCTCAACGCCTTAGCATACCAAGCCAAAACGATTCATAACATTGCGGATTCGTGGCATTCCAAATGACAAAAAAATGTGGTTTTTTGAAAAAACGTGGCTGTTGTTATAAACCAAAAAAACAGCAAACTTAACCTCCATGTGGTGTGAAAGGTGTCTAAAAATGCATGGAAATAGGAAGGAATCCTAAATGCCTTCCTCCTCCAACAAATTCTCCACAGAAATTTGCTAAAAATCCTAAAAAAAAACGTTTTTCCTTGCAAATCGGGTTTTTTGGAACAAATAGCAAGTTTAAAATGCATGAAACAATGAAAATCGGGTTTTTTGGAGGATATAACAAGTTTAAAATTTCACTTTTTCAGCATGTTAGGCAAAATCGGGTTTTAGGAAAGAAATTACAAGTGAAATTACTTGTAATAGGGAAATAGAATTCCCTTTACAAGTGATTTCACTTAAAACATGTAAAGGGGTTTTAAAATCCCATTTACAAGTTTTATTTTAACATTATAAAAACAACTTTAAGTTATAAAGACATGTAAAGGGGTTTTAAAATCCCATTTACAAGTTTTTAAACACTTAAAGTCAAGCTACTGGTAATGGGGGTTTTAAAACCCCCATTACAAGTTTTATAAAAACTTGCAGTTGGAGAAAAATTCCCCTACAAGCCTAAAAAGCTTCAAGGGGGGTTTGAAAAACAAATTACCAGTTACTGGTAATCATCGAAAAATTCCCCTACATTGAAGCAAAAACATAGCAAACGGACTTGAAACGCGACGAAATTCGAAACGTAACTTAGGGATGGATCAACGATTGATCCAACCCAAGGATGGGGCGAATTTATGCCTCGAGAAGCGTGCCATATAGTAAAATCTTCAACTTGTAGTGACTGTTCTGAAACCCGAAATTGCACAGAAAGCTAGGAAAAGGAAGACCAAAACTCACCAAAACTTAGACAATGATGGCAAAGACACCCCCCAGTGATTTGACACTATCAAATGTGAGTTTTGTACCGCGTAAAACGTGCCTTGGAGACAAAAATGACACTTTTTAGGCAAAAATTTGTAGGGGTTGTCATATTTTTGAGAATCCAAAAATGAGGACAACAAAGTCCAAGAAAAATTGTTGTGTCCCAATCATTACTTTTTGTGCCATCAATGTTCCCAATGGCTGGATGTCGTGCTGGTTGGCACCTACCAAGTGGAAGGTTGGCAGACAAAGATTCGGCTTCCCCAGACATTTCCACGTGTAATCTGGTAGTGCGTTTACTCCCGAGCCTCCATCAACAATGTTGTTTGTCAATTTCTTCCCCATTATTTCCATCTCGACGACCACCGACTTCCTCCCGATGCTCACTGTCAGCAACATTGGATCACTAGACTCATCCCCTTCGGGTGATGGTTTTCCCGTTAGTTCCTCCTCACGTGGCTTACATTGTTTTTGGATGATTGTGTCATCACTGACTGTGTTGGCAATTGCCATTCTCAGTTGCGGCATAGTTTGAAGAAGGTTCGCCACCTTGATGGGTACGGTTGTTTGTAGCACCTATCGGACTATGTTCTTCTCTGACTCCCGCAATGAAATACTTGCAGTTCCATTGGAAGTTACTCGTTCCTTCGCCAACACTTGTTCTACTTCGGCTTGTTCCTTTTCTGTACCAGAGTTTGAATACATTGCCTTCTTTGTTTGTGCTCTCATGATTGCCAAAACTGCATCCTCTTGTTCCTCCATGTCCAACATATTAATACCTTTCTGATTCGGGCAGTTGGTGTCTTCATGGTCACCTGGTCCACACCATTTGCACAATAATTGTATGTTGTCTTTCTTGTTATGGCAGTCTCTCGCAAAGTGTCCCCATTCACTACATTGTTGGCATTGTATGATAGGACGTCCTCTGGAGTCGTACTATATTTGGTTTCGCCCTCGTTGATTTCCATAACCACTTGGCGATACATTATGTGATTTCGATGGGCTGGACTCTCCCTGTGTGAAAAGTACTTGTGTACTTCTCATCTTCAAATTGTACAAGCACTCCTTGATTGAATGCCCGAGTACTTTGCATTTTTCACAAAACATATTTCTAGGACAATTACCTTTCGTGTGCCCCTCCATTTTGCACTCAGTACACCATAATTCATTACCCTCTTTGCCGGTTCCTCTCTCAGCCTTCAATTCTTTCATCATTCTCAACATATCCTGTTGAAGGGCTCGTACAGTTTTGGATTCTTCGTCACTACTACCTTCGGTGCTCTCATCATCGTCGATCTTCCTCTTCTCTCGGGAAGAGGTTTTGTTTTCACTCTGAATGTCCATTGACTGATTGTAAGCATCAGCGTACGAGGACGGAGGCACTACTTTCATCTTCTTGCGTAGTGAGGGTATCAATCCCTCCGTGAACCACCTCTTCTTCAACTCGTCGGTTGGTTGGTTCTCCATCTTGTTCAACAGTTCTTTTAGCCTACGGTTGTAAGCGCGTACATTCTCATTTTTCCCTTGCTTAGTATTACAGATTTCGGCCACGATCTCATTATTATCCCTCAAGAGTTTGAATTCCTCCTGGAACGCCCTCTTCAAATCACTCCATCTCGTCTTGTGTTGGGCGTCGAGGTTTGTGTACCAGTCAATGGCGATCCCCTGAAGGGTGGCGGGAAATGCCTTCAACCAGTAGTCCATGTCATCTTGATCATTTGCCTCCCAAATGGTTATGCATGTTTTGCAATGTTGTACCAGGTCCTCCGACCCGTCTCTCGTGAACTTTGGCAGTTTCTGTTTCCCCTGGGTGTTCAACATTGTTTTCACTCGGAAGGTACGTGTGTATTCACCTTGTCTGTCGGACCTGGGTGGACTGTTTCGACCACTACGTTCCGGTGCTTTCCCTGCACTCTCGGCCACGCAAGCATCCTCAACACATCCACCTTCAGCGTCCCCAACACTTCGAGTACTTCCAGGTGTGTCGGACCTGAGTGAACTGTTCCGACCGCTACGTTCTGGTGCTTTCCTTGCACTCTCAGACGCGCGCATCCTCTACACGTCCACCTCCAGCGTCCCAACACTCTGAGTACTTCCAGTCTTCGACTCATCTCTGTGCTCCCTCAGCCTGAGGGTCGACGGATCACCTAATCGCTTGGTCTTGACTACCCTATGGCCTCTTCTCACAGACATGAATCACTCAAGGCTGACCCAATTTCTTTTAAGGCAATGGTGTCAAAATGTTTGCTAGTACAACTAGTAAATTATTTATAGAAAATAATAATGTACATGACAATGCATACCAAACACAACAGTAAAATATATCTTTATTCACACATACAACTATTACAAAGAAGAAGACTAGAGATGGTCGGCCAAGGATTACAACAGATCCGACAATACCGTACCACTTCCTCGGCGGTACACGACATATTTAAAGTCTTCGATGGTTGCCAAGAGGTACACAACCGTCAGCCAACCAACACATAACTACCCAAGAGTGACAACCCACTTAATACAATTAATTAATACACTATTGGGTAACCAAAATTATCAAACATAACAATATGCGTTTTATGCCAACTACACCTATTCCATATTCTTTGGGTCCTAAGTATATATTTTTTGCTCATATTGTCTTGGGCATATATGATTCTATATGTTCTGTGTGCCTTACATGGTTAAATCATGCTTGGATGAATATTTTTCAATGACAGTTATAGACAGATATTGAAGTGATAATTCAAAGTAATAAATTGAAGACTTCGATTTCTATTGCAGAGAATATGCATAACACTCAAATTCACATTACATCTTACATTTGGCAATCATTTTTCAAAACAGTGTGGGTGTCATGCACTCCTTTAGCAATCATATAGGTGAGATGAAAAGTGTTCAGTGTCATCCTTTTATAATAATGTGGGTCAGATCCTCGAACTGTAGTGGGCAGTCTACTTTTCCTTTGATTATGAACTGGGTTAGATAGCCAAAATTGTAAATTTGGAAATAATGATAATTGAGAACTAATTCCTATTTTGAAACAACTTAATGTGAATGTCTTTATATCAATACCCCTTCCCCCATGAAACCCCACTCCACATTCCACTCTCTCCGTGAAAAATGAGTTTAGTAATATAAGATATTGCATAAGATCTTCTCATTTTTCAAAGAGGAGCAAAGTTCAATGCCTCATTTAGCTTGAACTAATTTGCTAGGGTTTCTTGAAAATTATAATTTAATGACTTTTATGTACTTTTCATTTACCTTCTTTACTTAGATCTGGCTCATAGAAGTCCAAAATCTTACCATCCTAATACGGAAATCAAAAACATCACTTACACAACTAAGAAATATTAGCTATAAATCCAAGCATACTTACGGGAAAAAGTCATCTGTCTTCAGAGGCCAAATTTCATTGGACATATATTTTTCTCTAGTGTAGATTGTTGGAGTTGAGTAGAAAGCATTCACACGGCCGTCCTGAATATTGCAACCATAAAGTAGCAGATTTCATTATAGTACATGTCACAAATTTATTCCAAAAACATGAAAACGTGTATTAAGCTAAGAAAGTACCAATTCAATTTTGAAAGCATTTAACAAGAATCCCGTGACATTTCAATTCTTTTTACTGATTGAGACAATGGAAAAATAAACCAATAATTTGATCACAATTAGCTCAATAAATTATGTGTCAAAATATATGTCATTTAAAACCTTAATATTTTAATTAACACTATCCCCTACTTAGAAGAGTAGAAACAAACATGGTACTACATAAAATTATTTATATGTATCAGATCCAGAATTGCTCTCTCTCGGCTTCAAAGCATGAAAAAAACTATTCAACCAGTCAGTTGACATCAAAATAGTTCCATAAGAAACCATATTTGAATCACATGACGATCTAGTACAAGGCAACTAAAATAATAGTTAGGATATACTCCATTTATGAAAGTGCTATCCACATTTTGGAGCTGGCCTCTAAGAGTCAAAGGCAAAATCTAGTGGTAACTAAATTTTCTACTTCGGACACAATGACAATTAACCAATGTATTATAGGATGATGCATGCAGGCTACAGAGAGGAGAGCATGTAATGTCCCCATTCTAGTCAGGGACTTGGGATTGAGGAGTTAGCTTATTTTTGGACCCTTGTAGGCTAACAGAGTATGGATAAAGGGGTCAGTAATGCAGTATCTTGAGGAGTGGTCTGTCTATTTGTTCTAGTTCAGTGTTGAGTTCAGTTCTGGTCTTTGTTTCATCAATTTCTGACACTTTATGAGGATTTCCTATTTTTTAGGGAAAATTGCTAAAAATAGACATGGTCCTATTTTCATTGGCATGGCGAACTGTGACCCTAGATTCTGACAGATTCAATTTCCGAGCAATAATGAGCGAGATATGAATTTTTTAGTGGTTCCAATTAATATTTTAATGAAATATTAATATAAAATCATAAAGTGCATCACTTAAATTTATTTAAGTGAAGATTTATTATCTCCTAAGCTAGGCGTGGCTTTTAGGGTTAAGTTGGGACCCTGTTGACGTGTATTTTGTACACAATCATACACAGAATAAAATACCCAAAGGCATCTTATCCTCTCTTGAATAAAGTCTCTGATAGCTGAAGATATCGCAAGAAGGATCTATCAGGGTGACTCCAATGTTCTTTTAGTAGGGTCTCTACGTGTGGCTAAGCACCAGTGGTCGTTGTGATTCCTGTATCATCAAGGGGCCTTACGTCACCGAAGAATTTCTAAACTAAACAAGCTTTAAAAATAATATCAAAAGAGTAGGGTTTGCAAGAGATCTAGTCTAGTCTAACCCTAAGAATGACTCAATGCGGACAAGACTTGGCAAGATTCTACCAACTTCAATACTGCCATAAATTAACAACTCAATTGAAATTGATGCGATCTTCTAAGGTAACAAATGATTTGTCAATACATCAAAGATCAAGGACACTACCACGAAGGTACATATCCAAGATACAACAACGATTGAAGATTTAAGCAACTCTCGTATCTCCAGTCGACCATGCAAGGCGTTCCTACAATCAGCAAGAAGCTAGTGGTTTGGAAAGCGAATCCTACCAAAGATCAAGTCCAACACTTTGTCCTTCGAATTAACACACTACTTTGATTGAGAATGATTCAAGAAAATGAACAACCATGAAGATAACCACGAGAATTGCAATAAAACACCATAACTTCAATATTTTATTGATCTCAAAGCCATCATGTACAACAATTGTTTGAATTCCTTCTTCAAAGCTCAATCTTGCTACAAAAACAACTTGCTTCTAATCTCTAATCTCTCTAATTCTCTAATTTTCTAATACATCACGATCTAATCTTCTAATGATAAAATGAAATGAAACGAGGGTATAAATAGCATCCTCAATTACAATGAACGGTCCAGATTGAAAGAAGATCAATGGCCAAGATTATGACACCTAAACCCTAATTAGGGTTTATTACAAATAGCCCCCTTTTTACTGAACAATATTAAATGCATAGCCAAATATTAAATTCGGCACAAAAATCTAGGAGACATAGACCAATGACAATTAAGGTGCCATGTCATCTATAACAACCTTTCATCTAGAATCTTATTCCCTTTCCAATGCTCCTTTTTAGCATATGCAATGAATCTTGATACGATTCCTTCGATCTCAGCAATTGGAATCTCGGGAAGATTCCTCATTCTTTCTTCTAAGTGGATGACCTGATCAAATGCCTTGAGAAGAGCAGCGTCCCATTCAGGTTCAAGTTCCTTAGTCTTCTCAATCAGGAGCATGGTAGCAAACATCTGGTCCCGTTGCTCATCTGTGATAACATTAGCATCCTTGCAAAAGATGACCTTGACCCTTTCTTCCAATTCCTGCAAATCCACATCTGTCTCAACTTTGATCCTCCTGCCAAGAATGGTACGTAGTACCTCAAATACTCTGTCCTGGATCGGGTGGATAACCTCCTCAACATGATTGCACCTAGTAATGATGTCCTTGAAGAGAACTTCCTTCATCTGGAGTAAGGTTGACCATTGAAGTAAACTGTGAGGTCCTCCATCCATGATCTTTTCCTGCGCTAAGACCTTCCTTGATGTTTGTCTGATTACTTGCAAGACAGGAATGATAACATCCTTAGTATGAGCAAAAGCAGCTACAGTTATCATCAAATTGTGGATGATCTCAAGAACCTGGATAGCTCGGTGAATAGTCTGCATCATCCTCGTTGCAAATTCCATGGCAACTGTATGAGATTTGTCCATCCAAGAGCTCATGAGCTGGACCAAACTCCTGAATCTCTCTGCCTCACCAATTGATTGAAGGGGAAGCGCCTGTACGGGTGATCTTGCTGGATCCTGACGTCCCAAAGGCTGATTGAGATGGCTGAAATATGTTCTCCATGCACCGACCTCTCTCTCAAGCTTTCTATTTTTCTCCATTTCTTCTCTAAGCCTGTCTTTCAATGCCTCAAATGAATCGGTGGCATCATCCATTGTCTGCTCGGCTGTGGATGGACCTAGCTCAAATGTCTCTACATCATATTCTTCTGCGAGGATCTCACCTTCATACTTGTCCACTGCCGGTGTAGCTATCTGCAATTTTCTGGATCCAGTCTCATCTCTGATCATCTTGGACATCTTAGTAGCCTTCCTCTTTTCTGTCACTTCCTGGGAATGTCCAACAAGGCTCTCTAAATCAATTACATTGTCTTCGTCCTCAATCACGATCACCTTTGTTAATCTTTCCTTTAACCAATCTGGAATGGCAGATCTTGTTTCTCTAACCTGTATCTCCTTATGCAATGTTTCTTCTTCTCTGAGAGGAGATGTTACCTCGTCATGGTTCTTGTCTTCATGTAGCTCATTATCTTGGAGAGATCCACCTGGTGACCTTTGAGGTGCCTGTCCTTCTTTATCATTCTGTACCATTGATTCCATAGACTCCTCTTCAAATGTCCTCTTCTCTTGTCGAGAAGATGTGCCGGATGAACGATCTCGGTTGGCCTCTTGCTTCTTCTTGGAAGATTCTCTTTTCTCAGGTCTCTCTTTCCTCTTCGAGCCTCTTGGATGGAGATTGCCTTCACTTGCGCTCCGAAGGTTGCCTTCACTTGCATTTCTGGGATTAGGATTGCCTTCGCTTACACTTGCTCCTCCTTCAGCTGGTTTTTCCTCCAAGGTAAAAGTCATAGTTATGCCTTGTTCTCTCAACTTCTGATGCTGCACATCCACCCATCTGCGAGTACAGGACAAGACTGGAGCCATCAAAGCATCTAGATCCACAACCTCGGGCTCATTCCAATCTAACCTCACTGTTTTGCTTTCTCAATCATAGGATGATTGAAGATGTCTGCCACTGTCTTGAACTTGGTCGGCCACTCTGTAAATCTTGCATTTCCTGATGAAATCCAAAGGCAATCTAGAATGCATCTTTCTTTTCACTTCAAGATCGTCTAAGAGATTCATCATAAAATCTTCTATCTGAAACTCATGCTTAAATTTCCTACCGACTGTCTCCTCTATATATCCATGTGGATCAAAGCTCTCTCTCAAGGCAAAGGATGAAAATGAATACAAAGCTAACTTCTTCTCTGCGTCATCCATGGCTAGAGCATTAGGACATACCTCAACTGAATTGCCCAATATGATAGGTACAGGAACTCCATTCCCATGTCTGTGTCTGAATGCCTTCGCATAAGCTGCCAACTGTCTTGTTACCTCAAGTAACACTATTCTGTCTGTCGGATATCTCGGCAACATGTATGGAGGTGAAGGACATCCATGGACTCTAATATATGTCAACTTCGGAAATTGGATAAACCAAGCACCGTACCTCTTTACTAACTCTTGTGCATCCTGAGATAATCTATTGTGAATCCCACCTTGCAACGTCCTGGTGATGTTCATCGTGAAGGTATCATTGACTAGCTTGTAGTTGCTTCCTGGCGGATGATGCAAGTGAACATAGGAATCACAAACTCTGACCTCGCCGGGTCCTCTTCCAATCACTCCTCTGTGAGGTAGGCCTGCGTACTCAAAGCTCCTGATCAAGGCATATATGACGTATGAACTCATGTGGAAGGACTTGGTAGCCTTCAATCTCCTTAACTGTACGTCCAAGCAATGGCTAATCATTCTAGCCCAATGAATTGTTCCTTTTCCCTGAACTATCACTTGGATGAAGTAGAACATCCACTTCTCGAAATAGAAGGCTTGAGGGGCTCCTGTGACTCGGTTGAGCAGTGTAATCAAATCTCTGTACTCCTCCTGGAAATCGATCCTATGTGGTGTGTTCGGGACCTTGCTCAGGCGAGGACGACTCTTGAGTAACCAGTTCTTGTTGATGATGCTTAGGCAAGCATCTGGATCATCTTCGTACATGGACCTGGCTCCTTCTATGCTTTTGTAGACCATATCTCTGTGCTCTGGAAGATGGAAAGCCTCACTTATAGCCTCCTCTGAAAGGTAAGCCAAAGTGTTTCCCTCCTTAGACACGATCGTTCTGGACTGTGGATCATAATGACGAGCACACCCGATCATCAACTCATGGCACTAAACTGCTGGAGGGAAGCCGGCCGCCTTAATGATGCCACTCTCAATTATCCTCCTGGCGACAGGTGATGGCTTGCCGATGTAAGGGACCTCTCGAAACTTCTTCATACTGAAGTTGCCCAAGTTGGTATCTCCAACGTTGCTCCACTTAGACACGATCTTGGTCTCCAGTTCTTCATTCTTTTGATCTTCCTTCATAAGAGCTGGACGACTGGTGGATGCTCCTGCCTTCGGGGTCGCCATCGTAACACCTACACAACATTTCATAATAAGTAATAGATTTTGCAATGCATAACTATAAATTAGAGATTAAATTTAGGAAACTTCATGATAAGTCTTTGAGTTATCATTTCCTAAATACGATCGAGCTACTTGAAATTCAAAATTTCAAAATTCAAAATTCAAGGCTATGATGATCAAAAATTCAAAATTCAAGACAAAGGACCTTCGCCATACCTTGCTTGAGAACTAACTCTAAAATGCAAAATTAAGAAATTCGCCTAGGCAAAAATCGATGTTTGATGATTTTCAACGTGATCTTCCCCAAGCAAACGTCCTCCTTAGCAACTTCGCCAACCTTAGGGGTCTTCAACGTGATGATGGCGAGTTCGCTCAACTCTAACCCAAGTTCGCACTCCCTTTGGATGATGTTTCGCACCTCCTTTTGATGAAATTCGTACTTCTCCTTGTCTTCTCCAAATCTCATGCAAATGAAGGTTTAAATGATGATTTGAAAATGAAATAATTCACCTTCCTTTATAGGCGCTTGCCCTCTCAATTACCTCTAGGCCGACTTTGTAAAATAAAGCAATTAAAACAAATTTTAATTAAAAAAATTGGGGCCGACTTTTAAAATATAAAAATTAAAATCCAAGCGCTCACCCCTTTTTTTTCTTTTTTTTTTTTTAAATTAATTAATTAATTAATTAATGCCCTTGTAATTAATTTTTTCGATTTTTTTAAAGGCAAAAAATAATTAATTAAATGTCCATGCGCAATTTTTAAATGCTAACTTAATTGAATATTTTAAATTTATCGATTTTAGCATTTAATATAATTCAAAAAATGTTATTAGTGCCAAAATTTGGGAGATGTAAAAAATACAAACCATATCGCTCTGGTCCCTGGGAGAGGGACAGGAGCGAATTAGCATTTTAGCCTTGATTCTCTTGCCTTTTACGTTCAAAACCACCATCTCTACGTTGAAACTGGCATCTTTGTTGGGAAACTCGAACTTGATTGATTCAATTTTGTGAATAAATGCCTCTTAAGGTCAATATCGCCCTGGTCCCTTGGTGAGGGACAGGAGCGAACTTTGTGTTCTAGCCCAAATTTGCAATTTTTCAACCTTCACTTCTTGTTTGTTACCTTCCAAATGACATTTTCAACCTTGTGCAACTTTGTTTTGATGTGATCTTTGGAAGAAAATGAGTGATTTAGCTAATATCACCCTGGTCCTTGCCTGAAGGACAGGAGCGAATTTGTCTCTTTGCTCAAGTTGATCACTTTTTGACGTTTAACTTCCTCGCATATCATCTTCTCAAGAACATCTTGACTTTGTGCAACCTTGAACGACCTTGGCTTGACGTGGTTTTTGAAAGAAATGGCCAATGTAATGAATATCGCCCTGGTCCTTGCCTGAAGGACAGGAGCGATCCTTGGTGTCTTGGGCTCATCCTTGTTCCTATCAACTCACAATTGCCTTCACAGTGTAAAACGATGTCCTTTGATCCTTCTTGAACGCTTGAAATGTGATTAACATTCAAAACTTAAGCCCTTATAGAGATTTCGCTCTGGTCCCTAGGAGAGGGACAGGAGCGAACTTGGGCATATAGCGTAAATCCTTCATCTTTGGCGGTTTTTTGCAACTTCATTCTTTGTCGAGGCGTTCCAAACATCATTGCTTCCTTGTACCCTGACTTGGAGTGACTTAAACTTGAAGGAAACATTATATATACTTGATTTCGCCCTGGTCCCTGGCTGAGGGACAGGAGCGAACTTTCATTTGCAAGCTCAATCACACTTTGCCAATGTTTAAAACTATCTTCAACGGACTCGTCATGCACCCTTTCATTCATCCTTGGCATGGAATTCATTTCAACTTGGTGAGAAATTGATCTAAGGAAGAAATCGCTCTGGTCCCTGGCTGAGGGACAGGAGCGCCTAGGCAAATATGGGCCTCACTTCGGTGTCTTGCAATCTTCAATTTATCTTCAACGGGTTCGTTACACCTTCTTTGCTTGCTTCAAACTTAATATTCACTTGATCTTTGCCCAAAACTTGCTCTATAAGGAAATTCGCTCTGGTCCCTGGGAGAGGGATGGGAGCTATCACTAAATTTCGCCCTGGTCCCTGGCTGAGGGACAGGAGCGATTTTGCTTCTCGGGTCCATTTTCCTTACATTGGCAGTTTCAAGTTATATTCAACTGATAAAATGCACTTCCTTGGTTCTCCTCAAATCGCGAAATCATTCAAATCTTGCAAGGACAAGGCAATGTTGGATTTTAAGCTTCCGTCCTTCAGTGAGGGACAGGAGCGATTTTTGTTCCTGGCACATTTCCATGTTTGCGAATTTCTTCAAATTATATTCAACGGAAAGAACATGCCTCCCTTTATCACTTCCAATCCAAAATTCGTCTTGATCCTGCAAGGACAGTAAAATTTTGAAAAACGAGCTCCGGTCCTTCAGTGAGGAACAGGAGCGATTTTGCTTCCACGGGCCAAAATATCAAGATTTCAGGACTTTAGTCACTTTACAAGGCAAAAACAAGTCACTTCCAATGCCCGGAATCAATTATCAACATACTCAAAATTTGGTCAAAATCATTCACTCGGACAAAATATTACAATTCCATCATTAACACTTAGACAAATTTGGACTTGCATTCAAAATTCCGACTGAAACTAGATAGACTCACTTGATTCTTGACAAATTCACCTCATTCAAAATTGCATCTATGCGAGGATGCTCAACAAGTCTCAAAATTGATTGGACTCTGGCCTGAAAACACTAAAACGGAAACCCTAAGGCTTGACCCTAGTCCAGACGACTGACAAACTAAACCAAAACCCTAAAAAGCAAAGAGAAGGACGAGCAAAAACGAGCAAAAAAAGAGGGGGTCCCCATTTTAATGGGGCGATGTGTGAAATGGTCACAACATCTGGCGACACCACTGAGAAATGTTGAAAAACATTTGGGAATCAATCTTTCTAGAAGAAAACTCAGAAAACCTCCCTCAACAAAACCAGGAGTTAAGAAACACTTACAAGAAGAGACCATCATATTGAGACAAAGTATTAAGTCCGCAGTTACCCATGTGTGTGTAAATGCGTTAATTCCCCTCAACAAGACAATCATGATCTCCAGGTTCCCCTGTGATAAGCTACGTAGTTTATCTGGACTCCAAAAGCATCCTGGATAGAGCCTCGCTACCAGTCAGACGTCCATAGTCCCGACGAGGTTATCGCCGCAAGCTCACGAACATTGCTCCATTGCCAGCCAGGCGTCTATAGCCCCGATGGAGTTACTCGTATATTCCCTTTACCCAATTTGATATTTCTTTGTCAGCTCATCATTTTTCTTTTGATTTTTCTTTTCACTTTCTCATCTTTTCCTTTTGATACTGCTTTTCAGTTCCGTCAATTCTTTTGGCTTGTGAGCAGTGAAGCTCACTAGGGTTTGAGGATTGCGGTGGCGCTGAAGTCAAACTTTGGATTTTTCACTGATCACAGCTTTGCCTGGATACCATAATGACTCGAAGATTATAAGTGTGAAAAGATATAGTAACTGGAGGACAAAAATACGTGAGTTCAATAAGGTAATCTTGCTTCATTGCAAATACGTCCTGACTCAAAGCTTTATTAAAAGAAACTCCCTTTGTAGTTCCAAAAGACCTCATGATTGTCCAAATGCAACAAACAACCTAGCAGGAAGTCAGAGCGTTACATGACAAAATCACCCAATTTCAAATGGATACCCCCAAGGGCGAAACAACTAACCTAAGACAAAACGCCTAAACTAAGAACGAAAACAAAGCGAAAGGCAAACCAAAACGAAAGAAAAAAGCAAACAAACGAAAAACAACGAAAGCAAACTAAACTAACTATGTACAAGGGAAGGCCCTGGGCATCTTAGGATTGGAAATAATGTTTGAGATACCTCCCATTGACATGCAATGGGATGTCTTCTCCAGTTAAAGTCTTCAACCTAAATGCGTTTTCTCCCAAAATCTCTGAAATTTGATAAGGGCCTTTCCAAAGCCTATCAAACTTGTCATGTTCTCCTCTTTTCTCATGTGCTTTGTCCCAGTACAGGACGAGATCTGAAATCCGGAATGCTTTGATTCTAGCTTGTCGATCGAACCACCTTTTCACCACTCCTTGGTGTTTTGCGAAGTTTTCTAATGCTTGATCTCTCTTTTCTTCCAGATTCATTAACTGCGTCAATCGGGCTTGAACAGCATCAGTGTCTTCCATGTACTCCTGAATAAATCTCAAAGTTGGGATCCTGAGTTGCATGGGAAAGACTGGATCTTGGCCATAAACCAAAAAATAAGGTGAAATGCCTAATGCGTTCTTAGTCCTGGTTCGGTCTGCCCATAGAGCGAATCTCAATTGGGTATGGCATTCTCTCGGACTTCTTTCTAGCAATTTCTTGATAACGCTGAGTAAGTTCTTGTTGGTTGATTCAGAAGATGAAAGCTCTGCGGAAGACGAAACTATATCCGACACAACATCCGAAAGTCAGGAAGGCCAAGGGACGGAAGACCAAGAAAATGCAATATGGACATTAAGGTTTGATGGATCTAAGTCCAAACAAGGATCTGGAGCAGGATACGAATTAATTAGCCCAACAGGAGAAACCTACCTTGCCGCTCACAGATTGCAGTTTCCTTGCACCAACAATGTAGCTGAATATAAATCCTTGATTCATGGGTTATTGTTAGCCATAAAAAAGAAAGCGAAGATACTACAAGTGTTTGGAGACTCTGAAATAGCTATAAGGCAAATCAGGAAGCAGTATATTTGCCATGACAAAAGATTGACCAGATACAGAAATCGAGTCTGGGACCTCATTGAAAGTTTTGAAGCTTTCAACATCAATTCTATATACAGACATCAGAATCAAGTGGCTAATTCCCTTGCACAAGCCGCCAGTTCATTGATACCACTAGCAATGGAAGGATTGAAGAAGTTCACAGTTGAGTTAGTATCAGTACCTTCAGTCCTAGATAACATCACCAATTTTCAAGTTTTCAAAGACGATAAGCACATACTGGATTTCTTAACTAACACAGATGTCTTCTTAGCCCAGATCATTGATGAGGAAGGAGTGGGAGAAGCTGAATTTGATGCCGAAGGAGTTTTGAATCTAAAGACAAACACTATTCCAAAGGGGATGGTAGAGTTAGAAAGAATTTTTGATCCTGACAAACTGAAAGAAAAGAAGAACCACAACATGGAAGGAAACATGTGTGACACAATCAATTTAGGTGATGACATACAAGCTAAAAATGTGTTTATCGGAAAGTCCTGCACCGCAGCTGAAAGAGATGGAATCCTGAAAAATATGAGAGATTTCCCAGATGTCATTGCATGGAGTTATGAAGACCTCAAGACTTATGACACTGCGATTATTACTCACACAATCCCGTTGAAGCCAGGAAGTAAGCCCTTTAGGCAAAGACAAAGACCGGTTAATCCTTTATTGGAACCCCTGATATACCAAGAAGTGAAGAAGCTGCTCTCAGCCAAGATCATCTTCCCAGTGAGACACTCGACGTGGGTCGCCAACCTGGTACCTGTCAGAAAGAAAAATGGAGAGATTAGATTGTGTGTTGATTTCAGAAATCTCAACCGAGCATCAGAAAAGGATAATTATCCGCTACCATCACTAGATGAAGTATTGCAGATTGTTAACGGGTCGCAGATGATGTCTTTTCTAGATGGATATTCAGGATATAATCAAGTTCTAGTCGAACCTGAAGATCGACTAAAGACTGCTTTCACCACCAAGTGGGGAACATTTGCATACAAGAGAATGCCTTTTGGACTTATAAATGTCGGGGCCACATTCCAGAGAGCCATGGACATCGCTTTCAGGGACTTAATTGGAAAATGCATTATTATATATATGGATGACATCACAGTTTTCTCCAGGCAAAGAGAAGATCATGTGGATGACTTAAGAAGAGTCTTCCAGAGGTGCAGAAGATATGGTGTCTCTCTCAATCCGAAGAAATGCATATTTGGGGTAACAGAAGGAAAACTTTTAGGACATGTCATTTCAGAAAGAGGAATCTCTATTGATCCTGAAAGAGTAAAAGCTATATCCACTATCAATTTGCCAGCTAGCAAGAAAGAACTCAAATCATTTTTCGGCAAGATCAACTTTGTCAGAAAGTTCATTACCGGATTTGCTAAGATAGTCAGACCCCTGAATGAGATGCTGAAGAAGGACGCAAAGATTGAATGGTCACCACAAGCCAAAAGGGCATTCGAGGAGATTAAGAAGGCAATCGCGGAAGCGCCAGTATTAATCAGTCCTGATTATCTCAAGCCCTTCTATTTATATTCCTTCGCTTCTGACTACACTTGTGCCGCCATTCTCACCCAGAGAAGTGAAGAAAGGGATGAGAATCCAATTGCGTTCATGAGTACCCCGCTGAAAGATGCAGAACTTAGATATCCCAACATTGAAAAGCAAGCATACGCCCTAGTGAAGGCCGTTAAGAAATTCAGACATTACCTCCTAAGGGCCAAGATTTATGCAATAGTGCCTGATGCAGCAGTCAAGACTCTCCTCATGCAAAATGAATTAGGAGAAAGAAGGGGCAAGTGGGTCGCCATTATCCAAGAATTTGATATTGAGATCCAACCCATGAAACTTGTTCGAGGACAAGCTTTGGCGCAGACATTGGCAATAGATGGACCAGGATTAGTCCAACAAATTTATGAATTAGAGGATGTCACCCCTGATGAATGGTACAAAGATATTGTGACATACCTGCTTAATCACAGATGTCCTGCTCGCATGACACCCACGCAGAAAAGAGCACTAAGAATGAAATGTCAACATTACATGCTTCAAGGATCTGTTCTATATCGCAGAAATCACGAAGGAGTATATTTGAGGTGTGTTGGCAAAGATGAAGCTAAACAGATAATTGAACATTTCCATTCCAAGTTTGGAACCGGACATGGAGCCAACCTCGCTACAGCTCACCAGATCCTAAGGGCAGGATATTACAGGCCTACACTTTTCAAAGATACATTTAATCATATCAAGACTTGCCACACTTGCCAAGTCGCAGCCTTTAGAGAAAGAAATCCTGCCATGCCACTCAATCCAGTGATTGAAGCCAGACCATTTGCCAAATGGGGAATGGATTTTATTGGTGTCATCAACCCCGCATCCTAGGCACAACATAAATATATCATCACAGCTACTGATTATTGTACCAGATGGTCGGAGGCACAAGCACTCAAAGTATGCACTACCGAAGTTGTAATCAAATTCCTGGAGGAAAACATCATTACAAGGTTTGGATGTCCTTATGTGTTGGTTTGCGACAATGGCTCGGCTTTCACATCATTAAGATTCTCGAATTGGGCTTTTGAATATGGGATAACCCTCAAGTTTTCATCAAATTATTATCCTCAGGGTAATGGGTTAGCTGAGTCAACCAACTAGAACTTACTCAGCGTTATCAAGAAATTGCTGGAAAGAAGTCCGAGAGAATGGCACACCCAATTGAGATTCGCCTTATGGGCGGACCGAATCAGGACCAAGAACGCATTAGGGATTTCACCTTATTTTCTGGTTTATGGTCAAGACCCAGTCTTCCCCATGCAACTCAGGATCCCGACTTTGAGATTTATTCAGGAGTATATGGAAGACACTGATGCTGTTCAAGCCCGATTAACACAGTTAATGAATCTGGAAGAAAAGAGAGATCAAGCGTTAGAAACTTTTGCAAAACACCAAGGAGTGGTGAAAAGGTGGTTCGATCGACAAGCTAGAGTAAAAGCATTCCGAATCTCAAATCTTGTCTTATACTGGGACAAAGCACACGAGAAAAGAGGAGAACATGACAAGTTTGATAAGCTTTGGAAAGGCCCTTATCAAATTTCAGAGATTTTGGGAGAAAACGCATTTAGGTTGAAGACTTTAACTGGAGAAGACATCCCATTGCCTGTCAATGGGAGGTATCTCAAACATTATTTCCAGTCCTAAGATGCCTAAGGCCTTCCCGTGTACATAGTTAGTTTAGTTTGCTTTCGTTGTTCCTCGTTTGTTTGCTTTTTTCTTTCGTTTTGGTTTGCCTTTCGCTTTGTTTTCGTTCTTAGTTTAGGTGTTTTGTCTTAGGTTAGTTGGTTTGTCCTGAGGGGTATCCATTTGAAATCGGGTGATTTTGTCATGTAACGCTCTGACTTCCTACTAGGTTGTTTGTTGCATTTGGACAATCATGAGGTCTTTTGGAACTACAAAGGGAGTTTCTTTTAATAAAGCTTTGAGTCAGGACGTATTTGCAATGAAGCAAGATTACCTTATTGAACTCACGTATTTTTGTCCTCCAATTATTATATCTTTTCACACTTATAATCTCCAAGTCATTATGGTATCCAGGCAAAGCTGTGATCGGTGAAAAATCCAAAGTTTGACTTCAGCGCCACCGCAATCCTCAAACCCTAGTGAGCTTCACTGCTCACAAGCCAAAAGAATTGACGGAACTGAAAAGCAGTATCAAAAGGAAAAGATGAGAAAGTGAAAAGAAAAATCAAAAGAAAAATGATGAGCTGACAAAGAAATATCAAATTGGCTAAAGGGAATATACGAGTAACTCCATCGGGGCTATAGACGCCTGGCTGGCAATGGAGCAATGTTCGTGAGCTTGCGGCGATAACCTCGTCGGGACTATGGACGTCTGACTGGCAACGAGGCTCTATCCAAGATGCTTTTGGAGTCCAGATAAACTACGTAGCTTATCACAGGGGAACCTGGAGATCATGATTGTCTTGTTGAGGGGAATTAACGCATTTGCACACACATGGGTAACTGCGGACTTAATACTTTGTCTCAATATGATGGTCTCTTCTTGTAAGTGTTTCTTAACTCCTGGTTTTGTTGAGGGAGGTTTTTTGAGTTTTCTTCTAGAAAGATTGATTCCCAAATGTTTTTCAACATTTCTCAGTGGTGTCGCCAGATGTTGTGACCATTTCACACATCGCCCCATTAAAATGGGGACCCCCTCTTTTTTTGCTCGTTTTGCCTGTTCTTCTCTCTACTTTTTTAGGGTTTTGGTTTAGTGTGTTAGTTGTCTTGACTAGGGTCAAGCCTTAGGGTTTCCGTTCTGTGTTTTCAGGCCAGAGTCCAGTCCATCTTGAGAGCTTTTGAGCTTCCTCCCGTAGGATGCAGTTTTGAAATGAGGTAAATTCACCAGAGGTCAAGAAAGTTTGTCTAGTTTCAGTCGGAATTTTGAGTGCAACTCCAAAATTTTGCCTAAGTGTTAATGATGAGATTTTGATTTTTGTCCGATTGAATAATTTTGACCAAATTTTGAGAATTTTGATAATTGATTCCGGGTATTGGAGAAGTCTTATTATTGCCTTGTCAAGTGATTAAAGTCTTGAAATCTTGATATTTTGGCCTGTGGAAGCAAAATCGCTCCTGTCCCTCACTGAAGGACCGGAGCTTGTTTCTCAAAATTTTACTGTCCTTGCAGGATCAAGACGAATTTTGGATTGGAAGTGATAAAGGGAGGCATGTTCTTTCCGTTGAATATAATTTGAAGAAATTCGCAAACATGAAAATGTGCCAGGAACAAAAATCGCTCCTGTCCCTCACTAAAGGACCGGAGCTTAAAATCCAACATTGACTTGTCCTTGCAAGATTTGAACGATTTCGCGATTTGAGGACAACCAAGGAAGTACATCTTATCAGTTGAATATAACTTGAAACGCCCAACGTAAGGAAAATGGACCCTAGAAGCAAAATCGCTACTGTCCCTCAGTCAGGGACCAGGGCGAATTTTAGTGATAGCTCCCGTCCCTCAGCCAGGGACCAAAGCGATTTTTCTTATAAGACAAGTTTTGGACAAAGGTCAAGTGAGTATTAAGTTTGAAGCAAGCAAAGAAGGTGCAACGAACCCGTTGAAGATAAATTGAAGATTGCAAGACACCAAAGTGAGGCCCATACTTGCCTAGGCGCTCCTGTCCCTCAGCTAGGGACCAGAGCGATTTCTTCCTTAGACCAATTTCTCAACAAGATAAAACGAATTCCATGCCAAGGATAAGTGAAAAGGGGCACAACGAGTCCGTTGAAGACAAATTTGGAAGTTGGCAAAATGTGATTGAGCTTATAAATGAAAGTTCGCTCCTGTCCCTCAGCCAGGGACTAGGGCGAAATATTGGTTAGGTTGCCTCCCTTCCAAGTTTAAAATCACTCCAAGTAAAGTATGCGTGAAATGAGGGGATGACGTTGTTGCTTGCCTCATGATGAAGATTGGTGATCAAAGAAACAAGGATCAAGGAGAAAAGCAAAGTTCGCTCCTATCCCTCACCAAGGGACCAGGGCGATATTGACCTTAAGAGGCATTTATTCACAAAATTGAATCAATCAAGTTCGAGTTTCCCAACAAAGATTGCCAGTTTCAACGTGAAGAAGGTGATTTTGAACGTAAAAGGCAAGAGAATCAAGGTTAAAGTGCTAATTCGCTCCTGTCCCTCTCCCAGGGACCAGAGCGATATGGTTTGTATTTTTTACATCTCCCAAATTTTGGCGCTAATAACATTTTTTGAATTATATTAAATGCTAAAATCGATAAATTTAAAATATTCAATTAAGTTAGCATTTAAAAATTGCGCATGGACATTTAATTAATTATTTTTTGCCTTTAAAAAAATCGAATTAATTAATCACAAGGGCATTAATTAATTAATTAATTAATTAATTAAAAAAAAAGGGGTGAGCGCTTGGGTTTTAATTTTTATATTTTAAAAGTCGGCCCCTATTTTTTTAATTAAAATTTGTTTTAATTGCCTTATTTTACAAAGTCGGACTAGAGGTAATTGAGAGGGTGAGCGCCTATAAAGGGGAGGTAAGTTATTGCATTTCAAATCACCATTTAAACATCCTTTGCATGCGAAATATCAAGAAGACAAGGTGCGAATTTCATCAAGGAGGTGCGAACATCATAAAAGGGAGTGCGAACTTGGGTTGGAGTTGAGCGAACTTGCCATCATCATGTTGAAGACCCCCCAAAGGTGGTGAAGTTGCTAAGGAAGACGTTCGCTTGGGGAAGATCACGTTGAAATCATCAAACATCAATTTTTGCCTAGGCGAATTGCCTTATTTTGCATTTTAGAGTTAAGCCCTCAAGAAAGGTATGGCGAAGTCTTCCTTTGTTTTAATTTTGAATTTTGATCGTCATAGCCTTAAATTTTCAATTTTGAAATTTTGAATTTCAGTAGCTCAGTCATATTTAGGAAATGATAACTCAAAGACTTATCATGAAGTTTCCTAAATTTAATCTCTAATCTATAGTTATGCATTGCAAAATCTATTTCTTATTGTGAAATGTTGTGTAGGTGTTACAATGGCGACCCCGAAGGCGGGACCATCCACCAGTCGTCCAGCTCTCATGAAGGAAGATCAAAAGAACGAAGAACTGGAGACCAAGATCGTGTCTAAGTGGAGCAACATTGGAGATACCAACTTGGGCAACTTCAGTACGAAGAAGTTTCGAGAGGTCCCTTACATCGGCAAGCCATCACCTGTCACCAGGAGGATAATTGAGAGTGGCATCATTAAGGCGGCCGGCTTCCCTCTAGCGGTCCAGTGCCATGAGTTGATGATCGAGTGTGCTCGTCATTATGATCCACAGTACAGAACAATCGTGTCTAAGGAGGGAAACACTTTAGCTTATCTTTCAGAGGAAGCTATAAGTGAGGCTTTCCATCTTCCAGAGCACAGAGATATGGTCTACAAAAGCATAGAAGGAGCCAGGTCCATGTACGAAGATGATCCAGATGCTTGCCTAAGCATCATCAACAAGAACTGGTTACTTAAGAGTCGTCCTCGCCTGAGCAAGGTCCCGAACACACCACATAGGATCGATTTCCAGGAGGAGTACAGAGATTTGATTACACTGCTCAACCGAGTCACAGGAGCCCCTCAAGCCTTCTATTTCGAGAAGTGGATGTTCTACTTCATCCAAGTGATAGTTCAGGGAAAAGGAACAATTCATTGGGCTAGAATGATTAGCCATTGCTTGGACGTACAGTTAAGGAGATTGAAGGCTACCAAGTCCTTCCACATGAGTTCATACGTCATATATGCCTTGATCAGGAGCTTTGAGTACGCAGGCCTACCTCACAGAGGAGTGATTGGAAGAGGACCCTGCGAGGTCAGAGTTTGTGATTCCTATGTTCACTTGCATCATCCGCCAGGAAGCAACTACAAGCTAGTCAATGATACCTTCACGATGAACATCACCAGGACGTTGCAAGGTGGGATTCACAATAGATTATCTCAGGATGCACAAGAGTTAGTAAAGAGGTACGGTGCTTGGTTTATCCAATTTCCGAAGTTGACATATATTAGAGTCCATGGATGTCCTTCACCTCCATACATGTTGCCGAGATATCCGACAGACAGAATAATGTTACTTGAGGTAACAAGACAGTTGGCAGCTTATGCGAAGGCATTCAGACACAGACATGGGAATGGAGTTCCTGTACCTATCATATTGGGCAATTCAGTTGAGGTATGTCCTAATGCTCTAGCCATGGATGACGCAGAGCAGTTAGCTTTGTATTCATTTTCATCCTTTGCCTTGAGAGAGAGCTTTGATCCACATGGATATATAGAGGAGACAGTCAGTAGGAAATTTAAGCATGAGTTTCAGATAGAAGATTTTATGATGAATCTCTTAGACGATCTTGAAGTGAAAAGAAAGATGCATTCTAGATTGCCTTTGGATTTCATCAGGAAATGCAAGATTTACAGAGTGGCCGACCAAGTTCAAGACAGTGGCAGACATCTTCAATCATCAAATGATTGAGAAAGCAAAACAGTGAGGTTAGATTGGAATGAGCCCGAGGTTGTGGATCTAGATGCTTTGATGGCTCCAGTCTTGTCCTGTACTCGCAGATGGGTGGATGTGCAGCATCAGAAGTTGAGAGAACAAGGCATAACTATGACTTTTACCTTGGAGGAAAAACCAGCTGAAGGAGGAGCAAGTGTAAGCGAAGGCAATCCTAATCCCAGAAATGCAAGTGAAGGCAACCTTCGGAGCGCAAGTGAAGGCAATCTCCATCCAAGAGGCTCGAAGAGGAAAGAGAGACCTGAGAAAAGAGAATCTTCCAAGAAGAAGCAAGAGGCCAACCGAGATCGTTCATCCGGCACATCTTCTCGACAAGAGAAGAGGACATTTGAAGAGGAGTCTATGGAATCAATGGTACAGAATGATAAAGAAGGACAGGCACCTCAAAGGTCACCAGGTGGATCTCTCCAAGATAATGAGCTACATGAAGACAAGAACCATGACGAGGTAACATCTCCTCTCAGAGAAGAAGAAACATTGCATAAGGAGATACAGGTTAGAGAAACAAGATCTGCCATTCCAGATTGGTTAAAGGAAAGATTAACAAAGGTGATCGTGATTGAGGACGAAGACAATGTAATTGATTTAGAGAGCCTTGTTGGACATTCCCAGGAAGTGACAGAAAAGAGGAAGGCTACTAAGATGTCCAAGATGATCAGAGATGAGACTGGATCCAGAAAATTGCAGATAGCTACACCGGCAGTGGACAAGTATGAAGGTGAGATCCTCGCAGAAGAATATGATGTAGAGACATTTGAGCTAGGTCCATCCACAGCCGAGCAGACAATGGATGATGCCACCGATTCATTTGAGGCATTGAAAGACAGGCTTAGAGAAGAAATGGAGAAAAATAGAAAGCTTGAGAGAGAGGTCGGTGCATGGAGAACATATTTCAGCCATCTCAATCAGCCTTTGGGACGTCAGGATCCAGCAAGATCACCCGTACAAGCGCTTCCCCTTCAATCAATTGGTGAGGCAGAGAGATTCAGGAGTTTGGTCCAGCTCATGAGCTCTTGGATGGACAAATCTCATACAGTTGCCATGGAATTTGCAACGAGAATGATGCAGACTATTCACCGAGCTATCCAGGTTCTTGAGATCATCCACAATTTGATGATAACGGTAGCTGCTTTTGCTCATACTAAGGACGTTATCATTCCTGTCTTGCAAGTAATTAGACAAACATCAAGGAACGTCTTAGCGCAGGAAAAGATCATGGATGGAGGACCTCACAGTTTACTTCAGTGGTCAACCTTACTCCAGATGAAGGAAGTTCTCTTCGAGGACTTCAGTACTAGGTGCAATCATGTTGAGGAGGTTATCCACCCGATCCAGGACAGAGTATTTGAGGTACTACTTACCATTCTTGGCAGGAGGATCGAAGTTGAGACAGATGTGGATTTGCAGGAATTGGAAGAAAGGGTCAAGGTCATCTTTTGCAAGGATGCTAATGTTATCACAGATGAGCAACGGGACCAGATGTTTGCTACCATGCTCCTGATTGAGAAGACTAAGGAACTTGAACCTGAATGGGACTCTGCTCTTCTCAAGGCATTTGATCAGGTCATCCACTTAGAAGAAAGAATGAGGAATCTTCCCGAGATTCCAATTGCTGAGATCGAAGGAATCGTATCAAGATTCATTGCATATGCTAAAAAGGAGCATTGGAAAGGGAATAAGATTCTAGATGAAAGGTTGTTATAGATGACATGGCACCTTAATTGTCATTGGTCTATGTCTCCTAGGTTTTTGTGCCGAATTTAATATTTGGCTATGCATTTAATATTGTTCAGTAAAAAGGGGGCTATTTGTAATAAACCCTAATTAGGGTTTAGGTGTCATAATCTTGGCCATTGATCTTCTTTTGATCTGGACCGTTCATTGTAATTGAGGATGCTATTTATACCCTCATTTCATTTCATTTTGGGATTAGAAGATTAGATCATGATGTATTAGAAAAATTAGAGAATTAGAGAGATTAGAGATTAGAAGCAAGTTGTTTTTGTAGCAAGATTGAGCTTTGAAGAAGGAATTCAAACAATTGTTGTACATGATGGCTTTGAGATCAATAAAATATTGAAGTTATGGTGTTTTATCGCAATTCTCGTGGTTATCTTCATGGTTGTTCATTTTCTTGAATCATTCTCAATCAAAGTAGTGTGTTAATTCGAAGGACAAAGTGTTGGACTTGATCTTTGGTAGGATTCGCTTTCCCAACCACTAGCTTCTTGTTGATTGTAGGAAAGCCTTGCGTGGTCGACTGGAGATACGAGAGTCGCTTAAATCTTCAATCGTTGTTGTATCTTGGATATGTACCTTCGTGGTAGTGTCCTTGATCATTGATGTATTGAAAAATCATTTGTTACCTTAGAAGATCGCATCAATTTCAATTGAGTTGTTAATTTATGGCAGTATTGAAGTTGGTAGAATCTTGCCAAGTCTTGTCCGCATTGAGTCATTCTTAGGGTTAGACTAGACTAGATCTCTTGCAAACCCTACTCTTTTGATATTATTTTTAAAGCTTGTTTAATTTAGAAATTCTTCAGTGACGTAAGTCCCCTTGATGATACAGCAATCACAACGACCACTGGTGCTTATCCACACGTAGAGACCCTACTAAAAGAACATTGGAGTCACCCTGATAGATCCTTCTTGCGATATCTTCAGCTATCAGAGACTTTATTCAAGAGAGGATAAGATGCCTTTGGGTATTTTATTCTGTGTATGATTGTGTACAAAATACACGTCAACAGGCATATAGCGTAAATCCTTCATCTTTGGCGGTTTTTTGCAACTTCATTCTTTGTCGAGGCGTTCCAAACATCATTGCTTCCTTGTACCCTGACTTGGAGTGACTTAAACTTGAAGGAAACATTATATATACTTGATTTCGCCCTAGTCCCTGGCTGAGGGACAGGAGCGAACTTTCATTTGCAAGCTCAATCACACTTTGCCAATGTTTAAAACTATCTTCAACGGACTCGTCATGCACCCTTTCATTCATCCTTGGCATGGAATTCATTTCAACTTGGTGAGAAATTGATCTAAGGAAGAAATCGCTCTGGTCCCTGGCTGAGGGACAGGAGCGCCTAGGCAAATATGGGCCTCACTTCGGTGTCTTGCAATCTTCAATTTATCTTCAACGGGTTCGTTACACCTTCTTTGCTTGCTTCAAACTTAATATTCACTTGATCTTTGCCCAAAACTTGCTCTATAAGGAAATTCGCTCTGGTCCCTGGGAGAGGGACGAGAGCTATCACTAAATTTCGCCCTGGTCCCTGACTGAGGGACAGGAGCGATTTTGCTTCTAGGGTCTATTTTCCTTACGTTGGCAGTTTCAAGTTATATTCAACTGATAAAATGCACTTCCTTGGTTCTCCTCAAATCGCGAAATCATTCAAATCTTGCAAGGACAAGGCAATGTTGGATTTTAAGCTTCCGTCCTTCAGTGAGGGACAGGAGCGATTTTTGTTCCTGGCACATTTCCATGTTTGCGAATTTCTTCAAATTATATTCAACGGAAAGAACATGCCTCCCTTTATCACTTCCAATCCAAAATTCGTCTTGATCCTGCAAGGACAGTAAAATTTTGAAAAACGAGCTCCGGTCCTTTAGTGAGGGACAGGAGCGATTTTGCTTCCACGGGCCAAAATATCAAGATTTCAGGACTTTAGTCACTTCACAAGGCAAAAACAAGTCACTTCCAATGCCCGGAATCAATTATCAAAATACTCAAAATTTGGTCAAAATCATTCACTCGGACAAAATATTACAATTCCATCATTAACACTTAGACAAATTTGGACTTGCATTCAAAATTCCGACTGAAACTAGATAGACTCACTTGATTCTTGACGAATTCACCTCATTCAAAATTGCATCTATGCGAGGATGCTCAACAAGTCTCAAAATTGACTGGACTCTGGCCTGAAAACACTAAAACGGAAACCCTAAGGCTTGACCCTAGTCCAGACGACTGACAAACTAAACCAAAACCCTAAAAAGCAAAGAGAAGGACGAGCAAAAACGAGCAAAAAAAGAGGGGGGTCCCCATTTTAATGGGGCGATGTGTGAAATGGTCACAATAGAACCCTAAAAGCAAGTTATTATTTTTAAATCCCTAATTGCCAAAAATTGCACCTTTTGGGTATTTAGGCAGCCAAGATGGAAATTAAACCTCATTCTTGATATTGAGCATTTGACATTTTCTTCTAAGCACTTGGCTATGGCGGCTAGGGTTTGGACCTGTTTTGGAGAGCGTGCATTCTTCAAAATTCAATAGCTTTGAGATTTTGAAAGATCAATCGAATTGTTGCAGCTTGGTTGGGTTCATTCAGAAGTCAAATTGAATTGAATTGGGGCAGATTTGGCTTCTTACAAGGCAGATTTGTTGTAGGGTTTTCCTATTTACTGTTTTGTTGTTGATTCTTCTGTGGTTTGGAGGCTTCTTTTCCCAAACACACAACTTGCTCATTAATTGGCACCATCTTCCACTGTTTGGGTGTCTTAGTATTTAAATAAGAGCAGATCTGAATTGTTCCAGAATAAAAATCAGAACTTTGTAAGTTGCTGATTTATTCTTTCTTTTCAATAAATTGGCTAAGGACCTACGGGTATGCTTCTAAATTATCCAATTCATTGTTTCAGTTGATTAAATTCATGTATTATTCAATATGTGTTGCAAATTAAAGAAACCCTCTTCTGCAACTTCTGTCTATTTCTGAAAGACCATCTTAATAATTAAAAATTACAAGAAGATCTACAAATTACAGCAGGTTGAAGAGTTGAACCAGCAAGGGTTCATCACAGAGCATTAATCTGTTTAGCAGTAGAAAGACTGGTTTTGTACATGTAACATCGCATTCACTTAGGATATTTTCCATCAGCAAAGAAAACTAGAAAAGGCTATCAGAACAATTTTGATAATGATATGTCTATTTTAATCATGATTTTTGCTATCAAGTTAACCCCAACATCATAGGCTTCAAGTTATAATGTAAATTTCAAAATCCCTGTCCAAGCACTTGCATGTAAAACCCAAGCATATACCAACATTTAAACTACAGCAGATGGAAAATAAGATACATATCCGAGACATACAGAATTATAATCATATGCAGTTTATCCACTCCAGACTATGCACGATAAAAAGCTATATAGAGCACAGCCTGACTCTTAAACCTTTCTTTCTAAAAACCTTCAAAAACATCTTCAGATTTCCAACAAAGAGAGGGAATATGGTGTAAAGTTATTTCAATTTTAATTAAAGAACAAGTTATGAACTATGAATGCTATATATGGATATGAGGAATTATGTCAATGTCTAATAAATCTGATTTTTATCTGCAGGTCTGAAGGAGAGAGATCATTTAAATATTTTCTATGTCTTCTCCAAATGAATTCAATTGGCATATATATTATTTAGGTAACCGGTCAATTGGTGTATTGACCGGTCATGCCTTTTAGGCATGACCAATCAATGCACCCATTGATCGGTGCCTTTACAATTATACCATTAACACAATGCTGATTATCGGTTCAAAAACCCCCGATAGCATATTGTAATATCATAATATAATGACTGATCAATTTAATGAATTGGTTCATACAAGCACCGATGATTCAAAGTGCACGATAAATATAATCCAACTGGTGCATTTGTTAACCAATGTTAATGCCAAATGAAGCGGTGTATTCATTAAACCCGATAACAAATATGCTCGATATAATTAAGCCCGATAACAGATGTGAATCAGTGCCAATGTTTATGCATCCGATAGCAAGTATGTATCGGCTAATTTAACCCGATAACTTATAGCATTTAATATAAGTCAAACATGAAGCATGTAGATAAATAACAGAACAAGGAAGGTTAGGAAGATCTTATCTTGCATAAGCTACCATGCATTAACACTCCCTCTTAGCTTTGGAAGATAAGGCAACCTGATCATGTGAGAAATCACCAAAACATGTGATCTTGTAAGATTCATCAAGATATCACCTAACACATGATATCAGTATTGCCTAACACGCAATACTTAAGGATAAGTCTATGAGAAAGGTTAGTTTCTCATCATATCCAAGTTGTGATAAGTGCAATAACATTTATAAATGTTTATCACAACATAGTCATGGCACATCCATGACTTACCAGAGATCCAACATGATCAATGGTTGAGATATCACCTACACGTGATATCAGTATTGCCTAACACGCAATACAAAGATAACCATATGAGAAGTGCTTAAGTTCTCATCATATCCAAGTTGTGATAATGCAATAACATTTGTACAAATGTTGTATCACAACATAGTCATGGCACATCCATGACTTACCAGTGATCCAACATGATTACTGGTTTGACTATCATAAGATCGTCACCTTATGATGTCTACATACAAGTGTTCAGTATCTGAGAGATCGTCACCTCTTAGATTTGAACACAGGTGGCAAGAAGCCAAGAGATAGTCCAAACATGACAAAGAAGTTTACACCTTAAACATCTTAAATATATGTAAGTATAGATTACAAAGCAGATTACCTTTCTATCATACCTAAACCCTTTCTGAAGTGATCAACCTTCACTCTGGAAAGTGGTTTGGTCTAAATATCTGCAGTCTGATCTCCTGTACACACATATTCTAACTTTATCACATTCCTGTCAACCATATCTCGTACATAGTGATATGGAATCTCAATATGTTTGGACCTGTCATGAAATACTGGATTTACAGAGAGTTTTATACAGCTTTGATTATCACACTGAATGACTGTAGGTTTCATCAGTTCTCCAAATAATCCCACGAGCAATTTCCTTAGCCATATTGCTTCTCGAGCAGCCATTGAAGCTGCAATATATTCAGCCTCTGTGGAACTCTGAGCTACTGAAGATTGTTTTCTGCTGATCCAGGATATCATGGCTGACCCTAAACTGAAGCAGCACCCTGAAGTGCTCTTTCTGTCAGTCACACTGCCAGCCCAATCTGAATCTGTAAATCCATGTAGATCTATGTCAACCTTTTCATATTTAAGACCAAGCTTTAGGGTACCTTGTAGATATCTCATTATATGCTTTACTGCAACCAGGTGTATCTCCTTAGGTTCACACATGAACTGACTTAAGGCATTAACAGCATAGCAGATATCTGGCCTTGTATTTACTAGATACATCAGGGACCCAATCATCTGCCTGTATTGAGTGGGGTCAGTAGGTCTTGATTCTACTGCTGCTTCTTTAAGTTTATGGAAGTTGGTTTCCATAGGAGAGGTCATGGGTCTGCAGTTTAGCATTCTAAATCTTGTCAATATGTCCAAGGTGTACTTCCCTTGGTTCAGTACAATATTATCAGAATTCTGCCATACTTCCAATCCTAGGAAGTAATGAAGAAGCCCCAAGTCTTTCATATCAAATTCTGTGGATAGATCTTTCTTGCATTGATCTATTAGGTGATCATCTCCTGTAATTAATAAGTCATCAACATATAAAATTAATATTAACATATCACCTTTATTTCTTTTAAGGTAGAGATTAGGATCTGCATCATTCTAGAGAAACCTAGCTTTGAGAGATAGGTGTCAATTCTTTCATACCAAACTCTGGGAGCCTGTTTGAGCCCATAAAGAGCTTTCTTGAGTCTACACACATGAGACTTTGCATCATGAATTTCAAACCCTTCAGGTTGCTCTAAGTAGACTTCTTCCACGATCTCGCCATTTAGGAATGCTGTCTTAACATCCATCTGATGTACCTTCCACCCCTTTGCTGTTGCAATGGCGAGGACAGCTCTTACTGGTACCTGGCAACAGGTGCAAATGTTTCTTCGTAATCTATTCCTTCCTTCTGTGAAAACCCTCTAGCTACAAATTTGGCCTTGTGTTTTTCAATACTACCATCTGCAGCATGCTTGATTTTAAACAACCATTTAGAAGACACGACAGACTTCTTGGTTGGCCTAGGAACAATCTCCCAAACATCATTCTTCATAATGGACTGATATTCTTCAGTCATGGCATCAATCCATACTTGATGTTTGAGTGCATCTGAAACATTGTTAGGTTCAGCTTTAGAGAGATCATTCATAAGTGCAACATAGTTGATGAATTTATTAGGCCTCTTGCTTTCCCTGAAGGTTCCTGAAGGAGCAGCAAACTTCTGAGCTTCTGCTATAGTTTTGGTGGCCCATAGTGGTCTTTTCTTGCGATTATCTATAGGTGGGTCTTGTGTTTCACTTATAGTTTCCTCAAGATACTCCCTCTGAAGCTCAGGAGTAGGTTCTTCTTCTAGGTTAGGAGTAGGATTATGAATTTCAGGTTCTATTGTATTTTGGGCCCTTTTGAAGGCTAAATCTTCTTCGAAGATTACATCCCTACTAAGTTCAATATTTCTCTGCCCTTGTACATAGATTCTGTAGGCTTTAGAAGTTTCACTGTATCCTACAAGTATTCCCCTTTTTCCAGAGGGTTCTAGTTTTAGTCTTTTCTCTTTAGGTACATGAATATAGACCAGACACCCAAATATCCTAAGATGGCTGATATCTGGTTTTGTCTTGGTAAAGACTTCCTCAGGAGTTTTATCTTCAAGGTGTGAATGAGGACATCTATTTTGTATGTACACAGCAGTGTTAGTTGCTTCTGCCCAAAGGTTCAAGTTTAGATTTTGATCTAGTATCATGGCTTTGGCAGCTTCTACTATGGTCCTATTTTTCCTTTCAGCTACTCCATTTTGTTGTGGATTATAAGGTATTGTCAACTCCCTCTTAATCCCAGAATTTCTACAAAAGTCTTTAAATAGTCCTGATGTGTATTCCCCCCCATTGTCAGTTCTTAAGGTTTTAATTTTGTTTTCAGAGAGATTTTCTGTTAATGTTTTAAACTCTTTGAACCTACTTAGGATCTCTTCTGATTCTTTACATTTCAGAAAGTAGATCCACGTCTTCCTAGAGTAGTCATCAACAAAAATTACATAGTACAAAAATCCCCCTAGCGAGGGTACGGACATAGGTCCACATACATCAAAATGAATTAACTCCAAAACTTTGCTAGTTTTCCTAGTACTATTCTGAAATGCATTTTTGGTATTTTTACCTAAGGCACACCCTTTGCATGCCTCTGAATGATATTGCTTCAACTTAGGTAGACCTATGACAAGGTTTCCCATGGTTGACAAAGCTCTATAATTTAGATGGCCTAATCTCCTGTGCCATACTTCATTTGCATTAGTTGCTTCATGGATCAATGCTAGATTGGGCTCTGTACATAGCTCATACAAATAGCCTTGTCTTCGACCAATGACCTTAGCGTCTTTGATGGAGGATCTCTTTGGCCAAGCCAACAACTTGTTTTCCATGAAGGTCACTCTGTATCCTTGATCTTCTAGTGCTGATATGGAGATTAGATTTCTTTTGATGCCTGGAACATATAGTACTTCTTCAAGTCGTAGTGACATGCCTGTCTTCAATTTGATGGTGCAGGTTCCAATTCCTCTAACTGAATGTGAAGAATCGTCTCCGATGGTTACTTCCTCATCATCTTTCTCTATCATGGAGTCTAGTATTTCTCTAAAGCCGGTGATGTGTCTGGATGAACCACTGTCGATCACCCATGAGTTAGATTTGTTTGAAGTGTGGCTTGTAAGTGCTGAGTAGAGGACATAGTTCTCGGAGTCATTTTCTTTTCTAGATTTCCTCACTTTTGCAAATGTGGCTTGCTTCCCTTTCTCCGGACAATTTGCAACATAGTGTCCGAATTTGTCACACCTATAACATTGAACATGTGATAGGTCTTTCTTAGAAGTGTTCTTGCCTTGTTTAGCTTTTCTTTTCCTGAATTGCTTCTTTTTGTACTTCTTATTGATGTTTGTATTTAGGACTTGCAAGTCTTCATCTATATTCTTCTGTTTTATTCCTACCTTGTTCAATCGGGATTCTTCTTGTAGACAGTCATCTCTTAGTCTTTCAAACTTAGGATATTTGGACCTTGCACTGATGCCTTGGACGAATGTGCTCCATTCACTAGGCAACCCATCTAAAGCAATGAGTGTTAGTTCTTTGCCTCGGATCTCGTAGTCCAGAGTTGCAAGTTCATCTTTTAGAACTGATATCCGCATGAAGTAGGCGTTGATTGTCTCCCCTTTGTTCATGGTGATATGATTTATTTCTCGTTTTAGTGCTAGAGTACGACTTGCATTTGATATCTCAAATGTCCTTTCAAGTGCCTTGAACATTTTGTAAGCCGTCTCCTGCTTTCTAATGATGGGCATTATATTATTTCTTACTCCATCCACTATTATTTTAATAGCCTTATCATTTCCCTCGATCCATGTGGATTTCTCGGTTTCATCTTCTGGTTGAGCACTTTCAGTTTGGACATATGAATCAACTTTGTTTTCTCTTAAAATCATTTTGATTCTAAACTTCCAAGCTGAAAAATCTTCGCTACCTCCGAGTCTATCTTCGAATCTGATAGCGTTGGCCATTATGGAAATGTGATGTAGTTTGTAACTTAGTCCTTGAATTTTATCAAAATTGAATAGCCTTAGGTTCGATTACCTTGGCTCTGATACCATGTAAAGTTATTTCAATTTTAATTAAAGAACAAGTTATGAACTATGAATGCTATATATGGATATGAGGAATTATGTCAATGTCTAATAAATCTGATTTTTATCTGCAGGTCTGAAGGAGAGAGATCATTTAAATATTTTCTATGTCTTCTCCAAATGAATTCAATTGGCATATATATTATTTAGGTAACCAGTCAATTGGTGTATTGACCGGTCATGCCTTTTAGGCATGACCGATCAATGCACCCATTGATCGGTGCCTTTACAATTATACCATTAACACAATGCTGATTATTGGTTCAAAAACCCCCGATAGCATATTGTAATATCATAATATAATGACTGATCAATTTAATGAATCGGTTCATACAAACACCGATGATTCAAAGTGCACGATGAATATAATCCAACCGGTGCATTTGTTAACCAATGTTAATGCCAAATGAAGCGGTGTATTCATTAAACCCGATAACAAATATGCTCGATATAATTAAGCCCGATAACAGAAGTGAATCGGTGCCAATGTTTATGCATCCGATAGCAAGTATGTATCGGCTAATTTAACCCGATAACTTATAGCATTTAATATAAGTCAAACATGAAGCATGTAGATAAATAACAGAACAAGGAAGGTTAGGAAGATCTTATCTTGCATAAGCTACCATGCATTAACATATAGAGTATAAATTTTTATAACATCAACAAATATTTACGAAGACCATTGTGACATCCATAGCTAGAAGAGATATATATTCCTTTTGTGTCATTTCTAATAATTAAGAGGTTATAGATAAAGTATCTTAATTGTCACTCTGCTATTTGTCTTACTATATCTTAATTGTCACTCTACTATTTGTCTTACCATTAATCTTGTAATGTTTATTAGCATCATGTCTAATACCTGACATCTATCCTCAAGCAAGTCTGTAGAAATGTACATATTAAAAAGTGTGTATTAAGATATAAATACCTGATATGCCTACACCCAATAACTCCATTATTTTTTCATTTCCTTCCTCTAAAAAGTTCTCCTTTTAAACTTTACTTCTTATTTCATTCTTCAATTGTTCACTTTACCTGTGTATAGTTGAGCAATTGAAAGTGTAACATATACAACAAATGTGTTGATTGTAATTAGGGAATGGCGGATTCCAATTGCGTTGGGCAACATTGGAATCCGCCCAAAGGGCTGGCCCCTTTCTCCAACGTGTAGGGCTGGGCCCCAAACCCCACGCTACGTGCATAATAACGTGCTTGCTCAAATAGGGCCAACCCTATCCATTCAAGGCATTTCGGATTAAAGAGATTCAAATTAAATTAAAAGTAATTTAATTTATATTATGCCGACATAAAAAGGATTTTGCATCACATATATATAAGACATATCCACCTCATTCAAAAAGGAATTAAAAACACATCCTTCAAGCGAAATACATATCTGCTAATGATGCGAAGTTCACACATGCCTAAGGATGCGAAGTATACATCTGAGTTCACACATGCCTAATGATGCGAAGGATACAATCTGATTAATGCGAAAGTTGGTGAAGGAACTTATGCGAATCATCCCTGTCAATTGAAGAAGCAAACATCAAGTTCTTGCTGAGCTGTTCCAGAATTAAAGTGCCAAAGTTACTAAATCAGTGCAGACCTAAGACACATCAAGAGTGCAGATCTAGGGCTTGAGTCTGAGTGTTGATTGGTGTGATTAAGGAGCAGACCTGATATACATGAAATTGCAGACCTGTGGTTGATTCCATCAGCCCTAAGAGCAAACACTTCAGACATCTTCAAGGACCTAAGATAAGTGTTGTAACTGTTATATGAATATAATCCATAATCAGATCTGAGGATCTTTTCTGGCTGGGTTTTTCCTCCTAGGAGGTTTTCCCAGGGTAATCGTGTCTTGTTCTTATTTTGTTCACTTCTATGTGATGCCTAAACCTAGAAAACTCTAAATCTTACATCTAATCAATTTAGTTAGAAACTAAAATCTGTTTTCTGAGTTTATATTAATCTGAAAGTGCTAAAAGTTAACAAAATGGACCATTAGTCAAGATCCTGACTCTCATCCAGTCACCTTGTTTACATCATGCTCTCTTAATTTAATCTTAATTTTACAAAGTTTGCAAATCTTCTCAAGCAGGAAATTTGATGCAGGAGCATCCGCTAGCTGGACAAGAAAATTAAAAGAAAATAAAATGGAAAAAATAGAGGGAAGAAGCGTTGGAATTCAAGAAGACAAATGGAAAAATTAAAGAGGCAAAAGAATTTGAAAAGGCAAATTAAAAAAAAAACAGTTTAAAAGGGAATTTGCAATGAAAGATGAAAAGCCTCTTGGAGGCCATGTGGAAAGGAGGTGAAGCACTTAAAAATAAAAAGAGCTGGAAATAAGAAAGGGAGATCTCCAGCAGAGAGTGGAAGGAGAAATAAGGGTGGCACAAGGTAAGAATGAGAAAAAAATTGGAGAAAATGGTGAGGAGTTGAAATTGTAGAGGATTTTTTGACATTCCCAATGTCCAGAAAAAAGATCTTTCATGGAGATTTTGGCATGAAATAATGTATGTGGTCATTGGTTTTAAAAAAGTTTTGAGAGTGGTTTTCTGTAGATAAATATTGGAATTTTGTTTGTGCAGATTTTCAGAGGAAAATGATATGTTTTGTTTGCTCAAAATAATTTTCAATAACTTGCCTGTGAGCAAATTTGTCAGCTTAATTTTGTGAGGTTCAGAAATAAAGTTATTTCTTTTTGATAAATCTTTTGGTTGACTGCAAGTGTTTAATATGGTGAAGATATTGGGAGTTATTTTATGGTATTGAGTCTATTGACAACCAAGGACTCCATATGACTTTAAGATTGTTGTAATAATCTTATTTTCAATAAATTGATTTTGGGTATGTTTGGAAGTTGAGAAATGAGGGTGTATGAATGGTTACGGTCTCTTGCATCAAAATTAGATTAAATTAATGTTATAAGAACTGAATTTTTTTTAAAGTAAAAAGAAAGAAAGAAAAATGTCATGAAAAAAACAAGTTTGAAATTGGCATCTGAAAAAGGTACCAACCTTGTTCACATAATGTATGAGTTTATCCATCTGTTTGAACCAAGTACCTGCACTTTCATAAGCAAAGTCTTCCCCCATAGTCCATATTATATGATTTGTGCGATACTGTTTGGCCTGTGCATTTGTGCCCCACATATTAGTCACAACAGAATTCAGTAATTTTCTGGAAACTACAACAAGAATGGTTGTTACACAAGTAACCCATCAAACATAAGCATTTCCAATCACCTGGTCCCTAGCACTCTTAACAAAGCTGTTGACTCTTTCCTCAAGATTATAGTCATATAGAAAAGGATCATCCTGCATGAGCAAGAAACTTTGGTATTAGATATTTCAAATCTATCCGCTAATACAAAAACAGACAATGATAAGAGTTTCTAAGCAGTGAGTCACCTGAACCACAGCTTCCGTCGTTGCAATACCTAAGTCAAAGCCATCCGGAGGAACATAAAGGTTAGGAAGTATTCCGGTAAATACCTGGAATCAAACAATCTTGCAATCAATCACATGCTTTAAAAATGTTGCAATATGATCTGGACACAAGAAAAACTCACATACGAATTTATTTATTTATTTTCAAAAAATGTTATTTTTAAAGAAAAAATCATAATAGTTTGTACCAAGAGGAATTCATCAATTGGGAAATTATTAAGTGGAAAAAGAAACCCATCCTCCCTTGGAGAATTAGTATTACTAGAGAGGACTCTTGAGAATTCAAGATAAACAGAACACTGATTTGAGAATCTTAAGATCCGTAGAAAACATGGATTTCATTCCACCTGTGCAGATGCTCCTAGGGTCTTAGAACCACGCCAGATCGTTTCCATGGTCCGACGATTTCTTCGATTTGCAATGTCTTGGTAATCAGCCCTTCCAAAAAACAAAGAAGAGAATCCAACCTGTAAATTAACTTCTGTGAGATTTCCTACCAACAGATTCCATTTGTAAAATCTTATATGAATCTGAAGCTCCAAATAAACATTATTGAACATCAAAAAAATCTCAGTAACTGATCAGAGAAACTCCTATAAGAGCAAGATTTAACAAGCTGAAAATGCTGGAGATTTAGAAATGAAGTTAGCTTTTAGGTTAAATTCATTGAATTGAAATTCAAACATTAAAAACTACATACTAACAAAATGCAGATGTTCAAATACCTACTGGAAACTACAGAAAAGGGCCAAACATTTTGCTAGAACAGTGATTTGGCCTCTTAATATTGAAAGTGACGACTTGCACAGCATAAGGGAGGGTTTCCATCAAATCACTACAAAAGGTTCGGGAATACTAGTTAGAATAACATAATTGATGATCAAACTATCTTGATTGTTCAATGAATACACCAGCAATTTCTTCATACAGCATTACCTATTGAGGCTCAATTAGGTAGTCATAGATTACTGTTCTCAAGTTTCCTACAAAGGTCTCTCATAGTGCAACTATACTCAAAAGCTATTCATATTATTACTGCTTAAGATGGTAACATGAATTGTTTGAATAGGTACACTTTCTAATCTATAGCTAACAGGTGGTCACTTTCTTATTTTGATGACAAAATCATGAAAACGGCTGGGTTTGAACACCCAAGAAAATAGTATCCTTGCACTGGCTTTTCATGTCCCAAACATGGCATAATGCTAATGTGTGCATTGCACATAGATGACCACAGAAAGAAGAATTACACAATTTCACAAGGAATTTCAAGGGCCAAATTGTTGCAGATTAGACAATGTAAAGGCAAGGGATTTTGGGGTAGTGTGGGTGAGAATCATAGTATCATTGTGATTTACTAGGAATTTTCATTTAAAAATTGTTACAGCTCCATGGTTAGCATTTTTCCCACAAAACACCAATACTTATTCCCCCAATAGTGCAGACAGTATGGGCCTAATAAAAAGAAGCCACATATTGCTAAGGAATCCCATTCACAAGGAACAACCCACAAAAGTATTGTAAAGGGCAGTTGCAACAATGAAATTAAAGAATACAACGTATGGAGGGAGTCAATTGAAATGAAATGGAAGATTATAGGAAAAATATCACACCATGTTGAACGTCTTCCTCATTAGAAATATAAAAAATTTGCTGTTTAAGAAACTTTTGATATCTGCAATCATCTGTCAATTTTCTGTTATTAACTTGACCTGAAGTGGTCAAATTGCATCGGAACCATCTAAAGTAACCCTTGACATCAGAATCTACAAGAAAATGGACAAGGTGACAAAAAAGAACCTACAAGAAAAAATTCTGAATATAAAGAAAATTTATTTTGTTATGGCCCTTAGGGAAAACTGTGGTAAAATCCATTATGCGTAAAAGATACCTTACAAGGGACATAACATCAAAAATCCTGCAGCTAGACTGAAATCACTTGCAACCACACTGGATCTAGAAGGCATTTTTGTGAAACTTTAAAAATCATGGGTTATGATAAATCAACATTAAATGGGGAGATAATTCGGGGTAATAGCTTGAGATACTTTGTTGCAGCCTAGGCATGGACAACTACCAATCTCTATGTCTGTTCCACTAGGCATTAGCCTCAGTGAGCATGTGTAGTTGTACACATACAACAGCTCCAAGAAGCCTTACGTTTTGTTGTGGTACAAAAGGCTTAACCTCCCCTTTATGAAGATTCAACAATTACAAAGAATCCAAATTCATGACTCTTGTTGGCTAATAGTCAAAGAGTGGATTGCCATGAAGGAATTGATGAATCAGGTGCATAAAATCCATGACATGCAACCATTAATATTCTAAAAAATTTCCTCTATATTCTCAATGAATGATCTCAACATTCTTGATTCATCCAAAGAGAATGGATTTATTGGCTTAAACATTACAAATGATTTTAACTTTCTCCATGGTGACTCAAGGGTGCGGTATTTATCTCTACAGAGTACATGTACAGTACTCATTTATCTCCATTTATACAGGCATCAGTGAGGTGATCTGGCAGCAAAAATAATCCACATGACTTCCCTCATTCATGTCATTCCATAGATACGATAGTTCTCTTTGAATCAGCTTTCAAAAGGCATAAAGTATGTTTATTTTCTCTACATATTAAGTTTGATATCACAAATATTTTAGTACTTCTCTATTATGGTTCATTGATGCTTAGCACTTTGAACAGATATCAAGAATACTCCATTTTAATGCAATAAAGAAATGCATATTGTATTGCACTGTATAATCACAATGTTCAAACATGTTGCAGGCAATCAAATCTGTAAGATGAAAGCATAAAATCTAAACTTGACCCAAAAGGCAATTCTTTTCATAGTTTAAGGGACAAAAAAAGCTTGGGCTTTAGCAGCACAATATTGCTTGTCTTTGCTGGAAAAAAGATGACAAGAATATAGGTGGCATGCATGGTGTGATTTGAATCAATGAGTAGAGCAGACAAACGAGCTTTTCAAGTCCTATGCAAAAATATTGATCAGATCCTTACTGGAGAGATTGGAAGTAGAGCAATGGAAAGTTCTTTATCCATAAGATAAAGGATTTATGTGACAAGCGTCAGAGAGTGAGGGATTCTGCACCATGATGAAATGATGTTCTCAATCTATATTGGGGACCTTTAACAAGAACAGAGCATTGGGGAAGGTATTACTTCATCAAGGCTTGGCAATAAAAGCAGTAAAAGATTCTTCTTACGTTCTCTGTAGGAAGGAGAATTGAAACAGACATCATTTTTGGATGAAGTAGTCAATGTATCACTAATTGAAGCTCCAATATGATCATGATATTCTCAGGAAGAAAAGTTGAGCAATATCAAAAATGCAAGGTAATGGAAGTATAAATAAATGTATGTCGATATTAAACACACATGTAAATTCTTTCATCTGCAGAATTATAAATCATCCATCAATTGTTAGTTTTATGTTAAACTTAGCAATCAGATTGACATTAAAGAACAAGAAAACACAAATGCACACATAACACAGTGATACCCTGGGAAAACCTCCCTCTTGGAGGAAAAACCCAACAACAATAATCTCAAATCTTATTTGATTAAGCAGATTACAAGTTTACCCTTCTAGGGCATAAATCAACTATAGCAAAACTTATCTTAATCTAGAAGTCAGGGTGATGTGCAGATCGCTGTCAAACTTAGACAGCCTTTGGGCAGTCTTGACACGCTCCAGCAAATCTAAGGCAAATTCGGCAGCCTAGAAGATCTTCGCCCAGCCTAGTAGACAAATCGCTAACTGATAAGCATTCACTGCCCTAGAGTGCAGCTCCAGATTTGCTGATCACGGATGCTGATCAATGAAGGAAATTACAGATCACATACAATAGAAGTTCGCTAACCTTGCAGAGGTAATTCGCTAAGTGTGTATATGTTGTGTTGATGCTTTCATTGCCTTGAATATATATGAGCTTTTACATCTTATTTGACTTAGGTTGGCCTTTACAATAAATTATAAGGCATCTAAATTTGGCGCACAAAATAGGGTCTGACCCATAATAATTACAAGTTACACATTATAGGGTCAACCCTATCACATCAACAAGTTACATTATATCACCCATTTAGGGCCCAGCATGAATCACAAGTTACAATGCCCATTTCGGGCCAGACCCAATTACAAGTTACACAAGTTGAGCGCCCAAATAGGGCCTGCCCTTTAACATTCACAAGCTACATAATATAATCACATAAGAAGGCCCATCAAACATTTACCAAGCTAGGTCGGCCCAATCAAGGGATATGACCTAGCTATATTTCAACACTCCCTCTTAGCTAGGGAGGATCCCTTGAATAATCAAGTTACACCGTGACCATGCGTCATGGACTCTTTCCATGATATCCATCATGCATTCCCACAAAGGATGGTTCCAAGATGCATCATGGATTCCTTCCATGATATTCACCATGCATGCCCGCAGAGGATGAATTCAATATACATCATGAACTCTTTCATGATACCAATCATGCACACCCGCAGAGGATGGATCCACCTTGCATTGCCCGCAGAGGGTGGAAGAGGTCTTACACCTCAAAGAAACTACCACCTTGCACTCCGCAGAGGGTGGTCTCACCTTGCACTCCGCAGAGGGTGGGTCCACCATGCCTACTTGCAGAGGGTGGAACGAGGGCTCTAACCTCAGACTTCTCCCAGAGAAGAATGCCTTAACCGAGGGCTTTCACCTCAATCTTCTCCCGGAAGATTGCCTTAACCAAGGATATGGTTTCCTCTGAAGCTGAAACAACAAACAAGCTCCCTCTGAAGCTGAACCTGATCGTAGTATCACCAACTAAGCTATGTCTCTTAGTCTTCAGCCTGTGATGCTTCCTCACAGGATGTCTCAAAACCTTCCTCTCTTGAATACAATCATCATCTTTATGCTCCCCAGTCCGTCCTGAAAGCATTTAAGAGAGGCTACTAATAGTTCAAGACTGTCATACATGATTCACTACAGCACGAAAAATTCAAAAAAAAACTTGTCTCTTATAAGTTAGTTTTCAACATAACCATCCACTTAGATCACACTGAATCATCTGATGATGGTTGCGTGGCCTTCGGCCCTCGCCATCACTCAGAATCCATTCTCATCCATAAGCACTTCATAGATACCCTCGCCACAGGAGCATGTTGATTCGGTTTGAAGTCTGGACACTGCATGACATTAGCAATCAATAGTTGTGAATCATTTCCCAGTCTATATGAGTAGAGCGATAACCCAGATAGAATTGTATTCATGCTAGTCTTCTTCAACACTTCTCTGTGCTACCTGCTATGATTTCTCAGTCTGCAAAAAAAGGATACAAGATCTACCTTCAAGTTGTTAGGCTTTATAGAAGGAACCCGCTCTGATGCCATGTTAGTTTTATGTTAAACTTAGCAATCAGATTGACATTAAAGAACAAGAAAACACAAATGCACACATAACACAGTGATGCCCTGGGAAAACCTCCCTCTTGGAGGAAAAACCCAGCAACAATAATCTCAGATCTGATTTGATTAAGCAGATTACAAGTTTACCCTTCTAGGGCATAAATCAACTATAGCAAAACTTATCTTAATCTAAAAGTCAGGGTGATGTGCAGATCGTTGTCAAACTTAGACAGCCTTTGGGCAGTCTTGACACGCTCCAGCAAATCTAAGGCAAATTCGGCAGCCCAGAAGATCTTCGCCCAGTAGACAAATCACTGACTGATAAGCATTCACTGCCCTAGAGTGCAGCTCCAGATTTGCTGATCATGGATGCCGATCAATGAAGGAAATTGCAGATCACATACAATTGAAGTTCGCTAACCTTGCAGAGGTAATTCACTAAGTGTGTATATGTTGTGTTGATGCTTGCATTGCCTTGAATATATATGAGCTTTTACATCTTATTTGACTTAGGTCGGCCTTTACAGTAAATTATAAGGCATCTAAATTTGGCACACCAAATAGGGTCTGACCCATAATAATTACAAGTTACACATTATAGGGTCAGCCCTATCACATCAACAAGTTACATTATATCACCCATTTAGGGCCCAGCATGAATCACAAGTTACAATGCCCATTTAGGGCCAGACTCAATTACAAGTTACACAAGTTGAGCGCCCAAATAGGGCCTGCCCTTTAACATTCACAAGCTACATAATATAATCACATAAGTAGGCCCATCAAACATTTACCAAGCTAGGTCGGCCCAATCAAGGGATACGACCTAGCTATATTTCAACACCAATTATAGGATAAAAATATCTATTTGGATTTAATTGGACATATATGCTCCTGTACATCCAGCCTTAAACAGTCCCAAGAGACAGTAAAATATATCCTGCTACAATATCACTCAAAATGAATCTCAGATAATAACAACATAGGATAACTTGTAAGGAAAAAAAAATCTTAAACCAGAAAACTTCAGATGCATGCTGTCCTTTTCCTATAACTATGAGAAGCACATTGCAGAATATGGGAAACAAATGTTCTGTAACTGCTCTCTAAAATTCGGGAAGTAATTCTTTAGAATAGCCTCATAACAAGATTGCCAAGACATGTTATACATTAACTTTTTAAGGTCTATAAAATGTGCTCCTTAAATACAAATTCCAAAAAGAATTAAAGATTAGTCTATGATATTGATACATCCATACTTCGAATTTACAGAGTAGAGGAAGCAAAAGCAGAACTACTAGAAACATAGAGGAACATTGGCATACCTCGGCACATAGCAGATAGGCTTGAACAGCTGAGTGTCCAAAGGGATCAATCTGCCAACCAGTGACAGGTAGTACTCCAAACTCTTTCATAAGAAATCTGTGCCCGAGAGATGTTTGATCTATCATGTCCACATACATTACAGTTGCCTCATCATGCATAACCCAGCCTCCATTTCTAGTCACAAGAGGATTTTGCCATGTCAGTGGATTAACCATTACAGAACTGAGTATTCCAACATAAAAACATTTGTCTTATATCAAAACCTCCAAAAGTTAATCAAAATACATGAATTCAAGCTGCCCAGAAGCCACGAGCTTCCGAACAATTTCTTTCTTTTTTTCATTCTGCTGCCTCCACCATCTTGCAAAAAAACCCTGAAAACAAATGGTGTAACCATTCAGAATCATTCCATCTCAAGAAAACCACAACCCAAAACAATAATAAATGATCAAATCTCTTCCAATAAGCATGCAACCACAAACAACATATACTGACCCAATTCCATTCCATTAGGTATATGCAAAAAAAGGTAGAAGCTTATCCAATTCCATACTAATAAACTTTCAACCCAAAACAACAGAAGTGACCCCATTGCCTTCCAATAAGCATAAAAAATCCTCCAATGCCAAAAAATGGCCTTACTCTATTTCACTGAACATACAGCCTTAAACAATAGAAGCTGATATCATTTCCATGCAGGTAGACAGAACCCAGGAAATTAGATGATGATTCAATTCCCCTCATATAAACATAGACATGAAACAGAAAATGATCGAAAATTCCAAATAAATAAATTAACATACTGTGGAGGGCAACAGAAAATGACTCAATTCCATTGAGCATATAACATGAACTAACAAAAGCTAATCCCTTTCCATGCCAATAAAAACACAAACCAAAATGATAGAAAACGGCTGATTCTCCTCTTCACATGGCTGCTTGCAACTGCATTTGGATCATATTAGCTAAAGTTTATCTATCTTGGGTTCACCCCCACTATTACCCTTACTTTGTTACAATACTTTAGATGTTTTATATTTCCCCAGACTTTATTTTTTAAACCTTAGTACTTCACTATTGCAACTAGCTGTATTTTCAAGTGGCATCAACCTACTTTGTTCATTCCTGAACATCATTCATTCATTCATTTTTCCTTCTTCAAATTAGAATACAGTGTCAAATAGCACACGATAACCAAATCTCATTTCTTTAAACATGGAATATGTAGTAACCAAAGATGATCCAATTCCGCACAAATAAACATAAAATCAAAAACAATAGATAGTGATCAAGTTGCCTTCAAATAAGAACAGAACATCAAACAACAGGAGAGTGATTCAATTCCAGACCAAAAACGGCATATCCCAAAACTAAATGAGCCAATTGCCTTCAACTGAAAATAGCCAATTCCATTCCATTAGTGGCACAACATTTTTTAAAATGACACAATTCCGATCTAAAAATGTACAATCCACAAAAATAGAAAACAATTCAATTCCCTTCCAATAAGCATACAACCTCAAAGGAAAGAAAATAATCCGATTCCATTTTACTGAATGTACAACTTAAAATAACAGAAGTTGATCAAATTCGACTTCAATAAATACACAACTCAAAACAGCAAATAATGACCTTCATAGAATATCAAACATCAGAAAATAATTCAATTCCATATGAAAAATGTGTTAAACCCACAACTTAATGCTAGAACAAAATGGCCCAATTGCTTGCGACTAAGTATTCAATATCAAAACTTAGCAAAGCCAGAAGACCCAAAACAATGGCAAAAAACAAAAAAATGACACAATTCTACTCCATTGGCCTCCATTGGACTTTAAAACATAAAACCATCGAATCTTATCCAATTATAGACACAACGAAAAACAATAGAAAATGACCTAACTACTTCTAATTAAAAATATAACATCGCATAGCAGAAAATTGTCCAATTCCTAATTGATGAAACCACAACTAAAAAATAGAAAATGACTCAATTCCATTCACAAAATTATACAATATCTAAAAACAGGAAAGTTCATATTCCATTCCATCGAACATATAACATGAAGCAACAGAAGCTGACCCAATTCAGTATTAACAAACGCTCAATAATGGAAAATTTATAATTCCCTTCCAATAAGCATCCAAGGTCTAACAAAAGAAAATGACCCGATTCGATTGAATTCGACGCACACCCAGTAATAACTAAAAAACAAGCTAGCTCAATTCCAGACCAACAACAAAGAAATTTAAGTGGCACCATTCCATTTTGCGATAGATATGACCCAACGTGCATTACTCTTACCGTCTCTACATAGATGAACTTCTTGTTTGGGTCTTCCTGCAAGGCAGAAACAACAGAATCCAAGATGTATTGAACTGCTGCCACCTGCAGACAACAAAAAATAACTCAGTTTTCTCTTAGAAAAGATTTCAATACTCATAAGCCATTCTCCTCCTGGGTACCTTCATACAATCAGAATTTCCTTCATTGTTTCAATTTCAATGACACTGAGCACAACTGTAAGAAGCTCGGGAGGCATTCTCATCTTGCCTAACTTGTGGCTAATAAATTAAATAACTTCATAATTTTAGAGACAGTCAGCACAATTACACAGATATTTGCAATCCTAGCATGCGCCAAAAAATCATAAGCTAGATGTGATTGAGCCAAATGTGCGTGAAGAGGGAATTGAAATTGAAAGTTGGAAAGTAAAAATATTAAGAACAGAGTTCTATCTTGATTATTGCTTAAAACATTATCCTCCTGGGGAGATCCCAAATCGAAACAAGGAAAAAATATTTGGGAAATTGTTTTAATCTAGACAAACGAACTTTGATATGTCCTCACACCATTTTTGCATTAAAGACCTTAAAAGTCATAATATCTTGGATCTTTCAATACTACACCAACCTGGATTGAACTGTTAGACCCAACAAAGTACTGATCAACAGTCTTAAGCCATCCAAGGTCATCATGGCTGTGAGGGACTAAATGCACATTGAGCTTCCCTTTCACAGGCACTGCTGTATTATTATAATCTACTGGAAATGCCAAACATTGGCAGAGGCATATACAGACTACAAAACAGTAAATGAGTGATCCCACCATTTTCATTTTGCTGGATATAACTTCAAATGCTAGAACAGTTTTTATAGTGTGGACTTTATATAAAGGCGTTGGGAATGACTGATTTTCCCCTCAGTGGGTTTTCCCCTCAGTGGACGGCACTGGCTGTGCAGCGGACAAAATGGCCCGCCCGATGCCATGCATCCTCATCCACCATCCAACGTACGGTGTACATGACTTCTGCAAAAAAAGACGGACCCCATGCCATAAAAGTCTGCTGTTAGAGCTGTCCCTTCAATCCTATGGAACTGTGCCCAAATTTGGTTTCCCACTCCTGTGACATATTTTCATTTTTTTGACTACGTTCGTGGGGAGGAGGAAGTTTTTTTTTTTAAATGTATGATTATATGTTTAAATTGAAATAATTTATTTTAATATTTTTTTATAATTTTTTATTTATTATTATTATTATTCGTTATATTTGTAAAATAATAAATTAATAATTAATAATGTATTTATATTTTTTATTTATTATATTTTTCTATTTTTAAAGTTATATTTGTAAAATAATAAATTAATAGTTAATTATATATTTAATTTTTTTAAATAATAGGTTATATGTTTAATTTTTTTAAAAATAGATTTTTTTAATTTGATTTTTTTAAATGTTTGATTATATTTTTTAAACTGAAATAATTCATTTTAATATTTTTTACATTTTTTTATTTATTAATTTGTTTGAAATAATAATTTATAATAAATTAATAATTAATAATATATTTAAAGTTTTTAAATAAAATCAGACATAAAAGAAAACGCATAAAAACTTAAATTCAAACTATAGCATTTTTATTCAAATTTAGTAAATAAGTAATAAAAGTAGAATGCATAAATTATACACAATATTTGTAGTTTATTCTACACATTATGTCAAACTTATTTGTACATATGATTTTGAAAATGAAGTAACAACTTAGAACTTTTTAATATTTTTATATTACTTTAACTTAAATTACAATCATTTTATTTCATCATTTATTTATAAAAAATAACTTAATAATAAATTTACCTTTTTTCAATATCTTTTACAATAGTTAAATCCTGTATAACAATAACCAATTAAAATCTTTTTATTTTAATTTAATCAACAAAATTATAATTACACAATAATAAATAAAACTAAATCTAAAGACATGCCTTTTATCTAATATTTATAATCTTTTTCCAAAAAGAAACTAAAATTACATTAACATAAGAAATAAGTAAGTTATTTTAGCATTACTTAATTTTATTTTCTTTGTTAAGTAATTTTTATTTTCCATACTAAAAGTTTTGGTGAAATTATTGATTCAAACCATAAAAGTTTTTTGGATTATTAGCTATAGCATCCATTTTGGTATTTATATTCTTCACACCACACCACAATTGAAAATTGAAGAAAAAAATGAAAAAATCACACTTGAAAATTGAATAAAAAAATGAACAAATCATTTATATATTGGAAAGGGGAATTGAGCTTTACAAATTTAAAAATTTTTAAAATTAAACATATAACTTATTATTTAAAAAAATTAAATATATAATTAACTATCAATTTATTCTTTTACAAATATAGCTTAAAAAATAAAAATATATAAAAAATAAAAAATTTAAATACATTATTAATTATTAATTTATTATTTAACAAATATAACCCAAAAAAATTAAAAATAATAAATAAAAAATTATTAAAAAATATTAAAATAAATTATTTCAATTTAAACATATAATCATACATTTAGAAAAAACAAACTTTCCTCCCCCCAGGGACTTAGTAAAAAAAACTGAAAAAAATGTCATGGGAGTGGGGAAGCAAATCTGGGCACAGTTCCCATAGGATTGAAGGGACAGCTCTGACAGAAGACAGTTATGGCATGGGGATCTGTCCTTTTCGCAGAAGTCATGTACGTCGTGGATGAGGATGCATGGCATGGGGCGAACCATTTTGTCGGCACTAGCTACGCAGCGGACAAAATGGCCCCTCCCATGCCATGCCTTCTACATACCCCTCATGTCATCACGCCGTCCAATAAACAAAACCGCATAGCCTAGGTCCTATTGGCCCCCTCCGTATACGATATGAGCTTCCAGAAAACTGTGCCGTCCGTGCCGAGAAAAATGTGCGTGCAAATAAAGTTTTTAAAGGGCTTTGCCCTCTTCACAGCCTTGCGGGGAAAATATTATTTCCACGTCGCGCTGAGAAGAGGGCAAAGCCCTTTTTAAAAAAATAAAAATTTAAATATATTTTATATAATTTTTTAAACTTTAAATATATTTTATATAATTTTTTAAAATTTTAATTATTTTATAAATAATTTATATATATATAATTTATAATATTTATGATATATTTTTTTATTATATTAAATATTAAATATAGAGATATGTATCAAAATATATATCAAACTAAAGCACATCTTTCTATTATATACATATCTCTATATTCAATGTAAGCGAAAATTATAAATTAATATTATATATAATTTTATTTTTGATATATAGTTAAATATTATAAATTAAATATTAAATATTATTTAATATTTAATATTTAATGTTTAAGTTGATATATACTTCTATATTTAATTTCATATATTAAATTTTAAATTATATTATATAATTCATAAATAAATATATATTCTACATTTAATTATATATCTAACCCATAATGTACTTTATTGTATAATAAACTTTATGCACTTATAATTCAAAAGTGCATAAAGTTTAGTATAATTTAGATTTTATAAAAACTTTATTATAATTATAAGTGAATAAGCTTTCACTATATTAAAGTTTATTGATAGGGTTATAGTTAGGTTTAGGAATTACATCACGTTCAGGGTTCAGGTTAGGGTTTAGGATTATAACTAGGGTCAAGCTTAGGGTTAGAGTTAGGGTTAGGGTTAGGATTTCAGTTAGGATTTATGGTTAGGATAAGGATTGTGGTTGAGGTTTAATACATGGTTAGGGTTAGGATTATGGTTCACGGTTTACATAATTTTTAGGGTTAGGTTTAGTGTTAGGGTTAGGATTTACATCATGGCCGAGTTTAGGGTTTGGGTTGTTGTTTTGGTTTTGGTTTAGGCTTAGGCTTAGGATTATGTTAGAGTTAGGCTTAGGGTTTGTGTTAAAATCATATTTAGGGTTATAATAATGGTTAGCGATAGGATCTAGGGTAAGGATTAGGGTTAGGGTTTAGTGTTATGGTTAGAGATGTTGTTAGGGTTAGGGTTAACATGACGGTTAGGGTTAGTGCTATGGTTTAGGATTATGATTAGGGTGAGGGTTTAAAACATGGTTAGGGTTTGGGTTATGGTTATGGTTTCAGTTAGAGTTTGAAAAAGGATTATGGTTAGGGTTAAAGTTGGGATTATGGTTAGGTTTTACATCATGGTTAGGGTTATCTTTAGGATTAGGGCTATGGTTAAGGTTAGAATTTACATCACGGTCAAGGTTACGACTATGGTTAGGGTTAGGGCTTAGTGCTTAGGGTTAAGGTTAGGGCTAGATTTAGGATTGTGATTAAGGTTATGATAAGAGATAAAATTAGAGTTATATCAATGTTAGGCTTAATTTAGTCTTAGGGTTTAGGGTTGGGGTTCAATTAGAGAAAAATCAATAGCTCAAATTTAAGATTAGGGTTAGGATTATAGTTAGGGTTTACATCATTGTTAGGGTTAGGTTAATGGTTAAGGTTCAGATTTACATCATGGTTAGGGTAACTAGGGTTAAGTTTGGAGCTAGGTTGAGGATTTAGGTTATGGTTAAGATTATGTCTAGGGTTAGGGTTGATATCATAAGGTTAGGGTAAGGGTTGTGTTAGGGTTGGGATTATAGTTAGGGTTTACATCATTGTTAGGGTTAGGGTTAAGTTTGTGGCTAGGTTGAGGATTTAGGGTTACGATTATGATTATGTCTAGGGTTAGGGTTTATATCATAAGGTTAGGGTAAGGGTTAAGGGTTAAGGTTAGGACTATAGTTAGGGTTTACATCATTGTTAGGGTTAGGTTAATGGTTAAGGTTTGGATTTACATTATGGTTAGGGTTAGGGTTAAGATTGTGGTTAGACTTAGGATTTAGGGTCAAGGTTAGGATTATGTCGAGGGTTAGGGTTAATGGTTAGGGTTAGGATTATAGTTAGGGTTTTCATCATTATTAGGGTTACTTTAATGGTCAGGGTTAGACGCAGGGGCTTCACTTAAGATTTAATTGTGGTTAGATTAGGGTTTAAATGGTAGATTAGGGATATTGTGAAGGTTAGGGTTTGATTATGATAAGGGTTTAATTATAGTTAGGATTCTAGTATTAGATTTCAATAGGGGTTAAAATTGAGATTATGATTTAATTGCATTAAGGTTAGGGTTAAATTAGGATTAGAGTTCAATTAGGGTTAGGGTTAGGTAAGAATTAAATTAGAATTAAGGTTCACTTAGGGTTAGGGTTTAGTTTAGGGTTAGGGTTCAATTATGGTTAGACTAGCATTCAAGTTGTAGGTAGTGTTTAATTCTAGGCTTATAGTTAAGTTTAGGGTTAGGTTATAGTTAGGATTCAATTATAATTAATGTGAGGGTTAGGAGTAGGGCTCAATAAAGGATAAGGTTAGTATTACAATTCAATTGTAGTTTATTTAGTGTTAGTATTAAAACAGGGTTAGGGTTTGATTTATAGGTAGTAATTTATAGGGTTAGCGTTTAATTTTTAGTGTTAGTATTGAAATGGGGTTAGGGTTTAATTCAAGTTATAGGTAGTAATTAATTCTTGGGTTAGAGTTAAGTTTAGGTTTAGGTTTCAATTATGGTAAGATTAAGCTTAGGGTTACTTAGGTTTGGCTAAATATCATGTTCATAAGCAAAGCTTTAGGCTAAATTATAGTATTTAATATTATGGCTAAATATTAAGGTTTGCCTATATATATAGATTATTATGTTCATGTATGTTTGATTTTTTTTATATTATAATTTTATGTTTAAAATTTTGAAATATAAAAGTTATTTTTTAATTTTCTAAATTAGAAACTAAGATTCCTTATGTTATTTTAATTATATATCAAAAATAAAATTATACATAATATTAATTTATAATGTTTGCTTACATTGAATATAGAGATATGTATATAATAAAGAGATGTGTAACTGAACAAAAAAAATATAATATTAATTAAAAAATATATCATAAATATTATATATTAAAGAAAATTAAAAAAAATATAATATATACAAAGTATATTAAAAAAAATAAAAATAATAAAATAATTTATTTAAAAAATTATATAAAATATATTTTAAAAAATATTTTTTTCAAAGGGCTTTGCCCTCTTCGCAGTCCCACGTGGAAATAATATTTTCCCCGCAAGGCTGTGAAGCCCTAAACATTTATTTGCACGCACATTTTTCTCGGCACAGACGGCACAGTTTTTTGGAAGCTCAGATCGTATACGGAGGGGGCCAGTAAGACCTACCCTATGCCGTTCTGTTTATTGGATGGCGTGATGACATGAGGGGATGGAGAAGGCATGGCATGGGAGGGGCCATTTTGTCCGCTGCGTAGCCAGTGCCCATTTTGTCCGCTGCATAGCCAGTGCCTCAGTGGGCTCTCAACTGTACTTATCTGCAGCAAGTTGTGCAATCTTCTATCGAAGCTACATTGGATAATGATAAAATTATTCGATCATATCATAAAATTAAAGTAGAAAGAAAATTCAAACGGCTTGGAGGATTGATATTCATGGCCTTAAGAATCTCATGCGCAGTACATGTTTGGAACTAAAAAATAACGTCACGTGGAGAATCTGACATGAGATGACCACATTCCATTGTCTATCTTTATTGTTTTGGAATTTCAATTAATTTAAAACTGAATAGACAATTAAAACTGGATAGACGATGCCATCCTCGGCAATCGAGATCATCCCACCAGCTTTCTGATCCATTCCCATCATTGGAGTCAGTAAACCGGCTCGCTCCAGACCTTTCATTTTCATGCTCACGGGTTGAAAAGGAAAACTCCTAATTTAGGTTTTTATGTTCCATGTGCGCGAATCAAACAAATTTTTAAGGAGATCATGTTCATTATTATTTTTATTATTTTAATGGAGAGCACAACCAGCGAGTAGAAACTAAAACCATCTTTCTAAGAAAGAGAGTAAAGGTCAATGAAGTTTCAAACTTTATGTCGCATTCAAGCATCTTGTTGAAACGAAAAGATATGCGCAAAAAAAAGTTGTGACCTTAGTTTTTTTTAATTTTAAGGTTTAAAATAAATATGAAAAAATATTTTTTATTCATATATTTATATTTTTTTAAATTGTAAAAAAGGAAAAATGAGTTGACTAAAAATATTCCTTTTTAAAATCTAATATTAATATTATTATATTATATTATTATTATTATTATATCATTATATTTTTATTTTATGTTATTCTTATATCATTAGTATTATATTGATATTAATATTATTATATCATTATATTTTATATTATTCTTATTATTATCCTTACCTTTATTTTATCCTTATCTTTGAGAAAAGTGGATTTTATGTACATGACCTTGAATCCCCATTTGTCATTGTAAAACACCTTTTGGCATAATTAAATTTTTTTATATGAATAATAAAATATGATTATATTAAAAATAAATAAATTATTTTTTCTCTTAAGAGGAGTAGGGGAGATGAATCTCGAAAATAAGGGTAGAAATCACATAAAAAGCATCTATGTTTGGATCGCATAAATTAAACTTCAATGGAGCCTCTAGAAGGAACTTGGGTGAGTCTAGAGCTAGGTGTATAATTTGTAATTGAAAGGGAGAGATGGTATGAAAAGCATATAAAACATTAAAAAAAGGACAAATAATGAAGTTGAAATTCAAGGTCTCTTGTTGGCCTTACAAATTTGCTCCAAATTGAATATGAGGAAATTGGAAATTGAAGGCAATTTTTCTGTTATTGTTAATATATTCCAGAAAAAAAGCAAGTCAAAATTAAAAATTAAATATTTTTTTTTAAATGCAGTCATTGCATTGGCTAACAATCTTGAGTAATTTACATGTTTACAAGAAAGGCGATGTTGAGGCAAATGAGTTGTCCAATGAAGCAATTGACAATGTGGCGGAGTTGGATATTATAACAGGGGTCTTATGTCACAACAATGTGGATATTATAGATCAAACCAAGGACAACACTCCTAATCATAACCAAAAATAAGAGTTGTAGGTTAAATTAATGTGTTTGCATTAAGGAAATGAGGTGAATATGTAGGATAACATAAAAAATCAAATTGGAGTGTTTTGAGGGAAAGTTTTATTAAAAAATTTTAACAAAATGGAGGTAATTAGGAGTTAGTTTCTACTTAAATCCAACTTACTAGTAAAAGTAAATCCACCTAAGTAAGGTTAACAACCAATGGGTTGTTGGCGGCAATATTGTACACGGAAATAAAACTAGTTAATTAAGTTGTAATTGTGTTGGTTAGTTGGCAACCGAGGGGTGGCAGTTACGGTGCGACGGTTGGCGCTCGCACCCCCTCGGTATCTTTATATACTTCCAAATGTAACTTGTGAAAAAAGAACGATTATGACTGGAATAACATCTCTTATATTGCATCTGATATCTATGGCATTATTATCCTGCATTACGTGTTTTATCTGTGTGCTTTAAGTTATTCACCCGAAAGGGCAAACATGGGTAAAATAAACCCATGAGGTAAAAATACCACACTAACATAAACAAATAATTACTAAATACTAAGGGTGGTAGCCCCTTCCTTAAAGAGTCATTAAGGTTCCTACATGGAATTTTAGAGGCTTAAATGCCCCTAACAAAAGGCAATTAATCAAGAACCACATTATGTTTGTAAGTGTCAACATAATCATAATACAAGAATCAAAACTTACAAATGAGGAAAGTAAAATATTTGTTTTTCGATATGAAGGTTGGGGACATGCATTTACCCCTACTTGTGGTGCTTCTAGCAATCTAGGTCTTCTTTAGCATCCCTTATGTTGTAAGTTGGAGGTCCTCCAACTGCCACCGACCCAGAGCCGCCCGCGCCCGCCGAAAACCCTGCGCCTGCTCGCTGCTGCACTGCCCCGCCCGGCTGCCTCCTTACTGCCCGTGACCGCCTCTCCTCCAGCCGTCGTCGGCCCAGAGCCACCGAAGCACTGCCCACGGGCCACCTCCGCCCGACCCTGCCACCAGGCAGCCTCCGTGTGCCCTCTTGCGCATATGGGTTGGTTTTTTCCTCATAACTTGGGCAAACAGAGTCATTTTTTTGAAAACTAATAAGCGTCAGAAAACTGGTTCCAAGTCGGACCTCGTGGTATTGGATTTTTTTCCAATTTTTTTGTTTGACTGTACTTTTTTCCAGTCAAAGTGGGGTCTCTTTTCTGCACTTCCGGGGCTGTAGAATGAGCATCTAAACTCCGTTTTTCAAAAACTTTATATTGTCAGAAAGCTTGTTCTATGCATTTTCCATTCATATGAGTTTTCTTTCCAAATTATGATCCAGGAATATTTTATTTAGTTTTTTGCTTTTCAATACTCTGGTAAATCTCTTGGTTGTTTCAAGTCCTGGGATCTCTTTCTCTGAGTAGGATGTCTCGGTTTTGACTGTTCTTTTCGTTTCCAGTCTTCTTATCATTGTAGCATTTTCTTCATGCAAACACACTAAGATAAAGTGCCATCATGCATTGTTTACTTGGGATCTTGCACATCTTGTGCCTTATTGTACATGCACTACATTATAAAGTGCCATGGGGGGGTTGATGTTTTCCTTTTGTTTGCCATCTACCTTTGTCCAGTGAGTGTTTCTTCCACGACATTAGCCTCATGTTGTGTGTCAAGTGAGTGTTCCTTCCACAACATTGTGTACTTTCTCTGCACCTTCGATGTTCCTGGTTCTTCGTCATGCAGTTCCTGTTGGTAGTTCTTTTTAGTGTACTTGTCCCTCTCCCTTTTCGGCATTATGGGGAGGTTTGTCCTATTGGTTCTAATGCTTCCTTGGTTCGATTGATCATCTCTTCGGGCTTTGGTTTCTCATGCCATCTGTATCTTCGAGTTCAGTCGTTTGCCTTTGTTTGCCATCTGATTCGAGTAGTGTCATTTGAGGGCACTCATATAGATTACAGTCTTCTCTACCTGGTCATGTTCTATTTTAGTGGAGGTTCTTCAAATCAGTAGTTACTCTTCCACAGTGTTTACAGCTATTTCCTGCTTCAATGGTGTTCTTCTTGCTTTTTCATCTCTGTTTGGAGTAGAGTTTTTTCCCACGTGGTTTTCTCTATTTCTCCGGTTCATAGAGATTTGGTTGTATTTGGGTACCTAATCAGGCCTTGTTGTCGGGACCCATCTTTCTTGCTTTCAGTAGTTGTTCTAGGTTTTAGCTTCTCCCTAAGTCTAGCTTAAGGGGGGGTGTTAGAGTAATCGGGTCTCTACTTGATTAATTAAACAACATTTGTTTAAATTAATTAAGTTCCCTTTATCTCTTTTACACTTAAGCTAACATTAGGTGCATAATAATTAATTCTTTTATTAATTATTATGTGCAAGCCTAGGGTTTTCCCTTTTAGGGTTTCTTGACCTATTAGAGGTTAATTTTCTTTTCTTTGTATGATTATCACATTACACTTTTTTGTGAATATAGAGCTCTCATCCTTTTTGAGCATTTTTTTGTGTATTTGTTTTTTCTTTGTTGCTTCCTTGCTTCTCCTTGTAACAGGTTTATTTCAGCTTGCAGAGATCATTTGGGCTCCTGTGTTGTTGTATTTCTCAACTCTCACAATTCTTCCTTCCTAATTTCAAACCTACAATTCATACTTCTCAACATATGTGGACCTATTAGAATAGAAGAAAAACCTCAAATATGGACCCAAATCAAAAAAATTCTATTTATTGGCAATTGACACTCATCTGGGTTCTAGGTGTTGTCATTGATGGCAACACACTTCATGGGAGATCCAACAATCAAGGTAGCTGACATTCACTACAGCAACATTCAGGGAACCGGCAGACATGTTTACCGGAAAACTTGGAACCGATATTCTAAGGTCAACATAGGAGATTGATCCGGCAACCATGGAAGCGGCAACGGTCATATTGTTTCATGTTTATATTTTATCTAGGTCGACATGCATCTTATCTTTTGTAATATGTTTGTAAGTCGACATAAGGCATTTGTGTTTATACATGTAAATGGGTATATAAGTCAGTATGGGTTAGGTCATTTTGGATATATGAATATATGATATGGGATATTACGGAGATAGGTTTTGGGATGTTATCTGGATCGATAGAATGCGAATGTAAAGATCTGTAATCCATCTTGATTATTGGTCTAGAGGATTGGGAAGTGATCTAAGATACCGGTGAGGGAGGTTTCAGTATAACCGGTATAGACAGTGTTTTAACCGAAACGCATCCAACATAATAGATGCACATTCTGAGTTCAATTTTTGTTTGTAATCCAGTATTTGAATCTATAGCCAGTGAGGCTCCTGTTGTGATGAGTAGTGTGCTTTAGGCAATGTGCCTTCCTGCATGTGTATGCCCCTCTTATAATATTTATTCATTTGGCCAATGGATAGATATTGTGGGTCACTGATCCCACTATGGTTTTTCCATTTTGAGGTTTTCCACATATAAATATATGTGTTATGGTGTTGATTCATGTGGTTGCATTGATAAATTACTTGTTGTTACTTTCTTTTATGCATATTGCTTAATAAGTGGGTTTGTCAATAAGATTAAAATTACTCTAACTGACAGAACACTGATTCACACCCCCCCCCTCCCCCTTCTCAATGTTCTTGGATTCCAACACTATCCTCCTATAATTTGGAATTTGTTATTCTTAGGGGTGATCTCAATAGCATATTAATCCCCATTGAGAAATAGGGCAGTCTTTCTCAAATATGCCAAAACCAAAAAGTACTTCCAAAAATGTGTCAATGATATTGGTTTTATCGAATTTTCCCTAAAAATGGTGATTTTACACACGAGTCGATTGGGGAAAATGCTTTACCAAAATTTCCAAGAGACTTGAAGAGAACTAATATCTCAACTAATTAGCTTCAATATTCCTATTTTTTGGAATACATGATCCTCCCCCCCATATGTCTTGGACCACTTTCCTATCTCTCAATATTACTAATGAATGGGCCCTCCCCTTGTTGCCCTTTTAAATTTGAGCAAATGTGGCTTAGAAGTAGATTTGGGTAAAAAAAAAGTTGCATCAATCCTTGAAGAACATATTTTATGAGAAAGTAGTGGATACATTATTGGAGGCTCTTAATCAAAAGATAATAACTCATGGAACATCCTAAGAATCCTATGTTAAACAAAAAGACTTTATGAGTTGTCACACTAACTTTTGTCTTACGAAGAGATTTACTAGAAGTCTAAATAGTAAGAATTTTGGCTATAATAAAGGAGACTTAAAGAAATGAAAAAATCACAACTCAACAAATAATCAAAGATCTTAAAATAGAATTTCATCATTGGTAGGGAATAATGGAACACCTCTCAATATTCAAGAGGCTTTCTAGAGAGAGACTAAGATATTTTCAAGAATTACTTGCATTCAATGATGCCTCCAATCTGTGGGATCAAGAATTTTTCTTGAATCCTATCCCTAACATTATCTCTAAAGATACAAAATAATATTCTCTCCAATTATAAAAGAGAATTTAGGATTGCAATGTTTTAAATGCACCTAGATAAAAGGCGCTTGGACCTAATTAGTTCCTAGCCTTGTTCTTCCAATAGGTCTATGAGATTGTTGGTGACAATGTGTGGCAAGTGGTGGATGCTTCAAGGAAATCAATTTTATTAAAGACATAAACACAAAATTCATTTTTTGGTTTTAGAGAAGCTCAATCTAGCCTCTTCTAATTTTTGGCCTATCTCACTCTGCAACATAATGTATGAGATTATTTTTATAGTTATAGTTGGCAGGCTTGAATCATTCCTCCAACAAATTATTTTGGATGATAAAATTGTTTTCACTCTGGGTTCAAGAGACATCTTATATGGAATTATTGTTGCACATGAGATTATTCACTCAATATATACATCCAATAAAAGTAGCATGATTGTCAAGTTGAATGTAAAATTAAAGTGTACAATGAAGTTAGTTGGAGATTTATGCTAAATTTTATTTTAAAAATTGATTTTCATCATGTTTGAATAAGTTAGATCTATAGTTGCATTTGAAGTGTTCAATTCTTAGTATAGGTGAATTGTAGTCCATGTGGTTTCTTTGAACCCTCTAGGGTCCTTTGACAAGAAGATGCAATATCTACATTTCTTTTTGTTATCGTGGTTGAGGCTTTGAGGAGGGCAATTATTTCTTGTTCAATGCTTGTACATGGTATAGTTTAATTATTCTAAATAATATATCAACTATCACCTATTAAAAATTTTATAATGATATTACTTTATGTGGAATCATATATGGAATAGGTTAGTGTAGACACCTCAATTTGTCCATACTTGAGCACACTTGACTTAACATCATCCTAGTCAATTAAATAAATATTTATTTTTTTATTTTATTTAACCTTTACCTTAAGCCTCACTTTTTATTAAATATATATACTTATTTAATAAAGTCTAAACCTTGTCCCTCATAGATTCCAACTAAATCAATTAATTAATACCTACTTAATTAACCAATTTAAGCTAATTGAATTTCATTACTATTTTCCCTAATATTTAAGTCCACCTCACCCTTAATCCTTTTCTATTTAATCCTAGCCATTAAATCCATCTACGTGGATCAAGATATAAACTTGCCATCATGTGACAAGTGTCCCTACCCCCTTATACTTACACATGTGTTAGCATGCAAAGGTAAACTCATAGTCACCCTTTCTCCTACCCGTGTCATAAATTAGTCACCCTACTTTCCTCACTTGTGCCTTTCACGAGCTTCCCCATGTGTGAGCATACCTAGATCATACACCTTCATTTCTCTTTAGACACTTGTCATTAACTATAGATCCAAAAGTAAATCAATAGTTATTAGACTCTTCCACACAACCTCCATCTCATGCACCTAATATATAGAAGATAAAATACAAGAAATCATCAAATGGTATTACAAAATAATTAGCTAAAACCACCCAAAAAGTGTCACCCAGCTTACCTCCAATCCAACATGCCCTATGACGTGTCAAAACACACACCAACACATGTAACTCCCCTTTATATATAATTAAGTCATCTTAATTGGCACTCACTTCAAGCTCTACTCGCAATCACCTCTTCTAACAAATTCATCAATTTATTTAACAAGCCAATAAATTCTCTTAACAAATCAAACAACTCAATTAACTGATCAATCAACTCCAATCACAAAATTAGTTAACTCCCAATCAATTCCTCTGAAAACACCTCATCCATTGATCTCCGATATCTCTCCTTAGATCACAATCTTTGATTGATATCCCAAAAATATATAAACGCAATCTTTATCATCACTCATCGACAACCATCGTCTTTGAGATTTTATGCGATCACACCACCAAACAAAGTGCTACAATTCTAAGAGCCAATTCATACAACAAAAAAGTTACAACAATGGAGGCTTCCAACAAGGATGTGACTTTGGTTTTCTTTCCATGTTAATTTTGTTTGTTGCATTCATTTGTATTCCTTGATTGATACGATTAGTCTCATTTGTAATTGATTTGAGTTTTGTGGTTGCTCATATAATCATTTGCAAAAAAAAAATTGTACAATTCCTTTTCTTCCATAGGTGGCATGTTGGAGGATGAGATGAGTTCTTGCTTGAAATGGTGGTCACTTGGTTTTTACCACGGGTATCTTGATGGAGCATGAGAGCATGTTGGAGATTCATGTGGTTTCATGTATGGATATGATGATGTATTTCATCTATTGACCCTTAATCAATGTATAAAACAAGTGGGAGAATGTTGGGATAAGGTTTTGTACACCTTGCATAATATTTGTAATGTTATATTATTTCAAGTTATGTGTGTTGCACCTAAAGGAACCTAGATGGACGTGCATTGTGTAGAGATTCCATTAGGAATATTCTTGAGGCCACTTGATGAGTTGTAAATTGTAATATTGTAATATTATATTTTAATTATTCAATATTGGGGAAAGATATTTAAAAGGGTGAAAACTTAGTACCCAATAGTAAATGAGGGATCAATGGTATTTTTTTCACATGGTTTTGGACAAATGGTTTTACTTTATAAATTGGTTATATTTGTGTGAGTTTGATTCTATAAAAACAAGCACATATTTAGTTAGTGGTTTGGGTTATCATTATATCGAGTCCTTTGAAGGATTGCATATGTGAAGCATGGCATGGTATGTGTGGGTTCATACTTGGAAACATGGAGAATGCATTCAAGGGATTGGTGTTTTAGGATTATTCATTGTAACTCAATAAGTGCTTTGCATTTCTTTATGGCTGAATAATATGGAGTATAAATGCTTTTGGAGGTTGGGTTTTCCCTCATGAGGGTCTTCCCAGAGTATATAATGTGTTACCTTGTGGCTTGTCTATCTGATCTTTGCATAATGGCAATTTTGTAAGCTTGTATGCATGCTTTTATGTCATGGGTCATGTAAAAAATGTATTAAATGTAACTGGATTTGAAGCATTATTTCCTAACAAAGAATAAGAAGCTTTAGTAGACCTTCAGGAAAAACTTAATTATGCTCACAAGGAGATCAAGAATAATTTAGAGGAAAACAAAAATTAAATAATTTAGAGGATTTTAAAACCAAAGATAAACTAGCATAGAGTCTTGAAAAATCTGAGAATCTAACCATATATGTGAAAATTTATTTGGGAGAAGCAAAAAGGAGAGATGTCATAACAAAAACATTTTTAAAGGACAAAGAGAAGGATTGTGAAAGACTTGAAGTAGTAGTATCCTTGAGAAAGTATTTGGAGAAATAAAACAATCAACTCAGAAATAATTTGAAGTTTGGAAAAAGTATTGAGATCCCCGATGAGGCTATAAATAGTTAGAGATCACCACACATTAAGTTGAATATCGATTTGATGAAAAGCATATTAGTGGACCTATTAAGAATTTTATGAAAATAATTGAAATAGATATAGACGAGAATATATTTGAAATTTCAAGATCTGATTAGTACAAGGTGACTAAGGACAATAAGAAGGAGGATGACTTTCGTTCAAGCTCGCAAATAGAAGTAGAGATCTAGAAAAAAAAAAACTTAGGAGAACATGTACATTATACTGGGTTGAGTGATTTATTTTATGGATACTATTTTAATTATAATAATTTTGGTCATAAGGTTGTAGATTGTAGAAGGTTCTCTACAAGGAAGAATAACTTTATGAGAAAAAATGTATTTTCTCCTTTATTTGATCCCAATGTCATATGTTACAAGTGCAACAATTTTGGACACATTGCAAGGCATTATAGAAGTAGTTTTGTGAAGACTTCTAAACCAAAAAAGAAAGAAAGCAACTCTTTTAACTAGAAGAATGAGTTTAATAAGGTGTGGAAGAGAAATGAAGAGGAACATAAATTTGAAAGATCAATCATTGCTCATATTGCATCTTAAATTTATTATCGTAAATTGTTGACCTTAACAATTTCACACTAGGTTTGGACCTATTTAGTGAATGTTCCTAATTTATGTGTTGTTGTACCTAGTTTTGGTCCCATACATATAAAATTGGTTCATTACCTTATTCTCAACCTTTTTCATGGCTCATTTATGTGTCGTTATACCCAATTATGGAACCGTATCTATAAATATAGCCTTGATCATCATTCATCAACAATCACAATCTTTGAGCTTTTATGCAATCATGGTACCGAACAAAGTGATACAATTTTGAGACCTAACTCATGCAACACAAAAGTTGTTGGCATTTGTCATTATAACAAACGATGGGAGATTGTTGGCATTTCAATAAGGATATTGAGAAGGTTGTTGATGATTATGGATATAACTGATTAAGGATGATTTACTGTCTTGATATTATTATTTTGTCATTGATGTTAAGAAATTGATTTTCTAATTCAGTATGATGTTGCCATATCTTGAGAAGTATGATTTGATGAGTATAAAGATGTTGGTAAAAGACACAGAAAGAATATGATGAATAAGGGGATGAATAAGGTATTCAATGGGCAACTATTACCGAGTCAGACAATGATGAGATCATGATGTTTAGATTGTTTTGACATCATACATATGTTGTAAATTGTAAGGTTAATACTATATTATGTTACCGAGCAAGGAACCTAGTCGATAAACCCTAAGGAACCTAGTCGGTAAACCCTAAGGTTATCGCTATCGGTTAATGAAGGCAGAATGTCTACCGAGTATAGTTTAGTATTCACCAAGTTGTTACCAAGTTGTAACTGAGCTGTAACAGAATACATTAAATGTTTACATGCATTATTTAATGAAGGAAGCTGATGAGCTAGAACTGATTAAATGATTGGTATGCCATGCATGAAGTTTATTAATGAATCTATGTCAAAGGAAAATCGACATGAAGATCTACAACGCAGATTGAATCGCATTACCCTAGCACAAGTTCCAAGAAATGTATGCAAGTTCCTAGGCGGGGTAAAACATTTTTCAGATCGAAGGATACATTGAACCTTGACAAGTTTGAAGATCTGATGGCTATGATTGATCATGGGAAATGTGATCAAGGAGATTAAGCGGTTAGCTAATTGTTTATAAATAAGGAATTGTTGATAAACAATGTATGCAGGCAAATGTATGCACAAGGATGCTACATAGTGATTACTGAGCACAGAAGCTTGAAGACCTATTTGAATAAACAGAGTATAGAAGCCCAGCAGATGGACAAGATTAGTTCTATGTCTAGATTGTATTGAGCAAATAAGAATCTGCTTTAGCATTTTAGATGTGAAGTTGCAGATAGATTTTTATTACTGTTATTTTGTGAAGTGACAGAAAATCTCTTAACCGAGTGGACTTAACAGTCTTATTTGTAAAACCCTCTAGCAAGGTGACATTCTGATTGAGTGTTTGAAATCCTGTAACAAGGTCACTTCTAACAAGGTGAAGATCCTAACAGATATGAGGGAAATCCCTTAACCAGGTCACATCTAGCAATGTGTTTGTAATCTTTAACAGGATTTGCTTTTAACCGAGCATACTCTAGAAGAATATATTTCTTAGTGGGTCCGAAATCCCATAGTGGTTTTTCCCTATTTGGGTTTCCGCGTTAAATCTGGTGTTATGAGGTTTATGATGTTTATATGCTTTTCAGTTTGCATGTTTAGTAGTTTTAGTTATATTACTGTAGTATATGTTACTGAGGTTGAATCTGATGTTTTTATGGAAGATTAAGTTTGTAGGATTCCCCCCCCTCTCATCTTGTTGGCTATTGGATTTGTACTTACATTAAGTATCAGAACAATCAAAAGTGAGTAGAGAAATGGAGTCTGCATACAAGGATGTGACTTTGGTTTTTTTTCATGTTAATTTTGTTTGTCACATTCATTTGTATTCCTTCATTGATACGATTAATTTCATTTATAATTGATTTGATTTTTGTGATTGCGTGTATAATCATTTACAATTATGACCGTACATTCTAGTGAACCCTATTGGAAACTTGTGTTGTGTTGTCATTGATGTCAAACTTATTGTCATTGATGCCAACCTAAGTGGTGTTGTCATTGTCATTGTTCAATTGTGTGGATGTTGTATATGGTCAGGAAATGAGTGTTCAAATATTGTTATGTTGTTTGGTGGTGATGTTGAGTTAGTATGAGGTGTTTCTAGAAGGCTAGTATTGTGGAAGTTATTATATGCATTCCTCCAATTCTTGATGGTCATGGCTTGTATTTCAGGATATAATGTATGTTTTTTAGATGTTGTTGTATCATGTTTTTCAGGTTCTTAGTTGCTCAGATGATGTAGTTGTTTGTGGCAGTTTGTGAATAGTGAGGTCGTTTGTCAAGACTGGTTCAGAGAATGCTTTGCATTGCTCCGCTATGTTGATTCAAGTGTTGCATCTTGGAGGACATGTTCATGTGGTTTGCATAGTATTTCAAGTGTTGGTTTGATCAACAAGTCAATTTACGATGTTATATGTTCAGTCATGTTAGTTGTGTCGGTCTTTGGTTGACTCGGGTGGTGTATCTTATTTGGATCATACTCTTTTGGTATGGGTATGCATTAGAGGTCGAGTTAGAATGTTCATATGGGTCTTATAGTGGCATGTGTAGACCATAATCAAGAATTATGCATTAAGTGATGCATTTTGGTCGACTGGTTAACATGCTTCATTATTGTTCCACATGTTACGGTTGATGTCCTCTTTGAAGGAATTGTTTGTGTGTGTGGTTCATTAGAATAAACTTTAGAAGATGTGTTGTGTTGTAATTGGGTCCCCTTTATCTCTTGGAGTGGGTTGTATTATGTATTTTTGGCTCGGATGGCTGACTTTACCTAATTCATGTTTATTATGTTTATGGTTGACCTAGTTAAGGGTTTCAATGTATCATCGTGTATAAATGGAAGTGCAAGTGTGTGATTTGGAGTGTGGATTGTTGTAAATTGGATGTGAATGATATGCAAGTAGCAGAAGTGCAAAATTTAGTTTGTGTTGAGCTTTAATGGTCTTATCTTCAATGCAAGAGTGTGTTGAGACAGTGAATGAAGTGAGAGATGTTTGCCATGATATTATTCACTTGACACAGTGATTCAAGGATACTTTCATGATTAGGTTATCTTGTTCATTACAATTCCTTATTTTATTGTAACTACAAAAAGATAGTGAGTCATTTGGTAGAGTATTATCCCTTTGTATCTTGTCCTAAGATTATGTGTCTCAATATTGCATGTCCTTTATATCTTGCCATAAGGTTGTGTGCCTTAGTTTTGCAAGTCAAATCATGTGCAATGAGCTCCTTTTCCTTGATCTTAAAACATTGTAATCAATTATTCATATTGCGAGTCTGATTCTCACAATGGTTTTTCCCTCCTTGGGTTTTCCACGTAAATCTAGTGTTCTTGTTTTTGTTGTGCTATATGCTTTCATGTTTCATATTTGTAAAAATAAGTTAATTGTGGTTTGAAGTTTAAAGGATTATAAGTAAGTTATTTTAAGGTCCCAATTGTTTCACCCCTCTTCTCTCAATCTTGTGATGCATTCAACAATTGGTATCAAAGTGAGTTTCCTCTTAGATAAGCTTAACCACTTAAGGAAGGTCCTGGATGGCACAACAAGTATAATTAAAGGCACCAAGGTTTGATAGCACAAACTACTATGCTTGGAAGTCACAGATGGAATACCAGTTGAACTATTTGTCACTTGGGATATGGGAAATTATCAAGACTAATTATACTACCCCACAAGGTGGCCCTACTACTCCGGATGAGGTCAAGAATCATGAAAATGTTGCCAAGGTATGCAATATACTTGTGATTATTTTGAGTGAATCATATTTTTTTAAGATCAATGGATGCTCAAGTGCAAATAAAATTTGGGATAAATTATCCAATATTTATGAAGGAGATGAGAAGACTAAGCAAGTCAAATGGAAAAATTGGAAGCTCAAATTTGAGACATTGAGAATGTATGAATACGAGAACATTGAAAGTTATATGCAATGAGTGAATGAGGTTTTTAATGCAATTAGAGGCATTAGTGGATAAATAGAAGAAAAAGATGTTGTAGGAAAAGTAATGAGAACACTATCTAAAATCCATAAGCCTAAAAAAAATTCTAGTAAAGAGAGTCATGATTTGGTTAAATATACATTGGATCAGCTCTATGGATCACTCTCTTTCTTTGAGATTGTAAAACTTTGTGAGTAGCACAATGAGAAGAATGAAGCAACATTCAATGGTACCAAAAAGATTGAAGTTGAACCTAAATCAAGCAATGTCAATGACATGGATGGTGTGCAAGCAAATTTTGTAAGAAAACTAAAGAAAGGATCTGGGAAATACAAAGGTAAGTTTCCCTTTAAATGTTTTAATTGTGGAATAATCGATCATTATGCTTCTATATGTACTTTCAAGGAGGATAACTATAAGAGGTTAGATGATGATAACAAGAGAAAATATAATTGTAGGAGAGATGATGAAAACAAAAGAGTAGGCGACAAAGATAAGTCTAAAAAGAGCTATTGTTCAATGGAGACCTACTCCTCTAAAGATGAAGATGGTAATCACTTGAAAATGAAGAATCGTTGTTTTTAACCATAGAAGAAAAGGAGTGTGAAAGGTCTCGTACTCTGCATGATGTAAATAGCAGTGGATGTCCAATAATAAGAAGACTGTACTACATGCAAAGGTGGAACCTAAAGCATTGAATAATTGATTTTAGATGCTCAAATCATATGGCAGGTGAAAGAAAGAAGTTCATAGACTTTGAAAATTATGATGGTGGATCAATAAAGTTTGAGGAGGTTGCATCAATTTGTGTTAAAGGAGCCAAAACTATCGATGGTAAGTGTTGGTTGAAAATTTTCTAAACTAGGGAAGTTCACAAAATTGTGGTTTCAGTCACAGTATGTGAGATATAATCTCTCCTAATTATAAGGGAAGGCTCCCCCTTTTTCTTACTACTCTTCTCTACTTAGACAAAATTCTAACTATGAATCCTAAACTAAACTTGGGCGATACATCATCTTATTATTGTTTTTGCATAATAGATGTTATTCTTTTCTCTTTTCCCAATAGAAGTTACAATTAGGAGAAGCAATAATTTAAACAACTTTCTAAATTCCTAATTAAATATACAAAAAAGAAGAAGCAAAGTTTCCATGAAAGTGCAAAGTCTTATGCTGCTTCCTTGGGATGAAAAAATAGCACTTGAATTCAAAATCTTCAAAACAATATAGTCCTATCAACCTTTAATTAATAACTTTTGTACCCCAAAATGAACTTTCCAAGATAACAAGGCAAAGCACAAAGTCTTTGAATTGATACCTATTTACAACTTTATAATTTTTCACTTAAGATAACAAACTAAAGCTCAAAGTCTTTAAATGGTTATCTACGTAGCAATTATATCTTACAAATGTTGAAATGTAACACAAAGTTTGCAAAACAAGATTCATTCTACTCTTTAACAATACTTATCCACAATGCTTTTATTCAATCAAAACAATATTCTACAATAAGAATGACGTAAGAGAACTCTCACCATAAACCACAATGAATTCAACACAAATTTTGAATGCCAAAGATGTTCTCTTATTTGATCAAATTTGCAAAATAACATTATGAACTCAAAATTTTGCTTTGCTCTTCACTTTGGAAGAGTTGTGTTGCATAAAATTAAAGATGATAATTACAATGAGCATCCACATATATATAAGAGAGGAGCAACGAACTAATCTAGGAAATTTAGAACAAACTATGACTAAGTCAAAAATGAGTCCTGCTTGACTTAGAACTTGTGCATATTCTAGATGTGAAAACATACATACAAAATGACACTTCAAGTGTCTAATGCTTACTACAAAATGCATCTACAACTTTAGAAAATGTAAAACTACTAAGTGTCACCAAAAAATCCATTATGATCTTGTTTCGTGAACTCTTCAAACTTTTGCAAGGCAATCTTCATTTGTTCTTCATCAGGTCCTTGAGTATGTGACTTGTGATAACTTTGACCCGAGTGATAGAATCTCCAAGGCAAACATAACATCTCTTGTGCTTCTTCAAAAGGGAATCCAAGTTGTCAAAATTAACCTAAATATCTATCAATTTATCAATTGAAGATATTGAGAAAAAAACTTTGTCAATGTCTTCTCTAATTAGCAAGTTGAATTTTTTGATGATAACATCTTCATGGAGAAGCTTATGATTCTCATCAAGGAATGTGCAAGGAATTTATGATACCTTTTCAATGATTTTATTTCCTTTATCATTACATTAATTTTGTTCCTTTTCCATATCCTTGATGAGCATTTCCAATGTGTTCATATGATGTTCTAGTGCTTCTCTTTGTTCAATATACCTGTGTCTTGAAGGAAGAACTTCATTATCAACCATAACATCCAACTAAAAACTCTTCTGACTTCAACCATGAGTCGAAGTCTTTCTCTTGTGTCTCCAATTCTTGTGAAAGTAGATACAATGTTTTATCTACCTTAGACTTAACACCTAAATTGTTAATCAATGTAATTGCAGAGCATAGAAGATGTGTCCATTGACTTAACATCCTATCCATCCATTCACCTATTGTTATATGGAGCCTAATCAGACTCAGAGGTTAAATTTTCCCTACTTCTATCGGCATGGTTTGCCCCCATATTTTTTGATGGAGGTTTGGGGGCGCTGCCCCAAGCTGAGGTCAAGGGGCATCGCCCCTTGCCTGCTCCCTACAGGGTGGGGTCGAGGGGCAGCGCCCCACGAGGCCAAAATGACTTATTATTTTATAAAAGCGTTAGGTGTTATTTTTCTATTGGCTAACATGTTTTAACCCTAATTTTGTAATTGAAATAAGACTTGATAAAAAGGCTAAGGTTTAGGGGTTTTTAGTAGAGAATTTTATAGCATTTTGTAGTGGTATTGAGTTGCAAGGGATTGTTGGTTGTAATTGGTTTTGATTTACTGAATATTAACATTGGACTCTCTGGTTGGTGGATGTAGCCCGAGAATGGGTGAACCATGTTAAATATTGTCTCTTCATTGTTATTATTTATGTGTTAATATTTATCTGCATATACTTGATATTTTTTGCATGCAATTCCTAACATCACCCACTAGTCTCCCATGCGAAGTAACTTGCTTAGCTTGTTTGATGACTTGCTCATTAACTGATGAGGTCACTAGCTCAATTATCTCTAAAGACTTTGTTATCTTAATAAACATAATGGTGAGTTGTTCCACTTGTTTCTTAAGCTTATCCTTTTTCACTTTCTCTTCATTGCACCTCACCACAAGATTATCAAAAGATGATTGAGCATCCTCTATGGTTCCTTCATGGATTTTCCTACCTAGTTTAATCCTATTGATAGCATAGTCTTTGGGCTAGATCTTGTAAATATCTGTGTCTAAAGGAGTTATTGCAAGTTCAACATACGTGTTCTTTGATTTATCCACATTGACTCTATATAAAGTCTTATCCTTCTTTGTAACCTTTGGTTTGATGTGAACCAGCTAGCTGAAGTCAAAGTCATCTGGAGAGATGGTTTGCTTCTTCCTCTTGGGAATATTAAGATAAACCAAGGTGGTAAAGGTGTATCATCCTCAACTCTTGTGGCTAATAGATGAGATGAAAGTTCTTATTCCAATGCATTTGCAGTTACAATGGGAGGAGTAGAAGTCACAATTGCGGGTGGGTTTTCAATTACTGAAACTTTGGGTGCAAGTTTAGTCTCTGACATGAACTTATCAAAATATTCCAACATAGAAGAAGACACCTCAAATAGTTTTGGGAGAAACACATTTTCAATATTGCCATGTGGAGTGTCTAAGGCTGACTCACTAGTTGGTGTGGAAGGAATGGTATGGATTAATACACCAAGAGTATCTGAAGTATAGGAAATAGTCAAACCAAAAGAAATAGGATTAGAAACAAAAACTTGAGGAGGAATACTACCTAGAGCATCATGAGATGTATTAGAAATGGATTATTGTGTCCTTATGGACTGGGTTGTACTAGGAATTTCAGTTAATCCTTCCTCATCATACTCCTCCTCTTGTTCTTTCTCTAGTTGTTCTTCTCCTTGTTGTGACTCCTCCTCAAGCAATTCTTCCTCAACTTCTTCTTTTGTTTGAGTATCTTGAACTGACAGTTTTCATTGGCTCCTATCTTTCCCTTTCCCAATAGTAAACTTGAATTTGGGAGCCTATTGGGCCAGTTAATCTTGCATAGTCTTAGTCCTCAACTTATAAGTCTTTCCAACTGGTCCTCTAGCGTTATCTTTCAATCCAATTTATAATGGCTTCAATTGAATTCCTTTTTGTGTTAACTAGACATTAATATTGGCAAGAATGTTCTAGAACCTAGCCCTTATTGAAGTCATTTCTTTCTATGACCATTGGATGAGAGGAAGTGGCAAATCTACAATCTTATTTTTTTCATACATGGGATCTAGAATGTTTCCATCATCTTTAAGATCCTTAGGAATATTAGCAAGATTTAGGTTTCCAATTTGCTCAATAGTGACACAACAATAATCAAGCTTTCTAATATCCTCTTTTGTTCTACAATCTATCCAGATATCTTCTACATGGTGAACATGAGCTCGTAGATTTTATTTAACTTATTCTTCATGCCCCTATAGTCAAAATATTTCCTTGCCTTGAAAAGATTCACTATAACCCTTCTCATTTCATCATCCTTGGCTCAGGCCTTGTAAATGGAATTGATTGAGTATTTCCCAATGGTGAGATAAAACTTGAATCCAAACTTGTGTGAATCTAACTAGCGCTCATGTACTACTACCATCTAATGGGCCAACTCCATGAGAACAATCTTGTCTGATGGATACCTAGGGAGCATGAAGGGCTCATCATCATAGCGTCCCACTCTGAGATAGGTGAAGGTAGGGAATTGTAGGAACATGCACCCATACTGTACATTCCAAGCTTCATTTGACTCCCTCTTCTTCTGGAGATGCTTATCAAACATACACATGTAGTGATAGAAGAAAGCATCATTTACTCTCCTGAAATGATGTAAACTATTTCTCAGAGTTAACTAAGAATAGTATTGATATATTGGAATCTAGCTTCTATCTCTTATTGTAGATAATATTGGATAGTGCCTCATTGAGGTTGTTGCATACACTATATATGAAGTCATATAAAACTTCAAATTATTTGGGACCTTGTTAAGTTGCTCACGTAAAGCATCACTTATTTGTTTACCCCAAAAGATCCTTTTCTTGTTTTTTCAAATGATATGGATGTATTGATACATCCATTCATGATACATATGTGAAACATGGAGCCCTTTCACCCTACTAATAAGGGTAATCAAATCATTTACCTCCTTAATGAACTCACTTCAGTGAATGGTTTTAGACTATCTTGCAATAGTGTTCCTGAGAGACTTTAGCCAATTATCATTGTTGTTTCTCCTGCACTTGCCTGAATTATTGTCATAACATGTCTGAGTTGATTACATATCAATATTGGCATACTGATCAATGTTTGGACATTTGAAAATTGTATCAAAGAAATCTTCATCCAACTTGATGATAGTTTTCTCAAGCCTTCTACATCCTTGACAACCCTGGTTACTAGATCAAATATCTTGGCCAATGCTAACACAAATTTAGGATTTTGTGCTAACATTGGAAAAGCTGCAACTAAGTGGATGCTACTATTGATAGTTGCCTCCATCTTGTAATATTCAGATGGCTCTTTGACTCTCTTAAGAAACTCCCAAGATCCACATGACTGTTATTTGTGTCTCTGATGTGTTGAGTGAAAATTTTGTAAACTAGTGAAGGATTACAAAATTTGAGTTTCACGATAGTACATGAGAGAATACTTCTTAGAAGGAAAAGTACAATCTCTCCTCATTATAAGGGAAGGCTCACCCTTTCTATTGAAATTTTTATTTTCCTATTCCACTTGCTAACTTTACACTAATCAAGGATATAATAACAACTTCATTCTCTTTTTTCAAAACAAGTTTTATCTAATTCTCTATTTAGAACATCCTTTTTGAATTTAAACAACTCAAACTTGCAATAATATTAAAACTAGGCTAATTAGGAAGTAAAGTGTCCATCAAAGAACAAAGTCTTTTATTACTTACCTTTTCTAAAAATGACTTAGGGATAGGCCTTGTGTATACAAAGAACTCAAAGTTTCTTTCAAATTCCTAAGTCTTATCAACCACCATAACCCGAATACCAATATATTGCTAGCTGAAAGACTTTTCGATATATTGTAAGACTTTCTACTCTAACAAGATAACTTACAACAACACAAAGATGTTACCTTATTATCCACTTAATATTAACTTCAAAGACAACAAACAAAATCTCTAAGATTTTTCGATATTATCCACACCAATTTCCTATTCTTCAATTCTCAAAGTAACTCAAATTTTACCTTTATAAACTCAAGTTACTCCTCAATATTTTATAGAAATAACAATACACAACTTAGATCTTTCAAGAACATGTAACACAAATTACATAGGAACATTTATATCATACTCAAGTTCAATTACAACACAAAGTTTGAAAGCCAAACTTTTGTTCTCTTTGATTAAGTTTGTGAATTCACAATATGAACACCAAGTCTCACTTTGTTTTTCACTTCGGCAAAGTTTTGTTGCATAAAATAATGGTGGAAAAAGATCCTTATCATAATAAAAATCCTCATATATATAAAGGAGAGGTGCAACATGAAACTAGGAAAATTACCTGACTAATTTTTTACTAAGTCAAAAGTAGAGACCTATTTGACTTAGAACACATGCAATCCTACATGTGTACTAAAGCATATACAAATGACACTTAAGGTGTCGATTGACATTACAAAATGCCACTGGAAAATCACAAAAATGACTAAGCATCATTTTCTTCATGTTGATTATCTTGTTTTTGAAATTCTTCAAATTTTTGTAAGACATTCTTCATCTGAGCTCCATCGGGTCCCTGCGTATGGTTGGTGATAATCTTAACCCATGTAATAGAGTCTTCTAAATCAACAAAACACTTTTCGTGTTTCTTCATAAGAGAATCCAAAAAGTCTAGAATGAATTGTAGATCAACCAATTTATCGATAGAGGACAAGGAGAAGTCCTCTATATCAATTTCAATAGTTACCAACAAGTTGAATTCCTTAATGACTATATTCATTTCAAGAACCTTTTGATTTCCATCGAGGAAAGTACATGGGATCTTAGAGATTTTATCAACGATCTCTTTCTTTTTGTCCGCACATTCTTTTTTGGTTTTCCTTGTGTCCTTGATAGGGTGCTGTAGAATATTCGTTTGGTACTCTAGCGCCTCTCTTTTCTCAACATACATATGTTGAGAAGGAATAACACCATTCTATACAAGGTCATCTGAATCAAATACTTCAAGTTTTAACCATGCCTCAAAATCCTTCTCTTGTGCTTCCAATTCTTGGGAGAAGATTTCCATGGTCTTGTCCACTTCTATCCTTATGGCATCAAGATTATTGATAGTAGTGAAATTTGAGCTCAAGGACCATGTACCTTGACTTAGCATTTGGTCCATCCATTCTCCCATTGTTCTACTTTGTGGTGTTGCTTGCTTGGCCCTTTTAATAAAATGTTCATCCAATGATGAAGTTACTGGCTAAATGGCTTCCAAAAGACTTGGTAACCTTAATTAACATAGCGGTGAGATATTCAATCTGTGCAAGAGTTTATCCTTTTCAACCTTGTCTTCATCATACCTAGCAACAAGAGCATCTAAATCTGATTGAACATCACCTGAAGAAGAATCATGAGTTTATTTTCCTAACTCAATCCTCTTGATTACATAATCTAGTTCTTGAATCTAATCAATAACTTTATCATGAGGGATGTCAATTTCTGCATACTTGTTTCTTGCTTTGTCCACCTTTACCCTTGACATGATTTTGGCTTTCTTGGTGATTTTGGGTTTGGTGGGAACAAGTTGACTAAAATCAAAATCATCAAGTGAAATAGCTTGTTTCTTTCTCTTTGGAGCATTAGAGAATAACCACGATGGCAAATAAGCATCACCATCATCATCATCATCATCATCTGTGACTAAAGCCCGAGAGGGATTCAACAACTCTTGAGGGGTAGTAGTCACAATAGGTGACATTATGGTAATAATTGTAAGAGAATTTTCAAGGGATGACTCATTGGGTCTAGGAACCATCTTTGTCATAAACTTTTTAAAATCATCTAACATGGTGGTAGAAACTTCAGACAAATTGGGAAAAGCAGAGAAAACATTCTCAATGTTATCATGGCAAGACTCACTATCACTAGTGGAAGAAATGTGAACAATAATGCTAGGAGATACACATGTGACAATAGAGGGAACTTCAACTTAGAAGTAGAAATAAGAGAATGCATCATAGAAGAAGAAAGAAATGCCTAGGGTAAGGATTCTTGGGACATATGTGCTTGTGGTAATCCTTCTTCATCATATTCATCATGCTCTTCATTGTCCTCCTAATCATCTTCAAGCTGATCAACATCAATAGAATTTGAATCAAGATGCTCATCTTACAATTGTTCATCTTGTACTTTCAATTTTTGTGTCTCATGAACATTAGAGGTCGATGGCTCTCCTTGGGATTTTTATTTATTGGTTCCAACCGTGAACCTCAACTTGGGAGCCTTTAAAGGAGTGGCAGGATCCTTTTTGTTTTTCATTCTAATCTCCGATCTTCTCCCAATAGGTCTTGCTATATCATCATCAGAGTCAAAGGAGAAGGGTTTCAATTGGATCCCCTTGCTTGAAAGCCATACATTAGTATTCGCAAGAATACTTTGAAATCTGTCTCTGATGGAGGTTGACTCCTTCTAAGACCATTGGATAAGAGGCAAAGGAGTTGATGAAACTTTCTTACCAACATAGGTAAGATCAAGAACATTTCCATCTTCTTCTAGGTCATCTAGAATATCAATAAGATAAAAGTCCCTAATTTGATCAAATATAAGACGACAGTAATCAAGTTTCCTAACATCATGTTCAATTCGACAATCAACCCAAACATCTTCAATGCGATGAATGTGAACATATGCCTTCTTCATTTTGTTTCTCATTCCTCTATTGTCAAAATCTCTCCTGACCTTGAAGAACCTCATGGTTACTCTTCTCATCTCTTCCTCCATCTCCCTAGCTTTGAAGATAGAAGTGATAGAATACCTGTAGACATATAAAAATGACCATATTCCTAAATGAATATTTTATGTTCATTTCTCTATTTAATTAAATAACCCGTATTCCTCTATTTAATTAAGTAAATTACTCAATTAAATTCACTATACCATTTAATAGGATAAATTCATTTTATTCAATTAAAGCCTCTGTCCACTTTTTAATTAAATTCAAATTTAATTAAAATAGTTATCCTAAATTAAATAAATCTAATTTATTTAATTGCAACCAAATTGAATTAAATTCAATTAAAACTTATTTTCCCTCACCCACTTGCAAAATCCTACACCTCCCACTTGCATCCTAACCCTCTTTCTAACCTCTTCTAGATTCTTCTAAACCTAATTAATTAACCCAAACCCATCCATTATCCCTTTCCCCTAAATTTGAGGAGGTCACTTCTCAAATTTGGAGTAAAGTCTTCAAAATGCATTAAAGCCTTTATCCATTCATCAAGCTAACTTGTTGAATGCCCCCAAATTTGGAAGGACTCTTACAAATTTGTCCCCAAAGTCTTCATAACCATTAATGGTTAACTCAACCCTCTTACATGGTTAAAGAATTTCCATAAACTCAACCTCCATCTAACCCAAGGGTCTCATCAAGCATTTATTGCTTTGACCATGGTTATCCTTAAACCTTTGCACAAGAGTTTATCCTTTGGGTAAAAGCTTTATCCAATGGATAACCCTAACTTAACCTTAACCCTTAAACCCTAGGGTAACCATGAGGTCTTCTCAAGCATTTAATGCTTCTTACATCCCCTCTCAACCAACCTTATGTTGACAATTGTCACCATTTCATTGGTGCCAATTGCAAACATGGATTCCCAACTTTCAAACTTGGCCCTTGATTGCTTCTTTCAATCCTGAACATCCATTGCCCTATTTTTGCTATAAATAGAGCTCTCATTCCTCCATTTTCATCATCCAAGTCTTTAGCATCACACTTATACTTAAATCCATTCAAGCTTTCATATCTCATTTGATGCTCATCATTTAGCTTCTCTTTTAAACAAGAATTAATCTAAATATGCTAATTTAAAGTATGTTCCTTATCATTTAGCTTAATCATGAACTAATATAGTATGCTAGGATAGTCTAGTTTACTAACCTTGTCATCTTATAGCTAGTTTATTGCATTTGTAGCATCATGCATAGCTTAGGATGCATCTCATCTTAGAATCAACAAAAGCATCCCTCATTCTTGCATTTGCCATCCCTAAACCATTTTTCTCAGTGATCTGAGAGAAAAAACATTGGTTTGAGGGACCGTGCAAGATAGAGAACCATGGAACCATCTTTGGGAAGCTGAGTCATACTTCATGACTCTATAGCTTGCACCAAGAAGTCATGTGGGTGTGTGAGCAAGGCTCCCTAGAGCTCCATTTTTCACATATTGAGTTCTATCAACCCGCTTTTCCCGCATACATTTCTGGCGCCCACCGTGGGGCATTACCCTATATATCAAATCGGTTTTTAAATTTAACCACTTTTGTAGGTCTGTGGGAAATGAGAATCGGTGCATGGGAAACATTCCTTAGCGCATCTGGTCAATAGCCTAGCACATCCGGTTAACTGTTCAGCGCGTTGGGTCCATCATCTAGCGCTGGAAGTCTGTTTATTAGCGCATCATAATACTAAACTTTTCCTGTAGGTCTCAGCGCGGGAGAAAAACAGAGCAGCGCTTCCGGAACACAGAGTAATGCATCCCGAAAACAACATATCGCATCACTGATTTATTTCAGCGCATCAATGTTATTTTGGAGTGCGTACAATTTGTTCTATAGCGCATCATAAACAGACAAAAAAAAAAAAAAAAAATTAAAATTTGTAACCGAGGGTAAAATTTAGACTTGTTGAAGTCTACCGTCATCTAAATTTTTGGCTTGTTCTTTTGCAGGATTCTAACAATTTTATTGCAGATGGGAGCTTAGTTTTAAGATTATTAAGATAGTTAGAATTTTCACTAACTTAGTTAAGTTAGTTTAAAATTTTGAACTTATTTCATTCTTAAAATTGAACTCACTTGTTTTTTTTTTGGACTATGAAAATAACCACAAATCAAAAAATTTCTTGCTTTCATAGAAGAAAAATTTATTTTGGGCTTTAAAAAGAACCATACAAACCTTCCTTTTTGCAAAAGTAGCTATAAAAAGAACCTCACCATCCTTTGGTGTATAAAAGGATTCATTTGAAAAAATTTGCAAAGGAAAGAACCACACTTAAAAGCTTTTGTTACAGCCAAAGGAGGGAAGATATTCCCCTTTTGCCAGTTTCCTTTTGTTATCCAAAATTGAACTTTTGCTTTGTTGACTCGATTATTTTTTTCCTAGATTAAATAATCATTGATTTGGGGAAATAAAATTAATACCATGCTTTTTTGGAGCAACATCTCCCAATAGAAGTTAGCAAATCATTTGTCTTAAAGGCTAAAAAGAAAAAATTGTTTGCCTTGTCTCGAAAGTGGAAGGTATATGCTCTCCCCTTAACTAGGTGATCAAAAAGCCAAACCACTCTTAAAGCTTTCTGTACTTCAAGCATTTTAAAATCCTTTAGTAGGCCTGTCTTCCCAAGGAGTTAGAATCAACTCTTAAAGACATTTATGGCCGGTGTGAAGGGAACGACCTAAGTGGGAAACGACTTTGACGCCAAGTATTCCAACCCACTATAATCAAAAGTGGAAAGTGACGAAAGTCCTTTTCAACGGTTGCACGTAGCGATTAGCCTTCCCCCAGTATCCTCCAGATACGTAAAGCCTTTATTCTAAAGGTTGGGAAGCCTCCTAAGGGAATTTATCACTGACGACCAAACAGGAAGCCTGATTACGAACCATAGAAATAGAAACCTTGAGCCGAGTCAATAACTAGACATTTATAACATCATAGTGCAAGGGTGGGGAAGACTCCGCCCCCAAGATCACTCACCATGTATCTCCCAAGATAACTACTCAATTATGAAGCGATTCACTTTGAGTTAATTTTTGGCAAAAGGCAAAAAAATGGGTGCCCTCTAGGGGGTGACACGGCTGTTTGAGCTGACGGAGTATCGAGACTAGTGGGCTATGATGTTATTTGTGACCTTTGAATAAAGAGTCTTCTTGAAGTGTATTATTCACATCCAAACCTGTTAAAACATTGGGGATTTGAACACATCCTTGCAGAACATACACTTTTTGTTAGATTAGGCAAAATGGTTGTCTTTTTTGTGTTGTGCTTGCATTTACTGCTTCAAAAAATCATCCTTTAAAACTAAAAAACTCACAATCAAATCCAAAAAATTGCGAAAAACCAACCAAAGGAAAAATTAGGGCAGTTTAGCGCGTGAGAACAACTTCTTAGCGCGTAGGGTACATTTGTTAGCGCATCAAAACGTAAAGTTAGCGCGTCCAGTCAAAACAGTAGTGTTTTATCCAAAATTTCAAAATAGTGTTAAACAGTTAGCGCATTTGGAAAACAACATAGCGCGTTGAAGCATCAGCTTAGCGCATAGGAGTCACACTTTAGCACGCAGGGTTTAACAGTTAGCGCATCACAGACCCATACTAGCGCATAGTTTTTTAAGCCAGGCAGAAAACAAAATTTAAGTAGTCGAAAACTTTAGCACCTAGCAGGGGGCAGCCTAGCGCGTGTGGTCCTTTATTTAGCACGTGAAGTAAATTTGATAGCGCATCGTGTCTCTGTTTTAGGGCGTGACCAAAATCAGAAAAACAGGGGGCAAAACAGTGAGGAATTTTGAAAATTTAGAAAACATCTTTGGAAGCCTCTTTTCATCAGCATCATTTTTTGTCAAAACAGAGTAACGAAAACAAAACTATAAAAACTATTTCTTGAGCAAATTTTGTGTCAAACAAACGTTGTAAAAATCCAAAACTAATCGCACGGTAAAACATATCTATCCTATCAAAATTCGGAAACATCATCACAAGTATCAAAGGAATCCTTTATCATCTCGCAGATTTCATCTCAAAAATACTTGTTTAAAACCTCAGGTTGTCAAATCAAGTTTCCATATCGAGAGACTTTATCTATATCATTTGACATGCTTTGTTGTGAAGGGGCATCTAAACCTTCACTTTGATAGAGTAAAGCTTGAATTTTCGAAACAAAATTAACTGAATCCAAAACAAATCAAAAGGAAACCATTGATCACTTATGCATGACTAATCCCCATATTCTGAGAAGAAAGAATATTTATCATAACATCACGTTAAGGAGACAACAACCAAGTTTTTCCAAATTTATCAAGAGAAACAAGTTTTTATACATCAATCGTCAACTCTTCAAATCTCCTCGAGTATTCCTTCATCACGTCAAACGTTATATCCAAAACAAATCCAATGAATTTGACAAAGAGCCTTTAAAGACTAGGGCATATTGTCAAAAATCTGCTTTTAATCAAATCATAAACCGTGGAGGAAGGATCAATCTGGCATTCCTGCCCGACGAGTGTATCACTTATAACACACCCCGACCTGAACCACCAACCCCCGAGCAACATATCGAAGAGGATTTTGTCCCCTTCATCACTGAAAGTTTCTACTAAAATGCCTGTTACTCGCTCTCAACAAAACCAACAAAGCGAGGCACAAGCAGAATCTAGTATGAATCGAAGGTTATCAAATCCTTTTGAAGGTCCACACCTAGAGGATATTGAAATTTCTGAAGAGCTTCTTTAGGAATGCCAAGAAAGTGTTTCATTCCAAAAGCTTGTAGAAAAGCTCATGGAAAATGACAAAGAAAAATACTTGCTCATGCTCACAAGCAAAGGAGTCAAACTCCCTGAAAACTTTGACGCAGATGTGTTTAGAACGCGACCTCAACATTACGAATATCAAGAACGACAACAGGAAGGAGAAGAACGCGACCCTAAACAAGATATCCCTGATCAAAACATACCAGAACAACATACACCAAGACAAAACATCCCGGATCAAAACATATCAGAGCAACATACACCAAGACAATACATTCCCGAGCAAAACATACCATTCGATACACTGTTTCAACCCAAGATTAATACAAGGGAAGAACTTTTCCCTCAGCAAAACAATGCGCCTTTGGTTGCCCTTACTCAACAAATGCAAATGTTACAAAGACAAATGCAAGATATGCAACAAGGGTCAACAGTGCGGTACTCATTAAATGAAATCTGTCCTTATCCTTTTGACAGAAGATTGCACATGATCCCTTTTCCTCCAAACTCGGACATACCTAAATTTGACAAATACGATAGAAAAAGTGATCCCCGTGATCATGTAAGAGAAGTCTGTACCATGAGTCTTGAATTTGCTCATGATGACACCTATCTAATGAGGTTGTTCCCAAGAAGCTTGGGAGGACAAACAATGGAATGGTTATCCAAAATTACACCGCCTGTCAGATCGTTCGATGAATTGGTTAACAAGTTCATAACACAATACTCCTATAACATTCAACATGCTATAACCATGCTAGATGTCTGCAACACCAAACAGAAAAATAATGAAACATTCATGATATTCCTTCAACGCTGGCGACGTATGGTATCACGATATCCTCGAGATATTCCTAAAAAGGAGAAAATGGAAATCTTCATCGACAACTTGAATGGTGAGATGAGTTACAGGCTCAAACTCCAATGCATACCATCTTTCACTAAATTGATTGAAAATGTCATTCAAGTAGAGGAAGCATGTGTCAAAAAGGGAACGCTCAAATTCTTCAAAGAAGGAACAAATTCATCAAACTACAATAACCAAAACAACAACAACTTAGACAAATCTCGATTTTGGACTCGAAACAAACACGAAGGCAATAATGAATCGCATGATCCAAAATCCAAGCAACCAGTACTCGCATTATCTGGAAATCCTCAAGCTACGAAAAATCCTAAAGGTGCTAATCCAAAAACTAACACATATGCACCAAACACCAATCAAGGTCAACCCAACGCAAACAACACCAATGATACTCAAAACAAAACCACGAATCAAGGACCCAATAACAATTCGCGCGATAGCACTAACAATTTGCAAAAACGTGTCTTCACACCACTGGGACAATCACTAGTGATGCAGAGGGTCAAGGGTTTTAGGTGATTTCAAGAAAATATGTTTTCAAATGCTTCACACTCCTTGCAGTTACCTAGTGTTTCCAAGGCACCTTAATAGTTTTAAAAGGGCAAATCTCAATCCACTCTCCACAATGACTCCTAAGGTTGTTAAACACCTATTCCAACCCAATCCAACAAGATTCAACTAGTTTCAACGGTTCAAGTCTTCACCATGCTCTTAAACCCCACTATGTCTGCTACTAGCCCTAGAGCCCCAATTAGGCCACCTGAGGCTGAAATAAATTGTTTTCTCCAACTTTTCCCAAATAATTCCCCAAAAAAAATATATTTTCAGACACCCTTTTTTGCTTACTACAACATATCAAAGATTGAGGGTAGGTTGTTTTGGACCGTGCCTTTTCTGTCCTAAGACTAAGACTATTTTTGATGCAAAAACCCACACTTTTACAAAGCAAGTATATAAAATACTTATCCCCCAATCTTAAAACTCTCAAAAGTAGTTTTTTATGACTCCAAAACAAGGAAAATCCAATTTTTTAGGTTCTATGATCTTGTTTAATGTGCAAACCCCAAATCCCTCACCAATAGGCTCCCAAAACCAAGGGTTTCTTGATTAACCACTCTCCCAGCACTGTTGCAACTTAATCAAGGTTCATACACCTTCTCCTAGACCATATTAGACATATCCAATTATTAAACTACCCCTTTGTTAAGGTAGATCTTCTGCTGCTATAGGCTTGCTATGCTTCCTACTCACTTCTCCTTCACCCAACTCACGGTGATCACCTGTCAAACCATACTTCCTACAAGTTATTTGGTTAGGATCATAATTTACATGTTAGATAGAGCCTCCTCTATGAGAAACAGGACCTTACATCCATAGAAGGGCTCCAAATTGCATTTTGGGCCTTCAATGCCAATGATACAACTCAGAAAATTTTAGGACAGTCAGCACAAATGACAAAATATGAGCAAAACCTGCTACAAAATCATTCCAAATCACTTATTACAATGTTTAATGACTGCCCAAGGCTTATACCATGAAATATCAATCACTTTCAAGCAACAAAACACAAGAAATTGCAAGAAAATGAAGATTTTATTCACTTTTTCTGTTAAATCCGTACAACATCCGTACTGTAGCATCCAACCCCACCAAAATGGAATTCCAAGGTTTTATAATACCTTCCCCTAACTTCCCAAACCGAAATCCATCAGTTATTCATTATTAAAATGCTTAACAAACAAGTTTTTAGCTTTTCCCCCCAAAATGACACTAGCCACTATTTTCAAATTTTTGAATTTAAAACTCTTATGAAATGGACTTCTACCCCAACCCAATGACTTCTAAAGGATAAAAATGATTTATCAAATAGTTCTAAACACCTTTGAGATCCTTACCAATTCTATACCCATGAAATCCTATATTTGGTCCCATGGCCTTATTAGGTCCATTAGGACAATTAATCATTACATTAGGATCATTACAATAAAATGCCATAATTGGCTTCAAGACATCATAATTGAGTCTATTAGACCCATACATCTCCTTATCATGCTTTCATGGTGTCCTCCAAGTTGTCTTCATGCCTAGTGCCCCTGCACCATACTCCCCACCAAACAAAGAACTCTTGTCCCAAGAGTGACCAGTCTTGTGCCAACCACCTAATGATGATGTCCTCTGATTTTCAATAGGGAAAAGGTACTCTCCAAAGGTAATCTTCCTCCTACTACAACTTGCATTCACTTTACCAAAAGCATTAGTATCAAAAGGCTGATTTTGAGTCCTTTGTCTAGGACCTTGTGTCTTCACCTCTTCTTGCCTTCTCATATCACTGTTCTGATCTGATACCATCTGCAAACTCAAAGGTTTAACCACATCTCTCTGCTCAATCATAGGACAATCAATGTCCCCAACTTTTATGCTCTTAAAGTCCCAATCTTGCTGCTCCTTAGGACTATTGTTCTGCTGCAACTTAGTTTGATTCATCCAACTAGTATCCTTGACCTCACTACCCTGCACACACATCCTAATTTTGTCTCCAAAACAGATTACATTATGTTCATTCTTCACCTTACAAGGTAAAGGTGTTAAACTATATCTTTTGCTGTCCTTATGAACCAAATATGTATTTGTATATCCATCATGGATTGTCCTCCTCAAATATTGCCATGGTCTACCCAATATGATATGGCCACAAGTCATAGGTATAACATCACATAAAACATGACCATGATATGGACCAATTGAGAAATCAACATAAGCCCTCTGACTAATCATTACATGCTGCTCTTGACTAACCCAAGTGGCATTATAAGGATTAGGATGATCAAATGTTTGCATTCCCAACTTAGAAACCATATCAAATGAAACAAGATTATCATGTGAGCCAAATTCAATAATCAACTTACATATCTTACCCTTACTCAAGCATTGTGTCCTGAAGATGGATACCTGATTTGATGTTTGCTGCTACAATTTACCTCTTCTGATCATAAGAAAATCTCCCTCTATTATAGGATAGGCTTTCAATGGTTCTTTGTCTTCTTTCTTGTCTTCTTCTTCACATGTCAAATGAACTCTTCTATCTTTGCCTCTATCAGCTTCATCCCATTTAGGACATTTGAAAGATGGATGTCCAACTTCATTACAATGGTAACACCTACCTATGAATACATGTGATCCTCTTCCACTACCAAATCTACCTCCTCCTCTATAACTATAACCACCTCTTTGTTTTGATGTAGACTCTTTGTCCTTATTGTCTTGTCCTTGTGATTCATTTGTAGACCTTCCTCCTCTTCCTCTCATGGATCCTCTACCTCTTGTGCCTCCTTGCCTCTCTTGTTTTCTTTTCAACTTCTCCTCAGCCCTTATTGCAAGTTGAAAACAATCTCCCAATGTTTGTGGAACATTCAACCCAATCTCATCCTGCAAATTATATCTCAGCCCATTTAAATACCTTGCTACCTTTTCATCTTCATCCTCTACTCCTCCTCTAATGCTCAGTTTATGAAATTGCTCTGTGTATGTCATCACATCCATGTCTCTTTGTTTCAAGTTTTGTCTCATCCTCTTTGTTTGTATAGCAAAATCAGATGGTAGAAATTGTGCCTTCATCATTGCTTTCATCCTTTCCCAACTTGTAATCTTATTCAATCCTCTTGCTGTCCTCTCAGCCTGCACACCACTCCACCATGTTAAAGCAGTACCTCTCAACTTAGCCTTTACAAATCTCACCTTCTTATCATCATCAGTATCTTCCAACTCAAAGTAGTTTTCTAAGGCCTCTATCCACCCTAGCACTTCCTCACTGTCCATTCTTCCCTGGTATATAGGTAAATCAACATGACCTTTTATTCCACCACCTTGGAATACCTTTAGTAGTCTCACTAACCTCCTCTCTTCAGGATCTTTTTCATCCCTCCTGGTCTCTTCATGTTCACCACCTTCATTGTGTGCTTCAAGATTCTCATTGTTTTCTTCCATCCTAGGTTGTTCCCTTTCCTTCTCTAAGGCTTCAATCCTTGCTAGTAGTTGCAATCTCTCCCTTCTCTACTATCTATCCTCTCTCTCCATTGCTGCTTCAAGTTCCCTCTTTTCCCTCTTCTCTCTTTCAAGGGCTTCCTTCAACTCTTCAATTTCCCTAGCCATTTGATTCTTCGGTGCCATCTTGTCAAAACCTTCCCAAAATATCTACTCACTGTTTTGATACCAATTTGATGTAGAGGATCAAGGGTTTTAGGTGATTTCAAGAAAATATGTTTTCAAATGCTTCACACTGCTTGCAGTTTACCTAGTGTTTCCAAGGCACCTTAATAGTTTTAAAAGGGCAAATCTCAATCCACTCTCCACAATGACTCCTAAGGTTGTTAAACACCTATTCCAACCCAATCCAACAAGATTCAACTAGTTTCAATGGTTCAAGTCTTCACCATGCTCTTGAACCCCACTATGTTTGCTACTAGCCCTAGAGCCCCAATTAGGCCACCTGAGGCTGAAATAAATTGTTTTCTCCAACTTTTCCCAAATAACTCCAAAAAAAAATAAAAATTTCAGACACCCTTTTCGGCTTACTACAACATATCAAAGATTGAGGGTAGGTTGTTTTGGACCGTGCCTTTGCTGTCCTAAGACTAAGACTATTTTTGATGCAAAAACCCACACTTTTACAAAGAAAGTATATAAAATACTTATCCCCCAACCTTTAAACTCTCAAAAGTAGTTTTTTATGACTCCAAACCAAGGAAAATCCAATTTTTTAGGTTCTATGATCTTGTTTAATGTGCAAACCCCAAAGCCCTCACCAATAGGCTCCCAAAACCAAGGGTTTCTTGATTAACCACTCTCCTAGCACTTCTACAACTTAATAAAGGTTCATACACCTTCTCCTAGACCATATTAGACATATCCAATCATTAAACTACCCCTTTGTTAAGGTAGATCTTCTGCTGCTATAGGCTTGCTATGCTTCCTACTCACTTCTCCTTCACCCAACTCACGGTGATCACCTGTCAAACCACACTTCCTACAAGTTATTTGGTTAATATCATAATTTACATGTTAGAGAGAGCCTCCTCTATGAGAAACAAGACCTTACATCCATAGAAGGGCTCCAAATTGCATTTTGGGCCTTCAATGCCAATGATACAACTCAGAAAATTTTAGGACAGTCAGCACAAATGACAAAATCTGAGAAAAACCTGCTACAAAATCATTCCAAATCACTTATTACAATGTTTAATGACTGCCCAAGGCTTATACCATGAAAGATCAATCACTTTCAAGCAACAAAACACAAGAAATTGCAAGAAAATGAAGGTTTTATTCACTTTTTCTGTTAAATCCATACAACATCCGTACTGTAGCATCCAACCCCACCAAAATGGAATTTCAAGGTTTTATAATACCTTCCCCTAACTTTCCAAACCAAAATCCATCAGTTATTCATGATTAAAATGCTTAACAAACAAGTTTTTAGCTTTTCCCCCCAAAATGACACTAGCCACTATTTTCAAATTTTTGAATTTAAAACTCTTATGAAATGGACTTCTACCCCAACCTAATGACTTCTAAAGGATAAAAATGATTTATCAAATAGTTCTAAACACCTTTGAGATCCTTACCAATTCTATACCCATGAAATCGTATATTTGGTCCCATGGCCTTTTTAGGTCCATTAGGACAATTAATCATTACATTAGGATCATTACAATAAAATGGCATAATTGGCTTCAAGACATCATAATTGAGTCTATTAGACCCATACATCTCCTTGTCATGCTTCCATGGTGTCCTCCAAGTTGTCTTCATGCCTAGTGCCCCTGCACCAACTAGAGTCAACATTCAGAGAGCTTCTGGCAAACAAGATTCTCTCATTGCCTGCAATCAACAACTATGAACCCCAAATCAAACCACCTTGGTGGAATGACTCACATTATTGTGATTTTCATCGTAACAAAGGTCATCAAACGAATGATTGCATGAGGTTGAAAAACATTGTTCAAGACATGATTGATTGGGGTGACTTAACGCTAGATGGTCTTAAAACAAATGGTGACCATGGAGCCTTTAAAAATCCTCTTCCAAACCACAACAAAGATGGAGCTTCAACCTCAAATGATGCATGTGGAGCTCGTATCAACCACATCTATAATAACATCATCAATCACATATCAGTTGAAGACCATCAGGTAAATGTGATCACAATCCGAGACTAGCATGATCATGAATCCATCAATGTAACCACCAGAGCTCAGAAATATGTCTTGAAGGGACATACCGCACCTACAACCACTACACCAAAAATCCAATATGATTTAGTCAGCCAACTACGCAAAACTTCAGCTTAAATATCTATACTAGAATTGCCAAAACTGTCACCAAAACACAAAAACATATTGGAGCAAGCGCTACTAAAAACCAATGTACCTCAAGGTCTGGATGCAAATAGATTTCAAGCCATGGTCGCCCATATGACAGGGCCTCATAATCTCAGCTTTTCAGAGCATGATAATACTTCCTTGAGTCATCCGCATAACACTCCTCTCCATATTGAAGTCATCATTTATAAACACCGAGTAAAAAGAGTATTGATAGATGGAGGAGCTGGACTTAATATATGTACCTTAAAACTTATCCGTGCATTAGGCTTCTAAGAGGAGTCTATTGATCCACGTAAAAAGATTACCATAAAGGCATATGATGATGAAGAAAGGTCATCTAAAGGAACCATGATGTTACCCATTCAAGTGGGACCAGTGCAAAAGGATACTACGTGTCAGGTCTTAGACATAGACCTCACCTACAATATTTTATTAGGTCGACCCTGGATACATGAAATGCAAGCAGTGCCTTCTACATATCACCAGTGTGTCAAATTTCCCTATAACGGACAAGAGGTCTCTATATCTGCTGATCACAATCCATTTCAACATTGTAATACAATGGGGGCAGCCCAGGACAATTTGGTTCCCCATAGTAGGGAAAAATAGAGATCCTCAACATCAGATCTATAGACGACAAAGCCCGAATCATTACCTAGAGATTTCAAGCAGAAAATGCAAATCAGAGAACAAGGTATGGGAGAATACTCTTTGGAACCCATGTGTTTGGCCAAATTACCAACATCACCCAGATCTCATGGATTGCCTACTACATCAACACATCAAGTAACTTAGCCCATCACCAAATTTGATGGTACCTTCATCCAACTAGGAACTCTAGCACATGAATCAAAAGAGAAAGACATCCTTAGCTGGTTATACAAAGATGAGGAAGAAGATAACAGAGGAGCTGCTCTGGATATAGTTCTACCAACACACCTATATGGAAAGGGCTACTTAATCATGCAACAAATGAGATATGACGGTAAAGGACATATTGGAAAACGCAAAGGAGGAGTCACTGAACCCATAGATCTTCCTTCACAACCCAGTAGAGACAAAACAGGATTGGGTTGTAAACTCACTTTCCTATTAAGAAGGACACCATGCATAACTCCAAAACCTCAATGGAAAGCAAAGAAGAAGTACAAAGAAGAATCTTGGCAGGAAGCACTCTTTGAGTCAGCAGAAACAATCCGCAAGGCACGTGAACGTCAAGAACAGAAGCAACATCAGGAAAAGCTTATCAGTCACAAGAAGGCCATATCTGCAGCAGTAGCCCATATTCAAACACCAATATCTCAAAAACCAATAGAAACATATCCTGATATTGTTATTCCTCCCCAAGGAGGCACAGTCTATGAACAAATACAGAAAGTAGAAGTAGGATCCGACATCGAATCAGCAAAGACTATCAAACTGGTATCCATCATCAAAGATCTATTTTCACCCTACAACATACCTGTTTATAGCACTGATAGAATATGGGATGATGCCTCAGAGACTGATTCCAATGAATATGAATGGGGTAGCTGCTCAAATGCTGCTGCAGATATCACTGACAATACTGGTACCATATCCGTTTCTTAGGAAGAACATAATGCAGAAGATAGACCTCTTGAATTTGGACCACAGAATATCTATGACACCAAGGAAAGTGAACAGAAACATTACGAGCAAATCTACACGGAAGATGATACCATCGAAGACCTCAACAAAATCCTTGACTCCTTTACCAAGACCAATCACGATGAAACCTCTGTCTTGACACTTACAGTAGCAGAACTTGATCCACCGAATGATTCCTTACCGCTTGTCTTTCCCGACCTCATTGACTGGGATGAACCCGAAATACATGATATACCAATTTTCCTAGACAATGAATCTATTATCCACTACCTATGTACCGTTAACCTGGAAACAGGCTCTACTAGTGAACAAAGTAATGATGTTTGCAAACCAGGGAGTGCCAAGTCTCTTAGTCACAAAAATGAACCAAATAAAAGATCTAATGCTAAAAACCAGTCAATGGCAGCTCTAGATCACAAAAAAGTAAAAATAAAGGATTCATCTGAGGGTGAAAATCTTTTTAAGGCACCTAAGGATGGGAGACTTGACACTCTTCCTGAACATTTTCATGAGCGATCACCCATATTGATTGAGCCCACTCAATCAATCAACATTGGTACTACAGAAGTAGTAAAAAACATACACCTAGCAGAATCTCTGACAGAGGAGGAAAGATCGACATTTCTCATTTTTTTTAAAGAGAAGAAAATTAACTTTGCTTGGTCATATGCAGAAATGCCTGGAATTGATCCACACTTAGTCATGCATCACTTGTCCATCTCTCCAGGAGTTAAACCAATCAAGCAAAAACTACGAAAGATGAATCCACAGGAGGCACTCATGGTCAAAGATGAATTGAAGAAACTATTAGATGTTGGATTCATCCAACCCATTGACTATGCAGAATGGATCTCCAACATAGTGCCACTATCAAAACCAGACGGCAGTATCAGAATCTGCACTGATTTCAGAGATGTCAACAAAGCCTATCCAAAAGATGACTTTCCTCTGCCCAGTATTGACATAATTGTAGACCTCACAGCGGGCCATGCAATCCTCTCACTAATGGATGGTTTTACAGGCTATAATCAGATAAAAATAGCCCCAGAAGATCAAGATAAAACAACGTTCACCTATCCTTGGGGAACGTACTGTTGGAATGTTATGCCTTTTGGCTTAAAGAATGCAGGGGCTACTTATCAAAGAGCAATGACAATAATCTTTCATGACATGATGCATACCTTCATGGAAGACTATGTGGACGATCTGCTAGCTAAATCATTCACTAGAGCATAACATCTCGACATCCTAACAAAAATCTTTGATTGATTGGAAAAATTCCAAGTCAGGCTCAACCCTAAGAAGTGTGTCTTCAGGGTTACATCAGGAAAGTTACTAGGCTACATCATCTCAGTTAAAGGTATTGAAGTGGATCCAGCAAAGGTACAGGCCATTATGGAGATGCCACCACCAAAGAATATCAATCAACTCAGATCTCTACAAGGATGACTCCAATCAATCAGGCAATTCATCGCTCAACTAGCTGATAAAAGTCTACCATTCAATCATTTGCTCCATAAGAATGTACCTTTTAGATGGGAGGCAAAGTGTGCAGAATCTTTTATCAAATCAAATAGTATTTGATGAACCCACCAGTTCTAGTACCACCAGTCGCAGGAAAGCCCCTTATTCTATACATTTCAACAACATATATATCATTGGGGGCACTATTAGCACAAGAATATCAACAAGGAAAGGAACGAGCCATCTACTACATCAACAGGACATTGAATGGCTATGAACTCAACTATACATTCATTGAGAAGGCTTGTCTAACAGTGGTCTTCGCATCTTAGAAGTTCCAACATTATATGATAGCACACACAATTAAGCTAGTAGCGAAGATTGATCCTCTCAAATATCTACTCAGCAAGGCAGCTCTTACCGACCAGTTGGCTAAATGGGTCATGATTCTCAATGAATTTGACATCCAATACACAGAAAGAATAGCTATCAAAGGACAAGCAATTGCAGATCAACTAGCTGAAGCACCGCTACCAGGAAAACAAACTATGGAGATTGAATTTCTAGACAGGGACATTCTTGCTATTTCTACCACATAATGGACCCTATACTTTGACGGATCCTACACCCAACATGGTTCAGGTGCTGGCATTCTCTTCATCACTCCTGAAGGACACACTATACCACGATCATGTTAGCTTATGTTCCCATGCACAAATAATGTGGTTGAATATGAGGCATTGGTTATAGGCATCAAAATGGCAGTAGAATGGAAAATCATAGAGTTAATGGTCTATGGAGATTCGCAACTAGTCGTCAATCAAATCAACAACGACTATCAGACAAAGGATGACAAGCTACTACCCTACAAGAGAATGGTGGATGACTTCAAACAGTATTTTGTACACATCACCTTCGAGAAAATACCGAGGTTGAACAACAAAGCAGCCGATGCCATGGCTACTATCGCTTCATTACTACAAATTCCAGAGCAGCAGAGTCGTTATGAGTTCCTGGTAGAGCAACTATTCTCCCCAGCCTATGACCACTCTGAATCCCATGTTGGCTATGCCTTAACCAGTTTAGATTCGCCTTTATATGGACCGATATATGATTATCTAAAGAATAATATCCTACCCATTGACTTATCTCGTAACCAAAAACATAATTTTATCTGACAAGCCGCCCGGTATACTCTTACTGCTGATACTTTGTACCGTCGAGGTCTAGATGGTACTCTTCTTCGTTGCCTTGATCGAAATGAATCTGATTCCGCTTTACACGAGCTTCACGAAAGGTATTTTTGGAACACATTCAAGTGGGACTACTCTTGCTAAAAAGCTTCTAAGGATGGGATACTACTGGCCTACAATGGAAAAAGATTCTTACCACTTCGCCAAGAAGTGTTCTAAATGCCAGATCCATGGCAATCTGATACATGCACCAGCACAGGAACTGCAACCATTTACAACATCCTGGCCCTTTTGTCAGTGGGGACTAGACTTGGTCGGCAAAATTCATCCTTCATCTTCAAATGGACACAAGTTCATTATAACTGTAATAGAATACTTTACCAAATGGATAGAAGCAGTCCCCATGACCACAGTCACTGGAAAGCAAATTGCATCTTTTATCCTGAACTATCTGATCTGCAGATATGGTATTCCAAGTTCCATCATCACCGATAATGGACGACCGTTCAAAAACCAAGATGTCCGAGAACTATGTGAGCAATTCAAAATACAACATCGGTTCTCTACACCATACTACCCCTAGGGGAATGGTCAAGCAGAAACATCCAACAAAACAATACTGAAGATTCTCAAGAAAACAATAAATGATGCAGGAAAAGATTGGCATATACAACTCAATCCAGCACTTTGGGCATACAGAACTAGCATCCGTACACCTACAGGAGCAACACCTTTCTCATTGGTCTATGGATCAGAAGCTATTTTACCACTGGAGGTAGAAATTCCGTCTCTTAGAGTATCTCTAAAAGGCTTAATTCCAGATGAAGAGTATCGGGTCAATCGACTGCAAGAACTGGAACTATTAGATGAAAGATGTTAGCATGCTTACACTCATCTCAAAGCATATTAGCAACGCATGTGCAGAAGCTACAATCATAAGGTCATCCCTCGCAACTTCAAAATTGGTGACCTAGTCCTCAAAGAAAATCCAAGAAATCAACAAGATCGAGAAAAGAAAGGGAAATTTGAACCTAACTGGTTGGGTCCCTATGTCATCATATCAGTCTATGGATCAGGTGCTTATCAACTTACAACCTCAGAAGGAGATGTTCTCAACGAACCAACTAACAACATTCATCTGAGGAAATACTACACTTGAGTAGTCTAATGCACGGAAAAACCAAAAAACCAAAAAAAAAATCAAAAAATCAAAGAAAAAGCAAATAAAAAGGTACAATAAAAGCCACTGGTGAAAACCTGGTAATAGGCGCTATTGTGAAAGGACAACTCCTTTATCTATATCCACATCCTTATCTTGCAGTAACATACTATCGGCCATCGCCCGACACTTAACAAATATCCAGTCAGGACATACTTAGCGTAGTCGCTATCCTGGTTTATCCATATATCCTCTCACCACATTTTACCATGGCTTGGTAATCACTGTACACATCTGCATCAAGAAGTACACTTAGCTAGGGGCAACAAATTAGCAGAACTGGCAGTATATTTCAAAACAATCAAGACTATTTGCAAAACTCAGAAACATCACATCCAACAACCAAAAACTTCACTCCATCACAGAGCAAAACATTGGATCACTAAAACAAGAATCACAAACATGCTAAGATGGATGATTTTTTGAAGTACTAAATGTTGCATTATCGCATAAAGTCTTGACTATTTTTGCATTTAAACTTTTTAAATCATTGGATTCTCTACATTTTCTCACTGCACGCTTAAAAAGCCAGAGATCATGGGAAAACTCCAATATTTTCTTAGTCTTCTGTCTATGAGGCGATCACTTGTACTGTGTAAATACTTGTCTCAAGACATGATACATCGAATATCACTGAAGACATGATTCCACTTTACGCATACAAATGGTTTAATCTTGTCTGTTTATACGCAATCCGCACTCTAGTCGTCCTGGTTAAATTATACCTTGACGCTTGTGCTATCTTGCAAAATCAAACATCATGTAAATTTTTCTTGGGTCATTATGGTTCAATTATACCATTATGCTTGTATAAATTTTCAACATATCCCAACCAAATCAATGCTCAATGATGATACCTATATCAAAAGCAAAATAACATATGGTTATATCGGGATGACAAATGCAGAATGAGGATGCTCCAAAAACAAATAGTTGCACATCATTTTAACAATAGTTGCATATCATTATCATACATCTCATTTTTAAGATACATCTCACATCATTATCATTATCATACATCTCATTTTCAAGATACATCTCACATCATTATCATTATCATACAAGATACATCTCACAGCATATCAAAGCATACATCATACATTTACATCATGCCTCATATCATCTATCTAAGCATTGCATCATCATAAAGTAAAAAAAGAACACATGGAACATGCATCCATATAACACATCACATGATCAAGGAAAATGATGTCATCTATATATATAAAAAATGATCAAAATGTACAAAATCTGTCATGTTTGTGCCCAGTGCAAGCAAAACAATGATCTAAAAATACAATAGAGACATCGTCTCTCAAGTATGACCATCTCTTGAGGGGGATGGTCTCGCAATTGATATCGTAGCTCCTGGATCTCCAGGAGGATCCTGTCTCAAGGGCCCCAACATGCTTTTGTTCTTTGACTGTGTCCCAGTCTCTCGAGATCGACTCGATCTCGCCTGCATGAAGCTCTGTACTCTACGCTCCCTGGGCATGACATCCTCGTAATGGCGTCTATAATTTTCTACCTCCCTCACTCTCGAGGACAACTCTCTCATGATATCTCTCATAGGACCACCTGTTGTCGCTCTCTGAATGCTCGCTACCAGCTCCTTTGCCCAACCGCGCCATTGTATCTCTGTATCTCGCTCTAGAGTCAGCTGCGTAATATGACACTGTTGCATTAATAGCCGTGCCTGCTGCTGCTGAACTGTCAACTGCAAGGTCCTGATCTGAGCATCCTCCACATGTGTTGGAACTCAGACCCGTAGGGGCATCTATGAAGGGGTACCCCCTATCCCTCTGCCTGTCCTAGGTGCTGGTGGAGGTAACTCATCAGTCCTCTTCCCCTGTGCCGGCCACCTCCACTCATCTATCCCTCCCACCACTGCCATCACCTCTCCCACTCTCCCCTCCTCCTCTGCTCTAATCGCCAGCCCTCCTCTCCCCCTGTCCATCACAGCTCATCGAACTGCTCTCTCCACTCGACCTCCCCCATCTCTACCTCTGTCTCCTCTCCTCCCCTAATATCCTCTCCCTCGTCGTCCTCCTCCACCTCCATCATCTCCATCATCTCCATCATCTCCATCTCCTCCAACATCCTCCTCATCATCATCGAAGGTCGGCCGCATCTCTTCGGGATCTGATATCCTGGCCACAGCACGAGCTGCAAACAAACCAGCAAACTCATGGGTCATCCCTGCGTCTAATATCTCAGGAGCATAGTCCCATATCTGACCCGCTAAGCTAGAGAACTCCTCTACAACTGCTCCACTATCAATGGTAGGACCCAAATCAGGTATGTCCTATCTTTGACGCGCATACAAGTAGGTCCCCTATGGTATACCCTGCTACCGACCATACTGCCTCAAAACCCTACCCACCTGAAATCTCTCTATCACAAAGGGCATCCGCCCTATCAAAAATGACTCATAAACACATAAGGCATCTCTAGCCCATCCTCTGCCCAGACCTCACAATCTGTATACGGTCGCCAAATGACCATATCTATATCATCCAGAACCGTCCTCCAATGCTCCAGTTTACCCAGCTTACACTGGACAACTAGACCCCTGTAACCATAAGCATATGCCCGCCCAGCAGGCCTGTCTCTATCCACCAGTGGTCTCGCTGCTGGAATGTGCTCCTAGCACCATACCTGTAAAAGTGTCACGCCAGCTGACAAACTGTCGTAACCCAGATACACAACCTCATGAAGGTCCCTGTACAAATGGGCTAACATGGCTGATCCCCAAGCAAACCTACGGCCCTAGGTCACCATCTCCTCGAGAACCAATCCCTAACCCACAGAGAATCCCTTTGACCTATGATCAGGACAAAGGAATCCACCAATGAAACCTGCTAATATTGACGGGAGAGGTGCATAGTCTAGATCCAAGAACTCCTGCCATGGGATCTCATACCTGCATACCGTCTCATCATGGAAAATGCGCCGCAGCGCCTCAGTACCACCCTCCTCCGTCTGCTCATACGGCAACAAAACACCTACTACGGGAATCCATAAGATCCTATAACAGTCCTTTGGAGTGACTGTCATCTCACCAGTAGCAAAGTGAAAGGTGTTCGTATCACTATGCCACCTCTTAGTGAGCGTTGTAAGAAGACCTCGGTTCACAGTGAACCGAGGCATGTCCAACAAAGATGATAGGCCACATCTCTCTATCACATCTAGGTCAGCCTGTGCTAACCGTGGTATCAATGCCCAAGGTCTAGGGAACTGCTCTCACGACTGCACCACTCCCAATCACTCCTGTCAAAACACAAAACAAGTTCAATATCAGTGTCCACATCAAAACAAAGATATCAAAATCAAAATCACATCAAAAGCATGAAACAATTTGCTCAAACTAATCAAGTTCCACATCATATCATTCCATATCAACTTGTAACACAACTCAAGTTTTCAAAAACCATATCAAAACTTGTAAAACAACTCAAGTCTCCACATCACCTAAACTTGTAAAACAAATCAAGTTTCCAACCCATATTAGCGTGTAAAACAACTCAAGTTTCCAACCCATATCAGCTTGTAACACAAATCAGGCTCCACACATTTTGAACTTGAAAACAGTGCAAAACAAATTATGGTTCGATCAAAACAACACATTCATATCTACATCAATAACTTGAAATTGCAAAATAAATCAAGTTATATCAATACTCATATTGGACAAATTATCAACAACATGACAAAAGACCAAACAAATGGCAAAAATCCATCCCCCAGGCAAAGCTGACCTTTTCCTATGAAATCTTTCACATCCAAAAATCATCTAAATCTTGCAAAACCCAATCCATGCGCTAATTAAACTTGGCTATGTGCTAAACTATACCCATGCGCTACCCTGTTTTCTCCACGCGCTATTCTATCTACCCTAAGCGCTAAAACCGACCCATGCGCTAACCTATCCCTTGCTTGTGCTATCTATTCAACCCCATGCGCTAGGTCTAACCTACGCGCTAAATCCCCCTACCCATGTGACCCCCTGTGGACCCTATGTGCTAGGTTTGACCTATGCGCTACCCTTTTAACCTGACACGATACCCTATGTTCATCATGCGCTAACTTGACGCCCAACGCTAACCTAAAACTTTCATGCGCTACCCTATTCATTTTCGGACGCTACCCTAAAATGCTACCTTGTGCGCTACCTAATTTATCGTATGTGCTAATCTAAGACCCCTATGCGCTAAACTGTTAAAACCGAATTTCAAAAATAAAAAACTGACTAAAAATGATCAAATTCAAAATAAAAAAGGGGTCAAAAGGGTTGACTTACCAGTGGACCATACACGGCAGGTCTCTGATACCTCCGAACGTGCTCAAATCGATGCGTAGCATAGGGAATAGGCATTTTGTCTTCTCTCCAAAAGTCTCTTTCTCCAAAGTCAACAAGCACAAATGAGACAAAACAAAGCACTTTTCCCCTTTTATAGGGTAAAATGAAATTAGGGTTAGGGAAATGAGCATGTAATTTGCTCACGGTCTCCCTCATACCCTAAAGCACGTCAATTATCGGGAGATGAATCAATTTAAACGTTTCACCTAGCCAAATCTTGCACACCAAACACAAATTATCAAATCAAATCAAATTTTTCAAAATATTGATTCATATCCCGAGGGGGCATTATCACCATCATTTATCGAATCTGGGGCATCACACATCAAATCTGGGGCATGATATAAAAATCCATAAAAATGACATTGATCATAAAATCGCAACGACACTTCATTTTCTTTGAAATAACATGTGCACACACGTCACTTCAAAGAGGGGCAAAATGTAGACGTATAAAAATGACCATATTCCTAAATGAATATTTTATGTTCATTTCTCTATTTAATTAAATAACCCGTATTCCTCTATTTAATTAAGTAAATTACTCAATTAAATTCACTATACCATTTAATAGGATAAATTCATTTTATTCAATTAAAGCCTCTGTCCACTTTTTAATTAAATTCAAATTTAATTAAAACAGTTATCCTAAAGTAAATAAATCTAATTTATTTAATTGCAACCAAATTGAATTAAATTCAATTAAAACCTACTTTCCCTCACCCACTTGCATAAACCTACACCTCCCACTTGCATCCTAACCGTCTTTCTAACCTCTTCTAGATTCTTTTAAACCTAATTAATTAACCCAAACCCATCCATTGTCCCTTTCCCCTAAATTTGAGGAGGTCACTTCTCAAATTTGGAGTAAAGTCTTCAAAATGCATTAAATCCTTTATCCATTCATCAAGCTAACTTGTTGAATGCCCCCAAATTTGGAAGGACTCTTACAAATTTGTCCCCAAAGTCTTCATAACCATTAATGGTTAACTCAACCCTCTTACATGGTTAAAGAATTTCCATAAACTCAACCTCCATCTAACCCAAGGGTCTCATCAAGCATTTATTGCTTTGACCATGGTTATCCTTAAACCTTTGCACAAGAGTTTATCCTTTGGGTAAAAGCTTTATCCAATGGATAACTCTAACTTAACCTTAACCTTTAACCCCTAGGGTAACCATGAGGTCTTCTCAAGCATTTAATGCTTCTTACATCCCCTCTCAACCAACCTTATGTTGACAATTGTCACCATTTCATTGGTGCCAATTGCAAACATGGATTCCCAACTTTCAAACTTGGCCCTTGATTGCTTCTTTCAATCCTGACCATCCATTGCCCTATTTTTCCTATAAATAGAGCTCTCATTCCTCCATTTTAATCATCCAAGTCTTTAGCATCACACTTATACTTAAATCCATTCAAGCTTTCATATCTCATTTTATGCTCATCATTTAGCTTCTCTTTTAAACAAGAATTAATCTAAATATGCTAATTTAAAGTATGTTCCTTATCATTTAGCTTAATCATGAACTAATATAGTATGCTAGGATAGTCTAGTTTACTAACCATGTCATCTTATAGCTAGTTTATTGCATTTGTAGCATCATGCATAGCTTAGGATGCATCTCATCTTAAAATCAACAAAAGCATCCCTCATTCTTGCATTTGCCATCCCTAAACCATTTTGCTCAGTGATTTGAGAGCAAAAACATTGGTTTGAGGGACCGTGCAAGATAGAGAACCATGGAACCATCCTTGGGAAGCTGAGTCATACTTCATGACTCTATAGCTTGCACCAAGAAATCCTATGGGTGTGTGAGCAAGGCTCCCTAGAGCTCCGTTTTTCACATATTGAGTTCTATCGGCCCGCTTTTCCCGCATACAGTACCTACCAATAGTTAGAAAGAATTTTAGACCTATTTTGTGGGAACTTGACTGAGCTTCATGGACTGCCACCATCTGACAAGCCATCTCCATCAAAACAATATTATCTAACGGGTATCTCGGGAGATTGAAGGTCTCACCATTGAAACACCCTACACTAAGATATGTGAAAGTGGGGAACTGCAAGAACATGCATCCATATTCATTTACAACCTCCCAAGCATGATCTGATACCCTTTTTTTATACAAATTCTTATTCAACATGCACATATGTTATCCAAAGAAAGCATCATTCACTCTTCAAAAATGACTGAAACTGTTCTTCAACACTAACTGGCAATAGTATTTGTGTACAACACCCTGCCTCCTATCTCATGTTGTAGATAGTCCTGGGAAATGCCTCATTGAATTTGTTGTGTATACCAAATAGGAGGTCATGTAGAATTTAAGAGTGGTTGGCACTTTGGTAAGTTGTTCACATATAACATCATTGATTTGCTTACCCTAGAATATCCTCTCCTTGTTCTTTTTTATGAGATGGATATATTGATACATCCATTTATAATAGGTGTTAGAATTGGGAAGCCCTTTCACCCTACTCAAGAGATTTACCAAATAATTTACTTCTTCAATGATATCATTTCTAGGAAAAGTCTCTGGCCATCTGGCAATTGCTGACATCATGGTCTTTATCTAGTTGTCATTCATGTTTCTCCTACATTTGAAAGAATTCCTCTCATAATAGGTCTAAGATGATTGCATGGTTATGTCTGAGTACTTTTCAATATTAGGACACTTGAAGATAGTGTTGAAGAAATCTTCATCTAGTCTGATCAATTTCTTACCATTGGTATCCTTTACACTTTTAGTGGGATCAAAGTTACTTGCCGCTGCCATGACAAATTCAGGGTCTTGAGTAGACATGGGAAAAGCTGCAATTAAATGGATACCAATGTTGATGATGGACTCTATTTTTTTAGTATGAAGGAGGCTACGCAACCTCTTAAGAAACTCAGCTAGGTCAACATGACCTATCTTTGTGTCTGTTATCTGATCTATACTTGATGAGACTGATGAAAGTGGGAAGATAGGATGTGGGTATTGTTTCTTGAACTTCATTGCCTTCTTGCTTGGAGAAGCCTCTGTCATTTATACAATAACAACATTGTGATATGGGGAAAAACCACCAGTACTACAGAAGTGTAATGAATCAACCATTTTGTTCATTATAAATTGAACAAAATCCTAAATGTGATGCATTTGATGTCACTAGGATTTCAAAAACCCTCCTTGTATCATGATAATTCAAAAGCAAACCAGGCCTATGAACCCTATTTATGTGTGTGTGGTTGATGTAATTTGGATCCATAGGCCCAAATTACGTTCTTGCGCAAAGTGTGGTTCACAGGTGTAATTTGGGGTCATAGCCATGAATTGCTCCCTAGGAAAGTCTAAAAATAGGTGTAGGTCAGACTTATAGGTCCAAACTACACTTATTGGGTGAAAATCAAAACTAGGCATAGGTCGAACTTATAAGTTTTCCCTACACCTTAAAAAGTGAATCAAAGTGTAAGGTGGTTTGATAAACCCGCCATACACTAAGGAAGGGAAAAACTCAAATCCTAGTATAAGGCAGGTTTACAAACCCACCATACACTATGGCAACAAAAGTTAGTGTAAGGTGGGTTTGTAAACCCACCATACACTAAGGCTAAAATGTTAGTGTAAGGTGGACTCATAAATGTGAGAGTTGAGAAATACAACACCAAAGGAGCCCAAATGATCTCTGCAAGCTGAATAACCTGTTACAAGGAGAAGCAAGGAAACAAATAACAGAATAACCAATACAATGAAAAGAATAACCTCTAATAGGTCAAGAAACCCTAAAAAGGAAAAGCTAGGCTTGCACATAATAACTAATAAAAGAATTAATTATTTTGCACCTAAAGTTAGCTTAAGTGTAAAAGAGATAAAGGGAACTTAAATAATTAAACAAATACTATTTAATTAATCAAGTAAAGACCCGATTACTCTAACACCCCCCTTAAGCTAGACTTAGGGAGAAGCTAAAACCTAGAACAACTACTAAAAGTAGGAAAGATGGGTCTCGGCAACAAGGCCTGATCAAGTACCCAAATACAACCAAATCTCTATGAATCAGAGAAATAGAGAAAACCACATGGGAAAAAAACTCTACTCAAAACAAAGATGGAAAAGGCAAGAAGAAGGACTAAAAAAAGCCTCCAAACAAGAATGTTCCAACAAGGTAGGAACAAGAGAAGATAAGAAGAATCACTGAAGCATGAAGAACCTACAAACATTGTCGAAGAAAAACTGTTGATCTGAAGAACCTCCACTGAAATAGAATATGGCCCGGTAGAGAAGACTGTAATCTGCATGAGTACCCTCAAATGACACTACTCAAATCAGAAGGCAAACAACTGAACTCGAAGATACAAATGACATGAGAAACCAAAGTCTGAAGAGTTGATCAATCAAACCAAAGAAGCATTAGAACCAATAAGACAAACCTCCCCATAATGTTGAAGAGGGAGAGGGACAGGTACATTGAAAAGAATGACCAACAAGAACTGCACGATGAAGAACCAGGAACATCAAAGGTGCAGAAAAAGTACATAGTGTCGTGGAAGGAACACTCACTTGACACACAACATGAGGCAAATTTTGTGGAAGGAACACTCATTAGACAAAGGTAGATGGCAAACAAAAGGCAAACATCAACCCCCTCATGGCACTTTATAAGTAGTGCATGTACAACAAGGCACAAGATGTGCATGATCCCAAGTAAACAATGCATGATGACACTTTATCTCAGTGAGTTTGCATAAATTAAATGCTACAATGATTAGAAGACTGGAAACAAATAAAAGAGCCAAAACTGAGACATCCTACTCAGAGAAGAGATCCCAGGACCTAAAACAACCAAGATATCTACCAGAGTGCTGAAAAGCAAAAAACTGAATAAAATATTCTTGGAGCATAATCTAGAAAGAAAACCCATATGGCTGGAAATTACATAGAACAAGCTTTCCAATGATATAAAGTTTTCAAAAAATGGAGTTCGGATGCTCATTCTACGGCTCCCGGAGTGCAAAAAAGAGACCCCACTTTGACTGGAAAAAAACATAGTCCAACAAAAAAAGTGGAAAAAAATTCCAACATCACGAGGTCTGGCTCAGAACCATCTTTTCGACGCCTATTCATTTTTGAAAAAATGACTCCATTTGCCCAAGTTATGGCAAAAAAACCAACCCCCCCTAAAAGAGGCAAGAGGGAGGTGCAACGAGGGTAGGGCCAGGAGGAGGTGGCCTATGGGTGGTGCTCTGGCAGTGGGCAGGTGATGTTGTGGTGGTCAGGCAATTCTGCTATGGTTTCCGGCAGAGGAGCCATGGCGGCCAGCGGAGGTGCTGCAGTTTCCGGCAGGAGGAGTTGTGGCGGCCGGGTGGAGGTGTTGCGAGCACGGGTGGGAAGGTTGGCGACGGCTGGAGGAGAAGCAGTCGCGGGGGAGCAGCGGGGTTGGCAGGGGTCGGGAAGGCACAGTGCGGGCAGCTATGTGTGGTGGGCATGAGCGGGAAGTTCGACGATGGGGGCCAGTGGGGCCGCAAGGAGGAGGTCGCAGGAGCAGCGCCGACAGGAGGAGGTTGTGGGTGGGGAAGGCAGGCGGTGATGAATAATGATGAACAATAAATACTCAACAAATACTGAGAGGGGGGGGTGAATCAGTATAGACAAAAACTTCCTTAAACCACTTTGATTGCAAAGACTGTGCTAACTGGTAAATAGTATCACCGATCTAAAATAGGGCACTACCGGTAAAACACAGTGAGACTGTGAAGCACATAAACTGGTAACCCTTAGATCTTCACACAACCTAATATCTCATTTCCACTTCACCCATATGCTTACCCATATGCTTAAACAGGTGATTCATCTGAAATATAAAGACCACTGGATCAACATGCTTTACCACTTAACAAAAAACACTAAGACATCACACGAAAAAGCATCACACATAGCACACTGATTTTTCATGTGGAAACCCAACTGAGAAAAACCACAGTGGGGATGAATACCCACAAGTTGTTCTTGAACTCTTTTGAAGTCTGCTCTATTAGGAGCCTAATCTAGTTAAGGACTTTACAATAGGTTCTGCTAGGAACCGATCCTGCTAGGGATCACCCAGTTAAGGGATGGCTAAATACCCGGTTAAAGGTTAGAACCCTGTTAAAGGTTACCTCACAAGAGGATTTGAAGAACTCAATGATTTTGAGTCACCTTGTTAAAAGATTTACAAAAAGCCTGTTAAAGCTACTCGGTTAAGGGATTTTCCAACTATTGAAATGGTTAGAAGTCAACAGGTAAAACACTGATCTGATAACAACACTAAATGCCAAGGCAGATCCACTTAAGTTCCTTTACTTCTGCAATCACACTCTGCAGGTATCTACACACTTCTCTGGTCTAGCAAGAATCAAGTATCTCTTCACTTGGATACACACACACAACATTTGCCAACAAATTCACAATGCAAATCATCATCGACCTTATAGATAACAGATAGGTCGATGGCATAAACCCTAAACCCTAAACATTTAAGTTATTAATATAGTTGGTCCAATCCTGACCGTTCAATCACATTGCATAGTGTAAAACGATCTTGAACAAATCTCAAGACGTTCTACATCGTTCGTTCTTTGCCGCTTCTGGAAGCTGATAACCCATCACGTGCTCTCCATCATTTACTGAGACTTCACACATTCCCAAGGTAGATAGGATCAATCTTCTTCATGCAAGATCCTCAAGGAAATCCTTCATGCGCACAAGGCTGATGTGGCAACACGATTTGATATTCATTTCAGTGCTAATCCATCATAGGATGTCGTCGGTCGAATCACACAGACTTGGAATGCATCAGCCAGAAACCTCGATACAAACTTTCCATATACCGGTTCACTTTCTGCATATACCAGTTCATTCCTTTATACCAGTTCACACTTCATCATACCGCTTCACTTGTACCATCATACCGGTTCACTTGCCAATTTGCTTACTTCAATATACCGGTTCATACTTCAGCATATTGACATCAATGACAACATACAATACTATCATGTCATCATACTCTGCACATATGCCATATGCCAACAAGTGGTGGCTGATGGTAGGCTGGTGGGGGCCAGTGAGGGCCCACTCTGACAATGGCAACAGGGCTTGCGACCTGTTAGGGGGCCCCACAGTACCCTGTGTACCGTGGGGTAGCATTTAAAAAAAAAAAAAAACAACTTGCCATTTTTTTAATGATTTTTTAATGATTTTTTAATTTTTATTTTTTGATCAAAAAATCATTCGACCTGCATGCCATAAAAAGGTAATTTTTTTGAAAAAAATTAATTCTCGAACTGCGTGCCAGGGTCGTACAGCCTGGTACTGGAGAAAAAATACCCCCAGAGGCTCAGGAGCCAAAAATGATCAAGTTTTATATGACCATAAGGGTTTTTGGGCCTTCTGAGCACGATGGTGAGGTTCGTTTAGGCCCAAAGTGCTCAGAAAAAGGCCTATCCCTAGGTGCATAAAAAAAACTTCCTGAAACCCCAGATCTGCTTCCAATGCAAAAATTCTCAAAACAAGAATAGATAGATGTAGATCTAAAGATCTGATACCATGTGAGAGTTGAGAAATACAACACCATAGCAACCCAAATAATCTCTGCAAGCTGAATAACCTATTACAAGGAGAAGCAAGGAAGCAAATAACAGAGTAACTAATACATAGAAAATATGCTAAAAAAGATGAGAGCTCAGTATTCACAAAATGTGTAATGTGATAATTCTTACAATACAATGAAAAGAATATCCTAATATAGGTCAAAAAACCCTAAAAAGGAAAACCTAGGCTTGCACATAATAATTAATAAAAGAATTAATTATTATGCACCTAAAGTTAGCTTAAGTCTAAAAGAGATAAAGGGAACTTAAATAATTAAACAAATATTGTTTAATTAATCAAGTAAAGACCTGATTACTCTAACAATAAACCCATCATACACTAAGGTTATGGCACAAAGAATGCAAGGTTTGTGGTGGGGTCATAGATCCGCCATGCACCAAGTAAGAATTTCGGTGCATGGTGGGCCTACGGCGCCGACACACACTACCCACACAAAAGGAATGGCAAGGAAGTTGGAGTGTGGGATAATGAACCTGCACTACACCAAAGTTTGGTGTAAATTGGTTTCGAACTGCACCATGGCTAGGGTAGCTAAAAACACTGCAAAAAACAAAAAGCTTAGCGACGATGGGTGTCGCTCGGGTCCATTGACCCGAGAAACACCACAAATGTGGTGTTGTTTGGGCCGATGAACCTGAACGACACCACAATGGAGTATTGTTGCTAAATAAATGAAAATAAAAGAAATGTTTATGCATTCAGATCATGTTATCCAAAATAAAGATCAAGAACTAGGGTTTTGAACCCAATAAGATACATCAAAAGGAAGAACAAGAGGTAAGAGGAAAAAATCTTACCCGAAAAATAAGGAAAAAACTCTGCGAAATCCAAGTTTGAGGCCTCTCTCTCCCATGACCTAAGATTAGTTTGGAATGGAAAATCGAAGTCAAAATGCAAAGAAAAAGGATTTAAAACAAAGAGAAAGACTCCTATTTGGATTATAAAAGGGGGCAATTAATAACTCAAAGTGTCATAAATAGATACAAATCGGGTTTGTAAACCCAATTTTCACTTGTGAAGGTGCATTTTGGGTTTACAAACCCGAATTGCATCTTAGGGCAAAAAGGTATCAAGAGGTCTAAATCGGGTTTATAAACCTGATTGACATCTAGAATTCACACTTGGTGTAATTCAAGTTTATGAACCTGATTTGCACCTAGGATTCACACTTAGTGAAAAATGGGAAAACCAAGTAACAATCACACTCGTGATGACAAAGACATCTCAGAAAGCATGCATAGAGATAGAAAGCCACAAATAGGCCAAAAAATTGTGGGATTACCTCAATTTTACCCAATGTTAAAATTGAGGATACCATGATCTTATCAATATTAGATGACACTGAAGAAGGTGGAAAAATCGGATGAGGACCATGCTTCTTAAACTTCACAGATCTTTTACTTGTTGATGGCTTTGTCATCTGATTATGACTATAATTGCAACATTCGAAAAGAGATCATCACCATGCTTAGCTCATCAGATTCACTTCATTAGGGTTTCAAAAACCCTAATCTATCTGGTAATGTACAAGATTGCTTTTAGGTGTAAATAGGGTTTGTAACCTTGATTTACATGTGTGTGAACTTGGTGCAAATCAAGTTTACAAACCTTATTTACACCTAATATAGAGGTGTGAATCATGAGATGCATTTCAAACTTATAAGTTTGATTTGCATTTGGGAAAAAGCATAATTTGAAACTAGTGTAGGTCGAGTTCATAAACTCTAACCGAACCTAAAAATCTCAAAACATGGTGTAGTTCGGGCTTATGGACTCAATCTACACCATGTGGAAAACATTAGCTAAGGCATGTTCAGTCGATAATGTAAGTCGAGGTTACAACCCCAACCTACAACTCCATGGAAATGGCTGGTGTAGGTTGAGGTTACAACCCCAACATACACCTCGAAGAAGTGTTTATATTATTTGATGTCAATGTAAGGTGGTGTTACAACCCTAACTTACACTGAAAGGGTTTCGTGCAAGTTAGAGTTGTAGCGGCCCCGCCTTAAATTAAAGCAAGGATGACTTAATTCTTTGTTGTATGTTGGAGGCATGGCCCCGCCATACACCCCAAAGAAGGTATCTGATGTATGTCATGGTTATGACTCTGACATCCACCGAAGAAAGGATGGTTCAAAATCAAAACATTGTTCAGGCTCATGAGGTCGAACAAACACTCTAAAAAAAATATTGCTCGAACTCATGTGTCCAAACAACATGAAACGAAAAGACAAAATGGGAAAGAAAAGCCAGATATCAGTCAGGTAAACATGAAGTCCTTAAAAGAAGAAAACTTAGAACGAGAAAGAAAGAAGTAAATACATATCAAAAAAGGATGAAGCTTGTAAATCCAGCTTTGGCTTCAAAATCTCCACAACACGACCAAATCTTAAACATGGGAAAACATAGAATGCAAAATGACCAAAAAAGATACTAAAAGAATATTAAAAAGCAACAAGAAACCAAATAGGTTTCAATGACTTAGCCATTAAATGTAGCGTAGTGCAAAATAAATGTGCATTTCAAGGTTGTAAATCTGAAATGCACAAAGATGTGTATTTCAGGTTTACAACCCCGAAATGCACATTTTTGGTTCATGACTTATACATAGGTGCAATTCAGACTTATAAGTCCAATTTGCATGTAAAAGCAAAAAGAGGTGTTAATTCAAACTTATAAGTCCTATTTGCTCCTAGAAATCAAAGCTAAGGTAGGATTGGACTTTTAACTCCGATATTGCACCAATTTTGAAATAACTCTAGAAAGAAAACTTTAAGTAAAATTTTCAATTTAACAAATTTAACTAGGATCAAGGGGACTACCACGAAAATCCTCGTAAGACCAAAAAAGGAGAAAATTCAACTTGAAAATGAACTTAGAGAGGCAAATTATGAATTTAGGCAAAAATTCATAGCGGCTATCATGTTTCTATTACATAACTAAAAATGAGCATCACTGTAAGCATAAGACGAATGATGCTTCTTATGTTAAAGGTTTAAGACACAATCTTTTGAGTGTGATTCATATGTGCAATAAAGGCTACAAGCTTATATTTCATGGGATTGGATGTGTGATTAGAAAATGACATTTTAGAAGATTAGTTGTAGACAACATGAGAACAAATGAGAATGTTTACTATGTAAAGGAAAACATAGGAAATAATTGTTTATTGGCACTAAGAAATGAATGTTGGTTATGGCACAAAAGATGGGGACATGTTAATTTTGACAACACAATGAATATTAGTTCAACTCATGTTGTGAGAGATTTACCAGTAATTATCAAACTTGTTGATATAGTATGCAAGGGATGTCAAATGGGAAAACAAACAAAGATCAAATTAAAAAATAAGGAATATTCTAGTACAAGGCCCTTGGAGTTGATTAATATAGACTTATGCAGACCTACAAGGACAAGAGGACTAAATAGTGAAAGGTATTTTATGTTGTTTATTGATGATTATTATAGAATGGCATGGGTTACTTTCTTAAGAGAAAATTTTGAAGCAAGTCTCTCTGATGTTACAACAAGAGGTTGAAGAAGATTATGAAAAGTATGAATGTCAAAGTGAGTGAAGAATGGAATCATGTTGCACTTGATCCTAAGGGTGAGATAGAGGATGCTCTTATTGCTGCAAAAGAGAATGAGGTTTTGGGAGACAAATGCAGAAGAGAAAGAACCTAAACAAGAACCTAAGACACCTGGAAAGTATGTGCAGTAGAACCATTCAGAAGATTAGGTCATTGGAAACAAAGATAAAGGAGTTCAAACAAGAAGAAGACTTGCTGAACTAGTGAACAAGCAAATTTCTATTTTCTATCTCAAGTGGAGCCAATATTTTTTGTGCAAGCTAGAAAGGATGAAGGTTGGATGATAGTTATGGAAGTAGAGTTTAATCAGATAGAAAAGAACCAGGCATCAGTACTGGTACCTAGATCGATGGACAAGAATGTGATAGGAAAAAGTGGGTGTTATGGAATAAGTTTAATGAAGATGGAAAGGTCACAAGGAAAAAGGCAAGACAAGTTTGTAAATGCTATTCGCAAATTCAAGGTATAGAATTTGAGGAGACTTTTTCTCTAGTAGCTAGGATGAAAGCTATAAGGATGTTTCTTGCATTTGCTGCATATACGAAATTTAACATATATTAGATGGATGTGAAGTCAACATTCTTGAATGGAGAACTTGAAGAATAGGTATATATTGAACAATTAGATGGGTTTAAGCTATCAGAAGATCTAGGCATGGGTTGCAGACTTAAAAAGGCACTTTCTGGACTTAAGCAAGCTCCTAGAGCTCGACAAGGTTAGACAGATATTCATTGCAACAAAACTTCAATTAGCGTACAATATATAGTAATATTTATTTCAAAATTAAAGGTGAAAAAATATAAATAGTTTTTATGTATGTTGATGATATCATTTTTGGAGGCGGTCATAGTATTTGTGAGAGATTTGCTAAAGAAATGTAGAAAGAATTTGAGATGTCAATGATTGGTAAGTTATCATTTTTACTTGGTCTCCAAGTGACATAGTTAGATTGTAGAAAAAGAAGTCAGATTGGAGTATGTTCCTATATACGGGAAAATGCGGTGACCAATATAAATAACTCGAGATCAGAAGATCCACACATAAATGAGACTCTTGGTGCAAGTATATGAACTAATTCAATTAGTTTAACTTCCCAAGGGGTGTCCCATTGTTCTCTATCTCACAGAATCCCTAAAGCCAATGTTTTGCTCTCAGATCATTGAGCAATTGACTTTGGAATGACAACTCTAAGAATGAGTGATATTTGATCTACATGCATGAATGCATTTCTAAGATCTATATGATGTGTTAAAACTATGATGATTAAGCTTAAGATGAAGATAGTGATATGATAAAAGATTAACCAATTATCCTAACATGATATACTAGCCTGGCATGAATATTCTATAATATGAAAAATACTTCTAAATGTTATGATGATGTTTTAACAAAGAGAGGCTAAGATGTTAAGTAATTTAGGCTATAGTGTAGATACATGAAACTTGGAGATTATTGAAAATGAAGAATGAGAGCTCTATTTATAGGGAAAACAGGGCAATGGATGGTTAAGATTGAATAATCTTAACAAGGGCTAGGATTGAAAGTTAATCAATCCCTGTTTACAATTCTCACCAATGAAATGGTGATAATTGTCAACAAGAGGTTGTTTGAGAGGAGATCCAAGAAGCATTAAATGCCTGAGGAGACATGAAGGTTACCCTAGGAGGTAAGGGTTAAGGTTAGGTTAGGGATAATCAATGGATAAAGCTTTTATCCAAGGGGTAAACTCTTGTGCAAGGGTTAATAGGATAACTATGGTTAAAGTCATGAATGCTTGATGAGACCCTTGAGTCAAATGGATAATTAAGTTAGAGGAAGTCTCTAACCAAAGGTCAAAGATGAGTTAACCATAAATGGTTATGTAAGAGCCTTTAATGGTTTGGAAAACTTTAGAGGTTAACTATTTGAAGACACAAAGCCTTTAATAGTTATTGAAGTGTTTGGAGGATTTGAGAAGTGACTTCCCATTGCTTAGGAATGTGACAATAATTAGGAGATGAATTAGGCTAAATTGGAAGTGATTAGAAGAATCTAGAAGGGGTTTAGGAGGCAAGTGGGAGATGTAGGAAAATGCAAGTGGATGAGGGAAATGGATTTTAATTAAAATAAAATTGCTTTATTTCAACTAAAATAGATGCAACTTACATGAATACAAGTGGGGGGATTTAATAAATAAATTAGATTTATTTATTTGCAAGGATCAATTTAATTAATGTAAATTTAATTGAAAAGGGAGAAAGGGGATTTAATTAAATAAAGTGATTTATTTAATGAAAGGCTAGAAAATGTTTATGTGGATTTAATTAAATAAATTGAGTAATTCATTTAATCAAATATATGAAAATGAAGAAATTAATTAAATAGAATTTAGTTAATAGGAGGAATGGGGTTAAAATAAATATTAAATATTTATTTAGGAAAGTGGTCAGATTTATACGTCTACATTTTGCCCCTCTTTGAAGTGACGTGTGTGGACATGTTGAATCAAAGAAAATTGTTGAATAAGCCACCAAAATTTTGATCGATATGATGTTGTGTGCCAAAGTTGTCGATATGATGCCCTAGATGTAGATTTGATGAATGATATTGATGATGCCCCCTCGGGAGATGAATCAAGGATCTAGTCAAAAGTTGTCAAGTTGATAAGCGTTTTTGAATTAATTGTGATATGAGAATATTGATTATGTTGTATGCACTTTTTTTATTCATCTCCCCAAAAAAAATGATGTTGATGAGGTTAAAAATGAAAAAGTGGGAGTAGAATACACGCCCCACCTATTAACCCTTTGATTTTACCCTATTAAAAGGTAAAAAGTGACTTTGAAAAATCATTTGCACACTTGTCTCTTTGTGATTGTGACATTTGGAGCTCTGACAACGATGCCGATTCCATACTCCTCGCACCAATTTGAGCACGTCAGGTGATACCGGGCACCCACCGCATATGGCCCACTAGTAAGTGGCCAAAATCCATCTTCGTTTTTTATTAATTTTATTTATTTTTGTCGCATTTTTCAATTTTGGGTCAGATTTTGCCAGTTTAGCGCGTAGGGTAGGTTGTCTAGCGCATACGATAGGAGTTTTAGCGCGTAGCAAACCCTAGGTAGGTTTAGTGTTTGAGTGCCAGATTGTAGCACGGTCGGGGTGTAGGTTAGCACATAGGGTGGTTTTAGTGCATAGGGTATGTATAGCAACGTAATTGGTAGGCCATTTAGCGCGTAGGATAGCTTAGTGCGTTGGGTAAATAGGGTAGCACAAATGGTGTGTCAGTTAGCGTGTGATAGTAAGATGGCGCATAGGGTCTATATTATAGTGCATTTGTGGAAAATTTTAGCACATATGTGGCAGCTTAGTGCTTTGGAGCCCTGATTTAGCACGTAGGGTAAAAATTTAGAAAAAAAGTGTTGTGAAAAATGTGTTTTGAGTCAAATGGATTCGATAGGTTGCGTAGATGTCGATATGGGTTCCTCAATTGGTCTAATATGGTTCATGATCCAATGTGAGTCATGTTTTGTGATGATGTATGATTCTGATATGCTACTAGATGACGATATGAGTCTGTGTTCGATATGGATTTTGATTTCGATATGAGTCAACTTGTCGATATGGGTCTTGATTTCGATATGGATTTTTGAGTCAATTTGAGTCTTGATTTCAATATGAGTCTTGATTGCGTTATGAGTCTTGATTTCGATATGGGCCTTGATTCATTATGAGTCTTGATTTTGATATGAGTCTTGATTTCGATATGGGTCTTTGAGTCGATATGAGTTTTTGATTTTGATATGGGTCTCAATTTCGATATGGGTCTCGATTTTGATATAGGTTTTGATTTTGATATGTGTCTTGAATTCGTTATGAGTCTTATTTTTATATGAGTCTTGATTTCCATATTGGTCTTTGAGTCCATATGAGCTTTTGATTTCAATATGGGTTTTTGAGTCTGATTTTGATATGGGTCTTTGAGTCTAATTTCAATATGGGTTTGGTTTCGATATGGGTCTGATTTCGATATGGGTCTTAATTTCGATATGAGTCTTTGAGTCTGATTTTGATATGGGTCTGATTTCGATATGGGTCTTAATTTCGATATGGGTCTTTGAGTCTGATTTTGATATGGGTTTGATTTCGATATGGGTCTTATATGATGCACTGATTGATTCACTGACATGATGTAATATGTTTCTGATGTGTTTTTGATGTGATTCACATTTGTAAATTGATTTGTGTTTCTGATAGATGTGATTGAATCAAGAATTGATGATGGATATATGTTGATTTGCAAGCAGAGCTTGGTGTACTACAGTCTCAAGAGTGATTTTCGAGGCCATGGACACTTATCCCACGCTTGTCACAGGATGATAGAGATGTGATTGAGAGATGTGGGTTATCATCTTATTAATCAAGGGTTACTAACAACTTTGGCAGAGAGGTGACACAGTGATACAAACACCTTTCATCTGGCGACCAATGAGATGACAGTCACACTGGAGGATTGTTATCAGATTATGTGGATTCCTGTGGTTGGCGCTTTCCTACCTTATGAGTAGATTGAGGAGGGTGGCATAGAGGCTCTCCATTGTATCTTTCAGGATGATGAGATTAGTGGCTACAAGATCTCATGGCAGGAGTTTTTGGATTTCGATTACGCTCCACTGCCTTCAATATTAGCAAGTTTCATTGGTGGGTTTTTGTGTTCCGACCGTAGATTAAAGGGACTAGTCATTGGATGGGGATTGGTGTTGGAGGATATGGTGACACAGGGAGGATATGGTGACACAGGGACGTAGGTTTGCATGGGGGTCTTGCATGTTGGCCCATCTATATAGAGAGCTTCACCAGGTAGTATATCTGGGATATACTAGTCTATGAGTCGGGGTGACATTGTTACAGGTGTGGGCCTGGGAGCATATACCAATGTCGAGACCGCTTGCAGATAGGGATAGGCCAGTTGGTCGGGCATATGTTTATGGGTATATAGGTGTAGTTGTCCAACGTAAGTTAGGTAAACTAGAGCACTGGCGGATGGCGTTGGATGATATTGATACGGTCATCTGGAGATCGTATATGGATTGTGAGGTGTGGGCAGAGGATGGGCTAGAGATACCCTATGTATATATGTCGAGGTACCTGATTGGGCAGATGCCCTTTATTATTGAGAGATTCTTGCACAACCACGTTCATCAGTAGTATGATAGACAACAGGGGATACCTAAGGGAGCCTGTTTGTATGCTCGTCGACGACAGGATGTGTCAGAGTGGGGGCCTACCCTAGATAGCAGAGCAGCTGTAGATGAGTACATGTCCCTAGCGGGACAAATATGGGATTATGGGGTCAGAGTAGTGGATGTTGGGATGAAAGAGGAGTTCTCAACCTACTTTGTGGCACATGTCATGGCACACATATCTGATGCTGTAGAGTTGTTGCCAACTTTTGACGATGATGAGGAGGAGCAGCCATAGAGGCGAGGGGGTCTGAGACAGAGAGAGGACAATGAGCGAGAGGAGGTAGGAGAGGGAGGTGGAGTCGGTGGTGGAGGAGATGGAGGTGGAGGTGGTGGTGGAGGTAAAGGTGGAGGTAGAGGTGGAGATAGATGTGAAGGTGGAGGGGATGGCAGAGGTGGAGGTGGCAAAGGAGGTCTCATTCTTGGTGCAGGTGGGGGTGGTAGGTGCGGTGCGGTGCTAGCTAGCTTCTATGGGAGGGATAGGGGATGACAAGCGACCTGCCCAAAGGAGGAGATTTGATGTTCTACCCCCACCAACACCTCAGACAGGCACAAGTGTAGGGTGGACTATGACACAGGTACCCATTTAGATCAAGGTGCCCACCCACCAATAGGATTCTTAGATTAGAGCATTACAGGTCTTGGTGCAGGTGTTGTAGGCACAGGTGTTAGCACAACAGCGACAGATTACGTAGCTGCAAGAAGAGCGAGATACAGCAATAGAGTGCTAGGGCCGAGCAGAGGCCCTTGCTGACAGGTTAGAGAGAGCCTTGGCCGGTGCCCCACTCTAAGACACACTGAGAGAGATACAATATGCGGCTAAGGAGGTCACGTATTATAAGCGTTTATACGAGGAGATGGTCCCTCGAGATCATAGAGATCCTAGCTATGTTACAGTGGCGTCCACTCGATTTGGCCATAGTCATAGGAGGACAAAGAGCAGAGGTGTTATGGGCCCTGCCCAATGTGATCCATTTGGTGGAGATCTGAGAGCTAGGACATCTACTACTAGACCGTCTGCCTCAGGAGATAGTCATACCTGAGAGACTTGTTTTGTTGTATTGATCACTTTTGTTGTATTGATAGACATGATATCCCTTGTACATTTTGACAGCTTTGATATATATATATATATATATATATATATATATATATATGGCTTTTGATTTTCCCTGATCCACATGTGATGTGTTACTAATGATGTTATGAGTGTATGATGCGCATTATGTTTTGATATGATGATACTATGAGGATGATTAGATTCTTAGATAATAATGATGTTCTTGATCTCTTAATGTTGATTACTATATGATGATGTGAATGAATAATTTGGGATGGAATGGGTGATAATATGATGATGTATTTGTGTTTACTTTGATATGTGATGTGATGTTATCTGAATGTTATGATTTATGAGATGTATGATAATGATAATAATGTGAGATGTATCTTGAATACGAGATGTATGATAATGATAATGATAATGATAATGATGTGAGATGTATCTTGAATATGAGATGTATGATAATGATGATGAAATGATACTAATGCAATATTAAAATGGTATGCAACCTAATGCAATTTTAAAATGATATGCAACTTAATGCAATTGTATGCAACTAAATGATCACTTTAATTATGTTGTTGTCATTCCCGTTTAGTCACTTGTTTGTGCTCTTTTTGTCATCATTGAGCTTTTGATACGTTGAAAGTTAATGCAAGCATAATGGTATAATTGAGCCATAATGACCTAAGTATAACTTACATGGATTTTGATATTGCAAGATGACACAAGCATCGAGGTATAATTGAACCAAGACGACCTGAGTGTTGCTTGCGTAAAATAGACAAGAGCTAACCATTTTTATGTGCAAAATGGAAAATATCTTCAATGATATGTTTCCAATCATGTCTCGAGACAAATTTGCACCATACGAATGATTGCCTCATAGACAAAAAACCAAAGAAAATACCAGATTCCTTCATTGCTTCTCTAGCGTAGTACATCCTCGAGTAGCTCAAGAGATCTAATGATTCAAATCAAGATACACATAGTCAAAAATTCATGCCAAATGTAAACAAATCATAATTCATAATAAATCATTCATCGTGTTTGTGTTAAAGTTGCAGTTGGATAATGATCCTATTTTGTAGTCTGATGAGCAGTTTTGACAATGGTTCCCTAGTACACTGCGATCCTTGTTTGTTGTGTGAATGCTAAAGTGAGATGAATGTTGCCCCTAGTAATGTAAACTCATCGATGTGGATATATACGTTGATCACCAAGCCATGGTGGGATATGATATGGATAATTGTTTTAGATAATCAAGGACAGTGACTACGCTAAGTATGTCCAGGATAACGCTACTTGTATAAGTATTCGGCGATGGCTAGATGGATCAAAGATAGGATGTGAGTACCAATAGATAGAGGAGTTTTTCTCTCACAAATGGTGCCTGTTGCCAGGTTTTCACTATTTGTTTTTATTGCACCTTTGATTTTTTCATTTTTTTTTTGCTTGATCCATGCATTGGACGACTCAAGTATAGAATTTCTTCAGATGGATGTTGTTGGTTGGTTCATCAAGCGTGTCCCCTTTTGAAGTTGACAACTAATATTCTCCTGATCCATAGGCTGATATGATGACAAATGGCCCTAACCAGTTAGGTTCAAACTTCCCCTTCTTTTCTCAATCTTGTTGATTTCTAGGATTTTCCTTTAAGACAAGATCACCAATTTTGAAAGTGCTCAGGATGACTTTGTGATTATAGCTTTTGCACAATCATTGTTGATATGCCTTGAGATGGTCATAGGTATGTTGTCATTTTTAATCAAGAAGCTCTAGTTCTTGCAACTTGTTCATTCGATATTCCTCATCTGGAATGAGGCCCTTCAAAGATACTTAGAGAGATGGGATTTCTACCTCAAGAGGTAGAATTACTTCTGATCAATACACCAGTGAATATGGCATAGCCCCTGTAGGTGTGTGGATACTCGTTTTGTAGGCCCAAAGTGTCAGATTGAGTTGTACATGCCAATCCTTGCCAACATCATTTACTGTTTTCTTAAGGATTTTTAGGATTGTTTTGTTTGATACTTCGGCTGGGCCATTGCCTTGTGGGTAGTATGGTATGGAGAAGCAATGTTGGATTTTGAATCGTTTGCATAGCTCTCGCACATCTTGATTCTTGAAAGTGTAAATGATCAATTTACATTCAATATGCAAGTTATATTCTATTTAAAATGATATTTATATATATTATTGAATTAATATGTGAATCTGACTATCTTCTTCTTTGTGGCAGGTGAGAGGAGGATTTATCAATTTCGATGTCCATTCTCACACATACCATTTTACATATATAGTGGGTTGGGTACGGTCAAGCGATGCCTTGACCGACCATGTCTTTTGGACATGTCCGATGGACATGGTCGGTCAAGGCATCACTTGATCGTGCCCATTCACTATAACAATAGTGTCTGATGTTTATTAACCAAGCGGTGCATATTATATTCGATAACCATCGAAGTTATACCGATCGGTGTATGGTTATATTAATGCTTCAAATGTTTTCCTTAACACCCGATATCAATCGATGTGAGTTTATTACATCTCCCTGATAACAATTGGTTCAAGCATAATAATCAATACTAATTGATGTTCAGTTTATCGATAATCATCAAATCGGTTTTGCAATGGTTATCCCGATTTGCTAATTGGTGAATGCAACTAGTATAATAGATTCTCAAATCAGAATTCTATGATAATAAATAATTATGTATAAATAAAGAATGCTTATCAATTGAGGCCATGATGATATTCATTTTAATAATCGATATGATAAATGATTGAATGAGAGACTTCATTTATCTCTCATTTAATCATTTATCTTACCGAAGCTATCTATGCATTAACACTCCCTCTTAGCTAGGTAAGATAAATGTAAACAATTATATTCAAGCATCACAATTCAAATGACAGTTAGCATTCTTTACTCAATCTGGCATTCTAGAAGATCATAACACCTAATCACATGATATGAAGTATCACCTAAACACGTGATATAGATGTCCATCACGTCAATCTTGTGATGACAAGATATCACCTAAGCATATGATATCGGTATTGCCTAAACACGCAATACTAAAGGATAATCATATGAGAAAGATTTAAATTCTCATCTTAGAAAATCATATCACCTAATCACGTGATATGAAGTATCACCTAAACACGTGATACAAATTTCCATCACGTCAATCTTGTGATGACGGGATATCACCTAAGAATGTTATATTAGTATTGCCTAAACACGCAATACTTAAGGATAATAATATGAGAAAGATTTAAATTCTCATCTTATAAAATCATATCACCTAATCACATGATATGAAGTATCGCCTAAACACGTGATACAAATGCCCATCATGTCAATCTTGTGATGACATGATATCACCTAAGCATGTGATATTAGTATTGCCTAAACACGTAATACTTAAGGATAATCATATGAGAAAGATTTAAATTCTCATCTTATAAAATCATATCACCTAATCACGTGATATGAAGTATCACCTAAACAAATGATACAAATGTCCATCACATCAATCTTGTGATGACAGGATATCACCTAAGCATGTGATATTAGTATTGCCTAAACACGCAATACTTAAGGATAGTCATATGAGAAAGATTTAAATTCTCATCTTATCCAAGTTGTGGTATGTGCACAAAACACTTTATACAAATGTTTTACCACAACACAATCATGGTACATTCATGACACACCAGAGATCCAACATGATAACTAGTTTGGACATCATAAGATCGTCACCTTATAATGTCTACATACAAGTGTTCATTATCTTGAGAGATCGTCACCTCTTAGATATGAACCCAGGGGATAAGATCCAAAATATCCTTTCATGACAAATAAGTTTACACATTAAACATCTTATTGATATGCAAATATAGATTACAAAGCATATTACCTTTCTATCATACCTAAACCTTTTATGAAGTGATCAGCCTTTACTCTGGAAAGAGGTTTGGTCAGAATATCTATAGTTTGATCTCCAAGGGAAAACCCTCCTACTCGAGGGAGAAAAACCCAGTAAAAAATGTCTTCTTTATATATCAAATATGTCTAGCAATAATGCAAGATACAGGCCCAATATATGTTGCTTCACTCCTTGAAGAAAATTTCACAAGAATAAATCTAATTGGCTTTCTTCACAGGATCGATCTGCTCTAGCTAATATATAAACTACTCTTCTCATTAATTGAATGGATTAGAGAATGAGTTTGCATCTTCTATATATTTGAGGGAGGCACCCTTTTTGCAAGGTGTCGGTCCTCAATGACACCATATGTCTCTTCACAAGGGTGGCCACTTCAATATCGACACTCCCTCTTAGCTAGGGAGGAATCCTTGTTAATAATATAGTCATGAAATGACATCCACCATGGATACTCTTAGGGTGGAACAAGGGCCTCCACCTCAAACTTGTCCCTCACAGAGAAGAGTGTATTAACAAGGGCCTGCTCCTCAAACTTCTATCTCACAGAGAAGAATGCATTAAGCATATCTTCATGATGGTGTGGCTCCCTCTAAACCTGATACCAACCATCTGACCTCCTTGTCTAAGGTTGCTTCTGATGAAATGTTAGACTCCCTCTAAATCTGATATCAACCATCTGACCTCCTCTTCGAAGAACCAGATTTCAAGAACAAACTGTATGGGTTCTTCTTCTTCGATAAATACTTACCACCATCAACTCAGTCCTATGACTGCAAGCATCAAGTTCTTTCTCCCTTGAATGAAATCTCTTATGCTTCTTGGTCGGTCCTTTCTTTATCTTGAAAGATCAACTGCAAAACATGACTTATAGAACTCTGGCATGTACTTAGAAAATTCACCATCAGTAGCATGAGCAAGGGCCCCTATGGTCAACATTGCTTTCTCATGGACTGTTTCACTTCTGCAAGCCAATACTTGTTTATAGAATGGAAATGTGGAATCTCAGAATCTCCACTAAAGTCCCCTCCATATTCTTCCAGAATTCTTCATCACAAATAGTACCTCAAAACTCTATAGCCTAAAGAGAAACAAGCTCTTCATCACTTTTAACTGCTTTTGTTGTGATTCTAAAGATGTCCGACATGTAAGGGGCAAGTTTCTCATAGTACGTTGAAGAAATTGAAACAAGATATTCAAATGCAGCTTGTCATGTGTGGACACCTATTGACAATGTTGATTCATGAATAATATGCATAATGTAATTGCATGAATTAATAAATACATATGAAATTCATGACCATTAATCAAATATGGATTACTTATCTCTTTGTTTATTAGTCTTCCTCGCAATCCAACAATTGTTCATTCTTGATTCTTTGCACTTGAAGATTTAGATCTCATTTGGTGTTTTCTCTTTGATGCACATACTTTTAGTTGTTGTGTTCATCTAACATAACCAGGATCTGTGAGACGTTGAGCCCATATGCCATGCACAGGACTCTCAGCAGTATCAACGTGGCATAGATCTTCCTCAATAATCTTCCTAGCCATTCATTCAAATGAAGACCCTTCTCTACAAATCTATACATGCTATGGAAGGAGAGCATCGAATTGGTTTTGTCTATAGTAAGACCATCGCTTCTCATGTCTCTCTCTAGTTGGCAAATATATGAGTATTGTTTCCAATGTTGTGGCACTAGTTCCAAACAACATTAAGGTTAAACTTTAATGCCCAGTTCAATAGATGGAACTACCAGTTCATTTGCTCTAGTTTCATAAAGACATTTGTGATTGCATCTTGTCTACATGTAATTGCATCATCCAGAGGTGTCTGTTTCTGGTCATCTTGAACGTTTACTTCAACTCCCTTATCAAAAGCAAATGAAACATTTTTTGCGTGACCCTATCGAGAAAACAAGATTAAGAGAAGTTTCTCCATCTTCATATTTGTTTGGAGTATTTATCAACTGTTTTCCTCCATCGCATTCCTCCAGCAAAAATCTTACAACTTTTATAATAGCATCATCTTCAATACACATTACAACATCTAGATTTGTCAATGCATTATCTATTAAATAGAATGATCCAACCCGAGCTCTGCAATCTAATAAACTCATTACTGCCAATATAACATGTCCTGCCTTCTTTTCCAACCGACTAGGACCATGACCACCGACTACAACAATTATAAGCTTATTTAGAAGATCATAATTTTTGATTTGGTTGTTGCTCTTCCACATTGCATTGCTTTGTAGTGTCTGATTGGAACATGGAAGATCATCTATCTCACATTTTGATGCTACATACTCTATTATCTTTGTAGCGCAACTGTATCCGTAACTGTGTTCACGGGGTGTGTGTACTATATCATCGCCTCTGCAAAACTTTGAGACAAAAGAGTTCCAGATTGCATCACAAGGGTTTCAACTCCATTCACAACTAGAAGGAGATGATACTCACACAGCCTGTGATAATATCCATCAATTTATGTTTCATTACTCTATGAATGTGATAGACCTCTTGATGGGGCATGTTTGAGCCCATCCTCGTACAAAAAGGCACTTGAGAAGATAATCTTGTCTCATGGTAGGAATGCCCAACAATTGATCATACAGTCGTTGTTGTCTGATGATAACAAGGCACTGCGAACAAGTGTTCATCCAGAGTGCACTGGTTACTCCTATGATCTTATGAACAATTAGAGACACATATCTGCCATCAAACTTTGACTTGCAACCTTCCTTATTGCCTTGTTCAATTAACATAGAATTTCTCCCTGGTGATTCCACAAAGAACTTGGCTCTTAATGTGCAAATTGCAGTTGATTCCTTGAGAGTAGAGTCGATCTCCCTTCATTTTCAAATTGCATTAGAATAGGCAATCAGGATATCCAAATTGTCACGCTCAAAGAAGAACTAGACAAGGAGTTTTCTGATTGCTTCAATAAATTTGATAGGATCTTTAAAGCCAATGGCGCTACCCATTAGAAGAATTTTGATGTTGAATACATGCTTGTTTGAATTTCACACAAAATCGAACAGCCTCAGGTTCGATTTAACCTGGCTCTGATACCATGTAAATGATGTTCAATTTACATTCAATATGCAAGTTATATTCTATTTAAAATTATCTTTATATATATTATTGAATTAATATGTGAATCTAACTATCTTTTTCTTTGTGGCAGGTGAGAGGAGCATTTATCAATTTCAATGTCCATTCTCACACATACCATTTTACATATATAGTGGGTTGGGTACGGTCAAGAGATGCCTTGACTGACCATGTCTTTTGGACATGGTCGATCAAGACATCACTTGATTATGCTCATTCGCTATAACAATAGTTCCTGGTGTTTATTAACCAAGCAGTGCATATTATAATCGATAACCATCGAAGTTATACCGATCGGTGTATGGTTATATTAATGCTTCGAATGTTTTCCTTAACACCTGATATCAATAGGTGTGAGTTTATTACATCTCCCCGATAACAATCGATTCAAGCATAATCATCAATACTAATTGATGTTCAATTTACCGATAATCATCAAATTGGTTTTGCAATGGTTATCCCGATTTGCTAATCAGTGAATGCAACTAGTATAATAGATTCTCAAATCAGAATTCTATGATAATAAACAATTATGTATAAATAAAGAATGCTTATCAATTGAAGGCATGATGATATTCATTTTAATAATCGATATGATAAATGATTGAATGAGAGGCTTCATTTATCTTACTGAAGCTATCTATGAATTAAGAGAAAGGATGTTTGTTATCTATGATGATGGAACTAGGAATGTCATATCTATAAATGAGATAGTTGAGAATGAATGATGAGATCTGTTTTCCAGTTACGGTGGTCATTGAGACTGCTTCAATCCACTTGGTGAAGTACTTCGTGATGGTGATAATGAATTTATGCCCATTTGAAGAGGAAGGATGAATCTTTACTACCGGATCAAGTCCCCATTGACAGAAAGGCCAAGATGTGGTGAACGGTTGTAGCTCCTGTGCTGGTGCATGTATGAGGTTACCGTGAATTTAGCATTTGGGACATTTCCTAGCAAATTGATAGGACTCTCTTTCCATTGTCGGCTAGTAATATCCCATTCTCAGAAGTTTCTTGGTGAGAGTAGGACCACTTGAATGTGTACCGCAAATACCTTCATGAAGCTCATGTAAGGAAAAGTCAGATTCCTTACAATCAAGGCATCGAAGAAGAGTACCATCTAGACCTCGGCGTTAAAGTGTGTCAGCGGTTAAGGTATAGTGGGTGGCTTCTCGGATTGTAATATTCCCACTGATTTATTTTTTGTTTTTTCAAAGCAATCTCACAATTATACCAATCAATCATTAGGGTCAGAATAAAGAAATACAAACAATTGGAAAGAACCCTACACTTTTTGATCACTGAGAGCCCAAACTGGGAGGGTGAAAGCATACGGTAGCAGGGGATCGTTAGTGATAATTTTCTGAATTACTGAAATACAATAATGGGCGGCAAGCCAGCCCCTTCCACTTTTCAGTGGGATGAAGACCAAGAACTTATCAGTAAACCAACCAAAGGAACAAGAGCATAACCAAAACCAAATCACTCTATCGCTTATGCAGTGAGAAGACTTATACGTAAAAACTATCACTCAACCGCATATTTTAGCGGGAGGACAATATCACTCAACCACTTTCTCAGTGGGAGGACAAAACTGAATTACAAAACAAGAAGGCAGCTAAGCCATCCTCTTCCACTTGTTCAGTGGAAAATACCATATAATGCAACTGGAATGATTGATCGGAACTACTGAAACAATCTTACAAAGATAGAGATGCGAGAGAAGATAGAGTTAAGTACATATCTCAAGTATTCAATATCAAGTTCACACAATAAAATCACTACTTGTTCTGAAATCAGAGTTAATAATACGCAGAACCAGCCACACCCAAATCCACTAAAATACTCATAACTTTCCCAAAACTAAATGAAATCATGTCAAACCAAATGCAAATTAATAGCATAACTTAGGCAATTCAATACCTTAAAACAACAAATTAAGAGCCACAAGAGTGATACACGCAACCCAATGCAAATCTAGAAATGAAGCTATAAAATACTTTGATTTGCAACCATAAATTAGAGAGTTCACCAAATGCCACTCCAATGTAGAAGAATGATTGTCTCTCCAATACACTTCTAATGAGCCTTCACCCAAAATGATGCACCCAACATGCAGATAGCTATGAAAAAAACACACTTCCAGCCAACACACACCAGCAACTCCAAAAAACGTAGTAGCACACAACTCTTCAAAAACACACCCAATGAAATCCCAAGTAACACCAAGTAGTTCTCAAATTCAAACATAGCTAGCAGTGATGTCTCACACTTGAAACTGCAAAGAAAGAACTAGGAGGTTTTCACCCTCGAAGAAGTCTGGAGTCATTTCGACAACATAACAATATATTTTCTTTGGATTATCAAATGAGGAGCCAAACACCTATATATATATATATATATATATATATATATATATATATATATATATATATATATATATATATATATATATATATATATATATATATATATTCAAGTCTGGAATTCAAATGAAATTTCCTCCAAATTCACCTCTTCCAAATTGCATTTCGTTTCAACTTGTGGACCCAAGTATGGCGCCCACTTCCTAAGTCAAAAATCATGTCTAGGAGAGAGGACCATGATTTTGGCATAAAATAAACTTTGATGAATATAAAATAAAGTCTCCTTTCATCTTTTGCGTCCCCCTTCAATCATCAAATAATTCGCCTAGGCAAACTTAGGAAGAAAATCACATTATGCACAATTCCCAATATCATTAATCAGTAATAAAATAATTAAATATTAAACCTTAGGATAAGGAAATAATATTTAATTAATCACTTATGACTCCAATACTGATTATCAACAAATCTAGTATGAGGCTGAGCAATGAGGATCACTGAACTTCATTGGATTAGGACCATATCCAGGACTACCAAAAAGAGAAATGCCCAAATTGCCACTTACTAAAAATAGTAAGTCATGAGATACTGCTCCAAAAATCATGATCTTCACACCCAGAGAAATAGCTTGGTGAGCTTAGTAACACTGCACCATCCAGACAACCAAACCCTAACTTACTAAAAATAGTAAGTCCACAATCCACCAAAGAGTCAATTGCATGTTATGACACACTGGAGTCCAGGAAAAACCTAGAAGGGAACCACAAACAGGACCGAACAATTCCCCTCTGACTACCCCTAAGAAGCTCAATCAGAACTCTATAGAAGATGGAAACCTTAATTCTCCTTTCCACATAGCCTATGGGTCTCTGAAATAGGCCAATGGACCACTGAATGCATTATCACAAGGAAGGGGACATTACAATCCTCCCTTCCTAAAATTGCTTGTCCTCAAGCAATCGCAAGCGAGGATGCTATAAAATCTCCACACTCTCCCATGTAGCATCCTCCACTGGTAAGTCTTTCCACTTAACCAAATACTCTCTAATGTACCTCTGCCTCAACAATCATTCTCTAACATCAAGGATGACCTTAAGAACTATCACCAAGTCTCCTTCTTCATACAAAGGAGGCAAATCAGAAGAGACTATTACATTGTGCCCAAGCACCTTTTTGAGGCGTGACATGTGGAAGACATTATGTACTCAGCTACTCATTGGTAGCTCCAACTCATAAGCCACAACTCCCACTCCTGATGACCCTGAATGGTCCATAAAAATGTGGCTTGAGTTTTTCAGCTCCACTCTTCTTGAGAGTAGACTGTCTGAAGGGCTGGAGTATTGGGTAGACCATATCATCAACCTCAAATGAGCACTCAGTATGCTGTTGATCAACATACAACTTCTGTTGATTGTATGCAATCTGGAGGTTGTCCTTCAATGCCTTCAGAATATCCTGACACTGTTGAACCACATCCCTAGCCTGAGGTGCTCTGCTATCTCCAAACACCAAATCAACAAAACTAGGGGCCTCATAACTGTATAGTGCCATGAAAGGTGACATCCTGATCGACATGTGATAAGTGGAATTATAGCAGTATTCACCAAGATGTACTCATCTTACCCACTCCTTCTGCTGCTCTGAGACACAGTCCCTCAAGTAACCTTCCAACCACTTATTTACTATCTTCGTTTGTCCATCTATCTGGGGATGGTAACTCATGCTTGGAGTTAGAATAGTACCACAAAATCTGAAAATATCATGTCAATAGGAGCTTAGGAACTTGTTGTCCCTATCACTCACAATATTTTTAGGCAGCCCATGTAGCCTAAACACCTCACGGAAGAATAAATCAGCAATATGAGTTGTTGTAAATGAGCTGGTGATGACATAAAAATGAGCAAATTTTGTTAATATATCTACCACCACATAGATACAATCATTCCCACTAGCTTTCAGCAACCCAGTGATGAAATTCATAGAGATACTTTCCCATTTTTTAGTGGGAATTGGCAATGGTTGCAATAAACTAGTGGGTGTTGTGTGTTCGTCCTTGTTCTTCTGAAAGGTATGTCATTCCCTAATGTACTTCAAGACATCTCTCTTCAACCCTTTCCAAGAGAATCTCTCTCGGATCTTCTTGTAAGTCTTAAAAAACCCTTGGTGACTAGCAAGAGGAATGTCATGAAAAGTCTGTACAACCTTCTCCTTCAACTTAGATTCTGGTAGAAGAAGGATCATTCCCTTACACAAAATCAATCCATCAACCAAACTATACTTTTCACCATGAAAAGTGCCTTCAACAATGCTGGTTGCAAATTGATTTTTGGCATAATCAGGAAGCAATAGGTCCCTCCAATCAGCAATGAGCTCACATATAGAGCTTAGATGGGGTCTTTGTTAAAGTGCATTTGCCACTATGTTTTTCTTCCCTTTGACATACTCAATGTCAAAGTCATAAGCCTGAAGCTTACTAACCCACTTCTGTTGCCTTTCATTCAAGTCTTTCTAGTGCATGAAATGCTTAAGACTATTATGATCAATCTTAACAACGAACCTACTTCCCACAAGATACTGCCTGAACTTCACAAGGGCATGCATTATGGCAAGCATCTCCTTCTCATAAATTAAATATAGCCTTTCAAGTCATCTCAACTGTTGTCTTCAAAATTTGATTCTCTCTAAACATCCTTAAAATAATATGATTTGAACTTGGTGCAGAAAAGACATCAACGATAGGGAAGTTCTCAAGACAACATATGAAAAGGTTTGGATTGACCTTCTACACTTTAGACTAACTTAGAGCCCAGGCGGGTATACCTCTATGAATTAGATTCACACTTTTAAATATAAACCCACAGCAAACCAGTCCTGAAAACCAATGGATCTATTCACCTTGAAATTAACTGAAAACAAAGAATGGAGTTATACTTAGATTCAATGTTTCGATCAACAAAACATGCAATAAACAACTTCAATCAATACCAGTGCCTTATCCAAGGTCACAGAGTCATCTAAAACTCAAATAATACTCCTTAAAAAAAATATCTTTACGCATCCCATTGGTTTGATTTCTATTAATCCTTGTATATGCCCGACACCTACAAGAATTTATGTGTTCCAAATTAAACTATGATCATCAAGATTCAAAGTCTCTCCCAAAGAGTTTACTGGTATGAGTGATCCCTACATCTTTAATTTCCCTCCTAAAGAGAAAAGCTAGCGAACACTCCTACTGAAAATTGCCTTGCAATCCCATTTAAATAGAACAACCCTGGATTATTCAGAATGAAAACAGTAAACAAATTGCAAACACACTTGAAGACAACACAAAGCTTCACTCAAAACCAACGGTCTGTATATTAATATCAAGCTCATAAAATATTACAAGAAGTTTTTTGAATTTTCTCCATTAAACTTAGAAAAGCTCAGATAAATTTCTGCAGCGTTTTCTTACAACTTTTTTGCGATCCTTTTCCCTCTAGTCTTGGTATCCATTTATAACAACATGGATGCACAAATCTTCGGACTTCTCGAGGAGAGTTTGTTACGATCATTTCTTTCAAAATAAAGAGGTTACAAGCTTTTCGCAAAAATAGTTACAAGGTCCTTTCGGCTTCTGCAATTTCTTCAACAGGCTGTTCGGTTGCAACCTCTTCCATCTTTTCAGGGGCACTCTCCAATTGCTCCGTATCATGAGTGGCATATTTAGTTGTCCACTCACCATACACCTCTTCTGTCGGCCATGAGAAATTAATCACTTTATCCTTGGTCTTAGTCAACCTTTTCCAAGAATTTCTCATTTTGTTGACTTCTGAATTGAGAAAACCATAATGTGACTTAATTTTCTCTATCTCTTGTATTGTCACAACAAAGAAAGAAGCATCGTCTAGATCAATAATTCCTTTAACTCTTGCTGACAATTTAGCTTCTATCTCCTTAAGCCACATTTGTTTGTCCTTTAATTGATCCGGGCTAGCAAAAACTCCTGGGAGCAACTCAAAAACTTGATCAGTGTACTCCTTTTTGCACAAATTAACCTTCCTATCAACATTATCCACCTCTGCTGCTAATTACATTAAGACTTTAGCGACATCAGAAGTGGATTTGATGATGGGATTGGCCCTTGCTTCATCGCAGGATACACACATAAACTCTAAATCTTGCTCCCTAGGCCTCCATTTGTCAAAAATAGGTGTCAAAATGGCCTTGTCTCTCCTGAGCTCATTCCATATATCCATAATTTTACCCACATTGTTGTAGAGCAATGAGGCATTTATTGTATCTACAAAACTGGAAATTGTAGCCCTTACTCTCTCCTCATACTTCTTTGCATATAAGGCCTAAGCCTGTTTCAAATTTTCTAACTCTTGAGGAGTAATTTCAACCATTTGAGAATTGGAGGGTGCTGGAGATGGTGGAAACTCAATGATAGGGCCAGCAGGTGGAGGTCTTGTAGGAGAAGAGGAGATCATCAGTGTTGAAGACTCACCTTGATGGTATTGTCCAGTCAACTGGCTCTGCAACTTGGCAATGATGCTATCTTTACCTCTTACCTCCTCCTTGGCATTGTTATAAGCCTTCAAAACTGTTTCAAACTTGACTTGGAGGGCCTCCTTCTCTTAGGCTTCCTTCTCTGCTACTGCAACACTAAATTTTGCAGTCTCTAACACAATGCTAGCAGCCTCCACTACCCCTGTACTCTGCACTCTCTTCACCATCATCCCACCAAGGTAACTTGACCCTGAGGTGTCTTTGCTTTTCTTGCTCTCATTTCTTTTGAGAGACCACATGACGAGTGTAGCATTATCCTTATGAAAGTAATTCCCTCCATGGGTTTTGTTTCCTTCCTCACTGCGTCTAGCACCAGGGCATCTGCTATATCCCAATCGGGTAAAATAAGCACTCCAGCTTGTGCTACCATATCTCTTCCTTGCTCAGGGGTGATGGTTTTGAATTCTTCCATCATCTCTTGCTTTATTTCCTCATCTACCAAGGCTGGATCTTTATTAGGCTACTGAACCTTTCTCTTTTCACATCTAGCATTATATTTATCTATGTGTTGTTTCCATACAAACTGCATAAATGCTTCTGATGTGACAAAATTGTTATCAGCTAAGAAGGCATTACTTGCTTGCTTTATCTCAGGATCCCACTCCTGGCCTTTGAGTTTAGTGGTAGTGATATCCATTTCAGCAGCAATGGGTTCTTCTGGCATTCCTTCCTCCACTTCATCATAAGTGTAGGCAATTTCCCCTAGGCTACCTAACTACAGGAGTTGCTCAGCTGCTGCTTGCTCATTTCCTATATGGATAGGGGATTGGGATGGGGAATACAAAGGTATATCTGATTGTACTTCTTTCCCCACCCTTTGCTTCTTTGGGCTTTCTTGGATGTCAATGACATCTTGCATCTTCCTCTTTCCTTTGGAGGTAGAGGGCTCCCTTGTTGTAGGCATCAACACACTATAACTGGATTTCTTATGCAGTGTATAATCACTAGGAGGGATTTCTTTGCTGAAAGCTGACCTACTTAAGATCATTCTTGCCTTCTCAGGGTTACTTTTGATTACAGCTTCCCTCTTCTCCTTCAGGGTCTGCATCACATCTTCAAAGCAAACAATTAAAAACTTTATTTTCTCCTCCAGAGGGAAAAAGCTAGACAATGGGTCATAGCTGGCATCAAACTAATGCACAAAATCCAAGGCTTTCTTATAAGCCACCCACTTCTCTTTCCTTAGCTCCTGCTCATCTAGATCAAACTCATTTCTGATGAGGTCTTCAGGAAACTGGAATTGATGAGGCCTACCTCTGCATGCTACCTTCTTTCTAAACATACCGTTGAAGAAGTCTTCTGGGTCAGCACACCTGGACACTGCAGTGGACAAATGATAAGGCTTGAGGAAATCCTCAAAGCAATTCCAGCCTCCCTTTGTTATTACAAATTGGTGGGCTATGGTAGCTGTAGAGAAAATAGTCCCTTTACCCCTGCCTGTCAACTCTGCCTCTTGTAAACCATCGATTGGTCTAAGGATCTCTGCAATTCCCACTTTGAGAGGGACCTGGTAAGGTAGCAAAAATGGGGTGCCTCTAAAACCAAACACTCTGAAAACTGTGGAGACTGGATATAAGTAAATGTCACCCCAGTTATGAACAATTTTTATGTTCTCTGCGAATTCTTTTGGTCTTATGAATTCCAGAAGAACTTTGGGGATTCTTGGGTTCTCTGAGCAGAGGAGAGTCCTGATCTTGGATGCAAAGTATTTGTCAAACTTCAAGAAACTGGCATCCTCTCTATCCCATGATAACACAATACTCCATAATTGTACCGACATTTTTTCTCCTTCTTTCTCCTTAACAAGGTCCAGTCCACTAGCAAAGTAATCACCACCTTTGAAGAGAAAAAGATGCATCAGGAGTGAGTACCATCTGAAAGGCCTATCCACCTTTCCATTCTTGATTCCTGTTAACCCTCCGTGGATAGCATCAGCAATAAAAGAGGCATAATCAAATGTAATTGCAAGAGAAGGATTCAAAATCTGAGCAATCATTAACAAGTAATGATTTGTCATATTTGCTTCAGCATCTTCTCCCAAAACTTGGCAAAGTGCCTAATACATTCCTTTAGCCCTCAGGGTGAACATACTTAATGAAAAGGGCTCTTGTGTGTTGGGTCCTACAACTGTTAACCCTCCTATCTTCACAAAAAACTCCTTGAGAGGCCCGCTCCTGAGATGACTCCTTTGTGCACCATAAATTTGGGCTAACGATGTGAAATTTATAGGTTCTAGAAAATTGGTGAACTCATTAAGCCCAAAATCTTTCCTGAATTCTTCAGCATTAATCTCAACAAGGGTTTTCCCATTTATATCCCGAATGCTTCTTGTGATTGAATCATAGTTGAGCGCAATTTGGGTCAACAAATCTACATCCATAAATACCCCTGGGACTACCAATTTCCCAACATCTAACTCCCAAATACTGTTTTGCGGGGCCGGAGAGTTTCTCATTCCAAATCCAATTTTGAATAACCCCAACCCAGACAATCCAACCTGTGGTCTCTCAGCCAGTTACCCTTGTCATACAGTCCCTCTCCTAACTTTAAACGGGGAGCTCTAGGCACTAATTCTTTTACCTTTGATGCCTGATTAGTTGATAACGTCAACTGTTCTAAAAAATCATCACAGACACTCCTTTCTAAATAGTTCACTTTGCCAGAAAATTATCTTTTAGGAGCCATTTTCAAAATGTAAGGAAAGAATACCACTCTTAAACAATTTTGTGATGAATCAATTATCTTATCTAAAACACTACACAGGAATTTCTATACAAGAATACGAGAGAACCTGTTCTTCACTTGAAGGAATTTGTTTCTGCAACTGAACCGACTTGCCCTATACCTGAAGAAAATAACTTTGCATCCGCTCTTCTGCAAAATCCTTTAAAAGATATCTTCACCCGGTTGATAGGAAATCAAATATTGTACTCAAGGTCTTAACTGCAACATTGATTCCACATGCTTCGATCGTCCCTTCAAAATTGAATTCATATGAGAATTCATATTTTTCGCTCCAACGGGTCACAATGTTCCTGCAAGTGTTTCATTTTGCTCTTTCGCAACTTCGCGAAGCATAACTATCGGGCAGCTTGATCCTGCGAAATAGCACCGACCGTCCGATTAGAAGAAGCTTTATCGAATGTTAGATTAACTAACAGCTTTAGCTCCGCGCTGGGTCCTGCTTCTCTATTGGCTACATGATACCACGTGGCACCCAACCATTGGCCTTGAAATTTCCTTCGCATTCCACTTGATACTGGCCGCGTGTCTTTCTTTTATACCGCCAGTTCCACCTTGGTGGGCCCACAACTTTCTTCTTATACCACGTGTCACCGGACATGTGGACGGCTCTCGTTCACTCTCGCTATTTCGCGGGGTATAAAAAATGAGCATCTTACCCTTGCGAAATAGCGCAGACCGTCGGATCAACTTTTAAGTTGATCGGCATTTAACCATCTGAAAAAGCTTTCGGGAGGGGTGGGCCTGCTGACTCATACTGAACACCTGGCATCTAATCATCTTCTGAGATGACGTGTCACCTTTTAATATGTCGAAAGAAAACCACGGGGCTCCAACAAACTCCTGACAGCTGTATCCTCTAGGTCCTCCATCATGACACGTGGACGGCTCTCGTTCACTCTCGCTATTTCGCGGGGTATAAAGGACGAGCATCTTACCCTTGCGAAATAGTGCGGACCGTCGGATCAACTTTTAAGTTGATTAGCATTTAACCATCTGAAAAGGCTTTCAGGAGGGGTGGGCCCGCTGACTCATACTAAACACCTGGCATCTAATCATCTTCTGAGATGACGTGTCACCTTTTAATACGCCGAAAGAAAACCATGGGGCTCCAACAAACTCCTGACAGCTGTATCCTCTAGGTCCTCCATCATGACATGTGGACGGCTCTCATTCACTCTCACTATTTTGCGGGGTATAAAGGACGAGCATCTTACCCTTGCGAAATAGCGCGGACTAACAGATCAGCTTTTAAGTTGATCGGCATGTAACCATCTGAAAAGGCTTTCGGGAGGGGTGGGCCCGCTGACTCATACTGAACACCTGGCATCTAATCATCTTCTGAGATGACGTGTCACTTTTTATTTGCGGAGAGAAAGCCACTAGGCTCCAGTAAATTATTGACAGCTGTACCCGCTAGGTCATCTCCTAACTGTGACTTGACTCACCTCTGGGGCCCGCCTTTTAGCCTTTAATCCTGACCCGCTAACCGTTGTGACTTCTGCCGCGTGTCGCCATTTCACTCACTATCATCAACCAGCTGGACCATCTATGTGGCATGCCATGTCATTTTCGCAACTTCGCTAGTTTTAAATTACGCGCAACTTCACCTAGCAAAATAACATGAGCCGTGGATCCACCCGCGAGATGCGCACTAGTTACTGGGCCCGACAACTTTAAGAGAGAGACATACAAGGCATAAATTTTTTGATAAATTAACATAACCGCCTAGGCAAACAACATGGGGGGCACACTTCCTATGACCCCATGACCCATTACTTAAGTGAATAAAGTAACAAAAGATTAGAAACCAGAGGGTTTAAAACAAACACAAGAGGATCTAAAACTAAAAACCCTTAAACCCTTGAGGTCTAAAACAAAGCCGAAGCATTTGAAACTGCACCCTATTCAAAAAATTTACAAACCCTAGCCAATCATGGGAAGAGAAAGCCCATTTTTAATTAGTGATAACATCAACTTCTTACTTTCAAAGACAATAAGATGCATGTCTTGCATAAGGACTGCACCAACACCTTCTCTTGACGCATCACATTGTAGTTCAAAAAGCTTGGTGAAATCTGGTAAGGCCAAAACTGGGCATGAGCTTATGATCTCCTTAAATTGATCAAACATTGTTTGTGCCTTTGCAAACCACTCAAAGGCTCCTTTCTTAGTGATATCTGTGAGGGGGGTAGGGAATTGAGAATAACCCTTCACAAACCTTCTATAAAAACCACATAGACCCAAGAATCCCTTCAAATGAGTTATGTTCTCAGGTGGTGGCCAATCAAGGATAACTCTAATCTTTTCAAGATCCACCTTCACACCTTCTGCACTGATGATGTGCCCCAAGTAGAGAAACTCCTTCATTAAAAACTCACGCTGAGATTCTTTGCCAAACAATGATTCAAACTCCAGAATGCTAAGAATTTCATCTAAGTGTTGTAAGTGCTCATTCCAAGACTTGTTGAAGATGGGGATGTTATCAAAGAATATAAGCAAAAACTTCGTTAATTGCTTCTGAAAGATTTTGTTCATGCAGGACTGAAATGTGGCAAGAGCATTAGTCAAACCAAAAGGCATGACTAGAAATTTGAAATGCCCAAAGTGGCATCTGAAAGCAATCTTCTCAATATCAGAAGCCCTCAATCTGATTTGATGGTAGCTCGATCTAAGATCTATCTTCGAGAAGTACATGACACCATGCACCTCATCAATCCTTGTAATGGGGTACCAATTCTTGATGGCTTTTTGATTTAGGGCTCAGTAATCCACACACATACGCATGGTCCCAACCTTTCTTTTTCACCAATACAACAGTTGAAGCAAAAGGGCTCTTGCTTGGCCTAATGTAACCCATGTCTAGAAGCTCCTTAATGACGTTCTCAATCTCATCCTTTTGTGTCTTTGGGTAATGGTAATGAGTAGTCATGATAGGCTTAGTACCTTCTTCCAACTCAATGATGTGTTCGGTACCACGCTCAGGCGGCCTACCAGGGGGTGGAGTCTCAAACACCTTGCTCCTCTTTGAAATCAAAGCCTAAATGTCTTCAGGATAGCTTCTCTTTTCTTCAAGTGAGTTAGATGGCATGACCATACACTCAGGAGCTCTTCTAAGTGGTGGATTTCCAAATACCTTGCCATTGCTTGTGATTAGAGCTTGAATGTCAGTAGTGTAGTTGCCCTTGTCTTCTAATGGGTTTGATGGTATTATCAAACATTATGATGCCCACTCCACTTAGTTGTGATGGATCAACCTCTCCATCCTCTTCAAGGATACAATACACGTGACTCCATTAGGCATCCCTTGCAAAACCACCTTCTTTCCTTTAGTCGTGAACTTTAACTCCATGGTTTGCAAGTTAAAAGTGATCTCACCAAGAGATCGCAGCCACTGAATGCCAAGGACCACATCATCAGTGCCTCCAATATTGACAACACAGAAGTCATCCTTGACTTCATAATTACCAAGCTTCATTCACAAGGTTGACACCATCCCCTTACAACAAATGGTTGATCCATCACCCACCATGACCTTGAAGTCTTCAACATCATCAGTGTTAAGGCCTCGCTTGGCGACAATCCTAGCATCAATGAAGTTGTGAGTTGCTTCAGTATCAATTAGAGCAACAAGTCAATGCTCTCCCAATGCTCCTCAAACTCTGAATGATTCATTCTTGTGGAAGCTAGAGAGTTGGGCAACTATACCCTTATCATCTTGATCACTTTCAGGCCCTTCTAGAGCCTCTTCATATTCACTTCCCTCCGAATCAAGCTGTTGTTCTAAATTTTTAGAATCTGATCCATCAGCTAAATATGCTTCCATTTGTCGAGCATTACTCTTCCCATGACATCTATGACCTAGAACCCAAGGTTCCTTGCATGAATAACACAAATTCTTCCTTCGAAGCTCTTGAGGGAGAAAATCATCCATCCGAGAAGGGAACTTATTAGGCTGATTAAAAATTTTATTCTTGTCTTTATGGAATGAGGAAGGCTTTGACTGAAATCTAGACTTAGGGGCAGCCAACTCCATGCTTCTAGCCTTCTTGATTGCATCAGCCAAGGTGGGCGGGTCAAAGGGTTTTACCCAACCTTTCAATAGTTCTTCAAGTCCTTTAGTAAATAGGACCACTAACCTTTTCTCTGAGATACTACTAACCATAACTAGAAGACTTTGAAACTCGGTTATGAAGGTGTCCAAAAAACCCTGTTGTTTGAGTTGTGTAAGCTCTCTAAACTTCACCTCCTGATCCTTGGTATCAAATCTTTCTATCAACTTATTGGTGATTTCAGCATAGGTATGGATAAAGTTATGACCAAGGGCGATCAACCCATGGTACCACCATTCGTGAGCAAGTCCATCTAAGTGGAAGGTGGCAAACTTGATGGCCTCTTCTTCGAGCATAGGTCTCAAGGACAATTAATTGTCCAACTTCTGCACCTAAACTCTAGCTGTGCTTTTATTGCTTCCATCGAAGTGTGCTAGAGTAACCTTCCCAAGAGCTTGATGATAATATCTTAGAGTGGAGTCACAATTATCATATCTTCCTTCCCTTCTCTTCTTTTGATTCATGTATTAGTAAAGAGACATAGCATTTTGAATCTCTTGGGGAAATGTTGCATACTCCACAAAACTAGCCCGGATCTCCTCAACTACAGGGACTTCAACTTTAGGAGGTGGTGTTTCCCTTGGAAGAAGATGAGTTGCAATGGCCTAGTCACTGATCCAACAGGCATTCCATTACTATTGCTGCCATTATTACTGCCATTTCCATTACCACCGGAGTTGTTGGAAGTGCTGGCATTATTACCAGTCATATTTTATTTTGGATCTTGATTATGCCCTCCTCCAGCAGTCTATCTAAAGGTGGCTATCATCTAGGACATCTTGTCCTTCATGGTGTCAAATTTCTTCTCTATTTTCTCTACAACCATAGTTGTATCATTCTGACCAAATAGGCTTTCCCCCATTGAATCTGCTGAGTCAACTGAATCAACTTCCTTATCTCTATTTCTCTGGACTTCTGAAAAAGTCTCTTCAAAAGGCACTATAGGAATCTGATACTGTTGACGTCTTTGTTCTTTGTTGTAGTAATGGATGTCTCTGGCACTCATGGAGAACTATGTTCACTCTGACTTCACAAGCTGGTAGGAAAACTAGCACTGATACCACTGTAATATTCCCACTGATTTTTTTTTCAAAGCAATATCACAATTAAACCAATCAACTGTTAGGGTTAGAATAAAGAAATCCAAACAACTGGAAAGAAACCTACACTTTTTGATCACAGAGAGCCCAGACTGGGAGGGTGAGAGCATACAGTAGCAAGGGATCGTTAGTGATAATCTGTTGAATTGTTGAAATACAATAACGGGCAACAAGCTAACCCCTTCCACTTTTTAGCAGGATGAAGACCAAGAACTTGGCGGTAAACCAACCAAGGGAACAAGAGCATAACCAAAACCAAATCACTCTACCGCTTATGCAGTGGGAGGACTTATACATACAAACTATCACTCAACCGCATATTTCAGCGGGAGGACAATATCACTCAACCACTTTCTCAGTGGGAGGACAAAACTAAATTATAAAACAAGAAAGCAGCTAAGCCATCCTCTTCCACTTGTTCAGTGGAAAATACCATATAATGCAACTGGAATGATTGATCAGTACTACTGAAACAATCTTACAAAGATAGATATGTGAGAGAAGATGGAGTAAAGTACATATCCCAAGTATTCAATATCAAGCTCACACAACAAAATCACTTCTTGTTATGAAATCAGAGTCAATAATACGTAGAACCAACCACACCCAAATCCACTAAAATGCTCGTAACTTTCCCAAAACTAAATAAAATCATGTCAAACCAAATCCAAATGAATAGCATAACTTAGGTGATCAATTCAATACCTTAAAACAATAACTTGAGAGCCACAAGAGTGATGCACACAACCCAATGCAAATATGGAAATGGCGCTATAGCTGAATGCTTCAATTTGCAACCATAAATTAGAGAGTTCACCAAATTCCACGCCAATGTAGAAGAACGATTGTCTCTCCAATACGCTTCTAATGAGCCTTCACCCAAAATGATGCACCCAACATGCAGATAGCTATGAACAAAACACACTTCCAACAAACACACTCTAGCAACTCCAAAAAATGCAGCAGCACAAAAGTCTTGAAAAACACACCCAATGTAATCCCAAGTAACACCAAGTAGTTCACAAATTCAAACCAAAGCTAGGAGTGATGTCTCACACTTGAAACTGCAAAGAAAAATCTAGGAGTTTTTCACCCTCGAAGAAGTCTGGAGTCATTCCGACAGCATAATGATATATTTTCTATGGATTATCAAATGAGGAGCCAAACACATATATATATAGATTTTCAAGTCTGGAATTCAAATGAAATTGCCTCCAAATTCACCTCTTCCAAATTGTATTTCGTTTCAAGTGGTGGACCCAAGTATGGTGCCCACTTCCTAAGTCAAAAATCATGCCTAGGAGAGAGGACCATGATTTTGGCATAAAATAAACTTTGATGAATATAAAATAAAGTCTCATTTCATCTTTTGCGTCCCCCTTCAATCATCAAATAATTCTCCTAGGCAGACTTAGGAAGAAAATCACATTATGCACAATTCCCAATATCATTAATGAGTAATTAAATAATTAAATATTAAACTTTAGGATGAGGAAATAATATTTAATTAATCACTTATGACTCCAATACTGATTATCAACAAAATCCAGTATGAGGTTGAGCAATGAGGATCACTAAACTGCATTGGATTAGGACCATATCCAGGACTGCCAAAAATAAAAACGCCCAAATTGCCACTTTCTAAAAATAGTAAGTCATGAAATATTGCTTTGAAAATCGTGATCTTCGCACCCAGAGAAAGAGCTTAGCGAGCTTAGTAATACTACACCATCCAGACAACCAAACCCTAACTTACTAAAAATAGTAAGTCCGCATTCCACCAAAGAGTCAATTGCATGTTATGCCACACTGGAGTCCATGAAAAACCTAGAAGGGAACCACAAACAGGACTGAACAATTCCCCTTTGACTACCCTTGACAAGCTCGATTAGAACTCCATAGAAGATGGAAACCCTAATTCTCTTTTCCAAATAGCCTATGGTGTTGGCTTGATGATGATTGTAATGTATTCATCACTTATTGTCATTGATGAAACACTCTCACACACATATGTGACAACATTGACTACCGGTGTAACTTCAATTGGTTTACACTTCTAACCAGTATGTTTAAGGTTTATCTCTAAACCGGTACTTTGTGTCAACCGGTATGTACCTATGAGATAACCTGAGATAACACCAGATCGACATCATAATCATAATGAAGATGAAGAAGAAGATCTATTGAAGATTCCATAACAAGGGTTAATTTTCAACCGATATTATACTGCTCTAACCGATATCTATTTTGTGATGAGTTACCAACACCATTTGTTTGGTGGTCATTTTTGTGATGAGTTATGATTATATGTCTATATTCACTGCACCTAGGAAATTGTGTTCCTATGGCCGACATAAGGATTGTATGTCTATTTAAGACATTGTAGTGAACCGTCTTTTTTAAGTCAAGTAGAAGATAGAGAGTTGTTATGTGAAAAGATTGAAAAAAGCTTTTGTTAAGAAGTGATAAATGTTAAGATGCAGAGCATAATTGAATAAAATTAGAAGGATCTGATCAAGCAAGTCCTGTGCTACTCAAAATGGATCAAGCTACTCTTGTTGTTTTCTAATCATTACAACGGGTACAAATCCCTTAACTGGGTAAGCTCTAACAAGCTTCATTGTACAAATCCTCTAACAAGGTGATCCATTAGTTTGGATTCTCAAATCCTCCAGTGAGGTTACTCCTAACACGATAATACTCTTAACATGGTATAAGCTTCTAATCAAGCTTGTAATCTCTAACAAGATTCGCTCCTAGCAGAGCTCTTTGTAAGGCCTTAATTGATCAGTTTTCTATTATTGCAGATAGTTAACTTGTGAGTTCCATCTCACCGTGGTTTTTACCTATTTGGGTTTTCCACGTATAAACACTTGTGTTATGGTGGATGTTATAATTTTTGTGGATGTTGTTATTTCATTTTGGATAGCATGTATTTTGTTTAACCGCCTGATTAAGAACATCTATAGATTAGTATTCAAAGTAGTGTGTGTTTTGGAGTCACTGATTCACCCCCCCCCCCTCTTAGTGCTTTTCAAGTCCATCATACGGGTCTCTAGAATAGGCCAATGGACCATTGAATGCATCATCACAAGGAAGGGGACATTGCACAGATGAAGCTATGTTTTTGGTCGTGATATAGGTCGGGTGGGAGAGTATTGTTTTTGAGATAATCATAGATCTTCCCGTATAGAGGTGAATTCAAACCAGTTAGGGCATAGATGATTTGGGATGTGGAATTGTCATAGGCTGGAGAAAACAAGTGCTCCACTAGGAATTCATAACAATTTTATTTATCTAGAATTTGTAGAAGTGAGGCAATAGTGGCCATTGCATCAATAGCTCTATTGTCCAATCTTGGAATTTTCTCAAAGGTGATGTGCATAAAGTATTTTTTGAAGTCATCCACCATTCTTTTGTAAGGCAATAGCTTATCATATTTTGTTTGATAGTCATCGTTGATCTGGTTGATAACTAATTGAGAATCCCCATATAATTTTAATTATGTGATTCGTCTTTCTACAACTACCTTCATTCCTGTTACAAGGGCTTCATATTCAACAATGTTGTTGGTGCATGGAAACATTAGTCTATAAGATCTTGGAATTGTGTGCCCTTTTGGAGTGACAAATAGGATGTCGACACCCGATCCATTTTATGTATAGGATCCATCAAAGTATAGGGTCCATTGCTTGGGGGTGATAGTGAGTACATCCATGTCTAGAAATTCCCCCTGTAGTGGTTGTTGGTCTGGCAGTGGTGCTTCTGCCAGTTGATCTGCAATTACCCGTCCTTTGATAGCCCATTGTTCTATGTACTGAATATCAAATTCACTCAAAATCATGACCCATTTAGCTAATCTTCCTATGAGAGTTGCCTTGCTGAGTAGATACTTGAGAGGATCGATCTTTGCTACCAACTTGATTGTGTGGGCTACCATATAGTGGCAAAACTTTTGAGAAGCAAACACTATTGCCAAGCAAGCCTTCTCGATGAAAGTATAATTGAGTTCATATACATTCAAAGTCTTGCTGATTTAATAGATAGCCCTTTCTTTGCCTTCTGGATCTTCTTGTGCTAGCCATGCCCCCAATGATACTTATGTTGTTAATATATAGAGAATGAGTGGCTTGCCTGCTATTGGAGGTACCAAAACTGGCAGATTCATCAGATATTGTTTGAGTTGGTGGAATGATTCTGCACACTTGTCTTCCCATCTGAAAGGTATATTCTTATGAAGCAGATGATTGAATGGGAGACATTTTTCTCCAGTTGAGCTATGAATCGTTTGATAGATTACAACCGTCCCTGCAGAGATTTGAGTTGGCTAATGTTTTTAGGAGGTGGCATCTCCATGATAGTCTGAACCTTTGTTGGATCTACTTTGATGCCCTTTTCTGATACAATGTAGCCTAAGAGTTTGTTGGATGTGACCCCGAAGACACACTTCTTAGGGTTTAGTCTGACCTTGAATTGCTCCAATCGTTGAAAGATTTTATCTAGTATGCCTAGGTGTTATGCTCGGATGAATGATTTAGATAACAAATCATTTACATAATCCTCCATGAAAGTATGCATCATGTCATGGAAGATTATTGTCATGGCCCTTTGATAAGTTGCACCAGCATTTTTCAAGCCAAAAGGCATGACATTCCGACAATATGTTCCCCTTGGACAGGTGAATGCAGTTTTATCTTGATCCTCTGGTGCTATCTTGATTTGGTTATAGCCAGAGAAGCCATCCATTAATGATAACATTGTGTGCTCTGTTGTTAGATCCACAATAGTGTCAATGCTTGGCAAAGGAAAGTCATCTTTTGGACATGCTTTGTTGACATCCCTAAAGTCTGTGCATATATTGATGCTTTTATCTAGTTTGGAAAATGGTACAATTTTTGAGATCCATTTATCATAGTCTATAGGTCGGCTGAATCTGACATCTAATAACTTCTTCAGTTCTGCTTTGACCAACAATGCCACATGTGGATTCATCTTTCTTAATTTTTGCTTGACAGGTTTAGCTCTAGGAGCAATGAATAAGTGATGCATGATTAGATTTGGATCTACCCCTGACATGTTAGCATAAGACCAAGCAAAATTGATTTGCTTTTCCTTGAAGAATTTGATAAAAATTGGTTGTTCTTCTTCTATGAGTGATTATGCCAGATCTATGGTTTTGACTGCTGCTTCAGTGTTGATATTTATTGATTGAGTTTGCTCAATCAATATTGGTGACCTTTCTTGATAATGTTTTGGAAGAGTGTCAAGTCTCCTATCTTTAGGTGCCTCAAAAAGGATTTCACCCTCAGATACGTCCTTTATTTTTACTTTTTTGTGATCTAATACTACCATTGACTGGTTTTCACCATTAGATCCGTTGTTTATTTTATTTTTGCGACTAAGAGACTTGACACTCCCCTGATTGCAGATATCATTATTTTGTTCACTGGTGGAGCATGTTTCTGGGTTGACTGAGCATAGGTATTGGATGATTGATTCATCATTTGGGAATATTGGTATATCATGATGTTTGAGTTCTTCCCAGTCTATGAGATCAGGACATGTGAGTGTTAAGGAGTCATTTGGTGGGTTAAGATCAGTTATTGTAAGTTTCATGATGGATTCATTGTTATAGTCGTTTGGGATACTGGTGAGTTCTAAGATATTTTTGAGGTCTTCGATGGTATTCTCTTAGATATTGCCTCGTTTGTATTGTCACTACTCATTCTCACTAGCCTCATAGATATGTTGCAGTCTGAATTCAAGCGGTCAAGATCCTGAGCCTCGCCCCTCCTAAGAAAATGGGTGTGTATGTGTGGATTGTATCCACCTCAATGTCTTCAGTAATATCATAACAACTATCCCACTCATATTCTTTGGAATCGATTTCAGAATCACTGTCCCAGGTTACCTCGTTGTATCTGATAGGTATGTTGTATGGTGAGAAAAGATCACTGATGATTGACACCGGTTTAGTATCTTGTTCTGATTTGGGATTGGTGCTTGCTTGTACTCTTTGAATTTGTTCGTACATTGTTTCCCTTATGTGAGTAGCAATTTCCTTAGGTGGTGGGTCCACCTTGGTTTGATCAAGTTCTTGCACATGATGCACTTTTTTATAAGAAGCTTCCTCTTTTTGAATAGCAATCTCTTCTTGTCATTTCTCATTTTCTTGATGCTTTTGCTCCTTCCTTGTCTTTTTTGCTGCTTGGTGCAGTGCTTCTTGCCATGAGTCTACCTTATATTTTTTCTTTTCTCTCCACTAAGGTTTTTGATGATGATTTTGCTTCTGCACAGGTGGGATATGTTGGCCATACCCAAGTCTTGTTTTGCCTTTTACAAATTTTTAAGGAAGTTGCAGAGGTTCTATGATGTCTTCTTGGCGCTTGCCAATAGGTCCTTTTCCTTTGTATCCCATCTATTGCATGATCCAGAACCCATTTCCATACTGTTTTGTTGGTACAACCACTTCTATGGTAGCAGCTCTGACTTCTTCTTCATCCTTGTATAGCCAACTAAGGATGTCTTTATCTTTTGATTTGTCAGCCAGCGTGCCTAGTCATATAAATTTACCATCAAACTTGGTGATGGGTTGTGTTGCCTGATGTCTTGATGTGGAAGGTTATCCATAAGATTTTGGTGAAGTTGGAAATTTAGATAGACATAAGGGTTCAAAAAGAGTACTCCCCCATGCCTTGGTCCTTTATTTTCATCTTTTGCTTGAAGTCTATGGATAGAGACTTGATTTATTCTTGATGGTTCGATGCTGAGGAATCTTGGGCCTCCCTATTGTGCAGAACCAAGCTATCTTGAGCTGCCCCCATAGAATTGCAATACTGAAAAGGGTTATTATCTGTAGATATTGAAATTTCCTGTCTATTGTAGGGGAACTTGATACATTGATGGTACGTAGAAGGCACCGCTTGCATTTCATGGATCCATGGATGACCCAATAATATACTGTATGTCAAGTCTATTTCCAAGACTTGGTACATGGTATCTCTTTGTACAAGACCTACCTGAATGGATAATATTACAGTTCCTTCGGATGATCTTTCTTCATCATCATAGGCTTTGATGGTGATTTTCTTTTTGAGATCAATAGACTGCTCAGAGAAGGCCAATGCACAAATAATCTTTAGAGTATAGATATTGAGACCAACTCCTCCATCTATTAATACTCTTTTTACCCAATGTTTATAGACTAAGACCTCAATATGTAGTGGGGTATTATGCGGATGATTCAAGGAGGCATCATCATGTTCAGAAAAAGATATGTTGTGTGGCACTGTCATATGGGCCACCATGGCTTGGAATCGATCAATATCTAGATTATTTGGAACAATTGTTTTGATAAGTGCTTTCTCCAAGATATCCTTGTGTTTTGGCAAAAGTTTGAGTAACTCAAGTATAGATATCTGAGCGGGCATTCTCTGTAGTTGGTCGACCAGGTTATAGTGACTTTTGGGGAGAGTTGTTGATGTTGATGTGTTCCCATTTAAGACATATTTTTGATCTCTTGTTGACACATTTATCGATGCATGTTCTTGTTTGTGTTTGATTTTTATGACATTCACTTGATTGTCACATGTCGATATGTGATTGATGGTGTTTTCGTATATGTGATTAATACAAGCTCCTTTGGTATTGTTGGATGTTGATGCTCCTCCTTTGTCCTAATTGGGAAGAGGATTTTTGAAAGCTTCATGGTCACTATTGGTTTTATGACCATCGACTGTTAGGTTGCCTTTGTCTATCATGTCTTGAACTATGTTCTTTAGCCTCATCCAATCATTTGTGTGATGCCCTTTATTTCTATGAAAATCACAATAATGTGTCATTTCACCAGGGTGGTTTGACTTAGGGATCAAAGTTGCTTGTGGCTAGCAATTTGATGATTTATTTGCCAATAGCTCTCGAAACACTGATTCTAAGGTTTGTCCTAATGGAATGTATATTCGTCGATACGGGAAAGCATTAGTGTTTCCCTTTTGGTTTGTATTGTTCCCTTAGTTGTTGTTGTTGTTGCCTTGGTAATTCTTGTTGTTGTTTGACGTTAAAGCTCCTTGGTTGGTATTTCGCTGATAAGTGTTAGTGCCTTGATTAACACTTTTTTTATCATTATTGGATGGTGGGTTGCCTAATAAAGTCAACACTGGTTGTTTAGACTTCACATTGTTGGCATCGATTACCCCATCATTAACAATGTTTTTGTTCCTTGTCCAAAATCTGGACTTGTTTGAATTGTTGTTATTGTTTTGATAGTTCAAGGTGTTAATATTTGATGAATTCACACCTTCTTTAAAGAGCTTCAATGTTCCTTTCTTGATGGAAGCTTCCTCTACTTGGATACCATTTTTTATTAGTTTTGCAAACGATGGTATACATTGTAGTTTGAGTTGATAACTCATCTCACTATTTAGATTTTCTATGAAGATTTCCATCTTTTCCTTTTCAGGCACATCTCATGGATATCTTGAGACCATACGCCTCCATCATTGCAAAAACACCATGAATGTTTCATTGTTCTTTTGTTTCATGTTACACACATCTAGCATGGTGATTGTGTGTTGGATGTTATAGGAGTATTGTATTATGAATTTGTTTACCAACTCATCAAATGATCTGATGGGAGGTGTGAGTTTTGACAACCACTCCATTGTTTTCCCTCCCAAACTTCTTGGGAATAATCTCATTAAGTATGCATCGTTGTGAGAAAACTCTAAGCTCATGGTACAAAATTCCTGAACGTATCGTACTGTGGTCCCTTGTTGCATGTCCTACATTTGTCTTTGAAGTGTTTGGAGTTGTTGTGTAAGAGCAACCACGGGTGAATTTGTCCTTCGATGGGGAGCTTCCCTTTGTTCATTAAGATTATCCTAATTGTGGGCATGGTCTTGTTCGTAAGTGTTGTCTTGTTCATGGGTGTGATCTTGGTTGTGTGTGTTTTCTTGATCATGTGCCTTTTCCTCTCTCCATTGTTCTTGATAGGCATAGTTTCTTGCTCTTGATCTTGAAATTCTCTCATCTATATTCCTTAAGTTTTTTGTGTCGAAATCCTCAGGAATGTTGACTCCTTTGCTAGTTAGCATGAGTAGATATTTTTCCTTATCTACTTCTATAATTTTTTCTACGAGTTTTTGGAAAGACGCATTCTCTTGACACTCTTGGAGAAGTTCATTGGTGATCTCTATTTCTCCCATATTTGCATATTCAACAAAAGGATTGGATAGTCTATGACCCATACTTGATTCTGGTTGTGATTCATTCTTTTTGTTTCTCTGAGATCGAGTGACAACGGGCATTAATATATCTGTATTGTAGTGAATTCTTCTTCTTCTATTGGAGTTCTTGGTGGAGTTTGTGGCTCAGGTTGAGCTTCATTGTAAGTGATAAGAAACTTTGGGAACAAAGAAAGGTTAATCCTTCCTCCACTATTAAGGTGTTGGTTGAATGCCACTTTCTGAATGTAAGCCCTACTTGTCAAAGGTTCTTTGTCAAATTCATTTGTTTTTCTTTGGATATACAACCACATATGATGCAAGAATGCACAATACAATGCAAAGAGTTGATGGTTGATATAGAGAAATTTATTCCTTTTTATAAGTGTCTTAGAACTAGGATGTCTCTTCTTCAACTTAGTCTTTTGATGAAGACTTCTTCTCAAAATATAAGGAGTGGTCATACACAAATGATCAATGTTTGATGTTGATGTTTGGATATGGATACTTCATTTGGAAAATCAAGTTTACTTTATCAACTAGAGGTTTAGTTTGATTCGCCTCCACGACAAAGTGTGTCAAATGATATGAGTCAAGTTTCCTGATGTAGAAACTTAATTTGACAACTTGAGGACCTAACTAGGTATTGTTTGATAGGATTTGTTGGATGGTGGAACCTTTGATCACTGTTCTGATACTCCTTAATTTTATTGGATGAACTTGGATTTCAAGCTAGTTGAAGATTTGAAAACTCTTCCAAGAGTGCTTTGTTGGATTCAAAATTTTCTCACTTATGATTTCTTTTTGAAGTTTCATTGCTGGATTTGTCAGAGGACCTAAAAGGGTATCCGAAAATGTTGATAAAAATTTCACAAGGTGACTGGTTTGCTCTCTATTTTTCACTAATTTTGACCATGTGCTAAGACAGTGACCTGATGCGCTAAAGGATGTTCTTAAAGTGCTACATAATGTTCCAGATGTGCTATGTTGCCTCTCAAATACGTTGTTTCATACTGTTTGACAATAAAATTGTTGGATAGGTCATGCTTTAATATGTCCCTTTCACGTGTTCAGGTTTAGTATGTATGCGTTATAATATGGTTTGGACATGCTAGGCTGATGCTCTTAGGTGCTACAGTGATGTTGAAAAACATTATCTAAATTCTTACCAGTATGATACTAATAATGCGCTAATGTGAGCGATGAAAGCGCTAACTATTGGTTGGAATGCGCTATTAGATGGTTGAGATGCGCTAGGATGTTGCTCCTATGCGCTAACTATCCTAATAATTTTGCTTTGATATTTTTATTGTGATGTTGAAGAATAGCTTTCTTGATGGATGATTTTTTGAAAATGACTTGAAAACTAAACAAATAGTGTATTTTTGAGGATGTTTTCAAATCCCCTATGTTTTCACTAGTTTGGATTACAAAAAGATAGATCAAGAAGACTCTTTATTCAAGGGTCATTGACAACATTATAGCCCACTAGTCTCGATACTCCGTCAACTCAAACAGCCTTGTCACCCCCTAGGGGGTGCCCCTTTTTTTGCCTTTTGCCAAAAATTAACCCAAAGTGAATTGCTTCACAATTGGGTAGTTATCTTGGGAGATATATGGTGAGTGATCTTGGGGGTAGATTCTTCCCCACCCTTGCACTATGATATTGCCAATGTTTGGTAATTGATTGGGCTCAAAGCTTCTAATTCTATGTTTTTTAATCAGGCTTCCGTTCGGTCTTCAGTGATAGACTCCCTCGACAGGCTTCCCAACCTTTAGAACAAAGGCTTTACATATCTTAAAGATATTGGGGGAAGGCTAATCACTGAGAAAAATCGTTGGAGGGGACTTTCATCAGCCTCCACATTTGATTATAGTGGGTTGGAATACTTGGTGATAAATTTGTTTCCCACTTAAGTCGTTCCCCTCTCACTGGCCTTAACGACGCCCTAAGGACAACTTAGGAGGGCAGGCCTTCTAAAGGATTTAAGTACTTGAACTAAAAGAAAACATGAAAGAGTGGTTTGGTTTTTTGGTCACCCAATTAAGACGAGAGCATATACCTTCCAATTTCGAGACAAGGCAAACAAGAATTATTTTTAACCTTCAAAGCAATGATGATCTATCCTCTATTTGTAGATGTTGCTCCAACAAACATGGTGTTCTTTTTTGTCCCACAAAGCAATTTGTTGGTTTAATCTAGGAAATGAAATCCTTGTCAACTTAAAATAATGCACGTTGCTTGAAAGTGAATTGATTTGTAAGAAATGGACAAGTTGATCATTCTTTTTTATCTTGCGAGAAAATGTGGATTGTTCTTTTTACCTTTTGCAAGAAAATTGAAAATTTGTTGTTCTTTTTAAAGCCCAAAATGAAGTGTTCCCCTAATCTTGCAAGAAAGCAAATGTGAAGTTGTTTTTCCTTTTAAACTTGCAAATTTGATTCTTTTTAAACTCAAAGAAAAATGTAGTTGATTTTAAGCCTAAAAGGAAGATGAGGTTCTTTTTAATCTTAAAGGAAAAAGAAGTTCTTTTTATCCAACTTTAAAAAACTAGAAAGAAATCATAAATCCTAATTCTAACTCCTCCAACTTGCAAGAAATTGTTAAAATCTGCAAGGAAAGAAGTTAGAAAATAAAAAAATAAAAAACATATGGTGGGCTTACACAAGCCTAATTTTTCTCTCTGTTACAAACTTTTCTTTTTCTCTATTAGAGCCACGCACTAAACTTCCGCAAATACAAGCTACAAAATGGTATTAAAGCGCTAAAATAAAACCCCTACATGCTACTTTGATGCATAAATGTGCTATACTGATACTCCTATGCATCGCGATATCAAAAAAGGTTATGCGCTAAAAAGAAGTTTAAACGCATTGAGAGATGGGTCCTATGCCCTAAATAGTTTGATGAACATGCTAAGGTTTGCCACAGATGCACTATAGTATGTTCTAGATGTGCTAAAAGAGTGTTCAAGTGTATTTGCAATCCTTATCCTGTACAAAAAATGATGTTATTTTTTGGGATGAGCCCCATGATGGGCGCCAAAAATATATGCAAGAAAATGCGGTGACCAACATGAATAACTCGAGATCAGAAGACCCATACACCAATGAGACTCTTGGTGCAAGTATATGAACCAATTTAATTAGTTTAACTTCCCAAGGGGTGTCCCATTGTTCTCTATCTCATAGGATCCCTAAAGCCAATGTTTTTCTCTCAGATCATTGAGCAAATGATTTAGGAATGACAACTCCAAGAATGAGTGATATTTGATCTACATGCATGAATGCATTTCTAAGATCTATATGATTTGTTAAAATTGTGATGATTATGCTTAAGATGAAGATAGTGATATGATAAAAGATTAACCAATTATCCTAACATGATATACTAGCCTAGCATGAATATTCTATTATATGAAAAATACTTGTAAATGTTATGATGATGTTTTAACAAAGAGAGGCTAAGATGTTTAGTAATTTAGGCTATAGTGTAGATACATGAAACTTGGATACTATTGAAAATGAAGAATGAGAGCTCTATTTATAGGGAAAATAGGGCAATGGATGGTTAAGATTGAATAATATTAATAAGGGCTAGGATTGAAAGTTAATAAATCCATGTTTACAATTCTCACCAATGAAATGGTGACAATTGTCAACAAGAGATTGCTTGGGAGGAGATGCAAGAAGCATTAAATGCCTGAGGAGACATGAAGGTTACCCTAGGAGGTAAGGGTTACTCAATGGACAAATATTTTATCCAAGGGGTAAACTCTTGTACAAGGGTTAATAAGATAACTATGGTTAAAACCATGAATGCTTGATGAGACCCTTGAGTCAAAAGGATGGTTAAGTTAGAGGAAAGTCTCTAACCAAAGGTCAAAGATGAGTTAACCATAAATGGTTATGTAAGAGTCTTTAATGGTTTGGAAGACTTTAGAGGTTAACCATTTGAAGACACAAAGCCTTTAATGGTTATTGTAGACTTTGGAGGCTTTGAAAAGTGACTTCCCATTGCTTAGGAATGTGACAATAACTAGGTGATGAATTAGGCTAAATTGGAAGTGATTAGAAGAATCTAGAAGGGGTTTAGGAGGCAAGTGGATGAGGCAAAATGATTTTAATTAAAATAAAATTGCTTTATTTCAATTAAAATAGATGCAACTTGCATGAATACAAGGGGAGGATTTAATAAATAAATTAGATTTATTTATTTGCAATGATCAATTTAATTAAAAAGGGAGAAAGGTGATTTAATTAAATAAAGTGATTTATTTAATTAAAGGCTAGAAAAGGTTTATGTGCATTTAATTAAATAAATTGAGTAATTCATTTAATCAAATAGATGAAAATGAAGAAATTAATTAAATAGAATTTAATTAATAGGAGGAATGGGGTTAAAATAAATATTAAATATTTATTTAGGAAAGTGGTCATATTTATACGTCTACAATTCCTACAAAGAATCAAATTGCAGATAGCTTTACCAAGGCACTAGTGAAGAATACCTTTGAGTATCTTAGATAGAAGCTAGGGGTTAGTTCGCCTCTTTCAAACTAGATGCATAGAAGTGGTGCATCTGTCTAGGGGGGGTATCAAAGTTTATCTCTTTGCTCCTAGATTGATGTAGTGGTTGCTCTTAGGGTAGTAGCAAGTATTATTAGTCATGCCCAAAAGGGGGAGAGAGAATCCTATAGTTGAGGAGAGAGCTATTGTTTCATTAATACAATTAGTCTCATTTATAATTGATTTGAGTTTTGTGGTTGCTGATATAATTATTTGCAATTTTATGGTTATACATTCTAGTGAGCCCAACATGAGTTCATCCCCTAATTTAATCAAATTGTGAGTTTCTAGATCCTACAATCTTTTGGTCACACAGTGATGCGATTGCTAAATCTATAAGGCAATCACTATATTCCTACCACAATTACATTTATTTGTCATGCATTTGTTAAATTTGACACACATTTGGTTAATCTCTAATGCATGCATTTTCAAAAAATTTATTAGTCTGGAGGTAAAAAAAATTCAAGTTAATCATGATTCAATTGTGGTATTTGTGACACAATCTCTTGTATTTACACAACAATCGACTATATCTATAATGCATTCAGTAAATCTGTAACACATTCATTTGATGTTTGCCGCATTTTTCTAGTAAATCATAAAAGGTAAAATTGGGTTTTATGTCATTTCAAGTCTCTAATTTTTTGCCTTTTCAATTTATTAGAACAAATATTCCTATGTTACTAATTGTTTGTATAGTGTCAACCTGTTAATAGGTTGGACCAGGTTAATCTGAAGTCTAATCGAACGAAGGAGGTTACTTGGACAAAACCTAGGGAGGGATGGTGCAAAATCAACTTTAATGGCACATCTAAGGGTAATCCTAGTCCCTCGAGTGTGGGTTTTGTGGCACAAGATTGGACAACCAATATCAGTGCCATGGGTGCAAAAAAGATAGAGGATGGAATGAATAATGTGGCAGAGGCCATGATGACCCTTTAGGCGGTCAAATTTGGTAGAAGTATAGACCTTTCAAAACTTCATTTGGAGGGTGATTCATTAATCATCACCAACACAATTATTCTCGGTGAAGTGCAACCTTGGCACTTTCAATAGTACATCTTTGCAGTCTAAAGTGAATTGGCAACTTTTAATAGTTACCAAATTAGCCATGTTCAACATACAGGAAATATGGTGGCAGAAATTTTATCCAAATGGGTGCTATCTTTTAATGATGTAGGGGAGATGAGAGTAGAGGAGTTTTGTACACTCACATTTGATGTTTGACACTACTGGCATGAAGTCACATGAGTGGATAATTAATGAAACAACAAGGGAAGATGTGTGATGGGACAAGGGTCTCAAGGTGGTGATAAAAGGTGGTGAGAAGCATTTTTTTCTCTACACATTGATACAATGTTAATTGGGTTGTGACTCAATGATGGAGGTGAATTTCACCCTACTTACCTCTCAGCAACATGCATCCTTTTTTGGGTTGGTTTCTGCGAAGAGGTTGAATGGTCTCTTCAAGTTTGTGGATGCAGAATTTGTGCAAGTGATGAAAGTTCTTCTGACCAAGGTCTTTTCATATGCCAAGCAACGATACAAAACAAATATGGACATTGTCACCATGGTCATTGCATGGGGCTTAGCCCTAGGTGAGGCCACATGCACCATCAAATGGGTGATGAGGGATATCTTGGAGGAAGATCGATTGTTCAGGTTGAACTCCATTTGGGAGTGGGATTTCCCAAGAGTAGGGTTTGATATTAGTGAGGTTACTGAGAGCTATAATGTGGAGGAGGTGTTAAATTGATCCCCTTTATGTGTTGGACATCTAGGTGTAACAAGGAGGAGCGGCGAGCTGAAGTGAAAATTAGGTGGGAGTCATTGAAGACCTTCATCCAACAGAAGGAGGCAATGGCTAGTAGTACATTGGTGGCTATGGATGTGAAGGTCAAAGGGAAAGGGAAGTGGTGTGTGAGGAAGTAGAAGGTAACCAATCTGAGAATAACTACCACACTAGTGGGTGGCGTGGGCATGAAGTGAATTCCCCTACTTCTTTAGTTTGTGTTTTAAAAAATGTCCATACTGTTACATTGTATGTATTCAGGGTTTGATGGGAGTCTTTTTGCCATTGATGGATTGGGTTTTTGTTAATGTCTTTTTGTACGACAATGTACATGTAGGGTTTCATGGTGGTTGGTGGATTTGGGGGGAGTACTGGTTTATTGAATCATTGTCCAGTCATTTTTGGTTGGCAATAGATATTTTGTAATATCCGTATTTTAATATTAATAAAATATACATTATTATCGATCAAATTTTTTTTGTTTGTGTAGCATATTGGCAAATAAGGAACACAAATATCAAGCTAAAATTTCTAACGCATTTGTTGTAGGGCATAGTCAAAAATAAATTATCTAAAATTAGATATTTGTGATTTTTAGCTTTAAAAACATTTGAATTTATTAAGAGAATAAATATCTACCTGACTATTTGATGTGCTTGCATGTTTGCTCAATGTTACCCAAGGGTGTTGTGATGTATCCTCTCTCCTCACCTTCATGGAGCTTGGGTGAAAGTTAAATCACAACATTTTTCTTTTTTTATTAGTTGGAGACCTACCCCTAGATTTCATCATCCCAAGGTTCGACCTTAAGCACGCATCTCCAATGGGCTATATAAAGGGGTGAGAGTAAAATTTGTAGCTCACTCTGATCAATGATGTGTCAAATTTTTTCCTTGTGTTTCCTAGTGATTCTTGACACAATGGAGGGAGGAACCAAGATTAATCACCTTGGGTCTCACATTCTATGCATGTGTTATTGTTCGTAGGAGTTCCCCCACTAGACAACTTTTTTTGAATTTAGAGGCCAACATTCAACATATTTTTACTAGTGCAAGGGATACAGATCATACCTTAAAATACTCAACATGTACCCTTCTCAATAAGAGAGAATTTCTTTGGCTAATAAGACTTTTCAACCTTTGAGGTAATAGAAAAAGTGAGATATTTTCCATTGAGCTTGTGTCATTGGACCTCTATCTATCGACTTTGGACAAGTATTTTATCGATTGGGCCTAGTCAAATAACAACCCACTTGAGTACTAGGTTGTTCCTTCTTAAGAGGGTTTTCAATTGTGATGTACCAATGCAATGATTCAAAATTTTGGACTAATCTAGGTCCTCAATCATACTTTGGATATCAAAGTCAAACAACCACACTGTCTCATGTGTTTTAAGAATATTTTTTGATTGACAAGTTTGAGATAAAAAAATCCAAGAAAAACCAAAATATCGCAATCAACAAATCTATAATGCAATTCAACCTCTTTGTAATGCATTTGACTAGTTAATTAGGATTTAGAGAATTTTGAGGCTAAACATTTTTGTCATGATGAATTATTTGAGTTCTGAGATCACTAAGACCATACAAGCCTGAGATATTATGTATTTTCCAAATACTAAAGTTCTAACTAGCATTTTCTAGATAGGTTTTCATCCTTTACATTACATCTGCCTTAGTCAAGTCAATCTTTAATTTAGAATTCCATTGGTAAAATCATTAGATTTAAAATTACATTTCCCTATCTATAGTTTATAATTTACATACCTTGCATCCAACTCAACAGTTGGGAACTTGCATATTTAGTCCAAGTATGTTAGCATCCTTGACAAAAACTTGCTTTTGAACTTAAATATTCTGAGAGATTTAGAGAATCTTGTCCCAATCAAACCATGGTTATTGTTAGGCTACCTTGAGCTCTCCTCATCTTTGTTATTAATCCACTAATGGTCAAGCCTATAGCTCATCAATCTAGTGTGGATAATACTTTATCAATTCACCATCCTAAACTTTTATCATCTCGAGGTTCAAATCCCACCTTTCAATTTCTCTGGCTTGCTATCATAGACTTGACAATCTACATCTTTCAAAGTTTCTAGAGTTTTCAAAGACATAGGTTTAACTCTTGACCTTTAGCTTCATTATATATTAGCTTGCATTCACCCTAGCGGGCATTCATTTAGACATGTAGGTCAAGTGCATTGGTTATCCATAAAACATTAGAATTCAAAAAGAATCAAAACATTTTGAAAAATCCAAAAATATAGCTTCTTAACATCGTCTCAACTTTCATGTTATCTTTTCCATCTATTAGCATAATGGTAGGTGTGAGACTTTTCCAAGATCAAGAGGCAATGGAAAGCACAAATAAGAGAGACAAAATATATGATAGGAATAAACTGCATTCTATCAAGATGCAAAATATGATCAACTGGATCACTACAAGATGTTCAATGATTTCCCGTATAAACAAAGTAGATGAGCCTGCTTATATAGGCAAGGCTTATGGATATGTGAGCACACAAACATGACATGCAGCTCAATAAAAAACAAAGGTAGGTAGGAAATAGGTGTGGGTAGGTAGGAGAAACAATATAATATTCCACATGAGGTGGAATGTAAAAACAAGATAAGATCAATACCATAAAAGGTGGAAATTCTCCTACACACACTATCCCAATGTGGCACAAACACCCAAGTGTCTCATACCCAAACTACTATTAAATGCATGTACCTAAGTAAACTTAAGTAAAGTGTAATAATATCCAAGATGAATAATTATTTACACCAACATTAGGCAAATCTCTAAATCTTGTATGGTCAACATGCATGATCGTAAACCTAGAGAACACAAATCTCTAAGTCATGTACAATCAACACACAATCACAAGCTAAAAAGAAAAGGGACCCTACATTTGATCCAAATTTCAATCCTACCAACACTATGACTTTTGGGTCATCTTCAAGTTTGCACCAAACAAATCAAAGGGGACCCCTGTTGCCACCCCTTGGTGAGGAATTCTCTTTGACAAATATTTAAAAACTTATTACCTAGGAAGAAATCAATGACACATGCCAGGATCCCCTTGTTTTTAGACATGAATGCACTTTTTTTTCCAATGCAAATAGATATTTCCTATTACTCACACAAAATGGAGTGAAACTTCCTGCTCAATTTGATGTCTCCATGGTGAAAGAACTTTAAGTTAACATCACATCACAAAACCTAGGATTCCCACACGTACAACTCTCATCGTAAAACTCCATTTCCAAATAGATGATGACAAACACACCATTTGTTAACACTGCCCATGACACTACCAACATTCACATATCCACCCCACCCACCTATCTCGCAATACAACAATCTGCTCGTAAATGCACAACCCTTGGACCAAACTAACATCATCCCAACTCAAAACAATGTATTCCCAAACAACAACTAAAACTCAACTTACAACCCACCAATTCAAAATCCACAAATTAATATACCACCTCCCATGTCACAGGTAAACAACACTAACACCTCTTAACCCATAATAAACAAGAAAAACAATATGCTAATGAAGATGATGAAAAATGAAAAAAAGAAGAGGGAAGAAACTCCCCTTCAGCACTACAAAAGTGAAAGCCTACCGAAGTGAGGAAGAGAATGAGACCCTTGAACACACAAGGCCTTCATAATGGATGCAAAAAATGATGCAGGAAAACTAGTGATATGTCTAGGAAAGCATGAGAAAGAGTTCAAGAGTTTCCCAAGATCGATTAGAGAGACTAGAGGGATAAATTGAATCGAGAAAGGTAGAATAGAGGACCCAAGAAGGAATCTTGATGTTGGTGGACATGGGAGGAGGTACACTACCAAAAATAGAAGGTGTAACTCTGCAATGACCACCTTTAGATTGTATTTCTGTGAGATGTTAGCATGACATGTAGATGTCTCCATAGTGTCTAGATGTCCTCAAGTTAATCAACAAATTTGGGAAAAAGATAAGAAAGATAAGGGGACGATAGGGTGAGCCAAGCAGGTGGATAGATGGAAGCTAAGGGATATCTCCAATTCAACTTAAAGTGAAGGCACTTATGTGACTTGGAATTGAATGAGGTGCAAATTATGATGTTACATTTTGCCCCCACTTTAGCGAGCACGTCATCAAGAAATGTGAGCTAAAATAAGAGAAAAAGTTATAATTGTTTTACCAAGATACAAAGGGGAAGCAAAATCCTCTATTTGTGTTGATTTCCCCCAAGGAAGAGACTTGTACCTTCATGAGATGTTGCTAATTCATCACAAACATGTTAGCTACAGACAAACATGTCAAATGAAAAAGAAAAATGTTCAATATAAAAATAATACAATCAAACATAGATTGTAAGATAGTGATCACTGAGATAAAATATTGCTCTGGTATGGATAGCAAGTTGTACTATGTTGGTTAGCCATATGAAAGGGTGGCATGTGATTGATATAAACTATGTTATAGGACAACAAGATAAAAGATTAATTATTGATTAGATAGTAGTTCCCCCCCCCCACAAAGACAACATATAATAAATATCAATTGAGATAGCATGGTTTGGTCCCCACAAAGGCAATTGATGATAAAGATCAATTGAGATAGTGGTTTGGCCCCCACAAAGGCAACTGATGAAAGATACAATAATAGATCATGATAAATAGATACTAACATAAATGTGATATGATTGTAGATGTGATATCCACCCCTTATAATGATATGTGTGACATAGAGGGGACACAAGTCATTCTAAGGAGAAGAGACATTATATCATGTCAACACGGCTAGATGTTTCTATAGAATGTCACCTTGCAATAGATGAAACATGATACTCACAATATCAATACAAACACATAGAGATAGGGGGATTTGATTAGTCAACATTAGAAAAACTCACAATGATGAAATTACATAATGTATATAATTACATATGAGTAACTCATCATGGTGTCAAGGTTTTTAGATCTAAAGAAAATCACATGAAGACAAAGATAAAATTAAAAATTTGGTCAACATGGAAGAAGGCCTAAATGCCCCCAACTCTTTGCATCATCCCTCATGCTGGAATTAAAGATACGACAAATAAAAGAAATATGATTAACAAATAGAGGAAGGGCATGATAGATAATCCTCTATTTTGAAGCACCAATAGATTAACTTGGGTCCTCTAGGAGAGCACAAACACATAAACACAAAGATCACCCCCTATTTCCAAGTACCTACAAAGTAACTTGGTTCCTCTAATAGGCACAAACATGTAAAAAAAGAATGGGGGAAAAAAGATAGGCACGCTCTAATATACAAGAGAATAAAATTATTGTCCTAGTAGTCCCCCCCCATCAAATCATCATCCTCCCAATCTTGATCATATGCGAAGGAAGGACAAGCATGACGAGGGACAATTGCAAGGCTAGTATCGGGTGCCTCGACAACAATAAGAGATAAGAATGATGCGACATCTATATTTGAATCCAAGAGCTCATGAGAGGCAAGAGTCAATGATCATGTGAAGATCATAGACAACACTGGGATATCCTATAAAGAGTCAAACACATGCCCCTCCATAGAAGAGGTTGGCGACTCAGGCCGAGGCTAAAAAATAAGTCGTATTGTCAACCTTTGGAACATGGGTGAACACAAAATCCAAAGTATTTGGAGCCTCCTCAATAACACAAACAAAAGCAGCCACATTAAGTGGCAGAGAAACATGCAAAGAGTAGTTGGAGTTGATTTTTGACAACGAAAATTTAGAATGGGCCCCTACTTAAACTTTCGCTTAGGCTACTGTGGAGGTGAAGGCCTCCTATCAACTGTGGTGGGTCTAAAGGTTGAGGTTTGACATATGTTGTAAAAGTTGAGGTTTGTCATATGTTTGGGGTGAGAGTGGTAGTTGACCAACACATAAAATTTGGTTGATGTTATATTCTCCTAGGCCTTCATCCTTTGTCTTCATCTTTAGTTTAGCGTTATCTAGTGTAGGCATTGGATTAATAGTGAGAGAAGAAAGGTTAACATAGGATGATGAGCAAGTAGCTTCCTTGTTACTAGGCACAATAGTATCGGGTTGATGCCTTATATTGTTGCAAAAGGCAAATGGGTTAGCATCACCTAGAATTTTTATTTCCACTCCATTATGCAAAAACTTGATGCATTGATGGTAGGTGGAGGGTACTATGTGCATGACATGTATCCAAGGTCTCCCTAGAAGAAGGTTCTATGGGAGGGGTAGATCTAGGACTTGGAAAACCACATTCTTCACCATAGGTCCTACTCTAACTGGTAGAGTGACACATCCTTTGTAATATCATTTTGCATCATCATAGGCCTTGATGGTGATCTTCTTCCTAGCATCCACTGCATTTTCTATGTACCCTAGTGCTTTTACCAGTTGCAATGTGCATATGTTTAGACTAACTCCACTGTCTATCAAGACTCACTTGACTCTATGTTTGTTAATGAAACCTTCAATTTGAAGTGGAGCATTATGCGGTTGTTGTATGGATGAATCCTCATTTTCAATGAAAGTGAGGCAATGAAATTATTTAAGATTACCCACCATGGCTTGAAAGTGACCAATATTAATATTGGTTGAGACTGACACTTCTTGAAGATCTTTGTCTAAGATTATCTTATGCGGTGGCGACAACCACAAAAGATTAAGGATGGAAATTAGTGCATACATCTTTTCTAGTTGGTCAACAAGGTTATACTGCACGGGACCATATGCCATTTTTTATGGCACACTTTGTAGTGTGACCTTGCTACGACGGGTAACAACATTGTATTTAGGATTCTTGGTTTTGATGGTTTCCATTGCAATGTGTTCAGTATCTTCAGCTATATTATTGAGAGTATAATCATAGGATGCTCATGTATAATTGGTATTACTGTCATTGTTCTTCCCTTGATGGGAGGTATTTCCCTTTTCATATTATGGGAGTGGATTTTTGAACATTGTATGGTCGGTGTTTGAGTTTTTATGGTTGATGTCATCAATTTCTACCTGATCAATAAGATCTTGGATGATGTTCTTCAAGTGGTGACAGTTGTTTGTTCTATGACCTTTTCCTTTGTGGAATTCAAAATATTCATTATCCTTCCACCATGGAGGTTTCACTTGAGGCTCATAGTTGGATGTTGTCAGAAGTGTGATAATATTGGATGGTACAAACATCCTTAACACTATTTCAATGGGTTCCTTAAAAGGTGTGTAAATCCGATTTGGTTTGTATGTAGTGTATCGACTCTTAAGTACATCTTGTTGAGTATTGCTCACTTTGTTGTTTGTGGGATTATTGTTGTTGTTCATGTTTGGTCCTGAAAATTTCACAACGGGTTGTGCAATTTTCATAGTTCTAGCATCAACAATGCCATTGTTGACAATGTTCTTATTTTTAGACAAAAACTTTGGTTTATCACTATTGTAAGTCGGGTGAGGACCGTCTTTGTTGTCTTTGAAAATTTTCACCAAACCCTTTTTTATAAGATCTTTCTCAAATTTGAGTTCTTGGTCTATCACCTCCTCAAAAGAGTTTCAACATTTGACTTCCAAGTGGAATTTCATCTTTTCATTTAAGTTTGAAATGAAGATTTCGACTAATTGGTCCTCGAGAATGTGGAAGGAACGTTTTCTAGAAAGGTGTGTCCATTGTTGCAAGAATGTTGAGAATAACTCTCCATTTTTTTCTTTAGTGTTGCATAAATCAGCCATGAAGACATCATGTTCTATGTTGTGTGCATGATGAGTAACAAATTTTTGACCTGTCATCAAATGTCATGATTCCACCTAGAAACCGTGAAAACCACTGCATAGCCGATCTTCCTAGACTTTGAAGAAAGAGGTGCATTAAGTATGTTTCATCATGAGCAACCTATAAGCATGCCATGTAAAATTCTCGGACATGATCCCTAGGATCATCCTTTCCTTTATATTTGTCAAACTTTGGAGCCTCAAAGTTCCTAAGAAAAGGTGGCATGATTATGTTCATATCAAATAGATAAGGACGTATGTCCTCTAGAGAATACCTTTTTTGTGATCTCCCTAAATTTTTTATTTTTTCAGAGAGATAATTTATCTGTTATCGTAAGAAATCTATCCTTGTATTGGGGGTAGGATATAACCATGGTTATCATGTTGGTATTGATTACGATCATAGTTATGGGCATTTTGTTGTCTGTGATTGTTTTGATCCTTGTTTCGATGATGACTATTTTCCTACTTGATCAACTGTTTCTACAACTTGGGAAACAACATGGTAAGGGGGGAGTTTTACACCTTCTCGTGTGAGTTTGAGAAAGTGAGTGTTTGCATTCCCTTTGAATATTATGTCAAAGATCTCATTGAACCTAGGATCACTAGTTGCTTCTTCTATTTCCTCTTGTGTAGGAGTTTGTGAATCATCTTCTCCTACAAATTCTTTATGATGAAAAGGATTGACAGTTTCATCATCCTCTGATTTATGTTGTGATCTACTTGCTTACACCTCATGGATCTAGTCTCAAGCATGTGAAAATCTATTTATGAAAGCGGGATTGTGATGAATGTGATGATGATCTATCTCTTTTTTATAGCTCCAATGTTTGACTAAAATGGGATTAATTATTTGTAGATGAATGATTCTCAAGACCACAAGTTCATCAATAAAGTACTCTTAAGATCTTTAGTTTTACGTACAATAGTTTTGGGTAAGGTATAGCAAGTATTGTGATTGATATCCACAAGCTATCTAACTGTGAGAGGATGCACTCATGAGTTAGTTTTAAATAACCATAAATAACTTGTATGATCTCTTAGGATGATTGATCCTAAATGTTAGAGATATACTAATAAATTGATCTGTTGGTAAGATGTACAAGATCTAAAAGAGACTAAGGACAAAACTTGTTAATGTTGAAAGTTGAACAAATTGCACAGTTTGGTGATGGATTCTCACTGTAAGTGCAATATTTGGAGTTTCTAGTAGGATATTTCTGGTTGTGGAATGTAAGATGGTGAAATGTATTGGCTTCTATTATGTGATTGTGATAAGGTTCTTCTTTGTAAAAAAAGCTTGTGATCTCAAAGGCTCTAGCTCAAAATCTATTGTAAAACCATTTTCAAAGTCTTGATAGAGGTGTATGAATATTCAGTGTTTCAACAAAAGCTTATGATTTTTGTACACAAAACTTCTTCTTTTCTAGACTTTCTTTTCATTAGGCTTCTTCTTAAAATTGTGGTAGATGGATTTCTTGATGTATTTGAGGGATTTCCAAATCCTAAGCATTGACATTTGTGTAAGATTGTTCTTGATTTGTTTTGATTAGTTGATGATATGTACTTGTTTTGAATGTTTTGATTTTGAAAAGAAGACACATCAAGCACATGAACACATTTTTTCTTGGTAGAGTAACAGTGAAATGAATTCGATGAAATGTGTACGTTCTTAGGCCAAATTCAGCCCAAATTTCCACTGGTCTAAACAAACAAAGACAAATCGGTCACTTTTTGTCTCTAAGGATGACCAATTGTAGTAATTTCAACCCCCACTTGATGCTTCTTCAAATCCAATATACAACACCTGAAGGAGTGTGTTGTATTTTGATCTTTGTGAGAGAGGATAGATAGGGAGCTTTGAGATTGGAAGGATGACCTGATCACCCTCTTTTTAGAAGTTGAAAAAAACTTGTACAACCACAAAATTTCTATCTCAGCTCAAGGAAACACGTATGACAAGTATCTTGGAGGCAAAATCAGCTATGTCGTTGCACTAAAACTACCACAAAACTCAATCAATAGAATAGGTGGGCCTCTAGACTAAAAAGGTTTTAGTAATGTTCGATGGCTTTACATGTAAGTTCATTTTGTAATGACTCACTTAAGAGCCTAGTAACTCATGGTGGGGACCATATATCCTTTCAACAAGTTACACTGTAGGAATAACTACACCCAAGGTTTAGCTTTATACCTCACCTTATTTCTATAGCGGCTTGAAGGATTTACTGCTTAAGGTCATCCCAAGGGTGATGTGTCCCTTGGTAGGCCTTTTCTAAAAAATGAAAATGGCTTTTATGCTAACAGAATGTGCAAATGCACCAATCACAATCTACACTTGTTCTTTTTAGCCCTTCATAGCAAAATGTGAATTTGTAGTTGTCAATCACGCATGAAGATTCTTTTTATGCCAACATCGCAAAATGTGTTTGGTTTTTTTACCATTTGTAAGAAAGCATAAAATCGATAACGTCATTTGCTTGAAATGAAGAACGAAAAAACGTCATGTTCTTTTTACCACTTGCAAGACAAAAGTGTGAGTTCTCAATCCAAAAATGACAAATTGATTGTTACTTTTAAACCTTGAAATGACAAATTGAGTGTTCTTTTTAAACCCTTAAAATGACAAATTGAGGGTTCTTTTTAAACCAAGATAGCAAAATGTGAATTTGTTCTTTGTAACCAAGATAGAAAAATGATGGTTCTTTTTAACTAAGTTAGCAAAATGATAGTTCGTTTAACCAAGATAGCAAAATGTGAATTTTTCATTGTAACCAAGATCGCAAAATGATGGTTCTTTTTAACCAAGATAGAAAAATGTGAATTTTCAAGATTTTACACAATACATAAAAAGGTTCTTTTTAAGCCATCATTGCAAAATGTGAGTTATCCTGCAAAAACAATTTGTTAACGCTCCTCTTTTAGATCCTCCAATTGCACCCTAGTTAGACAATTCGTTAGCAAATAAAATCAAACAAAACAAATTTTAAAACTAAACCAAAAACAAAACAAATTTTAAATCTAAACTAACAAAAAAAAAAACTAGCAACAAAATAAATAAAATAAAAACAAACAAAAATAAAAAAATAAAAAAATAAAAAAAAGTAGAATAAAATAATTAATTAATTAATTAAATTAAAAATTAAAATTAAAATAATAATAATAAAAAAAACTAAACAAACAGATAAATTATTAAAAAACAAAACTAACAAAACTAAAAAAACTAAAAAACTAAAAATCTAAATTAAAAAAAGACACACAAATCCTAAAAATAAACACAAAATTAAACACTAAAAATGGATTTGTGAAAAAGATTTAGAAGCTTTCAAGTAAATGCAATTTCACAGGTGGAAAGCTAAATTTCACGACTGTTTGCTAGCACATGCTAGCCCATGCCAAAACGAAGCATTGTAGTAGAGTATGGATACCGATCAATGCAAGATGAAGGCCAAGTTTTGTTGATTCATGTCAGGTTCACCAATTGAAACGTTGGCAAAATGGAGGTTAGTATAAACCAATAGGAAATCATGTTAGTAAGAACTTTCAACCATAAGCAAAACATGAAGACAAATCCATTCAAAGCATTATCAAAGAAGATTAACACAAGAAGCTAGTTACGAAATAAATAAAATGAAATTACTTCCCCATGATGCTCCCTATGCCTTGGCTCTTCCTTTTCCTCCTCTCCAAGATCGTGTTTCTATGTGAAATATGCCCTCAACTTGAGCACTAGCACAAATGGATGTCAAATGGAGGATGGGAGATGGTTGATTATGTGAAGTGTTGAAGGAGGATGTAAATGAAATATTAATGTCAAATAGCAATTCCAACTAGTGGAAGAGTGAAAACACAATACAAAGATTTCCTAAAAAATATTCCAATTCTAAGCAAAGTTAGAATGCATGGATAACTCTTGTGACTCTTCAACAATGAAGGAATGAGCTCTATTTAAAGGGAAAATGGGTAAATGAAGGGTTGAGATTGAATTGTTTGAGGAAGGGTTAGGATTTCTTGAGGAAGTGTTGATCCTCAATCCATGTGCACTCTTTTAAGCCAATCACATGCTAACAAGTGTCAACAAGGGAAGGCTTGAGAGGAGAGGGGACAAAGCATTAAATGCTTGAAGACTTGAAGGAAGTCATTAAAGGCTTAAGAGGACTCTAAAATGAAGTCATTAAAGGCTTAAGAGGACTCTAGAAGGAAGCCATTAAAGGCTTGAAGACTTTAAAGGAAGCCATTAAAGGCTTAAGGAGACTCTAGAAGGAAACCATTAAAGGTTTGAAGACTTTAAAGGAAGCCATTAAAGGCTTGAAGACTTTGAAGAAAGTCATTAAAGGCTTAAGAAGACTCTAGAAGGAAACCATTAAAGGCTGGAAGACTTTGAAGGAAGCCATTAAAGGCTTAAGAAGACTCTAGAAGAAAACCATTAAAGGCTTGAGTTGATGGGTTTTGGGTTAAACTTTGGTTTAGGAATGTGCAAACCATTAAAGGGTGATTAGGCTAATAATAGGGGTTTAGACATGATTAGAAGGATGTTTAACTTGCAACTTGCATTTTCTAGAAAGTGCAAGTGGGTGAGGGATTTAGGAATTTAAATAAATATTTATTGATTTAAATGTGAGAGATGGGATTTAAATAAATATATTTTTTTAAATGTGAGAGGAGGGTTAATTAAAGGAATATATGCTTTATTTATTTAATTAATTGTCAGAATATGGTTAAGTGAATTAAATCAAATAAATTCAATAATTTATTTAATTAATAAAAGAACATAGTTAGGATGAATTAATTAAATATTAATTTAATTAATAGCTGAATGATGGTTAAATAATAAAATAAATACTGAATATTCATTTAATTAAGTGAACAGAAATGGGTGTCTACACATACATTATCCTTTTGATATATCATTTGTCTTATGCATGTTATTTCATTCTTAAAAGCACACACTTGTCTTGTACGAGATGCTTCATTCCTGAAGCCAAACACCATCATTATCATACTAGCAAGAACACTTAAATTTGGCAAGAAAATTTGAATTGTTGTTGACTCGTTTGAACTAGCGAGTCTTATCTTTTATTTGGTTTATCTTGAATCATGTTCCAATGCTACTCGAGGATATCCACAAGTGATTAGAGAAGCGAGGATGGATCATGATTTTTATCATTTGATTTTTGTTTGTAGTTTGTTTTGATAATATGGTTGGGGCAACTAAGTTCCATGTGTGTGATTGGAGTTTCATTAGTCATTATCAAAACATCCTATGCAAGTTAAAGGTCATCTAATGCTTTCTTGCATTGAGTTTATCTTGCTATGTGGTTACTTCCTCGCATATTTCAATAAGGTTCTATTGTCAGTAGCATGAGTCATTGCACTCTTTGTCTGCAATGTATCTCTCTATGCAAACATATAACATCACCACCTTGGTCTTTCCATATCATGGTACAAATATATCCACTTGCAAAATAATAAGCTCCATGATGATATATCACTTTATTAAACACAAATCTTCATCACCATCATCCTACCTATCTACCCATATTCAATGTCATCCATAACCACTTCTACGACCATCCATTTATCCATATCTTAATTCCCTTTTCTCCCCATTTTCCACCATTCACCACAACTTAACCAGTTAACCCTTCTCCTTATTCTTGTTTCAAGATTACCTGAAGCTTTCTATTTTTTGCCCAATCTCTTGAGGGGGCATATCACCTCCCTACCTCAATCTACTAGGTATATAGTGTCATAAATTGTATCCTCATACAATTTTATGCTCACTTGGGCCTCACTTTAGTGTTTCTACCTTCTATGTCCTAATTATGCCTTCAAACTAGTGTTAGATCTGTGATCTCTACTCTATGTTGCTGCTACTTAACCTTTGACCAATCCAAAAGTATTGAACTAGGGTACTAGTTGCCATAGTCCAAGCTAAAAGTACCCAAATTTGAATCCTCCAACGACCAAAAAAAGTTAAGTGGGAAATGATATTTGATGTCGGCCTTCTTCATAATTTTCAACATGTTTCATGAGGATAAGTATAAAATAGTCTTATCCTCTCATTTGAAACATATCTCATCAAGGAAGTTACTCCATAATGAGATTTCCAATTGAGCAAGCAATCAAACATCATTAAGGAAGTGAAGGAGAGGTCAAGTATGCAAATCTTCAAGCATTTAAGATGGTATCCATGATCAAATTTATGTGAAGATATGCATGAGTCATACATAGGAACATCAACCATTTTATGAAGACTTCAAGGCAATTGAGATCATAAAGGAAGGTATAACATTTCAATTCAGCATTTAGTTCCATATCTAGCCTTTGTCTTGCAAGGCTAAGCTTTATTTTCTATTTATTCATCATTATAGGTTTAATTCCAAACCCAAGGTTTGACTGAGGAAAACTGCTATTAATCCAACACCATTTTTTGTCTCTTATGTGTGTAAGGTTCAAATTTAGCAAAGAAGGAATAGAGAGATCCAAAAAGTGCAAACCAAGACAAAGTGAACTAGATTTTGAAGAAGCAAAAAACCTTGGACAATGATAATTATTGAACATTGTTTGACACTTTTTTGAAAAAATAATTCAACAGGATATTTTGAGTGACATCCTGATCTCAAATCTATTATCGTTATCTACATCTGACACCTTGAGGACATTAATGCCTATTGACATAGTCCAACACCTTCAGGCTCAAATTGCAGACATAGGTTTCTTTCTGACTCCTATTTCCAGATCTATACATAGAGTCTGCATATCTTATCTATAGCTTTTTGTTTATGTTCATTACTCTCAATTTTGTATCATTGGTCCTAGTTTATGTATTTGATCATCCCATCTCATCCAATTGTGATGATTCAACAAAAAGGAAGTAACCAATGATTGTGTCCAGCTCTTGCATAGGTTTGAAGTTGGGCCTGTTGGTAATTTCCTTAATGTAGATTGATGTGAATGGGTTTGATTCTTAGTTTGCATGTTTAAACTAGTGAATTCTATTTTCACCATCTATACTAAGGCATGGTGAGGCACACACCACCTAAATTTTATTTATTTGAAACAATGCAATAAACTATATTGTCTTGAAGAGGGGCAAAATGTAGACACATAAAAATATCATGACTTAATTAAATAAATATTTTAATTCATTTAATTAATTCCTTAGCCTTTTCCCCCGTTGATTAAATAATTTCTTATATATTTAATTAATTTGTTAACCTTTTGTTTCCTATAGCTAAATAAATATTATTTATTTATTTAATTATTCTAATCTCACATTTTTCAATTATTAATTAGATAAACAAATCTATTTATTTAATTAAATTTTTTTATCTTGTTCTATTTAATGCTAACCTTTTATATTGTTTACATGGATCATAATCTAAATTCATAGTCATGTGAAAAATGTCTCACTTTGTCCTCTTCACATGTCTAACTTAAGCCTTATCTAGATTCATTGAACTTAGATACCTATCAAAAAGTCAACCCACCTCTTACTATCATTCATCTATTCATTTAACCTCTTAATCTTATTCACTCTCCTTTCACCTCTTAAGCATGGTCATCCTTCTTTTAACCTGTTAATCCAGACCCTTGTTTCTCTTATAGATTTCTATAAAAGAGTATTTTTCCCTTATTTTTCACCTAACTAGTAGACACATAGAGTATTTGCTTAGGGCTTCATAGTATCCATTTAGCTATTATTTATTTCTCACTATCATGCTTGTATCATCAATCTAACCACATTGTTCTCTTTTATGCCATATTTTGTTGATGCTAAATGGTGAGAGAAAATACTATTATGCACAAGGTCTCAAAGGATTGTAAAACATTGGAGTCAAGCTTATCACATGTGTGAAGGTATACATTGTTTGTTTCATTTGCATGCACTTGATTTAGAGTTCTATTGATGTTGTTGATTTTTCTCTATATTTTAGGCTTGTGTTTGAGCTTTTGATGAGTTTACAATAGGTTCACATTTCAATATACACAATATAGACCACAACTAATAATTCTTGGAGCACAACTCAATGTAGAGGTCATTTTAGCCCCGTTTTTAAAATTTCATGGTTTATCCCCTCTCAATTATTTTTGGAAGGCTTGGTAGTTGGTTTTACATAATTTGTTTTGGTATGATTAATCCTCCAACCATGGGCTAATTTTTTCAACTTCTTCAATATGGTGGAATAGACTAATCCAGGTGAATAATAATACGTTAGGAGAAATTCCTAGACTCAAAGCTAAGTGCATCTTCAAGAACTTAGGCATTCATGTGTTCAGGGACCTTGTTGGAAGTTCTTATTCACAAGACAACTAAGAGGGGGGGTGAATTAGTTGTACATACAAGTCTAAAACCTTTTCCTTAAATCAAATCCACTTCAACTTAACTTGATAACTTTATCCACAACATGAAAGAACATGAAAAGCAAAACACATCATACACAATGAAACACCAAATTTGATGTGGAAAACCTTGTTAAGGGAAAAATCACAGAGAATGATATTCTCAATATATGAACACTTGTTAGGGTGACATCAGTCAAGGTGATTTTTACAAAGAAAGACTCGCTACTAGGAGCTCATTACCAAAGGGATCACTGCCCAAAAGAGATAAAGAAAGGCTCACTACCTAGATGAAGAATAATAAACAAAAAATAATCCACCATTGGTATACCTCTGCAACCATAAGATATATAGATACCTACTACTTCTAGTAGCTAACACATGAAAGTCCATACTACTCAACACTTTTGACCAACTCAAACAACACGATCGGGGAGATAGATCCTCTTTCACACACCTTCATCCCATACACAAATGCCACAACTCACTTCCTTTCCAATTCACATTCTGCACACAGCATTCATATCACCCTCATATATGCAAAATCTCCCAATATCGACTAAGCATCTTAACCGAACACAATTCAAATTAGGTCGACGTTAAACATTACCACAGTGGAAAATAATGTAAAGTGGAAAACAACATTTCTTAACTGAGACCAAAATAAACATCATACATGTTATACAACGATCCATAATCATCGAAGCAATAATGTGAAGTGCAAACACCCAAGGTCAACCAAGCCTAGAGTAACCACCATCGAACTTTAAAACCATTCATCTGAAGCTCAATAACTCATGCCAATTGAATAGAATTAAGCTAAGGACATTATCAACTTATCTCCAAAACTGCAACACTAGAAACCATAAAGCGGAGAAATGCAAAGCATGGATTGTAGACACCTAAAAATGTGTCATTGATCATGTACTAATTATTCCTCTAATTGATTAAATAATTCTTTAATTATTTAATTAAGTTAATAATATTATTCTTCTAATTTCATATTCCCTCATCATCTTACTAATTATTCTATCTTCAATTCTATCATCGTTTAATCATTTAAACCATTTTCTAATGATTAATTAAATATTTATTATTTACTTAATTGTGTTTTTTAATCCTCAATTTAAATAATCTTTATTATTTAAATAAATTAATTCTCAATTTCTATCTCTAATCATTAACCTTCTTCTAAATATTAATTAAATATTTATTATTTAATTAATTGTGATTTTAATCCTTTAATTTAAATAATCTTTATTATTTAATTAAAGTCCATTTCTAAATAATTAAATAGTTTCTTTAAATTATTTAATTAGTTAATTAATTCTTCTAATTCAAATTCCAAATCCCCAAATGCTAATTTCATTTGATTTCATATTCTTTTGATTTCATTTAATTTTGTATTTTTCTAATTTCATTTAATTTCATTTAATTTTATTAATTCTTCTAATTCAGATTCAAATTCAAATTTTAATTCTTCTAATTTCTTCCAATTTCAAATACATGTGCATGATTTCAAAAAACAAATTGAAAATCAAAGTCAAGTTCTAAATATATTCAAATAACAAATTGAATTTAAAATAAATTCAATATTTGAATTAAATCTCATGCAAAGATTAAATTGAAAATCAAAGTCAAAGTGAAAGCACATGGGAAATTAATTAATTCAATTAATCAATTAATTAAATCATTATCTTTTCAATTCCTATTTCTATCTTCCACTTTGCTTGTTTCCAAAAAACTTTCAATTAGTTAACTATTTCAGTTTCTTTGATTCTCTCTAGTCATTCTTTTTCTATCTTCTAGTTACCTTTTTCTAAATAAAGCTTTCTTTGTCATCGATTAATGATCCTCCAATCACCCTTTTTCATCTTTCAATCAACTTTTTTCTCAATCAGTTAACTCATTTATGTATTCAATCAATTTAGTTCCACCTCCAAATCAACAATTTAACTATCAATCACCATGTGAGCTCACCCGAGTTCCATCTCTTGATCAATTTGTTCCACCTCTCAATCAATCCTCTCCAATAATCTATAAATTGAGCATTCAATCTCCATTTTCAACAATCACGATCAATCACGAACTTTGAATCTTTGTGTCATTTGCAGGTTGTCAGCGCAATATTTGAGAGCCACCATATCACAAAGAAGAGAAGAACAATGGAAGCTACATGCAATCATGGAATAAGGAGTTTGGATTGATTTGTTTTACATTCCTATTGCTTGTTTGCATTATTTCATTGAGTTTGTTTTGAATTCTATGATTAGATAGGGATTCATGATTTCTCCTTGATTTCTAATTGATTTACATTGATGAATTTTACATACGACATTTTGGTGAACCCGACGTGAACTAACAACAATTTGACCTTCTCTATTTTTTGTGTGATTTTGCAGATCGTACGAATTTTTTTGATCTTTTTGTAGGTTTGTACGGATTGCATAATAGAGTCAGAATCACGCAATCGCGTTTATATAATCACACAATCGCATAGACAGGATCACACAATCGAGCACACAAGGTCACACATTCGTGTGGAACCCATCACGCAATCGTCTAGATATTGTCACACAATCGATCAAATCTTGTTATGCATTTGCTGGTTGTCTAGATATTGTCACGCAATCGTCTAGATATTGTCACACAATCGATCAAATCTTGTTATCATCTTCTTATTTTCCTCATTAGCTGCACTTTGTTCTGTCTTGATTCTGTAGTAAATTTGTTAAATCTGAATATGCTTTAATTATGACATCTTATGGCACATAAGGTACAATTCAGGATTTCAGGTGCCAGGAGGATGAAGGAACAAAGAAGACAAGTCAGACACTATCAGCAAATCCTAAAGGTAGAAAAGAAGATACGAGATCTAGAGGACCAACCAACCATTGACAGATACAACAACCTAGTTCTCTTGTATAGAGTAAAATACGATTTGCTTAACATAGAGTGGATGATGAGAGATCTTGCTAGGGCATCACAATCTGTTTTGCAGGTTCTAGATCAGAATTAGCCTCTCTTTTTTTTTTTGTTTGGTATGTTTGTGTATCACGCATTCTCCTAGATAGAATCACGCAATCGTTCTGTCAGAATCACGCAATCGTTCTATCAGAATTACGCAATCGCTCTATCAGGATTACGCAATCGGTCATACAGAATCACGCAATTGCTCAAGTATCATTACACATTCATTTTTTTATTGTTAACCTTTTGTTTTCTATGTATTTTCTTGGGTTAATGATTATTTGTTTGTAGCATGTGATGAATTTACAGAGAGGATCAGATTATTACTTAATCATAAACACTCATGCTATCACACTTCAGTTTTGGGCTTAAAATAAACCTAGTTAAAATTGACATGCATGCTTTCACACTTCAGTTTTGGGCATAAAATAAACCTAGTTAAAATTGACATGCATGCTTTCAGACTTCAGTTTGGTGTTGTAAAATTGACATGCACATGTGTATCTCACACCTAAGTTTGGGTTTGAAAATGAACGTGAATCAAGCTTATCAATAGAATAACTCACGCTTCATTTTTTAAAAGTGAAAGAACTTTTTATCATGTTTGGGGTGGACCTATTGTTGCATCAACTACCTTACCACCCACCTTCAGGGTCTTGGGAGAAAGGGAGAAGGTGATAACAACACCCACTTTTTCATTTTAGTAGTGAGGGGTATCTTTGACTAGGGATTTCATCACCCCACAAAGGTACTTTGAATTGGGATGCGTTGGGGATATCATCTCTCCCAGCGTACTCTCAAGAAGGTTTTTTGAGCTGCTATATAAATATACTAGTCAGGCGGCAAGAGTGTTGAGTGAATTCAACGTATGTGGGGGCCTTCCTTGCACTGATAAGCTCAACTAAAGTCTTAAATGGCTCACACTAGGAATCTATCATTTGATCAAGATCCCTCAAAATTTACAATAAGACCAATTTAGTAACCCAAATCCCACATTCAGTGATTCTGGGAGTGCGGATTGTACCCCATAGATACCCTTCATTACCTTGCATTATGATACAAAAATCCCTCAGTGATAAGATCTTCGGATCTTCAGGGTAAGAGAGACTAGCATGCTCGAGAAGTGTGTGTCGTGGAGTGGAGCTAGTGCTACTAGACTCTCTATATGTTCATTTTGTTTCGGTATTTTATTGTAAGGGCCTCATTTGAATGGTTTTCAATATCCAACCTAAGATTGTCTTCGGTGCTTTTATATGTATCATTGTACCAGACCAGTATTGAGTCAGTATTTGGGCTATTTTAGGCCCTACCTTGCGTACCTCTGAATGTTCAGATTTTGTCAGAACACAGTTCAGTTAGTTATACCTATCTTCAAACAGTGTTCTTAGATTTGAAAAACAACAGACTTGTCCTACAAATAGAGTTATTTTAAATAGATTCTACCTTGAAACATTTGACAATCCAATAAAGTCCAAAATTTTATATACTTGTGACCATAGGTAGTCCTCATTTACGTCCTTATTATCATCCTTAGAAGTTGCATAAGTCCTCATTTACGTCCTCATTATCACCCTTAGAACTTGCATAAGTCCTCATTTACGTCCTTATTATCGTCCTTAGAAGTTGCATAAGTCCTCATTTACGTCCTCATTATCGTCCTTAGAAGTTGCATAAGTCCTCATTTCCATCCTTATTATCATCCTTAGAACTTGCATAGTCCTCATTTGCGTCCTTATTATTGTCCTTAGAAGTTCCATAAGTCCTCATTTACATCCTTATTATCATCCTCATATAAGTTGCATAGTCCTCATTTACATCCTTATTATCGTCCTCATATACATCCTTAGATTTGGTCCATATTAGATTTCATATACATATGTCTTAGTCTTTCATCATTTGTATAATCATCCTAGAAAGTCATAGAATGCGTCTTAATGGGTCTCCCAGGTGATGGTTTTCTCCCCTTCGAGCAACCTAATCTAGTGCCAAACGGTGGTCAATGATAAATCATTTACTTTTTTAGGTAACTTGGCCTAGCAATTAAAGAGAAACACGCCTCATTATATAGGAGTAGAGTATGAGCTAAATAGAGAGTATAAAATTGCCCATAGAATTGATGGAAAAATTGTTGCAAAACTTCTAAGAGAAGAACTTGAAAAACTTGCGTTGCAAAAATCTTGAAATACTCAACAAGTCTCACGTCCAAATCCTCAATACAGAGTCTATTCTAGTGTTACATATTCCATATTTACGTCTAGAGTCTTGCATTATTGTCATCTTGCATTAGGTTCTAAACCATCCTCATATAGAAGTCTTAAATGCCCGTCACATAGTCACAAAAGGCAAAAAGTAAGATGGACCCAAACAATGACCTGTCAGTTTATCCAACTTGGAACATGGATATATCAAGTAGTCAACAGTCAAATCCTCAGGCAATGTCCACAATACATGAGCTACAACAAAATTTAACACGCGAAGAGATTGAATCAGCTCAATAGGACCCACATGTCCTTATGATCTTAGATGCTCTTATACATAATGATAGGCATAAATATCTCTCGTTGTTTTTACAAAATGGGGCCAAATTACTTGAAGATTTTAATATCACAACAATCTTACCACTAGGAAATACTTTAAGTCCAAATAGCACTCAAATACCACATATGACACAAACGCAAGCGATGACCTCAAGTTTTCCTCAGAATGCACTAACATCATCTATACAAACAAATGTCATTTCAAATGCGACTTCTCAATGAAGTGCATCATCCTCAACAATAAACGTTAGCACACCAGCACAGGTTATACCGATAATGTCAAGTGTCTCAGTGCCTATTCAAACACAAGCTCCTCATACAACAAGTGTCACTCAACCTCCGATTTCCTATTCCATAGAATCTGCATACAGTCATCAGAATACAAACCTAGGCTTAGCTAATACAAATCACAATCATTGTATCGTCAGTGTATAATCCACCTATCATCAGTGTATCAAGTTTCCCCATAACAGTGTCAAAATCACAATCCTTGGCGGTGCAAATCCATTTGCATATTGTAACAATATTAACCATCAACCAAAGATCACCGTTCCTATAAAACAGAGAAGCCATCCCGTCCACATCCTATGTTAGTCCAGCCTCTCTTTCTAGTTCAATCACCCCTATACCAAAGCAAGAGAAGTTGAAAATGAAAATGGTAGAGGAAGGTCTTGGAGAATATAATCTAAGCCAACTCTTTTGTATTGGGGAATTACCCACTTCTCCTAGAACTTATGGTGAGCCTCAAAAGTTGCTTCAACCACCACTGACCAAACCAGTATGCACTTTGGCGCAATTCGTCCTTGGTAAAAGACAAGAAGAGGAAACCAGAGATGAGGACCTAGCAAAATAGATCTACAAAGACACTATCACCACAAAAATCCCACAGGCTAAGCTCCCCACTGATCAGTATGGCAAAGGCCTCTGTATCACGCAAACAATGGGCTACAATGGCCAGAGTGCTTTGGGATATTGCAAACAAGAACGCCATGAACCTTTGTAGCCTGAGTTGAAACACAAAGATAACATTGGATTAGCTTTTCAAAAAGAATCTCTTCCTAAGCTCAGATTCAAAGGTAAACCCAACAAACCCATGTATCAAATAGTTACTCCAAGGAGGCCATCCTTGATTATCTCTGCGGCACCAACAAAACCCACTGCACCAACAAAATTGATATAAACATCAGTAGAAGTAGTAGCACCATCTGCACCAACAAAAATGATCATCAACTCAACAACATCACTCAAACCCACTGCACCACCAAGACTGATAATCCCATCAGTAGAAGCAGTAGCACCATCCACACCAACAAAATTGATCATCAAATTAGCAGCATCACTCACACCCACTGCACCACCAAGGCTGATAATCCCATTAGTAGCAGCAGTAGCACCAACTGTACCAACAAGACTGATAAAACCATTAGTATCAGCAGCAGTAACACCCACAACATCAACAAACCCCATAACTCCATCAGCAACATTCGTACCATCGACAACATCAACAACACTGATAATTCCATCAGAAATAGCAGATTCAACAACACCGATACTCTCAGTATCAGATTCAATGATATCGATAATCCTCCCTGCAGTACCAACCATTCCATCTCCAAAAGTACACAAGCCGGTCATAAATGCACCATTCAACTCAGATGATATCCCAGTTTGGTACAGTAACCGAATACTCGAGAGTGATTCAAAGATAGACTCCCATGAGTGGGAATTTGATTCAGTACATCTCAATACTTCAGACAAGGAAGACACATCACCCCCTCCACCTCACAAAAAATCCTTGTTTATAGAGAAGCGTGGATTAAAACCTTTTGGGCTCGTGAGCTAGAAGCACCTTCCACAGGCCCTACGTCACATCCTATGCCAGAACCTGACAAGGAGAGTACCATTGATTAACTTCACTCATCTATCTTAACCCTCACTGATTCCTCCTCTGAACTTAACTTAATTGATGAGGTCATGCCTATAATCCACCCCGAACTCATCGACTGGAACCAACCAAACCCCCCATGTCTTGATCACTTCCAAAATGATGAGGCGCTCATCGACTATTTAGATAAACAAGATCACAAATTTGGATTTGCCATTGAACTTAACAATGCAGCATACTTCGGGGCAGATGCCAAACCTTTTAGCTGCAAAAAAATCACAATAAGGCATGGATCTTCCAGTGAAAACCACACTGTTGCAATGTTTGAACCCAAAAAAGGTTAAAAAAAAGTGTATCCAAAGGTAAAAACCTCTCCGAGGAACCTAAGGATGAAAGGTTTGACATCCTCTCCTCTAGTATGAATCAGGAGAGATCGACGATCCTAATTGAAGAAATAAAATAATTCAATGTGGGGACCCCTCAAACTCCTCACCAAATACATTTAGAATCTTTACTAACTCCAGAGGAACAACCAAAATTTGTAGAATTCTTCCAGAAGCATCAAATCAAATTCGCATAGTCTTATGTGGACATGCCTGGCTTAGATCCTGATTTGGTCATGCATCACCTTACGATGGCAGAGGGAGCTAAATCGGTAAAACAAAAGCTCAGAAAAATGCACCCACAGATTTTTGTGCTTTTCAAAGCAGAACCCAAAAAGCTCTTAGATGTTGGTTTCATCCGACCAATCAATTATGCAGATTGGATCTCCAACATTGTACTTGTCGGCAAACCAAATGGGGGCATCAGTATCTATACAGACTTCAGAGATTTGAACAAGGAATGCCCTAAGGATGGCTTCCCCTTACCAAACATCGACATGATTATTGATCTCACAGCGCGTCATGCAATGCTTTCACTTATGGATGGCTTTTCAGAGTACAACCAGATCAAAATTGCTCCAAAGGATCAACATAAAACTGCCTTCACATGCCCATGGGGAACCTACTGTTGAAACGTGATGCCATTTGGTCTGAAAAATGAAGGGGCAACCTATCAAAGAGATATGACTACCATCTTTCATGACCTAATGCACATTATAATGAAAGATTATGTTGATGATTTACTAGCTAAATCATTAACAAGAGAAGATCATCCGGAAATACTGGCTCAAATCTTTGACAAATTAGAGCAATATCATGTTTGTCTTAATTAAAAGAAATGTGTCTTTGGATGAACCTTCGGAAAGCTCCTCGGATACATTGTCACAAGCAAGGGCATTGAAGTAGATCTGGTGAAAGTCAAAGCAATCATGGACATGCCATCTCCCAAGAACATCGGTCAGTTAAGGACACTCCAAGGGCGGCTACAATCAATTTGGAGATTCATTACACAAATTGGTTGATAAGTTTCATCCATTCATGTATTTCTTACACAAGAATATCCGCTTTCAATGGGATACAAGGTTCCAACAAGCATTCCAAATGCTTAAAGACTACTTGATAAATACACCATTGCTAATCCCACCAGATCCAAGTAGACCTATATTGCTCTATATTTTAGCTACAAATACGACATTAAGATTACTACTAGCACAACACAATGCAGAAGGAAAAGAGTGTGTTGTATACTATATCTCTTGCACATTGGTAGGCTATGAACTCAATTACACACCTATTGAGCGAGCTTGCCTAGCAGTTATCTTGGCTGCCACTAAACTGAGGCACTACATGTTGACACACAAGGTACAACTCATTGCTAAAATTGATCCACTCAAGTACCTAATCAGCAAGGCAGCATTGACAGGCTACTTCGCCAAATGGGTTATGCTCCTGAGTGAATTTGATATCGAGTACGTGGACCGCAAGGCTATGAAGGGGCAAGTTATTGCGGATCAGTTGGCTGATGCACCCCTCGCAGGTGACCATCCTCTTGTTTCAAACTTTCCAAATGAAGAGCTCTTCATGATCACAGCACAACAACAATGGAATCTCTATTTTGATGGCTCATATGCTAGACATGGCTCGGGGGCAGGCATTCTTTTCATTACACCTCAAGGTGACAGCATCCCAAAGTCATACAGGCTCACTTTCCCATGCACCAATAACATAGCAGAATATGAGGCCTTGATCATAGGACTCATATTGGCTATACAATGTCATCTCAAAGAGCTACAGGTATATGGAGATACTCAGTTAGTCATCCGACAAGTCACCGATGAGTATCAAACTAAAGATGATAAGCTCATGCCATATAAAAGGATGGTGGATAGTTACAAAGAATCATTTACAACTATCACCTTTGAGCAAGTACCTAGAGATTAGAATCGAGTTGCAGACGCAATGGCTACAATTGCATCTCTCCTGGATCTTCCGCAAAATTTAACATGCTACGACTTCTTGGTAGAACAGATTTGGATCCCTGTGTATGATATCCTCGAAACTGAAATGATATGTCGCCTAGTCGATTCTGAATCCCAATGGTACGGCGAGTTCTTCACTTACCTCCATGATCACACACTTCCTCCCAGCCAATCCAATAACCAACATAAAACCTTCATCCACCAAACCGTTCGATACACCATCATTACCAAAACCCTATACCATCAAAGTCTTTAAGGTACTCTCCTTTGATGTCTGGAACAAGACGAGACAACCAAGGCCTTGGAAGAGGTACATGAAGGAATTTGTGGGGCTCACTCAAGCGGTCCTTCACTCACAAAGAAGATCATGCACATTGGATACTATTAGCCATCCATGGAAAAAGACTCCTACTATATTGTTCAAAAATGCAAGAAATGCCAAGTTCATGGAGACCTGATACATGCTTCAGCACAGGAATTGCAACCAATCATGACACCATGGCCCTTTTGTCAATGGGTAATTTACCTTGTAGGTAAAATCCATCCTTCTTCATCCAACGACCACAAATTTATCATTACCGCTATCGAATATTTCACGAAGTGGATCGAAGCCTTTCCACTTACCCATGTCGCCGGCAAGAAGATCGCCTCGATCATCCTTAATTACATCATCTACCAGTATGGTGTACCCATGTCCATCATCATAGATAACAAGATTCCTTTTTAAAATGAGGATGTATGTGACCTTTGTGAGAAGTTTCACATCCAACACCGCTTTTCCACTCCCTATTACCCACAAGGCAATAGTTAGGTCGAAGCATCAAACAAAGCCATATTGAGAATCCTCAAGAATACAGCCAATGATGTTGGCCATGATTGGCACATTTAATTAAATACAGCACTATGGGCATATCGAAGTAGCATTCGTACCCCTACAGGCGCAACTCCCTACTCACTGTTCTATGGACTAGAGGTCGTCCTTCCTATTTAGGTTGAGATACCATCTCTATGGGTTTCCTTGCACAATCTGATAGATGACGAAGCATACCGAGTCTCCCATCTTCAAGACTTGGAACTACTTGATGAAAGATGACAAGCTACATACAACCACCTCAAGGCCTATCAGCAGCACATGAGCAGAAGCTATACTCATTGGGTTAAACCTCGTACATTTCAAGTAGGTGATCTTGTTCTAAGGGAGAATCCTCATAACCAACCAAACCGAGAACATCAAGGAAAGTTTGAATCAAACTGGTTGGGTCCATATGTTATCACTATTGTATTTGGGTACGGGGCATATCAGTTGGCAACCTCAGCAAGAGAACCACTAGCAAATCCGATCAATAGTATGCACCTCAAATGGTTTCATACATAATTTGTACAAAACATTAGGCTCCATCTATACCAAAAAAACACCAAAAACATTCAAAAAAATGTCTTGAAGAAAATACAAAAAAAAAAAATAGTAAAGAAAACTCATGCATCAAAATGGTGAAAACCACTACGGTGGCACCTTGGGTAAGTGCGATGATGAAAACCTGGCAAACATGCGCCACTCATAAAGGCTATGGCTCCATTTTCTTTCAGACTTGTTGTGATCACATTCATTGCATCCATTCATCCATCATTCAAACCATGGCTTGTTATTGATCTGCAATCAGGATTAGTACTTCATGTGTCCTGCATCCTGCTTTTCATAGTAACATTTAAACGGAGGGCAATGCTCTTAACCTATTGATGGAATTGAATTCTACATTACTAGTGATTCATTAAGTTCTTCATTCAAAATTGGTTGGAAATAATCCCAAAAACATTCGTAAAAACTCAAAAATAAAAAATATTCAAAAACGCTCACAAAATCCAAAAACATGATAAAACATCAAAAATCAATCAAAAAACATGGCAACGCATATAAATCCTTTGTACATACACATTGCAACAGACACCAAACACACATTTTGAGCTACTCAAACGATCATCACTTATCAAATCAACCAAACATTCAACACAGGTACACACAACTGTCTTAACAAGGATGCATCCTTCCATACCAAAAGCAAAGCCATGGTAACATTTTCTTTGACAAGAAACTTTTGTTTAAGCTATCAAGTATTTGGTTGGTTTGTTAGTTATTTATTCATTTATATCAGGTTCCTACGCTACTCTGGGATATCCACAAGTGATTAGAGTAGTTGGGATGGTTCCTAACTATTATTTTGTTTATTATCTGGGGATTGTTCCAACGAAGTTCTGGGGCATGTACTAATGGCGTCTACGTGGGAAGTTCACTAAGCTATGTGATCATATGCAAAAACTAGCCATAGATCACTATGGCTTACTGACTACAGTGTATACCTCGACCATTTGCGCATGAACCAGAATGGAGGGTCACTTTATTTTCCTTGTCTTAAATGCTTTCTTACAGGTGAAATGCTCCAAACATGGTTCCTACTACCTCAGCCAAGAACGATACTACCATGCTCGATGATGAAAATAAAGCACTATGAATAATCTAAGGATTGTCATTTCATTCATCTGTTTATATTCCATTTTGTTGCATTCCTTCCATACATACATCCATATTGTTGCATATCATTCATACAAAGTAATTGTTAGGATTAATGATAGTCCCAAAGATACTGAGAGGGGGGGGTGAATCAATATCTAACCGGTTAGCAGAATATTTAACCTTATTAAGAACTTTGCATTCCAAAACAGTGTACCGGTAAATAATAATTAATGCAGTAAATAGGAACAATAAAGACAGCATAGAAAACACAACATAACACAAGATGTTTAACGAGGAAACCCGATGTGGGAAAAACCTTGGTGGGATTTGTGACCCACAATATTCACTCACTGACCAATGAATAAATATTACTTACAATGAGGGGCCTGCACATGCAGGAAGGCCAACTGCCTAGAGCTCACTGCTCAATAAGAGTCAAACTAACTGCAAAAGTGGATTATGAAATACAATACAATGTACTGCTTCAAAGTAGCATCAACTATGCCAGGTTCAGTACCGGTTTAAGCTCATTCTATAACCAAAACCTTCACTGTCAACTATATCAAAATATCATCCATGCATACTTCCTTAATACACAACTCTACTCAACTCAGAATGATCTATAAGATCTCATACATATATATGATTCTTTTACAATATGTCATGTTGGCTTTACAAAAGATAATTACAATTAAATACAATAAACAAAAGTTTATTCTTTGTCGGCTGGGGTGCCGGTATGCATTGTTGCCGCTGTCAATGAAGTGTCTGCCGATGTATGTAGATGTTTATGCCGGTGGCGGTGCCTGTCGGTGGCTTTAGCAGATGAGTGCCAGAAGGTTGCCATATGGTTGCCATCAATGACAACACCAATTATTCTCATAAGAGTGTAGAATGCCAACAATCTCCTCCTTTGGCATTTATGGCAACACTCATGAGAAAAATCCAAAAACTGTTTCCAAAAAGTGAAGTCCAAAAAGTTACCAAAGAATCTGTGCTCACCCTGACCAGATGATCTCCTTTGATTAATCATTTTTCTCTGTCCACTAATCCCCCTTTGACATCAATGACAACTGTTGTCAAAATTGTCAAATGAGTGTAAAAATTTCACCTCAAGGTTTGTAACCCGTTGGTTACAAACTGAAATATGTCTGCCAAAACCAAATTTAAACTCTACATGAATCTGTTGTTGTCATTTAAGGTTTCCTCAGTCTGTTGGATCGTGTCGGTGAGATGATGCATGTGCTCTTCCGGTGATCTTTCTCCTTGAAGTAATGCCTTAGAGATCTCATTTCTCAGAGAGATAAGGTTGTCCAACTTAGGACCAAGTTTATACTTAAGTTCTCTGGCATTAGCCTTAATCCTTGCCTTCTCTTTCTCAAATTTCTCCAGTTTCTCCTCAAAACCTACTATTTCTTGCTCAATAACTGATATAGGTTTGGATGAACCAATTATGTTATCAGCTATGTCATCTATCTCCTTCTGTACTCTGCTTATTTCCTTTTCTATGTCCTTTGTCAACAGATGTGGTTTGCATGTTTCTCTGTACAACTCTTTCTATTCTAAAATTGTAGTATTCAGTGCTGGTAATAGTGTATTTATGTGTTTTATGCACTTCTTTATTCTGTCCTCAAAAGAATTTATCATTTTCCTTTTCAACTTTCTCTTTGAAGGTGTCCTCATTCACCTTATCAACTGTTATTACATTGTTAGTAATGAATTTGGACAATGTGTCCAACTTACCTAAAGAATCCTTTACATGATCTATATTACATTTCAGTGCAATCAACTTAAGAATTGATATTGTGTCATCAATTGCTTTGCAAGCCAATACATTATAGTCAGTTACCTTCTTGATAGAGTCTAGGAGTATCTTTGTCACATTAGTAGGCCTAAATTCACTTAATGAAGTACCTGATGTCTGACCAACTACCTTGATTACCTCTATACTTCCAACATTTGTAACCATTTTTCTTGTATTATCCTCTGGAGGATCAGTCTGAGATTGCATTTCAACTAGTAAAGGTTTGGGTTTCTCAGTGATTACCGATTTCACTACCTCAATATGTACCTGTGCCTCTATAGGTTTCTCTATCGGTTTCTCTATGTGCTCAACTATTGGTATCTCAGTTTCAGTAGTGTTAGAATCTATACCATCAATATTCATTCCAATATCCAATGGTTGCTCAATTTGTAATGTTTGCTTTGTTTTCTCTGTTTGGATCTCAACCTCAACAGTCTCTTCCAGTTGCTCAACAATGTTTCCACTGTCAAAATTATTATCCTTAGCCTCTGTACCATCCTTATCCACAACAATGTTCACTTCTGAAGTATCTACATTTATGGTGAATAGAATTTTAGAATCAAGATTAGTGTCATCATGTGCGATACCTTCACTTTCAGTAATCGGTGGATCAACAGAATGTACCGGTGCAGTATCCAAAGGTGGTGGAAAGTTGTCAGTTATCTTGATGTTTGGTATTCCACCAACTTTACCTTTCCCTTTGTCCTTATCCTTCTGATAAACTTTGAATGTTTTCTTTGGCCTGTTCAATTCTTCTTGTTTTTCTTTTTCCAAAAAAAAGATATCCCATTTATCAGCAGTTTCCTCTGCAATCTCATTAACTCTACTTGCCATCAAACTTATTTGTCGGTGACCACTAGCAAAAATGGATCTGTTAGCCTCACAAATCAAGTCATCAATCTCTTCTTTTCAGTTAAGCAAATGTACAGCTAGAAGTTTTTCAACTTTAAATTTCTTGTCTAATTCCATTACTGCAATCCTCTTTGCATCTAATCTTCTATATAGTTCATTATGCAAGTCATCCACAACTTCAATTAAAACTTTCTTGTATATATCCAGATGTAAGATTATACTATTTTCAATACTTTCTTTTTATGAATCCTTGATGTGTTATACAATTTGCTCACATTAGCCAAATTACCATCACCAGTTATTTCATTTAACAAATTATCCAATGGTGGTATAACCGGTTTCTGTTTCTTCTTGGGAGTCAATTTCTTAGCCGGTTGCCTTACTTCCTGTTGTTTCTTCCTTAAGGTTCTTGTCCTTTTGGGTGGAGGAGAGGGTACCGGTGAAGGTTTTCTCTTCCTTTCAACTCTTTTGAATTCAACCGGTATCTCACTTTCAGAAGATGTGCCAACCGGTGAAATGTGTGCCTCTGGTTGCAGTCCTTCCAGTTCACTAGCCGATATACCAGTAATGCTCATAATATTTTCTTTGATTTCCTTTACCTGCTTTGATGCATCTCTTATGTAATTCTCTCTTTTCTTCCTTTGCTTCATTGTTTTCACATTACTTTCAATTGTTTCAGCACTACCAAAAACTTCTTTTGTTGGTTCTCTAGGTACATCTAACAAGGCTTTTGCATAAGTCTCAATTATGTTGAGATCTACCTCATAACCCATTTCTGTTATACATACAGTTCTAGGTAGTATAGCTTCCATCCATGTTTCATCCTTCTTGATTCCAAAACAGATTTCTTAATCATATTTATCCACTACACTTTGTGGTAGTCTTTCTCTAGTTTTCATTTTGGCTTGAAAAGCTTTGAAATATTCAGTTATATTGTTTTCCTTAACAGTACCCATGCCGGTGAAAGCTTCTTGTAATTGTTTTCCTACCGGTATGTCATATCCAAAGTCTTTTTGTCTTATACCGAGGATCTCCCTTGTGAAACACAACATTAAGCATACTAAGAGATTACCAAAATGAAATGTCCCTTTCTTATCACCTTTAATCTTTTTCAAAATATCTATGAGTTCATCCTTCAGCCATTCACACATCTATTTTTGCATTGTTGTTCACCATTTCATAAGCACTATTAATGCAAAGACTAGAAATTGAATTAAGTTTGTTTAAATGTGTAGTCTTGTAACCTAAAATCATACTTATGAATCTCACATTGATGTCCTTGATGTCATTCACTCTTAGAGATCTACTATCAGATGTTGCTCTGGTTAGGGTTATGACTTTGTTGTTAGGAACCTTCTTTGTTTTGTCTGGTTTGCTACCAGTTGAGGGTAAACCTATTACTACCCTAATTGCTTATCGGGTGAATTTGCAAACAGAGTCTAACCAAAGAAATTCTCCATGTGCCCTAATTAGGACAATTCTCACTACTTCTTCCAGAAATTCAAGGATGTTCAATATTTCAACAAAACCTAAAGTCTCCACAATCTTGTGCTCAGGTTTGATAGTGCCATTTTCATCATAAATTACGGTTCTAAACATTTTTAACAATTCCTCATAACCTAATTCTTCAATGTTGTAGTGAATATATATCCTAGGGTCTTTAGCATAAGCTACACCTTTAGGAATCTTTGAAAATGCACCTATGGAATCCTCTTGCTTAGCTACTTCGGGAATAATTTTGAACAGGGGCCTAGGGCATTTTACGTTTTCCATGATAGTAGGGTTTGCAATAAATTCGGGAGCAAAAGAAGAAGCCATTTGAAAAATACCTTTAGCTGCCTGATAATGTTTGAATGCTTGAAATAAATCGCTTCACACCTTTGCTTTGAATGCCTTTGCTCAGATTCTGTGCTCTCTGCTAATTTGAATGCTCGGTGAATAAAAAATGAGGGAAAACCGATGATTTATAATGACTTTTCCTTCAACAACCGCATCAAATGCTCGTCGATTAAGTGAAAACTTAACACATCTGCCAATAAAGAATAAACCTATCTTCTCACCATCAACCAAGGGTAATCTGCATGATATTCAATTTGTTGCAATACCCCCAAAGGGTTACTTCTCAGTTGGATGAAGAATCTCCTGTTGGTGGAGTAATACTCTGTTCTACCGGTGAAGAAATAGTCTCATCAACATTCTGATCTATCTTCCTAATCCATTGTTTTGAAAGTTCTTGCTTTACCTCATCTACCTTTTCTTTGCCTTTCAAACTGTGTCCTTTATTATTTGCCAGTGAAGTCTTGCTTCTACAAAATTTTACAATATGTCCAATTTTGTTACAAGCATAACAAGTCACATTATTCTTCTGAATAGCCTTTCTATATCCTATGTCGGTTTGTGTTCTGCATTGATTACATAAGTGCCCAAATCTTCCACAAACATAAAATTTCACATTCATTCTATAGTTTTCTGAATTATGACCAACTTTGTTACATTTGGAACATTGACCGGTGGGTGCATTAATGTTCTGATTGTTTCTGAATCTACACTAATTTTCTCTATGACCATACTTGTTACAGTTAAAGCATTTCCCATTAAATTTATAAGCACTAGGTTGTCTTACCGGTTTACTGTGATCATGATTGTTTGCAGTACCAGAACTTTCTCCAACTTCAAATCGAAGTCCATTTGTATCTCCATTAGGTTTATGACTTTTTAGCATGTTATCAAATTCTTCTGAGATTTTCTTGAATTTTGCTTTGTGTTGATTTGGAGTAGCCAACTCATTTTCCAAAATTCCCTTTTGTCTCATAAGTTCAGTTTTATCATGTTGCATGTGAATCAGATCTGTCTTCAACATATCATTTTCATGACTGGGTCTTAGATTTTCATTTCTAGCATCATTGAGTCTCCTAGTCAAGTCATCTTCATTCTTCTTTCTATCTTCAATGTCTTTACAAAACCTCATAGTCATATCTTGCATTTCATTCCTCATATTACTGTTTTCTTGTCTTAGTTTATTCACAAGTTCATGAAGAGTTTCCTTTTCATCATTGTCATTCTGCATCTTCTCATGAAGTTCTTTTCTTTTATTTCAAGCTATAGTAAGATTCTCCTGAAGTCCTTGAATGAATTCCTGTGCAGTCCTTAGATCATCTTCAAGTTTGATATTCTTCAACTTTTCTGCATCATAGTCTACAAGAGCTCCTTACAATTGTTTTCTTAAGTTCTCCATCTGTACCGATGTCAGAATCCTCCTCAAGTTGTTAGGCTTTTGCAAATACAGGACCAGGCTCTGATACCAATTATTAGGATTAATGATAGTCCCAAAGATACTGAGAGGGCGGGGTGAATCAGTATCTAATCGATTAGCAGAATATTTAACCTTATTAAGAACTTTGCATTCCAAAACAGTGTACCGGTAAATAAGAATTAATGCAGTAAACAGGAACAATAAAGACAACATAGAAAACACAACATAACACAAGATGTTTAACAAGGAAACCCGGTGTGGGAAAAACCTCAGTGGGATTTGTGACCCACAATATTCACTCACTGACCAATGAATAAATATTACTTACAATGAGGGGCCTGCACATGCAGGAAGGCCAACTGCCTAGAGCTCACTACTCAATAAGAGTCACATTGACTGCAAAAGTGGATTATGAAATACAATACAAAGTACTGCTTCAAAGTAGCATCAACTATGCCAGGTTCAGTACCGGTTTAAGCTCATTCTATAACCAAAACCTTCGCTGTCAACTATATCAAAATATTATCCATGCATACTTCCTTAATACACAACTCTACTCAACTCAAAATGATCTATAAGATCTCATACGTATATATGAGTCTTTTACAATATGCCATGTCAGCTTTACAAAAGATAATTACAATTAAATTATACAATAAACAAAAGTTTATTCTTTGTCGGTTGGGGTACTGGTATGCATTCTTTTCATTGCTGGTGAAGTGTCTGTCAGTGTATGTAGATGTTTACGTCGGTGCCGGTGCCTTTACCAGATGAGTGCCAGAAGCTTTTAAGATGGTTGTCATCAATGACAACACCAACTATTCTCATAAGAGTGTAGAATGCCAACAATAATGACAATGTATAATCTCTTTTTTTCGATCTTCTTCCATAGGAATGAGTCCTAGGTCCTCCATGCCTTCTATCTAATATTGAATCCCCCCCTCACCCTCCCCATCTTGGTCATCATCATAGACCCTACATCGTGTCCCATCAACCCAATTAAGCCATTCATCACCGTCCATCTCTAACAGGAGGGGTTGCATTTCCCATCTTAAGTCATCCTATAAGCAAATCAAGTTACTCTGTCTACACAGGCACATCGACTCACACACACCTAGACTATCAACAGATACTTTTCAATCAAGTATCTTTGGGTCTCAATAGGTAATCGATCATGGGAAAACTAGACTACAATAGACATTTCTCATAATGACCTAGTCTCAACGGGGCTGTTATGATTCACCATATCCAACCTACAACGCAAAAACTATCAATTGATCAACCAATAAAATGCAATCAAAATGAACAATTACATCAATGTCTAAGTCTCAACGAGTATTTTTATTCAGATACCTTGACTTCATTGGGAAATTACATCAATTGTCTAAGTCTACGGTGATCACAACTGATTATAAAATTACCATTCGAGTAGCACCACAAAGAATTACAAAGAATTACAAGTCTACAATGACTCACAACTGATTATAAATCAATTCAATGATGACTATAACACAAAATATGATAAACAGTTGCCTTATAAACAAATGGTAGAAGATTACAAAGAACATTTCAGTAACATCACTTTTGAACAGATTCCAAGGATACATAATAAGGCAATCGATGCCATGGCTATAGTATGGTCTCTACAAAATATGCCTAATAATGAAACTCAGTTTGAGTTTATTGTAGAACAGGTGATGATATCGACATATGAGATTCCCTCATCATAATATGTATGTGTAATTGTGGGTCCTGAATCCTCGTGGTATAATGAGATATACGCATACTTACATACTCAGTATATGTCTCCTGATTTGTCTAGAAATCAAAAGAAAACTCTTATTCGTCAGGCGTCCAACCACACTATTATTTCTGACACACTGTATAGAAAGGGCTTTTATGGAACCCTTCTCTGATGCCTTGATGAAGAAGAAGCACAACTTTCCCTTAAGGAGGTACATGATGGAATTTTTGGGGCACATCAAAGTGGCCCACCACTATCAAAGAAATTGTTAAGAACTGGATACTATTGGCCAACTATGGAAAAGGATGCCAATAAATATGTACAAAAATGTAAACAATGTCAAATGCATGGAAACCTCATTCATGCACCTGCACAAGATCTTCAACATATTACATTACCATGGCCATTTTCACAATGGGGGTTGGATCTAGTTGGTAAAGTTAATCCTACTTCTGCCAATGGGCACAAATTCATCTTAATGGCTACTGATTATTTTACTAAATGGGTCGAGGCAATCCCCCTTACATGCACCACTGGTAAGCAAATAAAAAAATTCATGCTTAATTACATTATCTGTTGGTACAGGATTCCAATGCGCATAGTGACATATAATCGACATCCCTTCAAAAATCAAGAAATGAGAGAATTGTGTGAAAAATTTCAAATACAACAGAGATTTGCAACACCATATTATACACAAAGCAATGGACAAACAGATGCAACAAACAAGACAATATTAAAGATCCTAAAGAAAGTTGTCACTGATGCAGGACGGAACTGGCATCTCCAATTAAATCCCACTCTTTGGGCTTATAGAATAGGAGTATGTATCCCTACAAGAGCAATACCATATTCATTGGTCTATGGTACAGAAGCAATACTACATATTAAAATAGAACTACCGTCTTTAAGAGTCTCCTTAAAAAAACATCATATCAGAGGAAGACTATTGAGTTGCAAGATTACAAGAGCTTGAAACACTCGATGAAAAGAGACAAACTACTTTAAATCATTTGCAAGGTTACCAGAATAGATTGAGAAGCAGTTACAATAAATGAGTATGCCCAAGGAATTTTGAAGTGGGAGATCTAGTTCTCAAGGAGAACCTCGCAGAACGAGAAAAGCTAGGGAAGTTTGAACCTAACTGGCTAGGTCCTTTTATCATAACAAGGGTTATAGGAAATGGAGCATACACAATGGCTGCTATGGAGATCCAATCCCTAGCCCTATGAACAACATGCACCTTAAACAATGTTATATCTAAGGGCGGGGTTAGTCTAGGTTTTTCTTTCCGCACTGCATCTTGTAGTCACATAAATCTGTCCATTTAATTAAATGAATATTTACTATTTATTTGATTATCTAACCCTCAATAATCAGTTAATTAAATTAATATTTAAGTAATTTATCCTCAACCCTTCTCCTATTAATTAAATAAATTATTTAATTTATTTAAATTAATTCATTAAGCCACACTCACAATCAATTAAATGAATAAATCATATTTATTTAATTTAACCCCTTATAAATAATTAAAACATTTATTTAAATCTCTAAACCCCCCCTCCCACTTGCATTCTCCTACAAATGCAAGTTGCAACCACAATTGAAATAAATAAATTTTATTTTAATTAAAATCTTATTTTCCCTCACCCACCAAACCCACTTGCAATCCTAAATCCCCTTCTAGACTCTTCTAACCACTTTCTAAATTCATGTAATCATTCCTAATTAGCCTAATCTATCTTCTAAATATTGTCACATTTCTAAGCAACTTGAAGTCACTTCTCAAAGCCTCCAAAGTTTTTGAAAAGCATTTAATACTTTATGTATTCAACAAGTTAACCCCTAAAGTCTTCCAAACCACTAATGACTCTTACATGACCATTTATGGCTCTTACATAACCATTTATAGTTAACTCAACTCACCCACATGGTTAGAGACTTTCCTTCTAACTCAACCTCCACTTAACTCATGGATCTCTTCAAGCATTTATTGCTTTGACCATGGTTATCCTCACCAACTCTTGCAGAAGAGTTTATCCATTGGATAAAGGCATTATTCATGGGATATTGGTTTTATTCATTCAACTCAACATTAACCTTACCTCCCAAGCTAATCTTCATGTCTTCTCAAGCATTTAGTGCTTCTTCCCTCTCCTCTCAAACCATCTCATGATGATATTTGTCATCCTTGGATTGGGTTGAAAGCCCTCACGGGGATCATAAACCCATCAATCCTGACCCTTGTTGAGATTACTCAATCTCAACCATCCATTTCTCTATTTTTCCTATAAATAGAGCTCTCATTTCTCATTTTCACACATCTATCCATAATCTAGAAATCTTGTATGCATCTAAGTTACAGTGAATTTGAGAGAGCATTTTAGAGTAAAATCATAATCCACATTGTCTTTTGGTTAAAATTGATAATAGCTTAATTAACTCATTTTCTCTCATTCCTAGCTAGCTTACATTTGCATATTTTCATAATCATCTTCAATCTTGAATCTCCATAAGATTTCCATAGTAGTGCAAAGCTGAGAGCTACACTCATGTGGAACTTGGAGAGGAGAGGAACAAGGGAGGAGCAGCTATGAGCATCTTGGTTAGCATTTGGAGGAGTGTAGCTTATCTTTTTTATATTTGCATGCTTTCCATTTCATGTTTAATATTTCTCTTGATATGGTTGTTTAGGATAGTCTTTTGTTGCTAACACTAACGTTTGAACTTTTTCTTGTGTTGTTGTGTTCCCATCAAACATTCTAATCCTTTTTGCAGAGCATCATTTGGTGAACCCGACGTGAATTGAAAACGCAACCTTCTAATCTAAATTTGATAAACTACTAACATTTTTTACTGTTTAAATTGACACACAGGTCGCACTTTAGCAGTATTGAACACACTCTAGCACCTTTGAAAGTTGGTGCTTTAGGGCTATTATTCACCAAAATAGCGCTATTGTCCTTATTTTAGCGTTATGGTTCATAAAATGGCTCTATTGCACATAGTTTAGCGCTTTTGCGCTCCCTGTTTGACAGAGTTTTATTTTGTTTGACGAATTCTTTTAGCACTTTTGTGCATAGTTTAGCGTAGTTGTCTTTCTTTTAGCGCTTTTATCTGTCATATAGCACTTTTGTGTTAAATAGCGTGTTTTTTTTCACACAGAGTAGCGCTATTTTAACAAAGAGTTGTACAAAAATTATTTGTAACCGAAAATCACAAAAATCTAGGCTTGTAGAAGCCCACCAAAAATTCTTTTTTTACTAATAGTTTGTTTTTTGTGCAGGTTTTTGACTAACCCCAGTGCAAAATTTGAAGAGTTAGATTAGGAGGTAGTATTTATTTTGTTACTAACATTGTCTTTAAAGTTGGAATAAAATAAATTCACTTTCTCTTTTGGCTTAAAAATCAACTTCACGCTTCCTTTTGGGTCATAAAATGAATTGAATTTTTAGTTTGGGCTTTAAAAAGAACCTCACTTTCCAAAGTAAAAAAAACCACAAAACTCAAACCCAACAAATTTGTTTTTCCTGCAAGTTAGGAATAATTTTGATTTGGGCTTAAAACAAAACAAACAAACTTTCATTTCTTGTACCAAGGTAAAAATCACAATCAATTTTCATTTTTTTGCAAGCTAAAAATAACCAATAATTTGTCAAAGTTTTGTTTCCAAATCGACTTTACTTCAAAGCAAACGTGCTTCATTTTTTGGTTGACTAGGATTTCAATTTCATAGATTAAAACAACATTTTGCCTTGAAGTTAAAAAGAACACCATGATTGTTGGAGAAACATCTCCAAATAGCTTTTAAATCACATTGCTATAAATCAGTTAAAAAGAACAAGTGTTTTGAGTGATTGGCACACTTGTGCAAAAATTTTGTAGAGTGGTCCTACTTCTAACACACACTATCCTCTCCCTTGGCTTTCATGGTCCTAGGTGCAAGAGAAAAGTGTTAGTAACGCTTACAATTTTATCTTTTTAAGAGAGGCCTGCCAAGAGACACATCACTCTTGGGAATGATCTCGCGTGGTAAATCCTTCGAGCCGCTATGGAAATCGGGTGAGAGCAAAAGTTGTAGCCTTGGGTATAGTTGTTCCTACAACGTAACTTGTCGAAAGGACATATGGGCCCCACCACAAGTTACAAGGCTCTTAAGTCAGTCACTGCAAAATGAACTTATGTCCAAAAATATCGAACATTACTAAACAACTTTTTATTATAGAAACCCACCTGTTCTATTGATTGAGAATATTTGTGAGAAGTTCAGTGCAAGAGCATAGATCGTTTTACTCCCAAGATACTCACCATACATATTTCCTTTAGTAGAAACAAAGCTTTTTAAAAGGCTAATTGTAGCTTGATAAAAGTGATGACTCCCTATCATAGGGATCATCTATCTGTTATACTCACGCGAGACTTAGTATATCACATCCTTACCTGCCACAGCGAGATTCATAATGTATGTAGTACCAAAGTTGAACAAATATCAAGATGTGGGCTGAAATTATTGCAACTGGCCATTTGACCTTAGGGATAAAGTGTGTTTGAAGTGTCTTTGTTTTGGGTCAGACTAGTAACAATTTCTGCCGACTTCGGGCTTTTGGAAAAACATACAAAAACATTTTGAAAAAAGGGTCAAAAAGTTCAAGATTGGGTTGATTTAGACCCACACCTATTTATGTCTTTTTGAGGCAAAATTATTGTGCTTGTGTGCTTGCTCAGTTTTCTTGTCAAAGAAATCCAAAACAAATTCAAACCAAGTATTCTTCCAACACAATTTTCCATCAACATTTGACCAACAAACAAACATTAAAATAAAGTGCAACAAGATATCAAATTATATGACCATCATTCAAAACTTGAGAAAAAAGAATCTTCATCAACATATCAACTTGAAGAAAAGACCATTGAGTTCAAAGGCTTTTATCAAAAGAAGGAAATTTTTCTATCTCAATAGACAAATTTTTATCTCACAGAGCCTTCTTGCGTCATATGTGTCTATATCTTCAAGGCAAATCCAACGAGTTTGATAAAGAGCCTTTGAAAAACAGAGATTTTACTCAGTATAGTTGCCTTGAGTTATCACAAAAACAAAGGAGGATAAATCAACCCCGCTTTATTTCCAAACATCTACATTACCTATAACATAGCTCGAGAAGAACCACCAACCCCTAAGAGAGAAGAGGAAGAAGAATTCCCCTTTGTGACACAAAGTTTTTATTGAGGTCCATATTATATCCACTTTCACATTCATACATCATCAATCCATTCAACTCTCAAAACATAAAAAGGCCTTGTCCTAAATCCTTTATAGATATTGCTTAAATTAAAACAACAAATCACTTTTTAGAGTGTCTCTACATATAGGATCAATCATCCTAAGAGGCATTTCTATGGAGGTTAAAAGTAGTTTATGAGTGCATCCTCTCATTTCTAGGTAGCTTAGTTTGTAATACATCTCAAACCTTGCTATACCTTATCACATCCAAATTGTTGAAAACACAAGAGCAATTCCCAAAGAACTATGGTAACATCCAACCTTCAGTGTTAGAGATTCACCTTCTAAACACTTCACAAAATAGTTATCTCTCATCAACACATTTTCATCACCAAACTCATAATCACTTTCACAAAACCTCAAAACTTACAAAATGGCTCACACTAGATCAAAAAGTAAACAGCTAGAGATTGAAGAGGAGGAAGAAAACCTCAACGATTTCCATGAGGCCATTGGAGGAGGCACAAATGATGAAGATCCTAGCACTCCAACTCCCGAAGCTATAGAAAGAGCACAACACAATCCAAAGTTCAATCGACTTTTTGACGAAATCCTTATAAACAACGTAGATACTTATTTTCTAAGACTTCCTCAAGAGGGCACTAAACTACCCCCCGATTTTGATACCACACAGATACGGCAGACATCAGAACAACATAGCCGTAATGAGGGTGGAAGAGGTAGGGATTACTACCGCTATGATCTTAATCTTCAAGGGAATCCTCCACCTCCCCCTCCTACATAAATAGACATGTTGAGACAACAAGTTGAGAATCTTTCTCAACAACTCAATAGTGGTGTGATGACTACCCGGTTTTTACTTAACGATATTTGTCCCTATCCTTTTGGTAGGAACATGCATATGCCACCTTTTCCATGAGGGTTTGAAACACCCAAGTTCCAAAAGTATAGGGGCAAAGGAGACCCTTGAGATAATGTCTGAGAATTCCACTCAGCTTGTTTAGAGGTGGCTTATTAGGACACCTATCTAATGCACCTCTTTCCTCAGAGTTTGGGAGGCACAACCATGCAATGGTTCTCCCAATTACCAGGTGGAATTAGAACATTCAAGGAACTAGTCCAAAATTTCATCGCTCATTATTCACATAACATAGAACAAGATGTTACCATGGCAGATTTATGCAACAACAAACAAAAACCAGGGGAGTTGTTCTCAGCTTTCCTGCAATGGTGGAGGCAACTATCTAGCAGACGTTCTCTTCATTTACTTGAACAAGAGCTAGTGGAAATATTCATTTCCAACTTGAATGATGAGATGGAATTCCATTTAGACATGAAAGGTACTAAATCTTTTGAAGAGATGGTCACTTAAGGATTAAAATGTGAACGAGCCCTTATCAAAAAGGGACTTATCAAAATCTACAATGAACCAAAAGATGGCCCTTGCCCGCATTTTAATAGTGATAAACCCAATTTATGGAACAAAAACAAGAACATAGTCAATGACGGGGTAGTAGATGTAAGGACCATAAAGATTGCACAACCTATGGTCAGATTCGCAGGGCAAAATCTCCCTCTGAAAAACAACACCATCACTCATCCACAAACTCAAGGTCTCAACGCACCACAAGAGGAACCAAGACAACAACAATAGAACTATAAACCAAAATGCACATACACACCCTTAGGGGAACCCATCAAAACAATATTACACCAATTGTTCTCTTCAAATCTTGTGACCTCACCGAAGACATCTAACTATGAACCTTGGGTCAAACCTCCATGGTAGAGAGATAATGCACATTGTGAATTCCACCAAGGAAAAGGGCATAAGACGAGCAATTGCCATCGACTAAAATATCTTGTTCAAGATCTTATTGACAGAGGAGAAATTGAAATAGGACACAACCCTAAAACATCAAATGATGATCATCTAATGTTCAAGAATCCACTTCCATCACATGATCAAAGGGGTCCTTCCACTTCAAGGCGAAACAAAGATACTACAAATTATACACAAGTTGCCTATAACTATACTGTGAATCACCTCTATGTTGCTAATGAACAAGTTGCAACTCTCACCATCAAAGATCCAAATCCTGCATGCAATGTTGTTACACGTCGCAGAAAAGTTACCATTCGAGCAGCACCACAAGGAACGACACCCATGCCCAAGCAATATAATCTTGTGGAATAATTGGACAAAATGCCCACACTCATATCTATATTGGAGCTTTTGTGCTTATCCCTTTCACACAAAAAAATCTTGGATCAAGCTCTCCAAGAAGTGTCAGGCCCCGCCAACCTTAATACAAATCAATTTCAAGCCATAGTTGGTAGTCTCAGGTTATCACCATGCCTAAGTTTCTCTGAAAGTGACAACGGTTCATTCCAACAACCACATAATGCATCCTTACACATTGAAGGATTTATTAACCAACACAGAATCAAGCAAGTCCTTATTAACAATCAAGTTAGCCTGAATATATGCACCCTATAGTTGGTCACAACATTGGGATATGTGGTCGAATCAGTGGATCCTAGCAAAAATATAACCATTAAGGCCTATGATGATGCGAAGCATTCTTCCAAAGGAGTTGTTGTATTGCCTACCAGAGTGGGTCCAGTGTTAAAGCATATCATCTGTCAAGTTTTGGACCTCCCTTTGCCATATAATCTCTTGTTAGGAAGACCTTGGATACATGTCATGCAAGTCGTTCCATCCACCTATCATCAGTGTATCAAGTTTCCCCATAATGGTGTCAAAATCACAATCCTTGGTGATGCAAATCCATTTGCATATTGTAACAATATTAACCATCAGCCAGAGATCATCGTTCCTAGACACAAAGAATCTATCTCATCCACATCCTATGTTAGTCCAGCCTCTCTTTCTAGTTCAATCACCCCTATACCAAAGCAAGAGAAGTTAAAAATAAAAATGGTAGAGGAAGGTCCTGGAGAATATAATCTAAGCCAACTCTTTTGTGTTGGGCAATTACCCACTTCTCCTAGAACTTATGGCAAGCCTCAAAAGTTGCTTCAACCACCAATGACCAATCCAGTATGCACTTTGGCGCAGTTCATCCCTGGTAAAAGTCAGGATGAGGAAAACAAAGATGAGGACCTAGCAGAATGGATCTACAAAGACCCTACACCACATAAATCCCACAGGCAAATCTTCTCAATGATCAATATGGCAAAGGCCTCCCTATCATGCAAAGAATGGGCTATGATGGCCAGAGTGCTTTGGGACATTGCAAACAAGGATGCCATGAGCCTTTGCAACCTAAGTTCAAACCCAAAGATAACACTGGATTAGGTTCTCACAAAGAATCTCTTCCTAAGCTCAGATTCAAAGGTAAACCCAACAAACCCATGTATCAAACAGTTACTCCAAGCAGGCCATCCTTGATTATCTCTGCGGCACCAACAAAACCCACTGCACCAACAAAACTGATAATCCCATCAGTAGTAGCAGTAGCACCATCCGCACCAACAAAACTGATCATCAAATCAGCAGCATCACTCAAACCCACTGCACCACCAAGACTAATAATCCCATCAGTAGCAGCTCTAGCACCATCTACACCAACAAAACTAATCATCAAATCAGCAGCATCACTAACACCCACTGCACCACCAATACTGATAATACCATCAGTAGCAACAGTAGCACCAATTGTACCAACAAGATTGATAAAACCATCAGTAACATCCATAGCATCAACAAACCCCATAACTCCATTAGCAACATCCATACCATCAACGACATCAACAACACTGATAATTCCATCAGAAACAACACATTCAACAACACCGATACTCCCAGTATCAGATTCAACGATACCGATAATCCTCCCCGCAGTACCAACCATTCCATCTCCAGAAGTACATAAGCCAGTCACAAATGCACCATTCAACTCAGACGATATCGCGGTTTGGTATAGTAACCGGATACTCGAGAGTGATTCAGAGACAAACTCCCATGAGTGGGAATTTGATTCAGTACATCTCAATACTTCAGATGAGGAAGACACATCACCTCCTCCACCTCGCAAAAAAAATTCATGTTTAAGAAGAAGCATGGATTAAAACCTTTCGGTCTCATGGGCAAGAAGCACCTTCCACAGGCCCTACATCACATCCTACGCCAGAACCTGACGAGGAGAGTACCATTGATGAACTACACTCATCTATCTTAACCCTCACTGATGCCTCCTCTGAACTTAACTTAATTGATGAGGTCATGCCTACAATCCACTCCGAACTCATCGACTAGAACCAACCAAACCCCCCATGTCTTGATCACTTCCAAAACTATGAGGCGCTCATCAACTTTTTAGATATATGGGATCACATACCATGCAGGGATCACAGAGTTGGATTTGTAATCGAACTTATCAATGCAACATACTTCGGGGCATATGCCAAACTTTCAGCTGTAAAAAAATCACAATAAGACATGGATCTTCCATTGAAAACCATACTATGGTACTATTTGATCCCAAAAAAATAAAAATAAAGAGCATATCCAAAGGTAAAAACCTCTCTGAGACACTTGAGGATGAAAGTTTTGACATCCTCCCCTCTAGTACGAATCAGGAGAGATCAACGATCCTAATTGAAGAAACAAAATAATTCAATGTGGGGACCCCTAAAACTCCTCACCAAATACATTTGGCATCTTTACTAACTCCAAAGGAACATCCAAAATTTGTAGAATTCTTCCAGGAGCGTCAAATCAACTTCGCATGGTCTTATGCGGACATGCCTGCCTTAGATCCTGATTTGGTCATGCATCACCTCACCCTGGCAAAGGGAGCTAAATCGGTAAAACAAAAGCTCAGAAAAATGCACCCACGGATTGTTGTGCTTGTCAAAGTAGAACTCAAAAAGCTCTTAGAGCTATGATTATGTATATTGGATCTCCAACATTGTACCTTTTGGCAAACCAAATGGGGGCATTCATATTTTTACAAACTTTGGAGATTTGAACAAGGCATGCCCTAAGGAAGACTTCCCCTTACCAAACTTCAACATGATTATTGATCTCACAACGCGTCATGCAATGCTTTTGCTTATGGATGGCTTTTCAGAGTACAACCAGATCAAAATTGCTCCAGAGGATCAACATAAAACTGCCTTCACATGCCCATGGGGAACCTACTATTGAAACATGATGCCATTTGGTCTAAAAAATGCAAGGGCAACCTATCAAAGAGATATGACTACCATCTTTCATGACCTAATTCACATTATAATGAAAGATTATGCCGATGATTTACTAGCTAAATAATTAACAAGAGAAGATCATCCCGAAATACTATCTCAAATATTTAACAGATTAGAGCAATATCATGTTCATCTTAATCCAAAGAAATGTGTCTTTGGAGAAACCTTCAAGAAGTTCCTCAAATAGATTGTCTCAAGCAAGGGCATTGAAGTAGATCTGGTGAAAGTCAAAACAATCATGGACATGCCACCTCCCAAGAAGATCAGTCAGTTAAGGACACTCCAAGGGTGGCTACAATCAATTTGGAGATTCATTGCGCAAATTGCATGAAAAGTGTCATCCCTTCATGCATCTCTTACACAAGAATAACCGCTTTCAATGGGATACAAGGTGCCAGCAAGCATTCCAAATGCTTAAAGACTACTTGATGAATACACCATTGCTAATCCCACCACATCCAAGTAGACCTTTATTGCTCTATATTTCAGCTACAAATACGGCATTAGGAGTACTGCTCGCACAACATAATGCAAAAGGAAAAGAGTGTGATGTATACTATATCTCTCGCACATTGGTAGGCTATGATCTCAATTGCACACCTATTGAGCGAGCTTGCCTAGCAGTTATCTTGGCAGCCACTAAACTGAGGCACTACATGTTGACACACAAGGTACAACTCATTGCTAAAATCGATCCACTCAAGTACCTACTCAACAAGGCAACATTGACAAGCCGCTTGGCCAAATGGGTTATGATCCTGAGTGAATTTGACATTGAGTATGTGGACCGCAAGGCTATCAAGAGGCAAGTTATTGTAGATTATTTGGCTGATGCACCCCTCGCAGGTGACCATCCTCTTGTTTCAAACTTTCTAGATGAAGAGCTCTTCATGATCACAACACAACAACCATGGAAGTTGTACTTTGATGGCTCATATACTAGACATGGCTCGGGGGTAGGCATTCTTTAAATTACACCTCAAGGTAACAACATCCCAAAGTCATACAGGCTCACTTTCCCATGCACCAATAACATGCAGAATATGAGGCCTTGGTCACAGGACTCAGATTGGCTATACAATGGCATCTCAAAGAGCTACAGGTATATGGATATTCTCAGTTAGTCATCTGAAAAGTCACCGATGATTATCAAACTAAAGATGATAATCTCATGCCATATAAAAGGATGGTGGATAGTTACAAAGAATCATTTACAACTATCACCTTTGAGCAAGCACCTAGAGATTAGAATCGAGTTGCTGATGCCATGACTACAATTGCATCTCTCCTGGATCTTCCACAAAATTCAACACGCTATGAGTTCTTGGTAGAATAGCTTTGGATCCCTACATATGATATCCTTGAAACTGAAATGATATGTCACCTAGTCGGTTCTGAATCCCCATGCTATGGTGAGTTCTTCACTTACCACCATGATTACACACTTCCTCCCAACCAATCCAATAACCAACACAAAACCTTCATCCGCCAAACCGCTTGATATACCATCATTGTCGAAACCCTATACCGGCGAAGTCTTGATGGTACTCTCCTTCTATGTCTGGAACAAGATGAGACAACAAAGGCCTCGGAAGAGGTACATGAAGGAATTTGTGGGGCTCAGTCAAGTGGTCCTTCACTCGCAAAGAAGATCATGCGCGCTAGATACTATTGGCCATCCATAGAAAGAGACTCCTACTATTTTGTCTGAAAATGCAAGAAATGACAAGTTCATGGAGACCTGATACATGCACTAGCACAACAATTGCAACCAATCTCGACACCATGGCCCTTTTGTCAATGCGGACTTGACCTTGTGGGTAAATCCCATCCATCTTCATCCAATGACCATAAATTTATCATTATCACTACCGAATATTTCACAAAGTGGATCGAAGTCATTCCACTTACCCAAGTCACTAGCAAGCAGATCGCTTCATTCATCCTCAATTACATCATCTATCGGTCTGATGTACCCATGTCCATTGTCCTAGATAACGGGCTTCCTTTCAAAAATAAGGATGTCTGTGAGCTTTGTGAGAAGTTTCACATCCAACACCGCTTTTCCACTCCCTATTACCCACAAGGCAATGGTCAGGCCAAAGCATCAAACAAAAACATATTGAGAATCCTCAAGAAGACAGTCAATGATTTTGTTCGTGATTGGCACGTTTAATTAAATCTAGCACTATGGGTGTATTGAATTAGCATTCGAACCCCTACAAGCACAACTCCCTACTCATTGGTCTATGGAGCAAAGGCCATCCTTCCTATTGAGGTTGAGATACCATCACTACGGGTTTCCTTGCAAAATCTGATAGATGATGAAGCATATCGAGTCTCCCGTCTTCAAGACTTGGAACTACTTGATGAAAGATGACAAGTTGCATACAACCACCTCAAGGCATATCAACAGTGCATGAGCAAAAGCTATAATCATTGGGTTAAACCTCATACATTTGAGGTAGGTGATCTTGTTCTAAGGGAGAATTCTGGTAACCAACCAAACAAAGAACATCAGGGAAAGTTTGAATCAAACTAGCTAGGTCCATATGTTATCATTGTTGTATTTGGGTCTGGGGCATATCAGTTGGCAACCTAGAAAGTAGAACCGCTAGTAGATCCGATCAAGAGTATGCACCTTAAACGGTTTCATACATAAGTTGTACAGAGCATTAGGCTCCATCATATACCAGAAAAACACCAAAAACATTCAGAAAAATGTCTTGAAGAAAATACAAAAAAATAAAAATAGTAAAGAAAAATCATGCATCCAAATGGTGAAAACCACCACGGTAGCACCTTGGGTAAGTGCGATGGTGAAAACCTGGAAAATAGGTGCCACTCATAAAGGCTATGGCTCCATTGTTTTTCAGGCTTGTTGCAATCACAGTCATTGCATCCCTTCATCCATCATTCAAAGCATGGCTTGTTATTGATCTACAATCAGGATTAGTACTTCATGTGTCTTGCATCCTACTTTTCATAGTAAAGTTTAAACTAGGGGCAATTCTCTCAACCTATTGATGGAAGTGGATTCAAAATTAGCTGGAAATAATCCCAAAAATATTCGTAAAAACTCAAAAATAAAAAACATTCAAAAACACTCACAAAATCCAAACACATGATAAAACATAAAAAATCAATCAAAAAACATGGCAATGCATATAAATCCTTTGTACATACACATCACAATAGACACCAAACACATATTTTGAGCTACTCAAAGGATGATCACTTATCAAATCAACCAAACAATCAACACAGGTACACACAACTGTCTTAACAAGGATGCATCCTTCCTTACCAAAAATAAAGACATGGTAACATTTTCTTTGACAAGAAAATTATGTTTAAGCTATCAAGTATTTGGTCATTTTGTTAGTTATTTATTCATTTATATCAGGTTCCTATGCTACTTTAGGATATCCACAAGTGATTAGAGTAGCCAAGATGGTTCCTAACTATCATTTTGTATATTATATGGGGATTGTTCCAATGAAGTTTTGGGGCATGTACTAATGGTGTCTACATGGGAAGTTCACTAAGCTACGTAATCATATGCAAAAACTAGTCATAGATCACTATGGCTTACTGACTACAGTGTATACCTCGACCATTTGCGCATGAACAAGAATGGAGGGTCACTTTATTTTCCTTGTCTTAAATGCTTGCTTACAGGTGAAATGCTCCAAACTTGGTTCCTGCTACCTTAGCCAAGAATGATACTACCATGCTTGATGATGAAAATAAAGCACTATGAATAATCTATGGATCGAGGTTTCATCTCATATGTTTATATTGCATTCTGTTGCATTCCATCCATCCATACATCTATATTGTTGCATATCATTCATACAAAGTAATGACAATGGATAATCTCTTTTTTTTTAATCTTCTTCCATAGGAATGAGTCCTAGGTCCTCCATACATTCTATCCAACATTTAATCCCCCCCTCACCCTCCCCATCTTGGTCATCATCATAGACCCTACATCATGTCCCATCAAACCAATCAAGCCATGTTCATCATCATCCATCTCTAACAGGAGGGGATTTGTTTCCCATCCTAAGTCATCCTATAAGAAAACCAAATTACTCTGTCTACACAGGCACATCGAATCGCACTCACCTAGACTATCAACAAATACTTTTTTATCAGGTATCTTTGGGTCTCAACAGGTAATCGATCATGGCAAACCTAGACTGCAACAGGCATTTCTCATAATGACCTAGTCTCAACGGGGCTGCTATGATTCACCATATCCAACCTACAACACAAACACTATCAATTGATCAACCAATCAAACACAATCAAAATGAACAATTACATCAATTGTCTAAGTCTCAACGAGTATTTTGCTTCAGATATCTTGCCTTCATCGGGCAACTGAATTATTGTCTAAGACTACGATGACTCACAACTGATTATAAAATTACCATTCGAGCAGCACCACAAGGAATTACAAAGAATTACAAGTCTACAGTGACTCACAACTGATTATAAATCAATTCAATGATGACTATAACACAAAAGATGATAAATTGTTTCCTTATAAACAAATGGTAGAAGATTACAAAGAACATTTCAGTAACATCACTTTTGAACAGATTCCAAGGATACATAATAAGGCTGCCGACACCATGGCTACAGTAGGGTCTCTACTAAATATGCCTAATAATGAAACTTAGTTCGAGTTTATTGTAGAACAATTCATGATATCGGCATATGAGATTCCCTCATCATAATATGTATGTGTAATTGTGGGTCCTGAATCCCCGTGGTATAATGAGATATACGCATACTTACATACTCAATATATTTCTCCTGATTTGTCTAGAAATCAAAAGAAAACTCGTATTCATCAGGCGTCCAAACACACTATTATTGTTGACACAATGTATAGAAAGGGCTTTGATGGAACCCTTCTCTGATGCCTTGTTGAAGAAGAAGCGCAACTTTCCCTTGAGGAGGTACATGATGGAATTTGTGGGGCACATCAAAATGGCCCACCACTATCAAAGAAATTGTTAAGAACTGGATACTATTGGCCAACTATGGAAAAGGATGCCAATAAATATGTACAAAAATGTAAACAATGTCAAATGCATGGAAACCTCATTCATGCACCGGCACAGGATCTTCAACCTATTACATTACCATGGTCATTTTCACAATGGGGGTTGGATCTAGTTGGTAAAGTTAATACTACTTCTGCCAATGGGCACAAATTCATCTTAACGGCTATTGAGTATTTTACTAAATGGGTCGAGGCAATCCCCCTTACATACACCACTGGTAAGCAAATAAAAAAATTCATGCTTAATTACATTATCTGTCAGTACGGGATTCCAATGTGCATAGTCACATATAATGGACATCCAATAAAAAATCAAGAAATGAGAGAATTGTGTGAAAAATTTCAAATACAACAGAGATTTGCAACACCATATTATCCGCAAAGCAATGGACAAACAGATGCAACAAACAAGACAATATTAAAGATCCTAAAGAAAGTTGTCACTGATGCAGGACGGGACTGGCATATCCAGTTAAATCCCGCTCTTTGGGCTTATAGAATAGGAATACGTATCCCTACAAGAGGAATACCATATTCACTAGTCTATGGTACAGAAGCAATACTACATATTGAAATAGAACTACCATCTTTAAGAGTCTCCTTGAAAAACATCATATCAGAGGAAGACTATCGAGTTGCAAGATTACAAGAGCTTGAAACGCTCGATGAAAAGAGACAAACTACTTTAAATCATTTGCAAGGTTACCAGAACAGATCGAGAAGGAGTTACAATAAATGAGTATGCCCAAGGAATTTTGAAGTGGGAGATCTAGTTCTCAAGGAGAACCTAGCAGAACAAGAAAAGCTAGGGAAGTTTGAACCTAACTGGCTAGGTCCTTTTATCATAACAAGGGTTATAGGAAATGGAGCATACAAAATGGCTGCTATGGAGGGAGATCCAATCCCTGGCCTTATGAACAACATGGACCTTAAATGATATTATATCTAAGGGTGGGGTTAGTCTAGGTTTTTCTTTCTGCATTGCATCTTGTAGTCACATAAATCTTTCCATTTAATTAAATGAATATTTACTATTTATTTGATTATCTAACCCTCAATAATCAGTTAATTAAATTAATATTTAACTAATTTATCCTCAACCCTTCTCCTATTAATTAAATAAATTATTTAATTTATTTAAATTAATTCATTAAGCCACACTCACAATCAATTAAATGAATAAATCATATTTATTTAATTTAACCCCTTATAAATAATTAAAACATTTATTTAAATCTATAAGCCCCCCCTCCCATTTGCATTCTCCTACAAATGCAAGTTGCAACCACAATTGAAATAAATAAATTTTATTTTAATTAAAATCTTGTTTTCCCTCACCCACCAAAGCCACTTGCAATCCTAAATCCCCTTCTAGACTCTTCTAGCCACTTTCTAAATTCGTCTAATCATTCCTAATTAGCCTAATCCATCTCCTAAATATTGTCACATTCCTAAGCAACTTGAAAGCACTTCTCAAAGCCTCCAAAGTCTTTGAAAATCATTTAATACTTTATGTATTCAACAAGTTAACCCCTAAAGTCTTCCAAATCACTAATGGCTCTTACATGACCATTTATGGCTCTTACATAACCATTTATAGTTAACTCAACTCACCCACATGGTTAGAGACTTTCCTTCTAACTCAACCTTTGTTGGCATTTTTGATGTTCATGTTGTGATTGTCATTGATGGACACCCACTTGCATTAAGATCCTCTTTATATGTGTGAGTTAGAGCACAACCGGTATGTTGTATTATAGTCTTTAGACTATTGATGTTTTGCAGAATGTGTTTACCAGTCTGAAGCAGCATGTCGACCCCAAGTGGTTCATGGATACCAAGTGGTACGAGGGATTAAAGCAACATAACACATTTTTACCAGTCTTCATTTTGACAAATTGGCAACCGGTATTTTGTATGAACCGGTAATACTCTATGATGAGTTACCAACCGGCATTTTGTGATGCGTTACCATCCACCGATCATTGGACGGTGTCGACTCTCTGGCGGTGCTTTTTGTGTCGTGTTACCAAATATGTCCAAATGCATTGAACCTAGGAAATTGTATTGTAATCCTATTGGACCGACATGAAATCAAATTCCTTTATAAGGACATCATGTCTAGGGTTCTAGGGTTGTTGTTGTTGTTGAGGTTGATGTTGTTACTAGGGTTCAAGGTAGCTGAAGAGTTAGAGAGAGTATGAATGTGTAGAAGACTGAAGTAATTTTGTAATGCATTAAGATCGAGCTATCAAGGATCTAACCAAGCAATCTGTGCTATTTGCTAGATCATTTACTTATTGATTACTCACATCTTCAACAAGTCTGTAGCCCTTAACCGGGTAGGCCCAAAAGCCTCTTGTAAATCCTCTAACAAGGTGGTTCACATCTGTGGATCTAAAATCCTCTAGCAAGGTAGTCTTTAATCGGACTTATCTCCTAACAGAGATTGAGATTCCTAACAGGATCTGTTCTGGTAAAGAACGTTGTAAGACCTTAACCAGTCTGGTTTCTATTCTACAGATAGTTACTTGTGAGTTCCATCTCACCATGGTTTTTCCCATTTGGGTTTCCACGTCAAAATCTCTTGTGTTATGGTATTTGTGCTTCTGTGGGTGAATGCATTATTAGCTATTTGGTTTGCATGTTTGTTAACCGGTTTGTCTGCTAAATTGTTTTACCGGTTTACTGTCAGTCTTGCAAAGTGCTTAAGTGCAAACATTTTTGGCATACTAATTCATCCCCCCCCCTCTTAGTATTCATTAATTGGTATCAGAGCCTACCTTTCTATAAGTTTAACCACTTGGAAAGAGATATGGGGGAATACACATTGAGGGAACTTACTCATCGGCTCCCTCAGTCTGAGCAAGCCTATGATGAACTTATGGCTAAATATAAGGTTTCTCAGGCAAAAAGGAGAGAACATGCTAAAAAGCTGATGGAGCTATCTGAAAATAGTTCTTCAGATGAAGCAGACATGGAAGCCCTAATTGCAGAAGTAAATAAGCTGAATGAATCAAACTCCAACCTGAGAAAGGAGTTGGAAGGATTGACTATCCGGATGTGTCAAGAGCTTGAGAACTGGAGGAAAGCTAAAGAGCTGGTGAAAGAAAGAGATCATGAGATCTCCAAGCTAAAACAAGAGATCAGTGCCCTAACTGCTCAACTCCATGCTAGCAAAGTGGAAAAGGATGACATGCAAGGTGAACTGAACAGTGCCATCTCTGAGAATGAAAACCTGATGGAAGCAAATGTTGTTATTTCCAAAGAACTCTCTGAGTCAAAGGAAATACTTGCTAAGTTCAACAACAATACTGTCAAGCTTGAGCAAAAGCTTGAATCTACCAAACTGGTCAAGAATACCAATGGACTTGGTTATTCCGGTCATGAGGAAGGTGAAACCTCTAGTACAAATGTTGGAGCATCAAAGAAACAACCAGCATCAAAGGATAAAGGTAAGCAAAAGTTTAAACCTGTTTGCTTTAACTGTCTTAAAGAAGGACATACTGCAAATGTGTGTAGGAGTAAGACTTACAACAATTTTCCTTATTTCCTAAATGATAAGCCTAGATCCTATAGATTCAATGGTAACTGTTATGCATACAACAAGTATGGGCATAGAGAATTTGAATGCAGGTCTGTCATGAATGACACTGGAAGATATCCTCAGAGGACCCAAGGAGCTGGTCCTGAACCTTTTGTGAATCGGAATCACAACCGATTTAATGTCTTCAATCATCAACCAAGAAGCGGTGGCTATCAAGCGGCAACTGGATGGAGAGAAAATTGTATGATCTGTCATGGTCATGGTCACACTATTGCAACATGCAGAAGGAAGAATGGAAACATGAACAATGGACCTTGGAGAGCACCTGCATTGGTCTGCTATCACTGCAACAAACCAGGTCACATTGCCAGATTTTGTAGATCAAGAAAGGACATATCTGATGATATACTGGTCACTCCCGAAGGAGACATTGATGTTGACACCGTTCAAGTGGATATGAACAAAACTTGGAAGAAGAGCGGTGTTACAAGAGGAACCGGTTTCTGCACCTAGTGTGGAAATCACGGAACCGGCAAACTAAGCTTCAGAAAATCTTAGGGGGAGCAAACAACAAAATGTTTCGAACCCCCAGTTTACACTGGTAAAAGACCTTAACCGGTATGTGATACCTGTCACTTGGCAGAAGATCAGAAATGGTAAAAAGGCAAATTAGGGTTTACACCCTAATAGAGGAGCATTAATGGCGGTAGGTGAGAGATATGTTTAAAGGCATTTTTCAAATCATTCCTCACTATTTGTTTTCAAGCGAAGAAAAGTTTTTCAAAGAGAAAAGTGACGAAAAGGCAATTTGAGCTGAGATCTTGAGAAATTGACAAACCGCGAAGGAGATTCAAATTCACACTGCAAACGGTCAAGTGGAGAACACAAAGTGGTGATTCAGCAACCGACGGAGTGTGGAGTGAAGGAGAATTGGAAAGCCCTAAATTCACGTGTTTTAAAAAAAAAAAAAGGTATTTCTCGAAGTTCTTAAAGTTTCTATCATGGCTTCCGCATCTCATACCAGTTCTAGTGCATCCATTGAGTCTGAAAGTTTTATTCAACGAAAGTCCAAGTATAATGCTCTATCACAAGTTCTAGCTGGTGTGATAGTAGAAGAGGGAATTTCTGACTACATAGACTGCAAGATTGAAGACCTAGGGTCTCTAGCTATCCACTCCCAGTTAGGTTTGTTTTGTGGCAAGGATAAGAAAATCAAACTGGAGTATAATATCTTGGAGAAGAAGAAACTCCACAATGTTGTCTACTTCCTAGAAGATTTTATAGAAGATCACATAAGGATCATTTTGAGCAGAGTCCACAATGACAAGATGTACCTGGAGAGGACGCATGATATCACGCTGCAGGCAATTCATGCAGTCACCAATTTTTGCAACACAGGGGAAGTGCCAGCCCTAAGGACAATAAGCAAAACTGAAATGACAAGGCTCACTAGTTCAGTGAGTGACTCATGAGGCATGATAGTCAACTCCATCAAGGATGATCTGTTTAAGTATGCTTGCATGGTGATAGGCTACCAGACATTCTCTGCTAGCAGAATTAACTCTGTATCTGCTGCAGCGGTAAATGTCGCTTACCGGATGATTAAGGAGGACGCATCATTTGACCTGTGCATCGGTATGCAGAGGCAACTCCTATCAAATCTGAAGTCGATCAAATAGGATAATGCACAAAGGTTTAAGTTCAGACAACTACTGGTCGGGTTGTTCTTTTACTTTCAAGGATACTTTCCAAGAGTAGGAGATGTCCAGTGGTCTCCTGACCAACCAATAACCAAGCAAATCAAAGAGAGCATTCAAGCAATTGGAACTGGTTACCCTGATGTTCTGAACAAGTATTTTGATGAGTTCACATGAAAAATGAGCTAAAGGATGAGGATCTCAAGTGATATAGTCAAGAAATATGAAGATGACATCTGTTTCACCATCCAGCTGGACAAATGCATAATGGAGGCTGTTGAGCCTAGAATGGAAGAAGTGGAGCCAATGGGCTATGAGGTGATGTATGATATGCTGGAAGGGTATGCCTCTACTCTTATTGCCTCACCTCTTGATCCTAAGGCAAAGAGGACCGGAACCTATCTGGAAAGGGTTACACCGGTCGAGGAACCCTCTGCAAAGAAAGGAAAAGAACCTGCAGTAAAGAAGGCAAAGGCAATGCCTGCAGTATCAACATCGATTACTACTGCAACTCCAAAAGTGAACAAGTGGTCACCAGCCAAAAAGAAACTGGAAGTAGCACCGGCTAAAGTCTTCGAGAGGAAAAGGAAGACAAAGAGCAATACACTGGACTTTGAAGAGACTGTGTCTAAGGAGCAGCCAAAGAAGGCGAGGCAAACAAGAAAGAAAAGAAAGAATGAACCGACATCTTCTGCACCAGTAAATATTGATATCTCCTCATATAAACCTTTGACACATTGTCAAAGAACAATAAAGAATATTAGGAGAAAATTACTACATGATTTAGTAGACTACTATGATGATTTTAGTGATGAGGAGAAAGAAGAAGTGCTACAGGAGATTATTGTTTATTTGTGTACAAATGACCGGTCGCCATCAGAGATTAAATCTTAGACACCAGATTCTTTGTATAAGGCATTAGATAATAAATGGCGCATTACCATAGAAAAGGAACAGGAAATTTAGGAGAAAGTTTTTGCTCAGTACTTTCTCGACCTGTTAAATTATGAATTATTTGATGTTATTGACCAAAATAAAGGACTTTTCTTCACTAGAAGAAGAAGACTCTGGCTGTTAGAAGGAAGAGTTGATGATGTCAAAAAGGACACTTATCAGCATATGATAACCATTGTCCGACTCACAAAGCGTGTATCACCAACCGACAAGCTGAAGAAGAACCAATTATATCGAAACTAGATGAAGTATTTGATGACGAAGGAAATCTGGTTGTTGAAGCAATCGACACCATTGATGTCGATGCTTTGGATGCTGAGGATGTTACCCAGGAGATACCATTTCAGGCAACAGGATGGGAGCATCAGGTTGAACAGGAGAAGAAAGCCAAGGATAGACAAGAAGCGGCAAAGGAAGGAGGAGAGAAGTGGAAAAAGGAACAAGAAGAGAAGCAGAAAAAGGAAGAAGAAGAGAAGCGGAAAAAGGAAGAAGAAGAGAAGAAGAAAAAGGATGAAGAGGAGAAAAAGAAGAAAGATGAAGAGGAGAAGAAGAAGAAGGAAGAAGAAGAAAAGAAGAAAAAGGATGAAGAGGAGAAAAAGAAGAAAGATGAAGAGGAGAAGAAGAAGAAGGAAGCAGAGAGGAAAAAGAAGGAAGAAGAAGATAAGGAATAGGAGAAGAAAAAGGAAGCAGAAAAGAAAAAGGCTGAGGAGGACAAGGAAGCAAAGAAGAGGAGAGAAGTGGAGAAGAAGAAAGCAGAAGAGGACAAGGTAGGTGAAGCGGCGAAGAGCACCCAGATGGAGACTCCAAAGGCAACCGGGAGTCAAGCTAAACCAGCTGATCTCACCAGTCCTATAGATCTCTAGTCTACAAGTAAAATAGAGCTAATGCAGAGCATCAAGGTAGCTCAAGAGCACCTTGAAATCATTCGATGGAAGGAGTAGGATGAAATCCAAGTAGCTATGGATATGCTTACCAGTTTGATACTCGGTACAAATCTTCCAAACATCTATTCATCACTAGCTAGACTTAAGCTCCTATGCACAGTAGTAGATGATCAAGTGCAGAGCCTTGAAGAGGTAGCAGAGGCTAATGTCAAGAAGGAGCATCAAAAAGCTCTTAATATAGCTCTAGTGAAGAAGTTGAATGAGCTTCGGACTAAACTGAAGAATGAACAAAAGGATATAAGGGACACTCTAGATGAGGAGAATTTGCTACTTAGCAAAATCGATCAACCCCATCTATTCTATGATGATGTGCTAGCTCAGAAGAAAAAGCTTCAAACAGACTTACAGTCCTACATGAGCACATTCAAGACACCTTATGATTCCTTTGCAACTTATGGGCAAACCGTTCACCAGTTTCACATCCAGTCAGGCAAAATGGAGCAAGAGATCAGCACACGGTCTAGAGATTTGCAGGAGCTACAACTGGTTCTACTCCCACGTCTGCAAATTCTTCAGAAGTGTTATTTGAACCTGGATGCCTTGATAGTTACACAAGAGATGAACACAGTTGATGCCATGGAAGAACAGGTCTCCCAGATGCAAACAGAGAAAGAAGTAGCCACCTCCCTACTTGAGTCCTGGTCTCTATCGATGAAACAATTCTTGTAGGACTATAAATCTATTTTTGACAAGTATTATTCCTTGTTGTCATAAACTTTTATTATTTTAATATCAAATGGAAACAGGGTTGTTCAGCGGTACTTTGTCATTGTTGGCAAAGGGGGAGAAGTACTCTATCTATTTTGGACTCTATCCATTTTGGAGAAGTATAGGGCACAAGTATATGGATTTAAATTTTGTCTATATGCTTTGATATATGCTCTGATATCTCAATGTTTATGCTCTATATGCAAAATTGTTATACATCGTATTGTTAAAGGGATAGTGTACATGCTTAGGGGGAGCAATTTTGCTAATGGCATGTTGTTGTTGTAAAACACTTAGATGTCAAAATTTTATTTTCCTAAGTGTTGCCATTAATGCCAAAGGGGGAGATTGTTGGCATTTTTTATGTTCATGTTGTGATTGTCATTGATGGACACACACTTGCATTAAGATCCTCTTTATATGTGTGAGTTAGAGCACAACCAGTATTTGTTTCAACTGGTATGTTGTATTATAGTCTTTAGACTATTGATGTTTTGCAGAATGTGTTTACCAGTCGGAAGCGGCATGTCGACCCCAAGCGGTTCGTGGATACCAAGCGCTACGAGGGATTAAAGCGGCATAACACATTTTTACCAATCTTCATTTTGACAAATCAGCAACCGGTATTTTGTATGAACCGGTAATACTCTATGATGAGTTACCAACTGGCATTTTGTGATGATTTACCATCCACCGATCATTTGACGATGCCAACTCTCTGGCGGTGCTTTTTGTGTCATGTTACCAGATATGTCCAGATGCATTGAACCTAGGAAATTGTATTGTAATCCTATTGGACCGACATGAAATCAGATTCCTTTATAAGGACATCATGTCTAGGGTTCTAGGGTTGTTGTTGTTGTTGAGGTTGATGTTGTTACTAGGGTTCAAGGTAGTTGAAGAGTTAGAGAGAGTATGAATGTGTAGAAGACTAAAGTAATGCTGTAATGCATTAAGATCGAGCTATCAAGGATCTAACCAAGAAATCTGTGCTATTTGCTAGATCACTCACTTGTTGATTACTCACATCTTCAACAAGTCTGTAGCCCTTAACCAGGTAGGCCCAAAAGCCTCTTGTAAATCCTCTAACAAGGTGGTTCACATATGTGGATCTAAAATCCTCTAGCAAGGTAGTCTTTAATCGGACTTATCTCCTAACAGAGATTGAGATTCCTAATAGGATATGTTTTGGTAAAGAATGTTGTAAGACCTTAACCAGTCTGGTTTCCATTCTACAAATAGTTACTTGTGAGTTCCATCTCACCGTGGTTTTTCCCATTTGGGTTTCCACGTCAAAATCTCTTGTGTTATGGTATTTGTGCTTCTATGGGTGAATGCATTATTAGCTATTTGGTTTACATGTTTGTTAACCGGTTTGTCTACTAAATTGTTTTACCGGTTTACTGTCAGTCTTGCAAATGTTGGCAATATTGCATTATAACAGACAATGAAAGATTGTTAGCATTTCATGAGGATATTGAGAAGGTTGTTGATGATTATGGATATAACTGATTAAAGATGTTTACTGTCTTGATATTATTATTTTGTCATTGATGTCAAGAAATTGATTTTCTAATTCAGTATGATGTTGCCATATCTTGAGAAGTATGATATGAAGATTATAAAGATGTTGGTAAAAGACACAAGAAAGAATATGATGAATAAGGTATTCAATGGGCAACTAGTACCGAGTCAGACAATGATGAGATCATGATGTTTAGATTGTTTTAACATCATACATATGTTGTAAAATGTAAAGGTTAATACTATACTATGTTATCAAGCAAAGAACCTAGTCGGTAAACCCTAAGGAACCTAGTCGGTAAACCCTAAGGTTATCGCTATCGGTTAATGAAGGCGGAATGTCTACTAAGTGAAGTTTAGTATTCACCGAGTTGTTACCGAGTTATAACCGAGCTATAACAGAATGCATTAAATGTTTACATGCATTATTTAATGAAGGAAGCTGATGAGCTGGAACTGATCAATGATTGGTGAGCCGTGAATGAAGTTTGTTAACGAATCTAAGGCAATGAAAAGTCGACATGAAGATCTACAGCTCAGATTGAACCGCAATACCCTGGCACAAGTTCCAAGACTAATATGCAAGTTCCAAGGCGGGGTAAAAAAATTTCAGATCGAAAGATGCATTGAACCTAGACAAGATTGAAGATCTGATGGCTATGATTGATCATGGGAAATGTGATCAAGGAGATTAAGCGGTTACCTAATTGTTTATAAATAGAAAACTGTTGATAAACAATGTATGCGGGCAAGTGTATGCACAGAGATGCTACATAGTGATTACCAAGCACAGAAGCTTGAAGACCTGTTTGAATAATAGAGTATAGAAGCCCAGCAGATAGACAAGATTAGCTCTATGTCTAGATTGTATTGAACAAATAAGAATCTGCTTTAGCATTTTAGATGTGAAGTTGCAGATAGATTTTATTACTATTATTTTGTGAAAGTGATAGAAAATCTCGTAACCGAGTGGACTTAACAGTCTTATTTGTAAAACCCTCTAGCAAGGTGACATTCTAATTGAGTGTTTGAAATCCTTTAACAAGGTCACTTCTAACAAGGTGAAGATCCTAACAGATCTGAGGGAAATCCCTTAACCGGGTCACATCTAGCAATGTGTTTGTAATCCTTAACAAGATTTGCTTTTAACCGAGCATACTCTAGAAGAGTATATTTCTTAGTGGGTCCGAAATCCCACAGTGGTTTTTCCCTATTTGGGTTTCCACGTTAAATCTGGTGTTATGAGGTTTATGATGTTCATATGCTTTTGAGTTTGCATGTTTAACAGTTTTGGTTATATTACTGAAATATATGTTATCGAGGTTGAATCTGTTATTTTTATGGAAGATTAAGTTTGTATGATTCACCCCCCCCCCCCCTCTCATCTTGTTGGCTATTGAATCTGTATCAAAACTATCAGCAAAGTGCTTAAGTGCAAAGATTTTTGGCATACTAATTCACCCCCCCACCCTCTTAGTATTCATCAACCTCCACTTAACTCATGGATCTCTTCAAGCATTTATTGCTTTGACCATGGTTATCCTCACCAACTCTTGCACAAGAGTTTATCCATTGGATAAAGGCATTATTCATGGGATAATGGCTTTATTCATTCAACTTAACATTAATCTTACCTCCCAAGCTAATATTCATGTCTTCTCAAGCATTTAGTTCTTCTTCCCTCTCCTCTCAAACCATCTCATGATGACATTTGTCATATTGGGATTGGGTTGAAAGCCCTCACATGGATCATAAACCCATCAATCCTGACCCTTGTTGAGATTACTCAATCTCAACCATCCATTTCTCTATTTTTCCTATAAATAGAGCTCTCATTTCTCATTTTCACACATCTATCCATAATCCAAAAATCTTGTATGCATCTAAGTTATAGTGAATTTGAGAGAGCATTTTAGAGTAAAATCATAATCCACATTGTCTTTTTGTTAAAATTGATAATAGCTTAATTAACTAATTTTCTCTCGTTTGTAGCTAGCTTACATTTGCATATTTTCATAATCATCTTCAATCTTGAATCTCCATAAGACTTTCATAGTAGTGAAAAGTTGAGAGCTACACTGATGTGGAACTTCAAGAGGAGAGGAACAAGGGAGGACAGCTATGAGCATCTTGGTTAGCATTTGGAGGAGTGTAGCTTATCTCTTTTATATTTGCATGCTTTCTATTTCGTGTTTAATATCTCTCTTGATATGCTTATTTAGGATAGTCTTTTGTTGCTAACACTAATGTTTAAACTTGTTCTTGTGTTGTTGTGTTCCCATCAAACATTCTAATCCTTTTTGTAGAGCATCACATCTCATTATTTTCAAAGCATTACATCACATATAGTTTCTTTTTTAAATGCATCGCATTTGCAAAAGTTTTGCATTTACATACAACAGCATCAATAAAACAAGAATACTGTCCAAGTTTGTCATTTGTTTGCATTAAAGAGAAACGAGGGTCATCTCCTTTCTTAGATATTCAGAAATGAAATCTTTGAGGTCCTAAGGTCATAGATTTTCAACATTACCCTATGACGATGCTTTACTTATGGTTGGGTAGTGATTTCACTATTTGAGACTTGTTAACGCAAAATCTATCAATTGCTATATCTCAAACACATTAACAAAATCTCTAATTCATTGAAGAAACCTAGTTGATCATATGACTAATGAAAAATCTAAAATTCAACTTCAGTGCCGCTGTAATAATCACACCCAAGTAGGTTTCATTACTTACAAGTCAAGGCAAGAAAATATAAAAGAAAAAGAGCTATGCCAATATTCATCTCAAGCCAAAAGAGCAATGACATATAACTAAAATATCACACATACAAAGTGTAATAAAAAGATTGACCATGGGAACATGCGAGTAACTCGATTAGGACTATGAACGCTTGTTGGCAATGGAGCAATATTTGAGATATTACAGTCTATAACCTCATCAGAGTTCTAAAAGCTTGCTGGCAGCGAGGCTCTATTCAGGATGCTTTTGAAGTTAGAATAATCCATTAGCTAGTCATATAGGATGCTAAGGATCTTTATTGAACACAAGAGCGAGAATTAACTCATTTGCACACACATGGGAAAAAGAAGATTGAAGTTTCAATAACCATTGAGGAAGTTTTATGCGTTTCTATTTGTAAATCCTAATCACTGAGTGTTTTAATTTGGATGTTCCACGAGACCTTAAGGATCGATTGACCGCTTATCTATGAAATGTTTTGGACCTCCAATTCAATTGTTGTATTATGAAATGCTAAACAAACATAGTCATCCTTGTTCAAATAAAAAAGGCATCTTCATCATGCATATTGCATTAACATAGGTCATGTCAAAAATTCATCGTCTCCACATGCAATCTATAGAGAATTATGTCATATAGGTCTGCACACTCAGGGCATAACTAAAAAAATCTTTAAAATCATATAAATTCCTAAAAAAATCCTAAAAATCATATAAAGTCCTGAAAAATCCAAAACAGTGAAAAACATAAAAAAAAGCCAAAAACAGTGAAAAACGTAAAAAAATCCAAAAACAGTGAAAAACATAAAAATCCAAAAACATTGAAAAACATAAAAAAACCAAAAAAATCGAAAAACATAAAATATCCAAAAACATTCAGGAAATGTCTTGGAAAAATACCAAAAACATTCAGAAAATGACCTGCAAAAATACAAAAAACATCCATATACAATCCTAAAAAAAATCTACCAAAAACATTCAAATATCAATCTACAAAACCCCAAAACAATAAAAAATTAATCAAAAAACTTGCAATAAAATATCTCGCAAGAATCAAATACCCTAGCATACATCCAACAAACACTTCGCACGAAGTTAACAAAGGATATGACTATCCAGTCAAACATCTATAATCAACTGATCAAATTGTCTTATCAATCATAACATATCCATATCAAGTGATCGTTATCTTGTCTTAAACAGAAGAGGATACACTCGAAATCAGACAGGTCAGTCTTAAACGAGGTCTGCAACTTTCTGAGATCAGACATTATCAACTATCACATCAAACAATTGAGAATGAAGGCACAAGGTCAGTATAGCTACTGAATTTTGTCTGGGTCAGTCTTTATCTTTTATCCTTTGGCAACAGATTGTGTTCCATGCTACTCAAGGATGTCCACAAGTGACTAGAGGAGCCATGATGGGCATTATCTTTTTATTTTTTTGTTGTTTGTGGTGTGAACTAATGAATTTCTAGGGAAATTTCTCTAGTGGGTGTCTATGATAGGAGCATTCAGTTTGTGAATGTCACACATACCTCGACCCCTAGTGTATTTCCCAAAATGGAGGGTTTCACTCATTATCTGCTATGTGTTTGTTTCTTCAATGAGATATCTTTACATCTTGGTTACTTATACCCTAATGTGCTAAGCTCCATTGTTCAATAATAAGGCTCAGTACTGAATATATATTGCGCAATAAATAATGACACGGGTTCGTGAATCAACCATTATCATTCTCATCTCATCTGTTTATTGACAGTTGTTGATTTCTCATCTTTTTCTAAATCATTTTCTGTCATCTAACATTATTTTTTTCATCAGTCTCTTCTTTCTTTCATCTTACTAACATTTCTTCAAGGTACATCTGAGTTAAAAGAATATTCTGGCATTATCGTACAAAAACAAAAGTTGCATCCACATAGTCAAAAGTTGCATCCATATAGTTTGAAGTCACATTCATATAGTGTAAATTGCATTTGTATAAGTGTTAATTACATCATTTGTAAATCATATAGAAAGCATTAAACCATTCATTGATCATCACATCATAAATCATGTAGAACCCATTGCATTCATAAACAATCATTTATAAATCATATAGACATGCATCACATAACTCATAGTATCATAAAGCATACATGAAAAATAAAGCATAATAGATCGTGCGCCAAAAAACTACATATCATATATATATATATATATATATAGAACTCAAAAATGGTAATGTGTTTGAGTACAATAATCATAAAACAGGCTCAAAGGCTCAGATAACATGATCTCAATGTATCAACCCACATTGCATGTGTCAATAGGTGGATCCTACCCGCTAGATCCTGCCCCAAGATGTCGAGGTGGACCCATCACTCCTCCACTACTAGTTTTTCAAGAGGTAGATCAACTCGATATTCTCCCCATAAAAGCACTAAAACTAGGCTCCCTCTGACCCTTAGGAATAGCTCTCTCATAAGCCTGACAATAATAAATAGCCTCCCATGCACCAGCAAAATATCTATCTACCTAGCTACGTGTCTCTATCACCAGCCCAAATAACTGATCATATGCATCCATGGTGATTTGAGATCTCCTAACTGTGGCATCTCTCTCCCTTTGGATACTATCTCTCTCGGTCTCTAATGCACCATAGTCTCTGCGGAATGCCTCCCGCTCAACATCTTGTCATTGCCTAAGTCTGGCAACCTCATCCTCTAGACTCTGAATCTGCGGTTTGAGAATCTATTGATCATCATCATCTCCATCACCACCATGTCCTCCATCTCTTCCTCCCCCCTCTGTAGCAGGAACGTCCTCTAGCTCTGACATATCATCATCATCCCCGTCCTCACTGCTCGATGACTCTGAAGAATCATCGTCATCTCGGCTGCTCATAGACTCGGTGTCTCCACCAATGTCTACGTCCTCCTCTCCCCCCTCATCTCCCCCTCCTCCCTCCTCTCCCCCTCCACCCTCCTCTCCTTTGTCATCTCCCCTCCTCTCCCCCATTTCAATCCTTAGTCGCTATCTAGGATGTCGTATATGTTGTGTTGTGATCAAAACAGTCGGATCAATCAATGGAATAGGCCTATGTTTGGCCCACCATGCATCATACTCAGGAGAAGTCCCTAGATCTGCTACACCTGCACTCCAACCCCACGGTAATGCCTGATGAGCATCAAACTCGACAGCCACCACATGTGGTTATATGCACACACCCCAATTAGAAACCTTACGAGAAACACGAGCAAAGTACGCGGTAACAACAGGTGTCACCTGTACCTCCCCAAATTGTCTGAGTACCCACCCTGGAAGAGACATATCAATAATACTCTACGTCTCAACGGTCCTCCCAATAAGATATCTCTATTGCCTACAGAAAGGCAAGTGTTGTGCATCATCTGCCCAACTGGGCAATCTAAATATGGTCTCCAAATAAAATGCTGCAAGATATCAAGCTAATGTCGCCAGTATAAGGTGTTACCCGAACCCCTGTGTCTAATAACATGTGTATATATGTATGCATATGGCTCCCCTACTGCAAGTCAACGTGAAAAACTGGCCTCGAGATAGAAATGTGCTCCCAAGCCCAAGTCTAGAGCAATGTCACACCACAGCGGATCGATCGGTATCCCAGGTATACAATGTTGTGCATCTAATAATAAACCATGGCTAATAGACAAGGACCCCAAGCATATATCCGACGATGAACAATCATATCATGGAGCACTCTACCCCATCCAACTCGAAAGCCATGACCTCATCTATCAGGAATCAACAAACCACCTATGATACTGCACAATACTATAGTAAGATCATCATAGTCCAAGCGAGTCCAAGGGATATCATAATGACCATTGATCTGTAAATCCTTCCCCTCACACTCAAAGAGGGCACACAGTCCAGCGATGCCATCGTCGTGATCATATACAACTCTCGCACTATGGATGGGAATATGCAGTATACGCCAAACATCCTTTAAGGTAATGGACGCCTCACTGGTAGGAAGATGTAAGGTACATGTCTCAAAAATCCACCGCTCTACTAACATTGTAATCAAGGCCCTGTTGGCCGTAATCTCTAGCAAATGTAAAACATGATATAATCCCAGGTGTTGGATATGTGCAATCTCCTCATCAAGTAACTCGACTCAAAGATCAAGTCCACTGGGTCTACTCTATCGGCAGTATAACACTCCAATATTCTCCTGCACGGAGAAAAAATTGAAAATGCCAGATATCGGATAACGTGATTCCAAAAAATGATCATACGCATGACAAAAAACTTCAATTTACAACAAATGCGTAATGTTTAACACTTATGCATTGCATTTTACAGTAATGTGTTACATTTAATGCTTATGCATGACATTTAATATGTATGTGTGAACATATGAGCTAATGCGTAAACAGATAAACATATGTGTGACAATTACAACCTATGCATAACACTTAAGCTCTTGCGGTACACTTAAGGCGTTTGCGCGACACTTACGCTATTGCATGAAAATTGACAGTTGTATGTGTGATGACTAAAAAATACTTCTCTAAATTTTTTTTAAAAATTACAAAAACAGGCAAAAAATTAAGCAACTTTTTTTGGAAACATACCATGTCGCCAGTCCCTGGAGGTCTTTGATAAGAACGTACTCGATCAAATAAGTGCACTCGTGCCCTATAGCTAGCCATGCTGATCAAATACTCGTAGGAAAGCTAACGACTCGCAAGGATTTCCAAGCACTCAACACAATGCAAATGAGCAAATGAAAGGCCAAACTCTCTATTTATAACTCAAAATTAGGGTTTTTTTCACTCTGACACCCGTGGTCCCTGTGAACTTCAAACAACTTGTAGGTTATTCAAATGATCTCGAAAATGCATGAAACTTCACATGATTGCTCACTATACTGATATCAAAAATATGGTCTCAATTTTTGAATTTTTTGACCACCTTTTCCGAGGGGGCATATTTATACTATACAGTGTTACCAAGGCATACTAGGGCAGGAAATTTTTCATTTTCTTTGAAACAATGTCATTTTGACTTTGTCTCAAAGAGGGGCAAATGTAGACACCTAAAAATGTCTCATTGATCATGTACTAATTATTCCTCTAATTGATTAAATAATTATTTAATTATTTAATTAAGTTAAATAATCTTATTCTTCTAATTTCATATTTCCTCATCATCTTACTAATTATTCTATCTTCAATTTTATCATCGTTAATCATTTAAACCATTTTCTAATGATTAATTAAATATTTATTATTTAATTAATTATGATTTTTAATCCTCAATTTAAATAATCTTTATTATTTAAATTATTTATTTATTTATTTATTTGTGATTTTAATCCTTTAATTTAAATAATCTTTATTATTTAATTAAAGTCCATTTCTAAATAATTAAATAGTTTCTTAAAATTATTTAATTAGTTAATTAATTATTCTAATTCTAATTCCAAATCCCCAAATGCTAATTTCATTTAATTTCATATTCTTCTAATTTCATTTAATTTCATATTCTGCTAATTTCATTAATTCTTCTAATTCAAATTTTAATTCTTCTAATTTCTTCCAATTTCAAATACATGTGCATGATTTCAAAAATCAAATTGAAAATCAAAGCCAAGTTCTAAATATATTCAGATAACAAATTGAATTTAAAATAAATTCAATATTTGAATTAAATCTCATGCAAAGATTAAATTGAAAATCAAAGTCAAAGTGCAAGCACATGGTAAATTAATTAATTAATTAAATCATCATCTTTTCAATTCCTATTTCTATCTTCCACTTTGTTTTTTTCCCAAAAAACTTTCAATTAGTTAACTATTTCAGTTTCTTTAATTCTTTCCAATCATTCTTTTTCTATCTTCTAGTTAGCATTTTCTAAATAAAGCTTTCTTTGTCATCAATCAATCCTCCAATCACCCTTTTTCATCTTTCAATCAGCTTTTTTCTCAATCAGTTAACTCATTTATCTATTCAATCAATTTAGTTCCACCTCCAAATCAGTAGTTCAACTATCAATCAACACGTGAGCTCACCTGAGTTCCACCTCTTGATCAATCTGTTCCACCTCTCAATCAATCCTCTCCAATAATCTATAAATTGAGCATTCAATCTTCATTTTCAGAAATCATGATCAATCACGAACTTTGAATCTTTGTGTCATTTGTAGGTTGTCAGCTCAATATGTGAGAGCCACCATATCACAAAGAAGAGAAGAACAATGGAAGCTACATGCAATAATGGAATAGGGAGTTTGGATTGATCTATTTTACATTCCTATTGCTTGTTTGCATTATTTCATTGAGTTTGTTTTGAATTCTTTGATTAGATAGGGATTCGTGATTTCTAATTGATTTACATTGATGAATTTTACATACAACATGGATTTCACACAGAATCACTATCAAACATCGCTACACACTAGAGAACGCAACTTACTTAGCACTGTAATCCGGAGCACTAAATCTTGAAAAAACAACTCTAAACATCACTTAATAACATATCCAAACCGCATGAATAGATGTACAATATAGAAGAAATGAGAAGAAAATCTTTCAGCACAAACGCATTGGAAAATCAACATTAACTATACCAACTAATCTCTAATGACAACCAGAGCATGTTGACATCAATAACAACACATTGACAACTCATTTTTCCCAAATTTGCAACAAGCTCCCCCTTTCTCATTGATGATGACACATCAACGATAGCAACAATATTGACAACTCTCATACCAAATTTTTAATGTTTTCCAATACACTATTCTCCCCCTTTGCCAATTAGTTGTTACTCACATTTTCTCTCCAATTTTGGCAATCTTTTCATTCTCTCCTAAATTTTCATTCTCTCTCCCTTTGTCATCAAGGACAAAGGCCCAAACACAAAACTATTATCTCATTCTGTTTAGCTCCTCAAAAACTCACAATTGCACTTAGATCCCCCTAAGAGGAAGCCCCAACAATTAGTCCAGAATAAAAATAATCATGTAGTTCACTAGACCAATGCATCTCTATATACATTTAGTTAAAAAAAGGAGGGTCAGTAACCCCAATTTCTCCCAGAGATATTCATAAGTATCCTTAGAGAGCACTTTAGTAAAGATATCAACAATATGTTCTTTTGTAGGTACATAATCAAGCTTCACCTCGTTCTTCAGAACTTTCTCCCTCAAGAAGTGATACCGGATTGAAATATGTTTCATTTTTTAATGCAGTACCGAATTTTTAAAAATATTTATTGCACTGGTATTGTCACAAAAGATAAAAATTGGCTCATCAAACAATATTCCAACAAGTTGCAACAACAATATATTTAGCTTAAACAATAGACAAATATACTAAATCTTGTTTCTTATTCAACTAAGCAACCAACTAGAGTTCAAGGAAAAATGCACCCCCACTTGATCTTTTCTCGTCGTCCACACAACCAGCCCAATTTGCATCGGTATAATAAATAAGAGTGAAGTTATATCTTTTAAGATACCACAATCCATAGTCTTCTATTCCTTTTAAGTATCTAAAAATTCTTTTCACAACAACAACATGTGTCTCTCTGGGATCTTACTGGAATCTAGCTACAAGACAAATAGCATGCATGATATCTGATCTAGTAGCAATTAGGTGAAATAATCCTTCAATCATTGATCTATATTTTCTCTCGTCAGTCTTTAGAGATTCAACATCTTTGCTCGACTTCCAACCAATAGTCATAGGAGTACATACATGTTTAGCATTTTCCATTCCAAACTTCTTCAACATTTCTTTAACATACTTAGATTGTGAAATAAAGATACCATCATCCTTCTAACTAACTTGTAAACTAAGAAGGAAATTCATTTTCCCAATCATAGACATTTCAAACTCTTATTGCATCTCATCAAAAAACTTCTTGCACATACCATCATTTTCTCTAATGATTATATCATCCACATAAACAACTACAATCAAGATATCATTTTCCACAACCTTAAAATAGATATTACTACCAGTAGTACCTTTTTTAAATTCTTGCTTCGGCAAATACCTGTCAAGCCTTGCATACCAACCTCTAGGAGCTTGCTTCAATCCATAAAGCACCTTTTTCAATTTGCAAACCATATCCAAAATGTCTGGTATCTTGAATACTTTTGGTTGTTTTATATGTACTTCTTCTTTTAGTTCTCCATTTAGGAATGCAAACTTCTCATCCATCTAATAAACCTTGAAATCCTTGTGTGTCGCAAAAGCCAAAAACATTTGGATAGCTTCCATTCTTTCCACGAGGGCATAAGTTTCCTCAAAATCTATTCCTTCTATTGGTGATTAGCCTTTACATACAAGTATTTTCTTACTCCTTACTATGTGTCCATCTTCATCCAATTTATTCTGAAATAGGCATTTAGTTTTGTTATCCCCAATTCGGAAAAATTGGGGTAACCCCACAAATTTTTAACCCATCTATAGCCTATATGCTTTGCACATGCATTTCGAGGTAGTTTGTGTCACTTCTCATGTGTGATTTTTTTCCTTAGAACCTTCATTTGAAGTTTCATGGTCTTTTGTGTGTCTTGTAAATTCTAAGCGTCCAAGTGCAATTTGGGTTTATAAACCCGAATTACACCATTTACTCTTCCTAGTGCAAATTGGGTTTACAAACCTGAATCGCACTTCCTCCTTGGACTTTCTTTACACCTTTTGGTGTTGTTTGGGTTGGTAGACCCGAACCACACCATGTTATTGGTGTTGTTAGGATTTGCGAACCTGAACAACACCGTATACCCCTTGCCATTGCTTATATATGGGTGATGTATGTCAAGGTCGTAGACCCTCCATGCATTGAAAGCTATTGCTTGGTGCATGACGGATCTACAACTTTACCCTACACTTTGCAACCCTTTGTGCCATAGTCTTTGTGTATGGTGAGTTTGTAAACCCGCCTTACACCAAGGTTGAGTTCTTCCCTTTTCAAATGCATGGTGGGTTTATAACCTTGCCATACATTTTGATCATTCCACTTAGGTGTAGATCATATCTGTAGGTCTGGTTTTGATATGTGCTCAATTTGTGTAGTTCGGACCTATAGGTCCTATATGTGGGAAAAGCGGTTCAATGAAACTTAAATTGTGAAAATATTCAAAGACTTGCCCACACACCCATGGGACTCTTGATGCAAGTTATGGAGCCATGAGGAATAGATCAACTTCCCAAGGAGTGTTCCATGGCTCTCTATCTCGCAAGGTCCCTCAAGCCAATGCCATTGCTCTCAGATCACTGAGAAAAGTGACTTAGGGATGACAAATGCAAGAACGAGGGATACTTTAGATCAAATTTAGTATGAATGCATCATGTTTATGCATGATTCTAACAAATAAACTAAACTAGATGATAAGATGACAAGGTTAGTAAAAATACTATCCTAACATGATATACTAGTTATATGATTTAAGCTAAGATGATAGAAATGCTCTAAAATGATTATTAGATTTATTTCTATTGCAAAGAGAGGCTAAATGCTTGCTAAAATTGAGTATAAATATGATGCTACAGACTTGGATGATCGAAATGGAGGAATGAGGGCTCTATTTATAGGAGAAACAGGGCAATGGATGGTCAGGATTGAAAGTTATCAATCCATGTTTGCAATTCTCACCAATGAAATGGTGACAATTATCAACATAAGACTGCTTGAGAGGGGATGCAAGAAGCATTAAATGCTTGAGAAGACCTCATGGTTACCTTAGGAGGTAAGGGTTAAGGTTGGGTTAAGGTTATCCACTGGACAAAGCTTTTACCCAAGGGGTAAACTCTTGTGCAAGGGTTAAAGGGATAACCATGGTCAAAGCAATGAATGCTTGATGAGACCCCTGGGTTAGATGAGGGTTGAGTTAGGCAAAAAGTCTCTAACCATGCCACAAATGGTTAGTTAACCATTAATGGTTTGAAAGACTTTGGGGAGAAACTTGTAAGAGTCCTTCCAAATTTGGGGGTATTCAACAAGTTAGCTTGTTGAAGGCATAAAGGCTTTAATGCCTTTGGAAGACTTTACTTCAAATTTGAGAAGTGACCTCCTCAAATTTAGGGAAAGGGGATAATTGAAGGGTTTAGGTTAATTGATTAGGATTAGAGGGATTCTAGAAGAATTTAGGAAGAGGGTTAGGAGGCAAGTGGGAGATGTAGGAAAATGCAAGTGGGTGAGGGATAATAGGATTTAATTAAAATAAATTGCTTTATTTTAATTTGGTTACAAGTGGGGGATTTAAATAAATTAGATTTATTTATTTGGGGTAAACTATTTAATTAAATGTAAATTTAATTAAAAGTAGAGAGAAGGGATTTAATTAAATAAAATGATTTATTCAATTAAATGATATAAAGAGGTTTAAGTGAATTGAATAATTTATTTAATCAAATAGAGGAATGTGGATAATTTAATTAAATTAGATTTAACCAAATAGAGGAATGAGAATAAAATGATCATTAAATATTCATTTAGGAATATGGTCATTTTTATACGTCTACATTTTGCCCCTCTTTGAAGTGAGTGTGTGCACATGTTGATTCAAAGAAAATTGATGTATCATCAAAATTTGATCATGATCAGTGTGATGTCGATGTCGAGATGTTCATGTTGTGCCCCAGATTTGATAAATGATGTTGATAATGCCCCCTTGGGAGATGAATCAAAAACTTAAAAATTTGATTTGATTTTGATAAATTTCATTGCATTTTAAAAGTTTGTTTATGTTGAATGCATTAATTTGATTCATCTCCTGATAATGATGTTTGTTAGGGTTAGAAGTGAGACCACGAGCAATTTACATGTTCCACCACGTAACCCTAATTTACGTTTACCCTATAAAAAGGTGAAAAGTTGTTTTATTTGTACCATTTGTGCTTGTTGACTTTGGAGAAAGTGATATTTGGAGAGAAAGACAAAATGTAGGTTCCCCATGCTTCTCATCAATTCAAGCACATTCGGAGGTATCGGAGGCCCGCCACGTATGGACCACCGGTAAGTCATCAATTTTTGTCCCTTTTTGCTTTTCGTTTTGTCATTTTTGGTCATGGTTTCCAATTCTCAACGCGGATTTTAACGGTTTAGCGTGTAGGGTCTATACACTAGCGCATACAATAAAAAGGGTAGCACGTAGAGTTTTAGAAATTAGGGTAGCATCCGGGTTGGGTTGGGTAGCGCGTAGGTAGGTTTGGATAGTGCATCAAGGTCATTCAACGCAGCGGGTTAATAGGCTAGAGCGTAGGGGGGAAAGGGTAGCGCATAGGTAAGACCTAGCGCATACGGTCAATAGGGGTTCGCATGGGTAGAATAGGATAGCGCATAGGTGAAACCTAGCGTGTAGGGTAAATTCGGTGGTGCAGGGGTAGATTAGGATAGCGCATAGATAAAGTTTAGCACATAGGGTGATTTAGGTGGCGCAAGGCTAGAACAGGATAGCGTATAGGTTTAATTTAGTGCGTAGGGTGAATGTGGTAGCGCATCGTGGATTTTGGGTAGCGCATAGCTAGCAGCTTAGCGCGTAGATAAAAAAAATTAGCGCGTGGGCGGAAAATGTTGGAGAAAATAGGATTTTGTGAGGGATTTTGAGTGGAATGAAGATAGGTAGGTGTCTGCCAATTTTTATTTTATTTATTTTATTTTTTGGGGGGGATGGGTGCGATAGTCAATCTGCGTGCCTGATGTTGTTGTTTTGATAATTTGTCCGATATGAGTTTTGATATGGTGCTTGGATATGGATTGTTGATATGGATTTGATAGATAACTTGATTTGTTTTTCAATGTTTCAAGTTGATGTTGATCTGATGTTGATATAGATTTGCTATGATGTGAAACTTGATTAGATTTTCAATGTTTCAAGTTAATATGAATGTGGGATTTGAGTTGTTTTTCAAGTTGATATGGATGTGAAACTTGAGTTGTTTTTCAAGCTGATATGGATGTGAAACTTGAGTTGTGTTTCAAGTTGATATGGATGTGAAATTTGATATGTTTTTCAAGTCAATATGTTCTGATGTTGATTTGGATAGGATATGATGTGAAACTTGATTACATTGTCAATGTTTCAAGTTAATGTTGATTTGATGTTGATATGGATTTGATATGATGTGAAACTTGATTAGATTTTCAATGTTTCAAGTTAATATGAATGTGGAACTTGAGTTGTGTTTCAAGTTGATATGGATGTGAAACTTGATATGTTTTTCAAGTTGATATGTTCTGATGTTGATTTGGATAGGATATGATGTGAAACTTGATTAGATTTTCAATGTTCCAAGTTGATGTTGATCTGATGTTGATATGGATTTGATATGATGTGAAACTTGATTAGATTTTCAATGTTCCAAGTTGATGTTGATCTGATGTTGATATGGATTTGATATGATGTGAAACTTGATTAGATTTTCAATGTTTCAAGTTAATATGAATGTGGAACTTGAGTTGTTTTTCAAGTTGATATGGATGTGAAACTTGAGTTGTTTTTCAAGCTGATATGGATGTGAAATTTGAGTTATGTTTCAAGTTGATATGGATGTGAAACTTGATATATTTTTCAAGTTGATATGTTCTGATGTTGATTTGGATAGGATATGATTTGAAACTTGATTAGATTTTCAATGTTTCAAGTTGATATGATATGAATTTGGATTTCATGAGGGAACTGATATTGGACATGTTTTGTTTATGACAAGAGCAACTTGGGGTTGTGCAGTCGTGAGAGCGATTTCCAAGACCGTGGTATTTGATACCATGTTTGACACAGGCAGACAGGGACATCATTGAGAGATGTGGACTATCCTCTTTGTTAGAGATGCCCCGGTATATCATTAACTAAGGTTTATTGACAGCTTTGGCCAAGAGGTGGCATAGTGACACCAACACCTTTCATTTGGCGACAGGTGAGATTACAGTGACACCTGAGGATTGTTACCTAATTTTGCAGATTCCCATGGTAGGTGCACTATTGCCATACGAGTAGACTAAGGAGGGTGGTACAGAGGCTCTTCGTCGGATCCTATAGGATGATATGATTTGTGGATATGAGATCCCATGGCAGGATTTTATTGATTTGGATTACGCTCCTCTACCATCAGTACTGGTAGGGCTTCATAGGTGGCTTCTTATGTCCTGATCATAGGTCGAAGGGACTAGCAGTGGGATGGGGATTGGTTTTGGAGGACATGGTGACACAGGGTCGTCGATTCGCATGGGGGTCTGCTATGTTGGCCCACTTATACAGGGACCTGCATTAGGTGGTGTACTTGGGATATGAGAGTCTATCAGCTGGGGTTAAATTTCTACAGGTGTGGGCGTGGGAGCATATTCTCGCAGCGAATCCACTTGTAGACAGAGACAAGCCTGTTGGGTGTGCTTATGCCTATGGATACAGAGGGATAGTTGTCCAGCGTAAGTTGGGCAAACTAGAGCACTGGAGGAGGGTTCTTGATGATATTGATACAGTTGTCTGGAGACTATATATGGAGTGTGAGGTGTGGGAGGAGGATGGGCTGGAGATGCCCTATGTCTATATGTCCCTATTTTTGATAGGGTGGACGCCCTTTGTTATTGAGAGATTCCTGCATAGCCGAGTTCAGCGGCAGTATGGATGACAGCAGGGGATACCACAGGGAGCATGCTTATATGCTCGACAGAGGCAGAATGTGCTAGAGTGGGGACCCACCATTGATAGAGTTGCGGCGGTTGAGGAGTATATGCACCTAGCCATCCAGATATGGGATTATACCTATGGGGTGGTGGATGCAGGGATGACTGAGGAGTTTGCAGTGCTTTTTGTGGCTCATGTTGTAGCCCAGATATCCGATCCAGTGGACATGATTCCCTATTTTGATGAGGATGAGGATGAGCAGCCCGAGAGGCTAGGGAGATGGAGAGAGAAGGGAGAGGAGTTTGATGAGGGAGGTGGGGATGGTGGAGGAGGTGACGATGGAGATGGTGGAGGAGGTGGTCGAGGTCAACGTGGGGATAGAAGGAGAGGAGATAGAGGTGGAGTTGGCAGGGAGAGAGTGATATGGGTTGAGAGGGTAGTGCGGCGGGCCGCAAAGGATAGAGGGAGGGGAGGTTTGGCTATTGGAGCCGGTGGTGGTGGGCAAGTGGGGGAGGTGATAGCAGCTATGGGAGGGATAGATGATTTTGGGCAGTCGACCCAGAGGAGGAGGTCAAATGTTCTACCCCCACCATTGTCGAGGACAGAGAGAGGGATAGAGGGTACCACTACATAGGTACCCCTACAGATTCGGATTCCCACATACTGTGAGGATGCTCAGATTAGATCCTTACAGTTGATAGTGCAGCATCTACAGACACAGTTGTTGGCACATCAGCATCAGATTACGCAGTTGACTGTTGAGCATGATACCATTTTGGAGCGCTTGGGTCGAGCGGAGGCGCGAGCAAATAGTTTGGAGAGAGTGGCGGCTAGTGGCTCGATGAGAGACACATTGAGAGAGATGTAGTACATAGCCAAGGAGGCTGAGTATTACTGGCGATATTATGAGGATCTTGTTCCCAGGGAGCGAAGAGTTCCTAGTTTCACGGCGATGAGATCCAGTCGATCCAGGCAGACTGGTTCGAGGACAAAGAGCAGAGGCCTGACCGGTCCTACTCGTCAGGATCCACCTGGAGATCCAGGTATTGGGACATCTGCTGCAAGACCATCACCCTTAGGAGATAGTCATACCTGAGAGACCTTGTCTCTATTGTATTTTGATCCTTTTTTTGTACTTTGGGACAGACATGACATATTTTGTACTTGATCATTTTTGAGATATATATATATACGACACCGTTTTCTTTGATCCACATGTGATGTGTTTGATGGATAATGCTTGATATATGATTTTGATGATTCGATGATGATGTTGCAATGCTTAGATAGATGCATGTGATTTTATATTTGATGCATGATGGATGATGTATGAGATGTATGATAATGATATGTTGTGAGATGTATCTTGAAAATGAGATGTATGATAATGATAATGATGTGAGATGTATTCTTGAAAACGAGATGTATGATAATGATATGTTGTGAGATGTATCTTGAAAATGATATGTATGATAATGATATGATGTGAGATGTATCTTGAAAATGAGATGTATGATAATGATAATGATGTGAGATGTATTCTTGAACATGAGATGTATGATAATGATAATGATGTGCAACTAATTGTAAAATGATATGCAACTAATTGATCATCCTCATTCTTCATTTGTCATTCCTATATAGTCACATGTTTTTGCTTTCTTTGTGGTTATCATCATTGAGCATTGATTTGTTGGGATATGTTGAAAATGTATACAAGCATAATGGTATAATTGAACCATAATGATGAGAAAAATTTACATGATTTTTGATTTTGCAAGATGGCACAAGCGTCGAGGTATAATTGAACCAAGATGACCTGAGTGTAGCTTGCGTATAAACAGACAAGAATAAACCATTTGTATGCGCAAAGTGGAACCATTTCTTCAGTGATATGCTTTGAATCACATCTTGAGACAAGTATTTGCACAGTACAAGTGATCACCTCAAAGACAAAAAAACTAAAAACATATTGGAGTCTCAATGACTTTCTCTAGCTTGATGCATCATTGAGAAAATGTAGAGGATCCAATAGTTCAAAAAAAGTTCAAGTGCAAAAATAGTCAAAACTTCATGCCAGATGCAAACATTTTATACTTCAGAAAATCATCCATCATGTGTTGTGAATCCTTTTAAGTGATCAATGTTTGTTCTCTTGATTGTTGATTTGTTTGTTGGACATTGTGCTCTTATTCTGCTGCAAGTTGTGACTTAGGACGGAATGTTGATCAATGTTGCCCCTAGTTAAATTTACCTCTTGACGTGGATATGTACAGTGACTACCAAGCCATGGTGGGATATGACGAAATGATATTTGGATAAACAAGGACAGTGACTACGCTAAGTATGTCCTAGATAACGCTATTTTGATAACGATGTTGGGTGATGGCTGGTAGTGCTTGATTGTGGATACAAAAGCTTGAGAGTAAAGATAGATAGGGGAGTTGTCCTCTCATAATAGTGCATGTTGCCAAGTTTTCACCAGTTGTTTTTACTGTACCTTTTTGTTTTCTTTTGCTTCATTTTTTTTTTTTTTTGTATTTTTGTATTTTTTTTACTTTTTTGTGCATTAGACTGCTCAAGTATAGTATTTCTTCAAATGGATGTTGTTGGTTGGTTCATTGAGCACATCTCCTTATGAAGTTGTTAACTGATAGGTGCCTGATCCATAGGCTGATATAATGACATAGGGACCTAACTAGTTAGGTTCAAATTTCCCTTTCTTTTCTCGATCTTGCTGATTTCTAGGATTTTCTTTGAGTACTAGGTCACCAATTTTAAAAATTTGAGGGATGACCTTGCGATTGTAGCTTTGACACATGCGTTGCTGATATCCTTTGAGGTGAGTGTAGGCCTATTGTCACTTTTCATCTAGAAGTTCTAGCTCTTGGAGTTTGTTTACTCGATACTCTTCATCTGGAATGAGACCTTTTAAAGATACTCTGAGTGATGTAATTTCCACCTCAAGGGGTAAAATTGCTTCTGATCCATACACCAATGAATATGGCGTAGCTCCTGTAGGTGTGCGAATGCTAGTTCTGTATGCTCAAAGTGCTGGATTGAGTTGCACGTGCCAATCTTTTCCTGCATCATTCACTGTTTTCTTGAGGATTTTCAATATTGTTTTGTTGGATGCCTTGGCTTGACCATTCCCCTATGGGTAGTAAGGTGTAGAGAAACGATGTTGGATTTTGAATCATTCACATAGTTCTCGTACATCCTAGTTTTTGAAAGGTCATCCATTATCTGTGATGATGGAACTTGGAATGCCATATCTACATATCAGATAATTAAGAATGAAGGAGGCAATTTGCTTTCCAGTTACTGTGGTCATGGGGACCGCTTCAATCCACTTGGTAAAGTATTTTGTTGCAGTGATAATGAACTTGTGTCCATTTGAAGATGAAGGATGTATTTTGCCGACTAAGTTCAGTCCCCACTGGCAAAAAGGCCAGGATGTTGTGAATGGCTACAGTTCCTGTGATGGTGCATGTATAAGATTGCCATGGATTTGGCATTTAGGACATTTCTTTGCAAAATGATAAGAATCCTTTTCCATTGTCGACCAGTAATATCCCATTCTTAGAAGTTTTTTAGCAAGAGTAGGACCACTTGAATGTGTGCCATAGATACCTTTGTGAAGCTCTTGTAAAGTAGAGTCATATTCATTACAATCAAGGCAACGAAGAAGAGTACCATCTAGACCTTGACGGTAAAGAGTATCAGCAGTGAGGGCATAACGGGTGGCTTGCCGGATAAAGTTACATTTTTTATTTCGAGATAGGTCAATCGGTAGGGTATTGGTTTTGAGATAATCATATATTGTTCCATATAACGGAGAGTCAGAACTGGTTAAGGCATAGATAACATGGGATGCAAAATGGTCATAGGCTGGGGAGAACAGTTGCTCTACCAGAAACTCGTAATGACTCTATTGTTCTAGAATTTGTAGTAGTGAAGCAATAGTAGCCATTGCATCAGCTACTCTATTTTCCAATCTTGGTATTTGCTCGAAGGTGATGTGTACAAAATATTGTTTGAAATTATCCACCATTCGTTTATATGGTAGCTGTAGACACCCAAAATTGTCCAGTCTAATTAAATAAATATTTTATTTATTTAATTATTTAAGCTTAATTCTTCTATTAATTAAATAAATCTTTATTTATTTAATTAATTAATTTATCCTCTTCTAGCCTTATTTCTCATTTAAATAAATACATTTATTTATTTAAATTATCCTTTTTCTAAATATCTTATTTATTTAATTATCCCACTTCTTCTATTAATTAAATAAATCTTTATTTATTTAATTAATTCATTAACCTTTTCTACCCATGACACATGTCATTCATCTCTTAATTCATACACTACCTACCTCTTTCATTATTTTATTATTTCTTTTACCTACCCTCTAATCATAGCCGACCTCCTTTTACACCTCTCAATCTTATCCCTCCATTTCATATTGTGTCTTCTATATAAGGAGATGCTTCCTTCATTATCAAACCCAAATCAATTTTATGCACTTGACTACACTACGCTTTTCATATACGATCCTACTTGCAACCACATTCTGTTCTTTGTTGATCTCTTGTGCACATAAAATCTGAGAGCAAATATATCAAGCAAGATCAATGGAGATAGGAAGAATGGAGATCTAAACCCTATTGGACATGTGATGGTATAATCTTTGTGATTTCATTTGATTTGCATTGTCTTAGGTAATCTTCATATGTTATGGTGGATCTTTGTTGTTGTTAGGCTAGAGTTTTGTGGTTGAATTCATTTAGCCTTTCAATATCGTTATTATTGTTATCCATTTTCACCATATACATTTTGGCACGCCTGGTGGGACACTTGTCCCTTTTGCATTTTGAAGTTCTAGATCTGACATTTTTCAACAACATTTTGATATTTCCGCGTCTACGTACTTTCAGATCGCATCTGGGTTCCCAAATCGCATCTGTGACATTTAGAACCGCGTCTGCATCTTCGACAGCATTTTTATTTTTTTTTGCAGATTCCGAAAACTGCGTCTGTGTTTCTCAGTCGCGTCTGCAGTGTTTTTAGACGCGTCTGTGTCCCAAATACGCGTCTAGGTTTTGGATCCACGTCTGTGTCTCGCAGAAGCACGTCTGCATCAGAGAGTCGTGTCTGTGTCAGAGGTAATCGCATCTGTGTGCATTGATTTCATTTTGGAGTTTATTGATTTAGTTTTTGATTTTGCATTAATGTTTCAGATCTGGTTTATTTTGAGTTAACATTTTCAGATCTAGCTAACGAAATCGGTGCAGCTTGTCTTGAAAGCAAAATTGTTTGGTTGAAGGCCCCTATTTTCACAAAGTCTTTTGGATTTAAAATTTACCTAACTTGTGTGCTTGCAGGAAGGGGTGATTATTTGAAACAATCCAAACTACTAACAACTCTTTGTTGCAGGTCCTTGGCAAGGGTTTTTGGATTTTCTTTGTGTGCTTTGTTTTCAATAGACTAGTGAACACTTCAATTGGTGCACTAAAATTGAACCACTGTCTTTTGTGTCTTGAGCAATAGGCCCTTTTTGTTTAATCTTTAGAGGGCCTATCTTCACGTGTGGTCATTAGGACTACTAGTGAGAAGAGAATGACCCAAGTGGTAGCAAAAGAAAAGCCATCTTCCAAACCACTATAAATAATTGTATTCATGGTGAAAAATATGAATAATGTGTGCTGATTAGTTCATACCAACACTATGTCTCCCCATAAACCCGTTTGATCAAATTTATTTGATCAGTTGTGGGGCGTAACCCCTACCGGCTGGGAGCCTTCTGTATTTACAAAGCTGAAAGTGCCGCATGTATGGCCACACGAGCAGATGCCCTTACTAACACCTTTTTGTTTTAGAAGCCAAAATCATTCTAGTTGTTGAGGTAGGAGGTCGGACCTCTGGTAGCGGCCCACACACATACGGTTCTTAGTAGAGATACAAAGTTCCCCATGAGGAGTTTTCGTGGGGACTGATGCTTGGCTGACCCGAGAAGTGAGTGCTGAGGGTGGAGCCAGTGAGGTCAAGCATCTAAGTATCTGCTCTGAATAGCGTAGCCTCGGGGGTAAAACCCCATGTGGGATCAACAACTATTGTCTTGGCCAGCCATAAGAATTATGCTTGACTTATTTTAAACATTCAAGACCAAACAACAAAACATTGTGTCTTTTGTGTCTTCAAGTGTATGCAAAACATTTTTTACATCAAACAACACACTTTTCTTGGAGTCATTTTGAGTCTAGACACTTGCAAACATTGGGTCTTCATCAACACTATGACCTCTTGTCACAAAAAAATAGTCAAACAGTCAGATTTGGTCACAACAAAAAAGACTTCACAGATTGGAAAAAAATTGCACAAATTTTGCAAAAATGCGTCTGTGTTATATAACCACATCTATGAAGGGCAGAAACGCGTCTGTGTTTCCAGAATCAATAGTGTGTTTTACAAAAATCTCAGGAAGTCGCATTTGTGTTAAACAGAACCACGTCTATGTTAGGAAATCGCTTATGTGTAGTATACAGGTGCGTCTGTGTTCAGAATTGAAAAACTTTTACAGTCCAGCAAACAAACACAATCAGTTTCAGAATTCTTGAGCTTCCTAGGTTATTTCTCCAGGGTTTCATTTAGCATTCAGCCTGTCTTTGGGTCTCACACAGTCCATCATTGCTTTACACCTTACATTACATTCACATTTGTCTAAACTTGAGTCAAAAGGTCACTTGCTTGTCCTCATCATACTTTGACAACACACTACATACAACAACATTTTGCTAAGTGGTCCCTCATCAAGGTCTATCACCTTTGGGTCTCATTTGGTTTTACTTAGAGTCAAGGTCAGCTTACCTCATCAAGAGAAACTATCCTCTCTTTGGAAGTCACACCTACTCTACTACATACATACTTGGTCTTACACTTTGGACATTGCAAGTACACCTCAGATTCATTTACATTCCATCCAACTCTTGGTCTTCCATACTTTTTCCATTTTCATCTAATCTAACACATCTTGGTCAATACCTAGTTCATGGTTGAAACTCGTCTTCAAAAATCTAGGAGAGAAACTAAAGAGGCTCAAGAGTCCACAAACATTAGTGTCTATGAGTATGACAATGATGTCTTTTTCAATACTGATCATAACACATTACCTAACATGGATGCCTATAGAAACATTCCAAATGTTGAGAACATGGACACTACAAACAACAATGATACACACAATGACAATATGGACAACTTTTTAGTACATTCAGCAGATGTGGAAGAATCCATTATGGACCCCCGCTTCAATCGATTGATTGAGGAAATAATGAGGAGGGATAGACAATACTTCTTACAAATGATGGCACAAAGTGGAGCCAAGATACCTCATGATTTTGACATGTCTCAAATAATGGAAAATTGACCTTTGCAACAACCTCACTCCAACATGGATCAAAGGAGACCTAATAGTGGAGGCAATAGAGGACCACATATGGTGCCTGAATCACCATCATCTTTGTTTCAAAAACCAGAGGTCCCACATACACATGGTCAAGCATATGATACTCACCTTCGCAGACCATTATGGAAGTCTCATGCAGAGAAATATGCTCAATCACATATCAATGCTAAGGATCAAGCACCAAAGCAATTGGATGTTCAAAGGCATGCTCAAAATTTGGACACAAGGAAACCCCATGTCAAATTTGGGGGCAACACATTAGAACATGACATGCCTGTAGAGTATGGTATACATGGACAAAATAGATATTTGGTTCCTCAACATGAATCTATACCAAGCGGTCCATATATGCAGCATCACTATAGACCTCCTCCATATGATCATGTGTATGATCAATATCATCCATATATGCAACATGCTCCTCCTCCAATTGGTGCCTCAAGCATGGGGTATGGTCCAAGAAGTCGATCTCCACCTAAGAACAATTTGGAGCAACAAATCAGGGACTTACAAAAGAAAATGGAGGACATAAATACACTGAAGCCAACATACACAATGAGAGACATATGTCCTTATCCATTTGACAAGAGCATTCCAATGCCTCCATTTCCTACACACTTTGTGACGCCTAAGTTTGATAAGTATAGAGGAAAAGGAGATCCTAAGGCACACATAAGATAGTTTTTCACAGCTTGCATTGAGGTAGCTTTAGAAGAGACATATTTGATGAGATTATTCCCACAAAGCCTAGGTGATCAAGCTATGGAATGGTTCTCCCAACTTCCACCTGGTATTAAGTCATGGGGTGACTTAGCAGAGGCATTTATTCAACATTTCTCCTACAATATAGAGATAGACATATTAGTCACTACTTTGTGCAACACCAAGCAAAAAGAGGGAGAGTCTTTTGCATCATTTTTACAAAGATGGAGGAATCTAGCCAGCATATGCTCTTGTGAAATTCCACAAAAACAAATGGTAGAAATGTTCACCCAGAATGTTAACAAAGACATTGGCTATGATCTAAGGAAAGCTTGTTTGTCCACTTTCAAGGATGTCATTGAGAAAGGCTTAGCAATAGAAAAGGTCCTAATTGAACAAGGAGTCATTACGATATTCAAAGAAAACAAAGATGACTTTAAAGGAAAAGACAAGCCAAGATTTTGGAATAAAAACAAGAACACAGTCAATGATGGCATTGTTGATGCCAACATAGTACGACCCAAAATCGTTTTCTCAGGATCAAGCTCTACAAACAACCAAGTGAATAGTCAAACAACTTCCAGATCACGAAGGAAGTATACCCCATTGGAAGAACCACTTGAGTTAGTCTTCAAGAAGCTAGTTGCAAACAAGGTAATCACAATTCCAGATTTTCCTCCATATGAGCCAAAGGTCAAACCAAATTGGTGGAATGATGATGAATATTGTGAATTTCATAAGAGCAACGGTCATAAGACAGGAAATTGTCATCGACTGAAGAACATCATACAAGATCTCATTGATAGAGGTGACATTGAAATTGAAGGACACTCATCCAATCAAGAACATGAAATGTTTAAGGAACCATTCCCAAAGCATGACAAGGGAAAAGCTGCAACCACAGATGACCAAACAAACTATACTAGAGCATCTTATAACTATGATTCAACCATCAATCACATCTCGATGGATAATTACGTCTCTACCATTATCATCAAGGACAAAACCCCTGAGAATTTTACCTAGAGACACGAGATTGTCCTAAAAGGTGTTGGATCTTCTTCCGAACCTACCTCTGAATGTCATGTTACAACCCATCGAGGTAAATTCACTTTGCAAGGTGCTCCAGCTAAAAACACCGCTTCTTCATCAACCAAGAATGAGTATGACCTTGTAGAACAGTTAGGGAAGACACCCACGCTCATCTCCATCCTTGAGCTCTTACGCATATCCCCCGCACATAAAGCTATTTTTGACAAAATCTTGAGAGACACTACCATTCCTACTGATCTGAACGTGGACCAGTTTCAAGCCATGGTGGGATACCTTTCCATTCCACACTCCCTTACATTTACAGAAGTCGATGATGCCTCTATAAGTCAGCCACATAATGCACCATTACACATTGAAGCCTTCATACAGAAACATAGAATCAAATGAGTCCTAATAGATGGAGGAGCAGGTCTAAACATTTGTACATTGAGCACTATTAAACGATTGGGATATTCTGACAAAGCTGTGAATTCTATAAACAAAATTACTATCAAAGCATATGATGATGAAGAGCGTTCATCCAAGGGTATAGTCACCTTACCTCTCAGAGTTGGGCCAGTTATGAAGGATGTGGTATGCCAAGTCCTTGATCTTGATCTCACATACAATATATTGCTAGGACGTCCATGGATTCATGAGATGAGCGCAGTCCCATCTACATATCATCGATGTATCAAGTTCCCTCACAATGGAGTTAAAGTGACTATCAAAGCTAACCCAAATCCATTCATATATTGCAACAATCTATGACCTAGATCAAGAATAACAATACCAGTCAATCGAAAGGCTATTCCATCTTCAACATATGTGGATCCAGAATCCTTGAAAGCTTCTACATCAAAACAAGCAGAGATTAAAGAAAAGTTCAAGGTTAAAGACCTGGGATGTGGTGAGTATATCTTTCATGTTGATCAACTCCCAATATCTCCTAAGGTATTTAGTCAATAGGAACAGTCTACAAGCAACTTTGAATACCAAGGAATTGGGTGTGAACCACCTAGTGTTGTGGCTACTAAGTCTGAATGCAAATCTCCTCCAGTGGTGCAAGCAACTCTTGATATCAATAGTCCTAAGAGTGGTTCCAACAAAGAATCTATTGAGAATATTGCCAGCCCTCTTGAGAACTCACATAACTTTACCATTTCATCTGCTCATTCCATTTCCACTCCACTTCGAGACTTAGATCAACAAGAATTACAAAAGCCCTTACTCATTGGGGATCAAAAATCAAGATTTGAAAAGAAAAATCTAAAAGTCAATAATAAAGAAAAGTCCTTTAGTCTAAATCAAAATAAAAAGCTATTGGACTCTAAAAAAATCAAAGTCAAAGATAAAAATCCTATGAAAGAAAAAGAGCAAGAGTTGATCTCCCCTAATACCAAAATAACTAGGGGCAAAGTTCTAAAATTTCAAGTCAAAAAGCATACTTGTTGATCCTAAGTCTCCATCATGCTATCCTACTTTCACTTCTTTTCGCAATCATTAGCCTTCATCACTCATCCACTTGTTCCACACATCCATCTCCTTTTGGCGATACATCATGGATCTTTAATGGAACTTCCTCAAGGGACTTTGTTATCAGGGATGCCCAAACTTCTTCAGGTGACACGCATACGGGCCTAAGTAGTCCATACACTAGTAATTCTATCTCAATTCCTTTATCAAGGAAGACAGTCACTCAAGCTACACATCATTCAGTCAAGAAACAATGCAGTTACAATCATAAGGTTAAGCCTCACATATTTGAGGTGGGTGCCTTGGTTCTCAGAGAAAATCCTCACAATCAGCAAGACAAAGAGAAGAAGGGCAAGTTCGAATCAAACTGGCTTGGTCCTTACATCATTACAGCAGCATATGGATCTGGGGCATATCAGCTCTCAACTACAGAAGGTGAACCTTTGGAGGATCCTATCAACAGCATGCACCTTCGCAGGTTCTACACATAGCTCTTTGGAATATCCTAATTCAAAAATATATAAAAAAATCATAAACAAAAAAAATCGTTACTTGGTGAAAACCTGGCAAACAGGCGCCTTGTGACACAAAAAACATTGAAAAAATCAAAAAAAGTAAAGAGAAATAATTCCATCCAATGGTGAAAACCACTTTGGTGGTGCCCTGGGCAAGTACCATGGTGAAAAATGGGTCACCAGTGCCATGTGTAGAGATATTGCTCCTCCCTCCTTTAGGATTCACTTTCATCCTTTCACTTTGCACACACTCACAACCTATTCATTCATAATAAACTTACCCATTCCCATCATGGCTTATTATTGATCTACCCAAGATTGGTTAGCCATTCATAATAACATTCCTTTTCTCCCTTTCCATCCATAATAAATCAGATCCTATCTGTGGCTAAGGCAAATCCTACGTCTAGTGATGGGTGTGGAACTGAGAACATCACATGTTTCGAGGAGTATAGTTTCTTCCAGCTTCCTTCAGTTTATCCGTGCACAATTCACAATAAAGCAACATTTGCATTGCCAGTCCGCAATAAAGTTTCGTCTTCTCCACAATAAAGTATCAGTTTCATGGATTCAGTCAGTTTCAGATGAGACACAACAGAAACAATGGGCTTCAACAAATCAAATCTTTCAACAGACTCAGACAACATATGGTTCAGTGCTATCTATCCTTTCTATGAAAGTAAACATTGTGACCACAATCAAATATGACTTATACAAGTGACAAGAGACACTAAATTTGAGGAATACAGTGGATGTTGGTGTCGAGCCTTGGTTTTCTTTTGATTTTATCTTTTGATGACATATCTTTTAGCTTTTTCAGGATGTCTCTGACTAGAGATTCTATCTCCAAGATGTCTTTGACTAGAAAGGCGAGGATGGGGTATCGTCACCTATTTGTATTTGTTGTCTGTGGATTGTCTCTTAGTAATGGTATGACTTGTCCAAGGATATAAGGACACTATGAGTCTAGTGTGAACTGGGGCATTCCTTGTTTGTGACTGTCTTATCTCCATGCAAACAGGTACAATGACTTTCTGGGTCGTACGTATGCCTCGATTGTCATAACCTACTTGCCATAATAAAGCTCAATGATGATAACGCACAAGATGCTCTTTCACTTTCATATCTTCTGTCTTCCATCCCCCTTTCTTGATTGACTTCCATCATCCTTCTTGAGTCCGCGTATCCTGCTATCACATGACTGAGTATAATGACACACCAAAAACATGTGCATTTCATGTAGTTGCACCTGCATTACCACATATAAGCATTTCATACATACATATAGATATCACAACTGCATCATATCCTGCACATAACACCTGTTAGCACAATTTACATTTGCATTATCATATTCATCTACATTACATACATTCACAGTTGCATCATATAAAACATAAAAGAACAAAAATATGGCATTTCATCATGTACATATTTGCATCCATATCATAAGCATCACATAGAAACATACATCATAAAAATACATAGAAGCATCACATAGAAACATACATCATAAGAACATATCATCACATAGGTACACATGCATATAGTTACCGCAAAGATGAATCATCTCATATATATAAATCAAAAGTGTCATGATACAATGATGTCAAAATCATATGGCTACAAAATCACCTGAAGGTGTCTACATCATAATACAAAATGGTACAATACTGATACATAGGGAGCCCTCTACGGCTATGATGAACTCCCTCCCTCGAAGTTGTCTGGCCTCAATGAAATTGGAGCCCCCGAAGGACCCACCCCAGGATCATCCCTCCTGTCTCCTCTATCTGGTGGTGGTGGAGGACCCATAACCCCACCGCTAGATGCATGTCGCCTCCGACTCCCTCCCGTAGCCGTCGCTATCTGTGATGGTCTATGGAAGCTCCTCACCCGCTGATCAGCTAGCACTACACCATAATAGAGATCCCGCCAGTAGCCTATCTCCTCCCCTACTCGCAAGACATAGGCATATCCAGCCCCTGTGTCCTCTGCCGCCTGCCTCCCAGCCCTCAATGTTGTCTCAGCCTCTATGTAGTGCTGAATGGCCTAGTCCCGCTCCCGCTCAGTATCTCTAAGCCACCTCCTGAGTCTATCCCTCTCCCTCTCTAGGTCCTAGATCTCATCTGCCTGTCCCTGGCAGATCTCCCTCAGCTCAGTCAGCTCATCCTCCTCTACCTTAGCCCCCTATGGCTCTGCCTATGGCTCCCCTTATATGAGTGCCTGCCCCTATGCCTATGCCTGTACTAGTGCCTGTACCTATGGTTGTACCTGTGCCTATCCCTGTACCTGTCTGGGACCTTGTACTGTTGGCACCTATAGCGGCAATCCACCGCAACCCCTCACCACTCGATCCTACCTATCCTCTCCACCCTCCCTCTGCGGCCCCACCCTCCTCTCTCCAACTGCCCCCCTCCTCCTCCATCGGCCTCTACCCCCATCATCTCCATCATCATCACCATCCCCACCACCATCTCCATCTAGTAGCTCTCCTGGATCCGTCAAGCGTGGGAATGGATGCTCGACCCAGTATGTTGTATACTCTGCATCCATGTCGGCATCCTCTATCTCTGACCATATGTCCCACGGTAAGGGTATCATCTCTACTAGTTGTGTAATAGCCTGATCATATGATAGTAATGGCCCAAACTGCGCTTGATCCCTGATAGTCCATGCATACATGCCTGAACCCCGTGGCATCCGCTGGATCCTGCCGAACTACCTGCCCACCCTATCCACCAGCTGCCTCTCCAGTACATAAGGCATCCACCCAATCAGATATTTTCTCCAGAAGGTGTATGGTAGCTCTACTGCATCATCTTCCCACTGCTCACATCCCAGGTATGGCTTCCATATAACCATATCGATGTCATCTATAACCCACCGCCAGTGCTCTAACCTGCCAATCCGTGGCTGCGAGGTGATCATGTCGTACAAATGCACAAAACTGTGTCAGTGACCTCTGCCCCTGAAGTGTATCGGTCTCATCACTGGTAGATGCTCATAGGCCCACACCTGTAGCAATGTGACCCCACAGCCCAATCCCACTGACCCATGGTACACAAATTGATGTAGCTCGTAATATAAGTGCACCAACACACACGGTCCCCAGGCATATCTGGTGTGCTATGTCACCAGTGTCTCCAATGCACCTCCCCAGCCCACAGCCAACCCTCATGTCGCTCTATCCGGATAGAGGAACCCACTGATAACTCCTGCCAATACTGCCGGTAGTGCCAATCCTATTTGTGTCATGGTATCCCATGCCACATGCCCTGCCCTCATCTCCAGTCCTAGTTCCCGGAACACTCGTCTCAGGGCCTCCCTGTCTCCATCTCGATCATAGGGAATTATCTCCCCATCGATCGATATCCTCAAAATCCTGTATACATCCTCTAGGGTGACTGTCATCTCACCCATTGGCAAATGAAATGTGCAAGTCTCAGAGTGCCACCTCTCCGCCAGTGCAGTCAGCAGTCCCATGTTCACCCGAAACTCAGGCACATACAGAATATGTCTCAGACCCATAGCCTCAATAGCCACTTAGTCCTCGAAGGTCAACTCAAGTCGCAATCTCTGCACCGACGGGAATCTCTCCCGTGACTCCAGCATAGGCAAATACTCCTGCAGTCAAGAAAATCCATCATGTCAGTCATAGTGGCATTCACTGTTCATCACAAAATGCTACTTTTTATCTAAGTGCATATGGTACTCTATCCTAGTGACACTCACTGTTCATCACAAAGTGTTGCTTCTATCCTAGTGGTACTCTCTATTCATCACAAAGTACTACGTGTTTTGCACTCCCTGTTCATCACAAAGTGCTCCTCACATTTGCACTCACTGTTCATCACAAAGTGCTGCTCACATTTGCACTCCCTGTTCATCACAAAGTGCTCCTATCTTGGTACTCACTGTTCATCACAAAGTGTCTTGATCTATCCTATCCTAGGGCCTCTGCTTGAGTGAATCCTCTTGAGTAGTTTCCTAATTGGCAACGTATGTTCTATCACAGAATTGTCAATCCTAGCCCTATTTGCAATCCTAGTCTTCCCTAGAGGACCTACTTGAGTGTATCCTCTCAGCAACTTATCCAATCGACGGCGTATGTTCATCAGAGAACTGCCGATTTGACCTAGAAGACACAAATTCACATTTTTGAACACAAATGCGCTTTCTTGACATAAATGCGCTTATAGATTGCATAAACGCACCTGTTTTACATAGACACGCCTGAAGCACATAGATGTGCCTATGCTCTGCATAGATGCGCCTGGATGACACAAACGTGCCTTCCTAGCACAGACGCGTCTGCATAGCACAGACGTGCCCGCATTATGCACAGACGCCTTTTCCCGCACAGACGCACCTGGCACAAACACAGACGCGCCTAGCGAGCATAGACGCGCCTGGCACCAACGCAGATGCGCCTGGACGTTTTTGACTTTTTTTGGACCCTAACCTAGAGTGTATTTATTACCCTATATGCATGCATTAATGACAACAATAAATGCAACAAAGTACAACAAAGGTCTTACGGTACTTACCGGCTCTCCTGCCTCTACTGGCCTCTGGAATCGACGAACGCGATCGAATCTATGAACAAAAGCCATCGTTGCTGACTGCTGTTGCTCTATTTTCGCTCTGCACTCTACTCTCATGGATGTGTGGATGACAATGAGGATGTATTTTCCCTCGTGGTCTATCTTATAGACTACCCTAGCCCCAACCCTTGTTTCCCGAGTCAGTCTTCATTATCCAGTGACTCTGTCACTTTGGTCAGTCCATTCTATCCCTTTCTTTCTTATCGAGAGATTGTCTACGATCTTTCTAGACATTTTCATCCAATCTCTCGATGGGGCATATCATTCCCATCTTGGGGCAACTCTATATCAGTTCATCTTATCTTCTTTGAAACAACGCGACAAGCCACATTGTCTCAAAGAGGGGCAAAATGTAGACACACAAAATTGTCCAGTCTAATTAAATAAATATTTTATTTATTTAATTATTTAAGCTTAATTCTTCTATTAATTAAATAAATCTTTATTTATTTAATTAATTCATTTATCCTCTTCTAGCCTTATTTCTCATTTAAATAAATACATTTATTTATTTAAATTATCCTTTTTCTAAATATCTTATTTATTTAATTATCCCACTTCTTCTATTAATTAAATAAATCTTTATTTATTTAATTCATTCATTAACCTTTTCTACCCATGACACATGTCATTCATCTCTTAATTCATACACTACCTACCTCTTTCATTATTTTATTATTTCTTTTACCTACCCTCTAATCATAGTCGGCCTCCTTTTACACCTCTCAATCTTATCCCTCCATTTCATATTGTGTCTTCTATATAAGGAGATGCTTCCTTCATTATCAAACTCGAACCAATTTTATGCACTTGAATACACTACGCTTTTCATATGCGATCCTACTTGCAACCACATTCTGTTCTTTGTTGAGCTCTTGTGCACATAAAATCTGAGAGCAAATATATCAAGCAAGATCAATGGAGATAGGAAGAATGGAGACACAAACCCTATTGGACATGTGATGGTATAATCTTTGTGATTTCATTTGATTTGCATTGTCTTAGGTAATCTTCATATGTTATGGTGGATCTTTGTTGTTGTTAGGCTAGGGTTTTGTGGTTGAATTCATTTAGCCTTTCAATATCGTTATTATTGTTATCCATTTTCACCATATACAGTAGCAACTTGTCATCTTTCGTCTGATAGTCATTGTTGATCTAATTTATGACTAGTTGTGAATCTCCATAGACTTGCAATTTTGTGATTCTCCATTCCACGACCATTTTGATGCATGTCACCAGTGCCTCATATTCAGCAATGTTATTTGTGCATGGAAACATGAGCCTATATGATCTTGGTATGGTGTTCCCGTCAGGAGTGATGAATAGAATGCCAACACCTGAGCCATGTTGAGTGTAGGAACCATCAAAGTATAGGGTCCATTGCTTGGTGGTCATAGTAAGAACATCCCTATCTGGGAATTAGATCTCCATTGGTTGTTTATCTGATAATGGTGCATTGGCTAATTGATCTGCAATCACTTGTCCTTTGATAGCTCGACGCTTTGTGTAGTGGATATCAAATTCACTGAGAATCATTACCCATTTATCCAATCTGCCAGTGAGAGCTGCTTTGCTGAGTAAGTACTTTAGAGGGTCAATTTTTGCTACTAGCTTGATTGTATGAGCTAGCATGTAGTGTCAGAAATTTTAAGAAGCAGATACCACAGTGAGACAAGCCTTCTCAATGAATGTATAATTGAGCTCGTATCCATTCAAAGTTCTACTGATGTAATAGAAAGCTCTTTATTTGCCCACCTAATTTTCTTGAGCTAACAGTGCTCCTAGTGAAATGTCTTTTGTTGATATGTAGAGAATAAGTGGCTTCCCTTTTATTGGCGGTACCAGAACTGGTGGGTTCATTAGGTATTGCTTGATTTGATAGAATGATTCTGCACATTTGGTTTCCCATCTGAATGGTACATTTTTATGTAGCAAATGATTGAATGGTAGACTTTTATCTGCTAGCTGAGCAATGACTCACCTGATTGACTGGAGTCATCCTTGCAATGATCTAAGTTGGCTGATGTTCTTAGGTGGTGGCATTTCCATGATGGCTTGTACCTTTGCTGGATCCACTTCAATGCCCTTTTCTGAGACAATGTAGCCTAATAATTTGCCTGCTGTAACCTTGAAGACACACTTCTTAGGGTTGAGCCTAACTTGAAATTTCTCCAATCTTTCAAAAAAATTCTCGAAGATGCCAAGATGTTTTGCTCGAGTAAATGACTTAGCTAGTAAATAATCCACATAGTCCTCCATGAAGGTATGCTTCATGTCATGGAAGATTGTTGTCATTGCTCGCTAATAAGTTGCCCTAGCATTCTTTAAGCCAAAAGGCATGACATTCCAATAATACATTCCCCAAGGACAGGTAAACGTTGTTCTATCTTGATCCTTTGGAGCTATCTTGATTTGATTATAGCCAGAAAAACCGTCCATTAATGATAGCATTGCATGGCCTACTGTGAGGTCTACAATTATGTCGATACTGAGCAAAGGAAAGTCATCCTTTGGACAAGCTTTGTTGACATCTCTAAAATCGGTGCATATCCTGATACTACCATCTAGTTTTGAAACTGGCACAATGTTGGAAATCCATTCAGCATAGTCTATAGGTCGAATAAATTAGACATCTAATAATTTCTTTAGCTCAGCTTCGACCATGAGTGCCACATGTGGATTCATCTCTCTCAGTTTTTGCTTAACCGACTCAACTCTTGAAGCAATGGACAAGTGATGCATGATTAACTATGGATCAATCTCGGGCATATCTGCATATGACCAAGCAAAATTGATTTGTTTTTCTTTGAAAAATTGGATAAACTCTGATTTTTCTTCCTTTGTCAAAGATTCTACTAGGTGTATGTTTTTGGTTGCTTCTGTTGCACCAATGTTGATTGATTGGGTGGGCTTAATCAATATGGGTGATCGCTTCTGATAATATTAAGGAAGAGTGTCAAGTCTCTCATCTTTAGGTGCCTTAAAAAGGTTTTCACTTGCAAATGCGTCCTTTATTTTTACTGTTTTGTGATCTAGTGCTGCCATTGACTGGTTTTCAACAATGTATCCTTTATTTCTTTCATTTTTGCGACTGAGAGACTTGGCACTTCCCTGATTGTAGATGTCGTTACTTTGTTCACCGGTAGAGTCTATTTCTGGGTTAATGGTACATAAGTAATGGATAATAGACTCATCATTTGGGAAAATTGGTATGTCATTATTTTCATGTTCATCCCAATCTATGAGGTTAGGAAAGATGAGTGGTAAAGAGTCATTGGGTGGGTTGAGTTCAACCGTTGTAAGTGTCAGGATGGAGGTATCATCAAGACTGGCTGGGATATTGATAAGTTAATGATTGTGTCAAGGTTTTCAATGGTATCATCTTCCGTGTAAACTTTCTCATAATGTTGTTGTTCGTTTTCCTTGGCGTCATAGATATTTTGTGGACCAAATTCAAGTAGTCTAGGCTCTGTGTCTTGTTCTTCTTGAGAAAGGGGTGTATGATTGATGTTTTCTACAATATCTTCAGTAACATTGGAACAACTGCCCCATTCATATTCATTTGAATCAGTCTCAGAGGTATTATCCTAGATTCTTTCAGTGTTGTGGACTGGTATGTTGTAGGGTGAAAACAGGTCTTTGATGATTGATACTAATCTGACAGTCTTCTCGAATTTCGTATCAAATCCTGCTTCTACTCATTGCATCTGTTCATATATCGTTTCTCTTCGGGGAGTAATGATTTTGTCAGGGGTGATTCTTCTTTGTTTGAAATAGGTTCCTGAACATGATGTACCTCTGCACAAGGTGCTTCCACCTTTTGATCAACTGATTGTTCTTGATGTTTCTCTTTTTCCTGGTATTCACGTTCCTTGCGTATTGTTTCTGTTGATTCAAATAGTGCCTCCTGCCATGAGTCCTCTTTGTATTTCTTCTTTTCTTTCCACTGAGGTTTTTGATATTTACTTGGTGTCTTCTTTGGTGGTAGGGTGTGTTCATAGCCCAATCATGTGTTGTCTTTACAAAATTGTGAAGGAGGATCTAATGGTTCTGTGACGCCTTCCTGACGCTTGCCGATAGGTCCTTTGCCATTGTATCCCATTTGTTACATGATTAGGTAGCCTTTTCTATACAGTTATGTTGGTATAGCTACTTCCATAGTAGCTACTCTATCTTCTTCTTCATCTTTGTATAGCCAACTAAGGATGTCCTTTTCTTTTGATTCATGTGCTAGTGTGCCTAGTTGAATAAAATTGCCATCAAACTTGGTGATGGGTTGTGTTGCTTGATGTGTTGATGTTGTAGGTAATCCATGAGATTTAGGTGATGCTAGTAAGTTGACTAAACACAAGGGTTCCAAAGAGTATTCTCCCATGCCTTATTCTTTGATTTTCATCTTCTATTTGAAATCCATAGCTAAAGATTTAGGCTTTTCCTGTTGAAGATCTGGTGCTGAGGAAAGTTGTTTTTCCCTGTTATGTGGAACCAAACTATCTTGGGTTGCTCCCATAGCATTACAATATTGAAAAGGGTTATGATCCGCTAAAATAGAGATCTCTTGTTCATTGTATGGGAACTTAACACACTGGTGATAAGTTGAAGGTATTGCTTGCATTTCATGTATCCAAGGTCGACCTAATAAAATATTATATGTGAGGTCTATGTCTAAGACTTGGCACATAGTGTCCTTTTGTATTGGTCCTACTTGAATTGGCAACACCAATGTTCCTTTGGATGATCTTTTTTCATCATCATATGCTTTGATAGTGATTTTTTTGCGTGGATCAATAGACTGCTCAGAGAAGCCTAATGCACAGATAAGTTTTAAGGTACAGATATTGAGTCCAGCTCCTCCATCTATTAATACTCTTTTGACTCAATGTTTGTAGACCAAGGCTTCAATGTGGAGTGGAGTATTGTGTGGATGGCTCAATGAAATATTATCATACTCAGAAAAGGTGAGATTATGAGGCCCTGTCATGTGAGCCACCATGGCTTCGAATTTTTCAGTATCCAGGTCCTGAGGTACATTTGTCTCTAATAGTGCATGTTCCAAGATGTCCTTGTGTTTTGGTGAAAGTTTCAGCAACTCAAGTATAGATATTTGAGCAGGAGTTTTGCATAGTTGACTGACCAGATGATATTGAATTTTGGGTATGGTGCTTTCTATTGATGTATGTCCCTTCAAGACATATTTTTAAGCTCTGGTGGTTACATTGATTGATTCATGTTCATGCTAGTCATTGATTGTAATAGCATTTACTTGATTGTCCTCAGTTGATATATGATTGATGGTGTTAATGTATATGTGATTGATACAAGCTCCACGTGTATCATTTGAGGTTGAAGTCCATCCTTGTTGTAGTTTGGAAGAGGATTCTTAAAGGCTCCATGGTCACCATTTGTCTTGAGACCATCGACTATTAAATCGCCTCTATCAATCATGTCTTGAACAATGTTTTTCAGTCTCATGCAATCATTTGTTTGATGTCCTTTGTTTTGATGAAAATCACAAAAGTGTGAGTCATTCCACCAAGGTGGTTTGATTTGCGGTTCAAAGTTGTTGATTGCTGGTAAAGAGATAATTTTGTTTGCCAAGAGCTCTCTAAATGAAGACTCCAATGATTTCCCTAATGGTGTGTAAATGCATTTAGGAAAGTTGTTGGTGTTACCTCGTGAGTTTGTATTGGGTCCTCGATTGGTGTTATTGGTTCGGGCATTGTTGGTGTTGTTTGTGTTAAGATGATTTTGATTGGTATTGGGTGCATAAGTGTTAGTGCCTTGGTTAGCACCCTTTTGATTCTTGGTATCCTGAGGATTGTCTGATAAAGCTAACACTGGTTGTTTGGACTTTACATCATTAGCTTTGTTTCCTCCTTCATTTCCAATGTTTTTGTTTCTGAACCAGAACCTGGATTTGTCTAAGTTATTGTTGTTGTTCTGGTTATTACAATGAGAGTTGGATAAAAAATTTCCTTCTTTGAAGAATTTTAATGTTCCTTTCTTTACACATGCCTCCTCTACTTGGATGCCATTTTCAATCAATTTGGCAAAAGATGGTATGCATTGGAGCTTGAGTCTATAACTCATCTCGCTATTCAACTTCTCGATGAAAATTTCCATCTTTTCCTTTTCAGGCACATCTCGAGGATATCTTGAGACCATTTGTCACCAACATTGAAGGAATACCATGAACATTTCGTTATTTTTCTATTTGGTATTGCAGACATCTAGCATGGTGAAGGCATCTTGAATGTTGTAGGAATATTGAGTGATGAATTTGTTGACTAATTCATCAAAGGATCTGATAGGAGGTGTAATTTTGGATAACCATTCCATTGTTTTCCCTCCCAAGATTCTTGGGAATAATCTCATCAAATAGGTGTCATCATGGGCAAATTCCAGGCTCATGGTACAGTACCGTACTGTTGATCCTTGTTGCATGTCTTGCATTTGTTTTTGCAGCATTTGCATTTGTTGTGTGAGAGAAACCAAGGGTGTGTTTGTTTGCCGAGGGAAGAGTTCTTCCTTCTTATTGTTTCTAGTTTGGAATGGTGTGTGTAACGGTATGTTTTGCTCGGGTATGTTTTGCTCATGGATGTTTTGCTCAAGGTCACCTCCATCTTCTTCTCTTTGTTCTTCTTGATAAGTATAGAGTTGAGACCTTGTTCTAAAAGTTTTTGAATCAAAGTCTTCTGGAATCCTCACTCCTTTGCTTGCGAGCATGAGTAGATATTTTTCTTTGGGAGCCTCTATGAGTCTTTCCATGAGTCTTTGGAACGAGGCACTTTCTTGGCATTCTTGAAGGAGTTCTTCAGTGATCTCTGTGTCTTCTAGATTTGGATAGTAAAAGGGATTTGATAATCATCATCCCATATTGGATTTTGGTTGTGTTTCTCTTCTAATAGAAACTTTATGTGATGAAGGGAACAAATTCTTCTTTTGTGTCTCGTTCAGGTGTTGGCGGCTCTATTCGAGGTATGTTGTAAGTGATGCAGACTTCTGGGAAGAAAGCCGGATTGATTTTTCCTCTGTGGTTCAAGCATTGGCCGAATGCTACTTTTTGACAGAATGCTCTACTCCTCAATGGTTCCTCATCAAATTCGTTTGTTTTGTCTTGAAGATACAAGTGCATATGATGGAGGAATGTTTGATGAGATTTGAAGAGTTGGCAATTGATGTATAAAAATATATTCCGTTTAGAAAGTCTCAGAGAACTGGGTTGTTGTTTCCTCAACTTAGTTTTATGATAAATACTCTTTCTTTTTCAAAATATGAGGATTAGTCATGCACAGGCGATCAATGGTTTCCTTTGATTTGTTTTGGATTTAGATATCTTGTTTGGAAACTTTAAGTTTACTTTTATCAAATGAAGGTTTAGATGCCCCCCCACGACAAAGTGCATCAAATGTTATGGAATAAGAGCTTTCCCGATATGGAAACTCAATTTGACAACTTTAAGTTTGAAACAAGTATGTTTTTGGAATAAAATCCGTTTGATTGGAGGACCTTTCGATATGTGTGATGGTGTTACTTGATTCTGATAGAAAAGATGTGTTTTATCTTTTGACTAGTTTTTGGATTTTGACAACTTCATTTTTAAAGAAAACTTGCTTTTGGAATGGTTTTGATACTCTAATTTTGAATTTATGCCTGATGGAGTTCAAGTGAGGAAAAATGGCTTCCTAAACTATTCTTAGAATTTGTCAAAAAAGTTTTTGATTTCTCAGTTTCAGTTATGCGCTAAGCCAGAAACCCAATGCGCTACCAAATGTCTTCAATGCGCTAGAGAATGATCTCAACGCGCTAAGCTGCCTTTCTGGCGCGCTAACTTGGACTGTTTGATTTTGATCTAGTTTTAAAAGCTATGCTCTAATATGTCATATCAATGCACCAACTTTTGATCTCAACGCGCTAGTGTTTGAATTCAATGTGCTAAGTTGTTGTTCTAATGCGCTAGGTTGTTTTCAGCAAGCGCTAAGGTTTGAATTTTGAAGGTTGGGATTGTTTATGTGCTAAAGTTCAGAACTTATGCGCTAAGTTGAAGCTTTCACATGCTAAAAGATGGTTCCAAAGTGCTAAGATGTTGCTCTTACGTGCTAAACTACCCTAGTTGTTTTGACTTGGTGGTTTTTCTGTGATTTTTGAATTCTTCTCAACTTTGATGGACGATTTTTTGAAGTATAACATGAAAACACAACATAAAAGAGATAACCCTTTTGCCTAGTCTAAACAAAAAGTGTATATTCTGCGAGGATGTGTTCAAGTCCCCAGTGTTTCAACAAGTTTTGATATAGATAAAACAATTCAGTTAGACTCTTTATTCAAGGGTCATCGACAATACCATAGCTCACTAGTCTTGATACTCCGTCAGCTCAAATAGTCTTGTCACCCCCTAGGGGACACCCTTTTTTTGCCTTTTGCCAGAAATCAACTCAAAGTGAATTGCTTCACAATTGAGTAGTTATCTTGGGAGATATATGGTGAGTAATCTTGGGGGTGGATTCTTCCCCACCCTTGCATTATGATACTGCAAATGTTTGGATATTGACTCGGCTCAAGGTTTCTAATGCTAAAGTTCGTAATCAAGCTTCCTGTTCGGTCACTAGTGATAAACTCCCTTAGGAGGCTTCCCAACCTTTAGAACAAAGGCTTTACGTATCGTAAATATACTGGGGGAAGGCTAATCATTGCGTGCAACCATTGAAAAGGACTTTCTTCACTTTCCACTTTTGATTATAGTGGGTTGGAACACTTGGCGTCAAAGTCGTTCCCCGCTTAGGTCATTCCCCTCACAACGGCCAAAGAATGGCTTTAAGAGTTTGTTGACTCCTCGGGAGGGCAGGCCTGCTAAAGGATTTTAAAATGTTGTAAACACTGAAAGCGTAGGAGTGGTTTGGCTTTTTTATCACCCAATTAAGGGGAAAGCCTCCACAAAAACATGGTGTTTATTTTATTTCCTCAAATCAGTGATTGTCTATTCTAGTAAAGAAACCTGGTCAACAAAGCAAAAAAAAATCAATTTTTGGTCAACAAAAGAAATCGAGAAAAGGGGAAGAACTTCCCTCTTTTACTTTGAATAAACTGGACAAGTGAGGTTCTTTTTCCTTGCAAAAATTAAAGTTGATCCTTTTAAACACCAAAGGATGTTGAGGTTCTTTTTAAAGCTCCTTTGCAAAAGTGAAAGTTTGTTGTTGTTTTTTTAATGCCCAAACGAAAATTTTCTCCTAAGAAAGCAAGAAAGATTCTTGTTGTTGTTCTTTTTAGGTGACCAAAATGAAATGTGAGTTCAATTTTAAACAATAAATGAACGAAATTTTAATTTTTTAACTAACTTAGCAAAGTTAGTAAAAAAAATTAAACTATTTTAATCCTTAAGTAAAATAAAACCTAAACTTGTAATCCAAGTGTTAGTAACTTGCAGAAAACCAATTAGTCAGTTAGGCAAAAGATGTTTTTTGTGGACTTCCACAAGTCTAATTTTTGGGGCCTCTGTTACAAATTATTTCCTTCTTTTTGTGTGTGATGCGCTACCAAATGCACTGGATGCGCTGAAGTATTAATCGGATGCGCTATCAAACAAAACCGATGCGCTAAGTTGTTTGCCAAATGCGTCAGACTGTTAAATTCTCGTGCTGAAAGCTACAGGAAAGATTAAAAACTCTATGCACTAAGGAAGGGTTCCCACGCGCTAAGTAATGAGTCCAACGCGCTGAACAGTAGACCGGATGCGCTGAATTGTTAACCGGATGCGCTAAGAGATGTTCCCTACGCGCTGATTCTCATTTCTCGCGTACCTGCAAAGTTGATCATATTCAAAAACCAATTTGATTAATGGGGTCGGGCCCCACGGTGGGTGCCAGAAATGTATGCGGGAAAAGCAGTTCAATGAAACTTAAATTGTGAAAATATTCAAAGACTTGCCCACACACCCATGGGACTCTTGATGCAAGTTATGGAGCCATGAGGAATAGCTCAACTTCCCAAGGAGTGTTCCCTGGTTCTCTATCTCACAAGGTCCCTCAAGCCAATGCCTTTTCTCTCAGATCATTGAGCAAAGTGACTTAGGGATGACAAATGTAAGAACAAGGGATGCTTTAGATCAAATTTAGTATGAATGCATCCTATTTATGCATGATTCTAACAAATAAACTAAACTAGATGATAAGATGACAAGGTTAGTAAAAATACTATCCTAACATGATATACTAGTTATATGATTTAAGCTAAGATGATAAAAATGCTCTAAAATGATTATTAGATTTATTTCTATTGCAAAGAGAGGCTAAATGCTTGCTAAAATTGAGTATAAGTATGATGCTAAAGACTTGGATGATCGAAATGGAGGGATGAGGGTTCTATTTATAGAAGAAACAGGGCAATGAATGGTCAGGATTGAAAGTTATCAATCCATGTTTGCAATTCTCACCAATGAAATGGTGACAATTGTCAACATAAGACTGCTTAAGAGGGGATGCAAGAAGCATTAAATGCTTGAGAAGACCTCATGGTTACCTTAGGAGGTAAGGGTTAAGGTTGGGTTAAGGTTATCCATTGGACAAAGCTTTTACCCAAGAGGTAAACTCTTGTGCAAGGGTTAAAGGGATAACCATGGTCAAAGCAATGAATGCTTGATGAGACCCCTGGGTTAGATGAGGGTTGAGTTAGGCAAAAAGTCTTTAACCATGCCACAAAGGGTTAGTTAATCATTAATTGTTTGAAAGACTTTGGGGAGAAACTTGTAAGAGTCCTTCCAAATTTGGGGGTATTCAACAAGTTAGCTTGTTGAAGGCATAAAGGCTTTAATGCCTTTGGAAGAATTTGGTCGAAATTTGAGAAGTGACCTCCTCAAATTTAGGGAAAGGAGATAATTGAAGGGTTTAGGTTAATTGATTAGGATTAGAGGGATTCTAGAAGAATTTAGGAAGAGGGTTAGGAGGCAAGTGGGAGATGTAGGAAAATGCAAGTGGGTGAGGGATAATAGGATTTAATTAAAATAAATTGCTTTATTTTAATTTGGTTGCAAGTGGGGTATTTAAATAAATTAGATTTATTTATTTGGGGTGAACTATTTAATTAAATGCAAAATTTAATTAAAAGTAGAGAGAAGGGATTTAATTAAATAAAATGATTTATTCAATTAAATGATATAAAGAGGTTTAAGTGAATTAAATAATTTATTTAATCAAATAGAGGAATGTGGATAATTTAATTAAATTAGATTTAACTAAATAGAGGAATGAGAATAAAATGAACATTAAATATTCATTTAAGAATATGGTCATTTTTATACCTCTACAGGTCCAACCTACACCAATCGCATGTTTCTCCTGAAGGTGCAGTCCGAGTCTATAGGTCCGAACTACACCTAGCATTTTTCACCAAGTGTAGTTTGGGTCTATGAACTCGAACTAAACCTTTGAGCCACACTACCTCTTAAGTGTAAATCATGTCTACAAACCCGAATTACACCAATTGCACACATATGTAAATAGGGTTTGTAGGCTCGATTTATGCTTGTTCTGCCATGATACAATGAGGTTTTTGGAAACCCTAATGAAATCAAATTTAACACATACATGATCATGTTCAGTACAAATGGTCAAGATGGTCGATGAATTGCTCCTTACAAGTGTTGACGCTTTCCCAATGCTGTACAGTTCTATTCAAATGCCATAACCATCTCCAGGGAAAAGATAGTGAAGTTCAAGAAGAAAAACTCCTATTCACTCTTCCTCTCATCCTCAATGGCATCAAACATTGTAAACACCAGATGAATCTAAAATATAGGCTACTTGGAAACAATACAAAGATTTTTTGAAGAAGGATGATCATAAAAAAGATGTGTATATGGACACGTAATCATTTTTATGCATCTCTAGTGTACTAACATTTTACAATTTAAATGAATACCTCAAGTGTCATTCTATGTATGCTCTAGTACACATGTAAGACTGCACATGTCCTAAGTCAAATAGGACTCTACCTTTGACTTGGTCACAAATTAGTTGTAACTTTCCTAGTTTCGTGTTGCACCTCTCCTCTATATATATATGAGGATTCTTATTGTACTATGTATCTTTTTTATCTTTTTTCCATCTCTTGGCTAATGCAAAAAAAACTTTGCTGGTATAGGAATCACTCTAAAACTTTGTTTTTAGATATAAATAAATTGCAATCAATAAAAGAGACAAGTTGCTTTCATTCTTTGTGTTGGATCAAGTTGTAATGTGATGGCATTATTTGGAGTTGATTGTGAGTATTGTAGTGTTATTTGAAAGAGATTTAAACCTAATATTGTAGTCTTTGAGCTACTTATTGTGTTTATACTTAGTGATATATTGTCAAACTTGATCTTGTAGTCTTTGAGCTAGTTATCACGTTTGAAGCTAATGTTTCATGCTCAAGCAAAGAAATAACTTTCTTGTGTTGTTTTTACCTTCTACATTTGTGCATTCAAGGTGAAGTGTATGTTGAGTTCTTTGAGCTACATATTTTTCATCTTTGTTCTTGAAGCTTTATAGGAAGTCATGGAAAGTCTTTGAGCTTTCATGAGTTTCTTGGTTAATTTTGCTTGGTTGTACTTGAAAGTTTATTGTAAGAAAGAGTCATCTATTTGTAAAGGCTGATAGGATAGTGATAAAAAGAAGACTTTGAGCTTTATTATTACTTTCCCATCTCAAGGTCATTTCTCAGAAAAAGGGAAGTAACAAAAGACTTTGTTCTTTCACAGACACTTTATTTTCTAGTTAGATTAGTTTAATATTATTGCAAAATTAGAGTTGTTTTAGTTAAGGAATCTATTCTAAAAAGGGAATTAGATTAACTGGTTCTGAAAAAAGAGAACTAAGTTGTTGTTTCATTCTGGAATAGTGTAAAATTAGCAGCTAGATAGAAGAAAAAGTAATTGCAGTAGAAAGGGTGAGCCTTCCCTTACAATTAGGAGAGATATTATCTCATGTGTTGCCATGAAACTCACATTGTGTAAACCTTCATCAGTTTACAAATTTTTCACCCAACAAGTTCCTTTCACATTCTTGTCAACTGGTTTTGGGAAAAGTTCCCAAGTTTGGTTGTTCTCAATCTGTTCCATTTCTTCTTTCTTAGCTTTCATCCAATGTTGATGACTGCAAGCTTATTTTACTATCTTCGGCTCTGTCTCTGAAATTAAGCATAAGTTCACCCGTTCTTCAACAACTTTACTTCTTGTGATAACACCTTTGTTTTTGTCTCCATTAATTTGTTTCTTTGAATGGTTATTCTGCACATACCTTGGAGTCTTAGGAGCAATTTCCAAAGCATCTTCCTTATCATTTTGCACTTATGTTTCTTCAGCCTTTTCTTCTTCTTTTTTACCGGTAGACTCGTCTGATTCATATCCCATCTCTACCATTTTACTCTTCGAAGTGTCTTCATCATCTTTCACATTTTCACTTTCAACAATTCTTCGTGGTCTTTTGTTCTAACATCTATATGCTTTTATTTTAGTAGAATAGCCAAGGAATATACCTTCATCAACTCTCGTGTCAAACTTTCCCAAATTCTCTTCATCTCTTCTGATATAACATTTACTTCCAAATACTTTGAAATATTTCATAGATGGAGTCATTCCATATCATAGTTTATAAGATGTCTTTCCATAGTTTCTTCTAATCTATACTCTATAAAAATGTGTATACTATAGTATGTGTTGCTTCTTTCTAGTAGATTTCTGATAAAGTTGCCTCATTCATCATTGTTCTAGCAACCTCTTAAATTGTTCTATTCATCCTTTCAACCACACCATTTTGTTGTGGCATCCTAGGAGAAGACAAATGCCTTCTTATCCCATGATTCTCATAAAAAGTATTGAGCTCATCAAAAGTAAACTCTCCACCTCTATCAGACCTCAAACATTTGATTCTTCTATCTATCTCATTTTCAATCATAGCCTTAAATTTCTTAAACTTTTCTAGAGCTTCAAATTTTTCTTTTAAGAAAGTAACCCAAGTCATTCTAGAGTAACCATCAATTAAGAGCATGAAATACCCGTTACCTTGTTGACTTCTTGTTCTTGTCGGACCACAAAGATCGGTGTGAACTAATTCCAACAGTTAAGTAGAAGATTGTTCCTTAACTTTAAAAGTTCTCTTTGTTTGCTTTCCTACTTGACATTCTTTATAGATAACATTAGTAGACTTTGTAACCTTCAACAAATTTCTCACAACTTGAATTGAACTAATCCTCACAAAATTATCAAAATTAATGTGACACATCTTCCAATGCCATAACCAACTCCCATTGATTTGCGCCATCGGGCAATATTCACCAATCGTCAACTAATAAAAATTTCCATTTGTCCTCTTTCCTACTACAATCATAGTTTCAGACCTTTTTTTCTGGTCTCACATCCATCGTCCTAAAAACCTCAATTATATCCATTTCCATACATTTGACCAACACTCAAAATATTATGTTTTAAGCCTTTAACATAGAAAACATTTCCAGTATCATGTTTTCCATCAAAATTGATAGAACAAATTCCAACTATCTTAGCCATTTGATCATCTCCAAACCTAACAACACCTCCATCAAAATTTTCAAGTTTTACAAACTTACTCTTGTCACCAGTCATATGATTTGAACATCCACCATCAATAATCCATTTATCTCTATCTCTTATAGCATGAAAAGAAGGTACAATAGTACCTTCTATTTTAGTAGCATCTTTTGGAGATTTTTCCTTCACAATTTTGCCAAGGTTAGTAGAACAAGATTCTTCCTATACGACCAAGAAACAAACATTCATTGTATTATTCATAATAAAATTCATCATTAGAAATATTTGCATCTTCTCTAACATAATAAACCTTCATATTGAACTTTCCTTTGATTTCCTTATTATTAAGAATCACAATTCTGTTAGGACATTTAGAAGCATAATGACCTATCTTTCCACAACTAAAACATTTTAAGGGCAACTTACCTTTGTACTTTTTAGTTCCTTTCTTCATTCTTCCCACAAATTTTATCTCAATCTCATCAAAGTTCTCTTCATTAGATTCCCCATCTTTTGTTCATTTAGTAGCCTTAAATACATTTTTTGTTCTTACACTGGTAGTACTGAATTTTATCATCTCAAAAGCAAGTAATGAGCCATACAAGTATTCTCTAATATACTTATTTTGATTTTGTGATTCTTCTATTGCTCAAACCTTAGAGCTGTAAGGTTTAGCAAGAGTTATGAGTACCTTTTTCACAACATCATCTTTCGACAAGTTACCACCAAGACCTCTGATCTCATTTACAACATCATTTATCTCCTGCAGGTAGTTAGTTATATTGTCTTATTCTTCCATCCACAAGAATTCATATTTAGTTTTAGATACTACAACTTAGCTTGTTTGACTATATTATCTCCTTCATAAATATTTTCTAATTTATTCCAAACATCATGAGCAACTTCAAAATATACAACTTTTGTTAATTCAGTCTTAGAAAGAGCACTAAAGATAGCAAACCTTTCCTTTTCATTATCTTCAAATTCCTTGATCTCATCTGGAGTGTTCACCCCAGTCGACGGTTTGATGTACTTTTGTGTAACAAACTTCCAAACTTCATAGCCAAGAGAAATTAGGTATTCTTGCATCTTCACTTTATAGAAAGCATAGTCAGACCCATTAAACGTTGGGATTGTTAGTTTGTTTGTGATCAGGATCTCCTCAAGTGGTTAAGTTCTTCTCCAAGGAACCAAAGCTTTGCTACCAATTGTTGAATGTTATTACACATGAGAAAATTGAGAGGGGGGGTGAATCAATTGTACATACTATATATGGTGAAAATGGATAACAATAATAACGATATTGAAAGGCTAAATGAATTCAACCACAAAACCCTAGCCTAACAACAACAAAGATCCACCATAACATATGAAGATTACCTAAGACAATGCAAATCAAACGAAATCACAAAGTTATACCATCACATGTCCAATAGGGTTTGGATCTCCATTCTTCCTATCTCCATTGTTCTTGATGTATTTGCTCTCAGATTTTATGTGCACAAGAGCTCAACAAAGAACGGAATGTGGTTGCAAGTAGGATCGTAGTGTAGTCAAATGCATAAATTGATTAGAATGATTGATTAGTTAGGGTTTGATAATGAAGGAAGCATCTCCTTATATAGAAGACACAATATGAAATGGAGGGATAAGATTGAGAGGTGTAAAAGGAGGTCGACTATGATTAGAGGGTAGGTAAAAGAAATAATAAAATAATAAAAGGGGTAGTAGTGTATGAATTAAGAGATGAATGACATGTGTCATGGGTAGAAAAGGTTAATGAATTAATTAAATAAATAAAAATTTATTTAATTAATAGAGGAAGTGGGATCAATTAAATAAATAAAATATTTATTTAATTTAGGAAAAGGATAATTTAAATAAATAAATGTATTTATTTAAATGAGAAATAAGGTTAGAAGAGGATAAATGAATTAATTAAATAAATAAAGATTTATTTAATTAATAGAAGAATTAAGCTTAGATAATTAAATAAATAAAATATTTATTCAATTAGACTGGACAATTTTGGGTGTCTACATTTTGCCCCTCTTTGAGACAATGCGGCTTGTCGCGTTGTTTCAAAGAAGATAAGATGAACTGATACATAGTTGCCCCAAGATGGGAATGATATGCCCCCTCGAGAGATTGGATGAAAATGTCTGAAAAGATTGCAGACAATCTCTCGATAAGAAAGACGAGATAGAATGGACTGACCAGATAAAGTGACAGAGTCACGGGATAATGAAGACTGAGTCGGGAAACGAGGGCTAGGGCTAGGGTAGGCTATAAGATAGACCACGGGGGAAAATACATCCTCATTGTCATCTACACATCCATGAGAGCAAAGTGCAGAGCAAAAATAGAGTAGCAGCAGTCAGCAGCGATGGCCTTTGTTCACAGATTCGACCGCGTTTGCCGGTTTCAGAGGCCAGCAGAGGCAGGAGAGCCGGTAAGTACCACAAAACCACCTCGTACTTTGATGCATTTATTGTTGTCATTAATGCATGGTAGATAGGGCAATAAATGCACTTAGAAATAGGGTACAAAAATGTCAAAAAATGTCCAAGCGCGTTTGCGTTGGTGCCAGGCGCGTCTGCATTGGTGCCAGGCGCGTCTATGTTCGCGAGGCGTGTCTGTGTTTGTGCCAAGCACATCTATGTCAGAAAATGCATTTGTGATGAATGCAACCGCATCTATGATGTATAGGCATGTCTGTGCCAAGAAGGCACGTCTATGTCGCCCAGACACGTCTGTGCAGAGCATAGGCGCGTCTGTGTCTTTCAGGCATGTCTATGTTTTTCAACTACGTCTATGTATTTTTTAAGCGCGTTTATGTCAGGAAAGCGCGTTTGTGTCAAAAAAATGTGAATTTGTGTCTTCTAGGTCAAATCGACAGTTCTGTGATGAACATACGCTGTCGATTGGATAAGCTGCTGAGAGGATACACTCAAGCAGGTCCTCTAGGGAAGACTAGGATTGCAAATAGGGCTAGGATTGACAATTTTGTGATAGAACAGACGTTGCCAATTAAGAAACTACTCAAGAGGATTCACTCAAGCAGAGGCCCTAGGATAGGATAGATCAAGGCATTTTGTGATGAACAGTGAGTACCAAGATATAGTACTTTGTGATGAACAGGGAGTACTAAAATATGAGCAACACTTTGTGATGAACAGGGAGTGCAAATGTGAGCAACACTTTGTGATGAACAGGGAGTGCCACACACGTAGTACTTTGTGATGAACAGGGAGTACCACTAGGACTGAGATGATTGATTTGTGTGACTACAGGAGTATTTGCCTATGCTGGAGTCACGGGAGAGATTCCCATCGACACAGATTGCGACCTAAGTTGACATTTGAGGAGTGAGTTGTGATCGAGTCTATGGGATTGAGACATGTGCTATATGTGCCTGAGTTTCGGGTGAACATGGGACTACTGACTACACTGGCGGAGAGATGGCACTCCGAGACTTGTACATTCCATTTGTCGATGGGTGAGATGACAGTCACCCTTGAGGATGTATATAGGATTTTGCAGATACCGATCGATGGAGAGCTGATTCCGTATGATCGAGTTGGAGATAGGGAGGCCCTGAGGCGAGTGTTCCAGGACCCAGGACTAGAGATGAGGGCAGGGCATGTGGCTTGGGACACTATGACTGCTACAGGATTGGCGCTGCCAACAGTGATAGGAGGAGCGATCAGTGGGTTCCTGTGTCCTGATAGAGCGACATGAGGGTTGGTTGTGGGTTGGGGAGATGCACTAGAGACACTGGTGACACAGCACACCAAATATGCTTGGGGACCGTGTGTGCTAGCACACCTGTATTATGAGCTGCATCAGTTTGTGTACCACGGGTCAGTGGGATTGGGTTGCGGGATGACATTGTTGCAGGTGTGGGCTTATGAGCATCTGCCAGTGACGAGACAGATACACTTCAGAGGCAGAGGTCACGAACGCAGTTTTGTTCATTTATACGACATGATCACTTCACAGCCACGGATTGGCAGGTTAGAGCATTGGCGGCGTGTGATTGATGACATTGATGTTGTCATATGGAGGCCATACCTGGGATGTGAGCAGTGGGAGGACGATGCGGTGGAGCTTCCCTACACCTTCCGGAGTAGGTACTTGATTGGGCGGATGCCCTATGTGCTGGAGAGGCAGCTAGTAGACAGGGTTGGCAGGCAGTTTGGCAGGATTCAGAGGATGCCACGGGGTTCAGGCATGTATGCACAGACTGTGAGAGATCAGGCGCAGTTTGGACCCATGCTATCATATGATCAGGTTGTTACACAGCTGGTAGAGATGATGCCCCTACCCTGGGACATGTGGCTAGAGATTGAGGATGCCGACATGGATGTCGAGTACACAACTTACTGGGTCGAGCATCCATTCCCACGCCTGATGGATCCAGGAGAGCTATTAGATGGAGATGGTGGTGGGGATGATGATGATGATGGAGCTGATGGGGGTAGAGGCCGATGGAGGAGGAGAGGAGCAGTTGGAGAGAGGAGGGTGGCACCACGGAGGGAGGGTGGAGAGGATAGGCAGGCTCGGGTGGTGAGGGGTCGCAGTGGATTACCGCTACAGGTGCCAGCAGCACAGGGTCCCAGACAGGTGCAGGTACAGGGATAGGGACAGGTATAGATATAGGGATAGGTACCAGTATAGGCACCAGTACAGGTACAGGCACAGGCACAGGGGCAGGCACCCGTACAGGCAGAGCCACAAGGGGCTGAGGCTGAGAAGGATGAGTTGACGGAGCTGAGGGAGATCTGCCAGGGACAGGTAGATGAGATCCAGGATTTGGAGAGGGAGAGGGATAGGGATAGGCTCAAGAGGCAGCTCAGAGATACTGAGCAGGAGCGGGATCAGGCCATTCAGCGCTGTACAGAGGCTGAGACAGCACTGAGGGCTGGGAGGCAGGCGGCAGAGGACACAGGTGCTGGATATGCCTATGTTTTGCGGGCAGGGGAGGAGATTGCCTACTGGTAGGATCTCTATTATGGTGCGGTGCCAACAGATCAACGGGCGAGGAGCTTCCATAGACCATCACAGACAGCGACAGCTACGGGAGGGAGCCGGAGGAGACAGGCGTCTAGTGGTGGGGTTATGGGTCCTCCACCACCACCAGATAAAGGGGACAGGAGGGATGATCCTGGGGCAGGTCCTTAAGGGGCTCAGATTCTGTTGAGGCCAGCGGCTCTGAGGGAGGGAGTTCATCATAGCCGTAGAGGGCTCCCTATGTATCAGTATTGTATCATTTTTGTATGATGATGTAGACACCTTCGGGTGATTGTAGCCATATGATTTTTGACATCATTGTGTCATGACACTTTACTCATATATATATATATATATATATATATATATATATATATGAGATGATTCATCTTTCCGGCAGCCATATGCATGTGTACTTATGTGATGAGATGTTCTTATGTGATGCTTATGATATGGACGCAAATATGTACATTATGAAATGCAATATATTTTTTCTTTTATGTTTTTATATGTGTACGCATGATGCAAAGGTGAATGTATGTAATGCAGATGAATATGATAATGCAAATGTAAATTGTGCTAACAGGTGGTGTGTGCAGGATGTGATGCAGTTGTGATATCGATATGTATGTATGAAATGCTTAATATGTGGTAATGCAGGTGCAACTACATGAAATGCAAATATTTTTGGTGTGTCATTATACTCAGTCATGTGATAACAGGCTACGCAGACTCAAGAAGGATGATGGAGGTCAATCAAGAAAGGGGGATGGAAGGTAGAAGATATGAAAGTGAAAGAGCTTCTTGTGCGTTATCATCATTGAGCTTTATTATGGCAAGTAGGTTATGACAATTGAGGCATATGTTCGACCCAGAAAGTCATTTTACCTGTTTGCATGGAGATAAGACAGTCACAAACAAGGAATGCCCCAGTTCATACTAGACTCACAGTGTCCTCATATCCTTGGACAAGTCATAGCATTACTAAGAAACAATCCACAGACAGCAAAGAAAAATAGGTGACGATACCCCATCCTCACCTTTCTAGTCAAAGACATCTTGGAGATAGAATCTCTAGTTAGAGACATCCCAGAAAAGCTAAAAGACATGTCACCAAAAAAAAAGATAAAATCAAAAGAAAACCAAGACTCGACACCAACATTCACTGTAGTCCTCAAATTTAGTGTCTCTTGTCACTTGTATAAGTCTTATTTGATTGTGGTCACAATGTTCACTTTCACAAAAAGGATAGATAGCATTGAACCATATGTTGTCTGAGTCTGTTGAAAGATTTGATTTTGTTGAAGCCCATTTTTGTTGTTGTGTCTCATCTAAAACTAACTGAATTCATGAAACTGATACTTTATTGCGGAAAAGATGAAACTTTATTGCGGATTGGTGATGCAAATGTTGCTTTATTGCGGATTGTCTGCGGATAGACTGAAGGAAGTTGGAAGAAACTGTACTCCTCGAAACATGTGATGTTCTTAGTTCCACACCCATCACTAGCTGTAGGATTTGCCTTAGCCACAGATAGGAACTAATTTACTATGGATGGAAAGGGAGTGAAAAGGGAGATTTATTATGAATGGCTAACCAATCTTGGGTAGATCAATAACAAGCCATGATGGGAATGTGTAAGTTTATTATGGATGAATTGGTCGTGAGTGTGTGCAAAGTGAAGTGATGAAAGAGAATCCTGAAGGAAGGAGGAGCAATGTCTCTACACATGGTGCTGGTGACCCAGTTTTCACCATGGTACTTGCCCAAGGTGCCACTGAAGTGGTTTTCACCATAGGACGAAATTATTTCTCTTTACTATTTTCGATTTTTCAATGTTTTTTGTGTCACAAGGCACCTGTTTGCCAGGTTTTCACCAAGTAACGATTTTTTTTGTTTTATAATTTTTTTTGTATTTTTGAATTTTTTGATTTTTTTGTATTTTTGAAATTTTTTATTTTTTTGTATTTTTTGAATTAGGATATTCTGAAGAGCTATGTGTAAAACCTGCAAAGGTGCATGTTGTTGATAGGATCCTCTAAAGGTTCACCTTCTGTAGTTGAGAGCTGATATACACCAGATCCATATGCTGTTGTAATGATGTAAGGACCAAGCCAATTTGGTTCGAACTTGCCCTTCTTCTCTCTATCTTGCTGATTTTTGGGATTTTCTCTGAGAACTAAGTCCCCTACCTCAAATGTGCGAGGCTTGACTTTATGATTGTAGCTGCATTGTTCCTTGACTGAATGATATGTAGCTTGAGTGACTGTCTTCCTTGATGAAGGAATTGAGATAGAATTACTAGCGTGTGGACTACACAAGACCGTATGCATGTCACCTAAAGAAGTTTGGGCATCCCTGATAACAAAGTCTCTCAAGGAAGCTCCATTAAAGGTCCATGATGTATCGCCAAAAGGGAAAGGATGTGCGGAACAAGTGAATGAGTGATGAAGGCTTATGATTGTGAAAAGAAGTGAAAGTATCATGACATGATGAAGACTTAGGATCAATAAGTATGCTTTTTGATTTGAAATTTTAGAACTTTTGCCCCTAGTTATTTTGATATTAGGGGAGATCAACTCTTGCTCTTTTTTCTTCATATGATTTTTATCCTTGACTTTGATTTTTGTAGAGTCTAATAGCTTTTGATTTTGATTTGGACTGAATGATTTTTCTTTATTTTTGACTTGTAGATTTTTCTTTTCATAGCTTGATTTGTGATCCTCGATGACTAAGGGCTTTTGTGATTCTTGTTGATCCAAGTTTGGAAGTGGAGTGGAAATGGAATGAGTGGATGATATGGTAAAGCTATGTGAATTCTCGAGAGGGCTGGCAATATGCTCAATAGATTCTTCGTTGGAACCATTCTTAGGAGTATTGATATCAAGAGATGCTTGCACCACTAGAGGAGATTTGCATTCAGACTCAGTAGCCACAACACTAGGTGGTTCACCCCCAATTCCTTGTAAATTGTTTATAGATTGTTCTTGTCGACTGAATATCTTAGGAGATAGTGGGAGTTGATCAACATGAAAGATATACTCACCACATCCTAGGTCTTTAAACTTGAATTTTTGTTTGAGCTCTACTTGCTTTGATGTAAAAGCTTTCAAGGATTCTAGATCCACATATGCTGAAGAAGGAATAGCCTCTCGATTAACTGGGATTGTTATTTCTAATCTAGGTCACATATTGTTGCAATATATGAATGGATTTGGATCAGCTTTGACGATCACTTCAACTCCATTGTGTGGGAACTTGATACATCGATGATATGTAGATGGTACTGCACTCATCTCATGAATCCATGGACGTCCTAACAATATATTGTATGTGAGATCTAGGTCTAGGACTTGACAAACCACATCCTTTGTAACTGGACCAACTCTGAGAGGTAAGGTGACTGTGCCTTTGGATGAACGCTCTTCATCATCATATGCCTTGATGGTAATTTTGTTTGTAGAATTCATAGTTTTATTAGAATATCCCAATTGTTTAATAGTGCTCAATGTACAAATGTTTAGACCTACTCCTCCATCTATCAGGACTCGTTTGATTCTATGTTTGTGTATGAAGGTTTCAATGTGTAAAGGTGCATTATGTGGCTGACTTACGAAGGCGTCATCGGCTTTTGTGAATGTAAGGGAGTGTGGAATGGAAAGGTATCCCACCATGGCTTGAAACTGGTCCACGTTCAGATCGGTAGGAATGGCAGTTTCTCTCAAGATTTTGTCAAGAATGGATTTATGTGCGGGGGATATGCGCAAGAGTTCAAGTATGGAGATGAGCGCAGGTGTCTTCCCTAACTATTCTACAAGGTCAAACTCAGGTTTGGTTGATGAGGAAGCGGTGTTTTTATCTGGAGCACCTTGCAAAGTGAATTTACCTCAACGGGTTGTAACATGACATTCAGAGGTAGGTTTGGAAGAAGATCCAACGCCTTTCAGAATGATCTTGGGTCTCTGGGTAGAATTCTCAGGGGTTTTGTCCTTGATGATAATGGTAGAGACATAATTGTCCATCGAGATGTGATTGATGGTTGAATCATAGTTATAAGATGCTCTGGTATAGTTGGTTTGATCCTCTGTAGCTTTAGCTTTTCCCTTGTCATACTTTGGGAATGGTTCCTTGAACATCTCATGTTCTTGATTGGATGAGTGTCCCTCAATCTCAATGTCACCTCTATCAATGAGATCTTGTATGATGTTCTTCAGTCGATGACAATTTCTTGTTTTATGACCCTTGCTCTTATGAAATTCACAATACTCATCATCATTCCACCAATTTGGCTTAACCTTTGGTTCATATGGAGGAAAATCTGGAACTGTGATTACCTTGTTTGCCACTAGCTTTTTGAAGACTGACTCAAGTGGTTCTCCCAATGGGGTGCACTTCCTTCGTGATCTGGAAGTTGTTTGAGTATTCACTTGATTGTTTATAGAACTTGATCCCGAAAAAATGAATTTAGGTCGCACCGTGTTGGCATCAACAACACCATCAATAACTGTGTTCTTGTTTTTGTTCCAAAATCTCGGCTTGTCTTTTCCCTTAAAGTCATCTTTGTTTTCCTTGAATATCTTAATGACTCCTTGTTCAATTAGGACCTTTTCTGTCGCTAAGCCTTTTTCAATGATGTCCTTGAAGGTGGACAAACAAGCTTTCCTTAGATCATAGCCAATGTCTTTGTTAACATTTTGGGTGAACATTTCTATCATTTGTTTTTGTGGAATTTCACAAGAGCATCAGCTGGCTAGATTTCTCCATCTTTGTAAAAATGATGCAAAAGACTCTCCCTCTTTTTGGTTGGTGTTGCACAAAGTAGTGACTGATATGTCTATCTCTATGTTGTAGGAGAAATGTTGAATAAATGCCTCTGCTAGATCACCCCATGACTTAATGCCAGGTGGAAGTTGGGAGAACCATTCCATAGCTTGATCCCCTAGGCTTTGTGGGAATAATCTCATCAAATATGTCTCTTTTGTTGCTACCTCAATGCAAGCTGTGAAAAATTGTCTTATGTGTGCCTTAGGATCCCCTTTTCCTCTATACTTATCAAATTTAGGCGTCACAAAGTGTGTAGGAAAAGGAGGCATTGGAATGCTCTTGTCAAATGGATAAGGACATATGTCTCTCATTGTGTATGTTGGCTTCGGTGTATTTATGTCCTCCATTTTCTTTTGTAAGTCCCTAATTTGTTGCTCCAAATTGTTCTTAGGTGGAGATCGACTTCTTGGACCATACCCTATGCTTGAGGCACCAATTGGAGGAGGAGCATGTTGCATATATGGATGATATTGATCATACACATGTTCATATGGAGGAGGTCTATAGTGATGTTGCATATATGGACCACTTGGTATAGATTCATGTTGAGGAATGAAATATCTATTTTGTCCATGTATACCATACTCTACAGGCATGTCATGTTCTAATGTGTTGCCCCCAAATTTGACACGGGGTTTCCTTGTGTCCAAATTTTGAGCATGCCTTTGAATATCCAATTGCTTTGAAGGTTGATCCTTAGCGTTGATATGTGATTGAGCATATTTCTCTGCATAAGACTTCCATAATGGTCTACGAAGGTGAGTATCATATGCTTGACCATGTGTATGTGGGACCTCTGGTTTTTGAAACAAAGATGATGGTGATTCAGGCACAAGATGTGGTCTTCTATTGCCTCCACTATTAGGCCTCCTTTGATCCATGTTGGAGTGAGGTTGTTGCAAAGGTTGATTTTCCATTATTTGAGACATGTCAAAATCATGAGGTATCTTGGCTCCACTTTGTGCCATCACTTGTAAGAAGTATTGTCTATCCCTCCTCATTATTTCCTCAACCAATCGATTGAAACGGGGATCCATAATGGATTCTTCCACATCTGCTGAATGTACAAAAAAGTTGTCCATATTGTCATTGTGTGTATCATTATTGTTTGTAGTGTCCATGTTCTCAACATTTGGAATGTTTCTATAGGCATCCATGTCAGGTAATGTGTTGTGATCAGAATTGAAAAAGACATCATTGTCATACTCATAGACACTCATGTTTGCGGACTCTTGAGCCTCTTTAGTTTCTCTCCTAGATTTTTGAAGATGGGTTTCAACCATGAACTAGGTATTGACCAAGATGTGTGAGACTAGATGAAAATGGAAAAAGTATGGAAGACCAAGAGTTGGATGTAATGTAAATGAATCTGAAGTGTACTTGCAATGTCCAAAGTGTAAGACAAAGTATGTATGTAGTAGAGTAGGTGTGGCTTCCAAAGAGAGGATAGTTTCTCTTGATGAGGTAAGTTGACCTTGACTCTAAGTAAGACCAAATGAGACCCAAAGGTAAGAGACCTTGATGAGAGACCACTTAGCAAAGTGTTGTTGTATGTAGTGTGTTGACAAAGTATGATGAGGACAAGCAAGTGACCTTTTGACTCAAGTTTAGACAAATGTGAATGTAATGTGAGATGTAAAGCAATGATGGACTATGTGAGACCCAAGGACAGGTTGAATGCTAAATGAAACCTTGGAGAAATGACCTAGGAAGCTCAAGAATTCTGAAACTGACTGTGTTTGTTTGCTGGACTGTAAAATTTTTTCAATTCTGAACACAGACGTGACTGTATACTTCACAGACGTGATTTCCTGACACAGACATGGTTTTGTTTAACATAGACGCGCTTTTGAGAATTTTGAAAATGCATTGTTGATTCTGGGAACACAGACGTGTTTCTGCCCTTCACAGACGCAGTTATACAACACAGACGCTATTATGTCTGACACAGACGTGTTTCTGCAAAATTTGTGCAATTTTTTCCAATCTGTGAAGTCATTTTGTTGTGACCAAATCTGACTGTTTGACTGTTTTTCGTGACAAGAGGACACAATGTTGATGAGGACTCAATGTTTGCAAGTGTTTAAACTGACAATGACTCCAAGAAAAGTGTGTTGTTTGATGTAAAATTGTTTTGCATACACTTGAAGACACAAAAGACACAATGTTTTGTTGTTTGGTCTTGAATGTTTTGAATGTTTAAAATAAGTCAAGCACAATTCTTATGGCTGGCCAAGACAATAGTTGTTGATCCCACATGGGGTTTTACCCCCGAGGCCACGCTATTCAGAGCGGATACTTAGATGCTTGACTTCACTAGCTCCACCCTCGGCACTCACTTCTCGGGTCAGCCAAGCATCAATCCCCATGAAAACTCCCCGTGGCGAACTTTGTATCTCTACTAAGAACCGTATGTGTGTGGGCCGCTACCAAAGGTCCGACCTCCTGCCCCAACAACTAGAAGGATTTGGGCTTCTAAAACAAAAAGGTGCTAATAAGGGCATCCGCTCGTGTGGCCATACATGCGGCACTTTCAACTCTGTAAATACAGAAGGCTCCCAGGCAGTAGGGGTTACACCCTACAACTGATCAAATAAATTTGATCAAATGGGTTTATGGGGAGACATAGTGTCGGTATGAACTAATCAGCACACGTTATTCATAGTTTTCACCATGAATATAGTTATTTATAGTCGTTTGGAAGAGGTGGGTTTTCCTCGCTACCACTTGGGTCGTTCTCTTCTCACTAGTAGTCCTAATGACCACACGGGAAGATAGGCCCTCTAAAGATTAAACAAAAAGAGCCTATTGCTCAAGACACAAAAGATAATGATTCAATTTTAGTGCACCAATTGAAGTGTTTGCTAGTCTATGAAAACAAGGCATACAATAAAAATCCAAAAACCCTTGCCAAGGACCTTCAACACAGAGTTGTTAGTAGTTTGGATTGTTTTAAATAATCACCCCTTCCTGCAAGCACACGAGTTAGGTAAATTTTTAAACCCAAAAGACTTTGTGAAAATAGGGGCCTTCAACCAAATGATTTTGCTTTCAAGACAAGCTGCACCAACTTCGTTAGCTAGATCTGAAAATGTTAGCTCAAAATAAACCAAATCTGAAACCCTAAATACAAAATCCAAAACCGAATCAATAAACCCAAAAATTTCAAACCAATAAACACAGACGCAATTACCTTCTACACAAACGCGACTCTCTGACTCAAACGCGGTTCTGTGAGACACAGACGTAGCTCCAGAACGCAGACGCGGTTCCCTGACACAGACGCGACTAAACGCACCACAGACGCGACTCCCGAACACAAACGTGATTCCTGGAACCTGCAAAAATGAAATACTACCGATAGCACAGACGCGATTCTAGATGTCGCAAACGCGATTTGGGAACCCATACGCGATCCAACAGTTCACAGATGCGGCAAAAAGCCAAAAACACGATCCGAAAATGCGCAGACGTGAAAATATCAAAATGCTGTCGAAAACGTCAGATCTGCAACTTCAAAAACACAAAATCTGCAACAAAGATGTTAAATGCAAAAAGGGACAAGAGTCCCACCGGGCATGCCAAAATGTATATGGTGAAAATGGATAACAATAATAATGATATTGAAAGGCTAAATGAATTCAACCACAAAACCCTAGCCTAACAACAACAAAGATCACATGTCCAATAGGGTTTGGATCTCCATTCTTCCTATCTCCATTGATCTTGCTTGATGTATTTGCTCTCAGATTTTATGTGCACAAGAGCTCAACAAAGAACGGAATGTGGTTGCAAGTAGGATCGTAGTGTAGTCAAATGCATAAATTGATTAGAATGATTGATTAGTTAGGGTTTGATAATGAAGGGAGCATCTCCTTATATAGAAGACACAATATGAAATGGAGGGATAAGATGAGAGGTGTAAAAGGAGGTCGGCTATGATTAGAGGGTAGGTAAAAGAAATAATAAACTAATAAAAGGGGTAGGTAGTGTATGAATTAAGAGATGAATGACATGTGTCATGGGTAGAAAAGGTTAATGAATTAATTAAATAAATAAAGATTTATTTAATTAATAAAGGAAGTGGGATCGATTAAATAAATAAAATATTTATTTAATTTAGGAAAAGGATAATTTAAATAAATAAATGTATTTATTTAAATGAGAAATAAGGTTAGAAGAGGATAAATGAATTAATTAAATAAATAAAGATTTATTTAATTAATAGAAGAATTAAGCTTAGATAATTAAATAAATAAAATATTTATTTAATTAGACTGGACAATTTTGGGTGTCTACACATACAAGTCTAAAACCTTTTCCTTAAATCAGATCCACAACAACTTAACTTTATCACCTAATCCACAACATGAAAGAACATGAAAAGTAGAACACATCATACACAATGAAACACCAAATTTGATGTGGAAAACCCTATTAAGGTAAAAACCATGGAGAATGCTATTCTTTATATATGAACACCTGTTAGGGTGACATCGGTTATGGTTATTTTTACAAAGAAAGGCTCATTGTCCAAAAGAAAGAAAGGGTCATTGCCCAGACATAGAAGAATAAAAGAGAAAGAATCCACCACTGATATAACTTTGCAACCGTAAGATCTATAGATACCTACTACTTCCTGCAGCTAACACATGCAAGTCCACACTGATCAATACTTTTCACCAACTCAAACAACACGATTAGGGAGATAGATCTATTTTTTAGGCAGTAAATAAGCGTAAATTGCATAATTAGGTATCAAAGAGTGAATCACAACTTTAATCTAATCGATATTACTCCTAAATGACAATAGAATAATGCAATATCAATTGAATTGAAATGAAACTAATTAAAATATCCATCAATGTACATAGCAAGGCTTCCATTGCTCTTCTCCATTGTTGTTGATGTAGGTGGCTCTTAGGTATTGCACTTGATTTCCTGCATAAGATAGACAACAATATTGAAGACTGTGATTCTAGACTAAAATTGAGAAAAGAGGTTGAATTTATTGATTTTCAACACAAAGGAGATGAGAATTTGAACTCAAGTGTTGATTGATAGATAACTGATTTAGATTGATCAGTGAACTCAATTGATTGATTTTTTAACTCATTTGATTGAGTAGTCAACTAGATTGATTGGAGAGTGAACTCAATTGATTGACCAGTAGACTTAATAGACTAGCTAGTTGACTGAATTGATTGATTAGAAGACTGAATTGATTGGAGAGATAAGTGGATTGATTTTGAGTTAAAAAAGGGATGATTGATGAGTTAACTGAGTTAACTGATTAGACAACTGATTTGATCAATCGGTTCTAATTTTAGCATGTTTTGTAGAAATTTGAAATTGAATTTGCTTTTCATTTTCAATTTGGATTTGAATTTGGTCATTCGAATGTTGAAATGCACATGAAATTAACTGAAATTCAGATTTGGTGAAATATGAATTTGATGATTTGGAATTAGATGAAATTAATTGAAATTCGAATTTGGGAGAAAATAAAATGAAATTAGATGGAATTAAGTGGAATTGTAATTTGGGGATTTGGAGGAATAAGTTAATTAATTTAAATAATTTAAATGAAATTATTTAAACTTAGGAGATTGAATTAATTAAATAATAAAGATTATTTAAGTAAGGAAAAAGATTGTAATTAATTAAATAATTAATATCTAATCAATAATTGAAATAGGGTTAATTGATTAAAATGATTTGAGAATAGAAATAGAATAATTATAAGTGTTGAAGGACGATGATTAGAAGAAATAGTTAATTTAATCAAATAATTAAAGAATTACATAATTAAATAGACGAATAATTAGTGTAGAATTAATGAGACATTTTTAGGTGTCTACATTTGCTCCTCTTTGAGACAACGTCAAAATGACATTGTTTCAAAGAAAATAGAAAGAAAAATTGTCCCAGTATGCCCCGGTAACGCTAGGGTATAATGCCCCCTCAAAAAAAGTGCTCGAGAAAATGTGAAAGGGAGACTAGTTTTTCAGGAATGTGCTAGATAGTGATTAGATGAAGTTTGAAATGTTTTCAATCTTGTTTGCTATGTGTACAAATGCGTTGAAGCTGGAGGGGTCCACGAGCGTTATGTTGAGAAACCCTAATTTTGAGCTGATAAAATGAAGATTGGTATTGATTTGAGCTCATTTGCGTTGTTTTGTTTGAAAGAAGTCCTTAGAGATATTAGAAATTTCGGCGCCCTTGGAGCGAAATGGCGGGTCATAAAGAGAGGCTACATTTATCCAAGCGAGTGCGGTCGTATCAGAGACCTCTCGGCACTAGTGGCATGGTGAGTTGCATGCTTTTCTGCTTGTTTATGTCTGTATTTTGCAAAATTTGTAATCATTTTTTGGTGTGCCATCTGTCATTAATTTCGCAATTGACTGTCGATATTGCCGCAATTGATTTAATCATGTCGTAATTGATGTAAACACTTCACATTTGATATTTTATGCCACATTTGATAATATTGAATCACATTTCACAAAATTGGATCACAATTGAAAGTTTTGACTCACAATTGATATTATCGTGTCGCATATGTTAATTTTGATTCACATTTGGCACAAGTATGTCGCATTTGATAATTTTACTTTGCAGTTGATAATATCATTTTGTATATGACAATAAAGGCATGTTTTTTTCTTCTTATTTATGTGTGCTAACAGTTTTGATGAAGTAGCTAACTCATTTTTATATTTTCCAAATTCAGGTGCATTATCTAGTACTTCTTGCTAGGCAGACAAGGCCAGATGTTCTTAATCAACATCATGAGTTGGATCCAGAGGATACCGATTTGTTATGACAGGTTGGATTGTATTATATAGCACATTTGCCTAAGGTTACGGCCAACAGGGCCATGATTACTGCTTTGATTGAGAGATGGCATTCTAAGACATGTTCTTTTCATCTACCGACTAGTGAGGCATCCATCACACTTGAGGATGTGTGGCGTATTTTACACATTCTAATATTTGGTAGATGAGTTACTTTTGATCATCATGATGGTATCTATGCTTTGTGTACCTTGTTCGAGTGTGAGGAGCAGGATCTACATATCCGTGGTCATTACGAGATTCGTTGGGATTATTTTGATTATGATGATCTCACCATTGTGCTTGCTTGCATTGTTGCTAGATTATTGATTCTTGATATCCATGTCCATGGTTTTCCTATTGGATGGGGACATGTCATACATGATATGATTATTGACAAACATGTGTTTTCTTGGGGTGCTTGTCTTCTTGCCACTTTGTATCATCAGATGCATGGGATTGTTTACTTGCAGCAAAAATCAGTTGGATGTGGTATTACTTTGCTCCAGACATGGGCTTGGGAGCAGATAGCCATCTTCCATCTTGTGTTACAGATAGATTTAGAGCCAGATTATCCATATGCTTTTGGGTATACTATTGGTGTGAGGCATAGGGCATTGAGTAACATCTTGTATTGGTGTCATCAGATTGATATCTTACAATATTTCTCATGGAGACCTTATCTTACTTGCTCTGGTTGGACTGATGATGCTCAGCATCTTCCTTTTTGTCAACAACAGAGATATCTTATTGGTTGAGACGTGGGTGGTCAAAGGGTTATTGATATGCATATTCATGGTCATGTACTTAGACAGTTCGGGGAATTACAAGGTATTCCAGACGTGACAACTTATTTTGCTCGCACTACTCAAGAGGTTGGTGATTGGGGTGCTTGTGTGCAGCCTCATGTTGCTATTGTTGATTTTTATGCTCTTGCTCCTATTTTGTGGGGAAGGCGTGTTGGTGTAGCAAATCCAGGGTCCACAACGCAGTATAGTGTATGGTGGATACAACACAGGCCTATACCTTTGACAAATTTGATAGTTTCGATTGGTGCTCCGCATATTAGACATGGTAGGGGTCCTAGGGGGAGAGGTAGAGGTGGAGAGGGTGGAGATGGAGGAGGTAGGGGTGGAGATGGTAGAGGTGGAGGAGTTATAGATCTGATAGCAATGATTGCAGAGCAGGTGGATAGTGGAGAGGAGAATGTGGATATTGGTGGAGAGTTTGTATCCATGAGCAGTTCTGATGAGAGTGATGAGTCAAGATCAGGGTCATCAAGCAATGATGGAGATGAGGGCGGGGATGGTGGTTATGATGTGGAGATGTCCCAGGTTGTGGAGTCTATAGGTGGAGAGAGAGGAGATGAGGAGGGATTGAGAGATTAGGTTAGGCATTAGAGGACTTGGTTGCTACTTTGTGGTAGCAGCAGATGGAGGATAGAGATCAGTATTGACATGTGATGGAGGAGTTGAGCGTAGAGAGGGATCGGATAGCTGCTGAGAGAGATCGACTACAGAGGGAGAGGGATAAAGCAGTTAGGAGAACTCAGATCACCATGGATGCATATGATCAGTTATTTGGGCCGGTGATGGAGGCACGTAGCCAAGAAGATAGATAGTTTATTGCTGCACAGGAGGCTATTTATTATCGGCAGGCTTATGAGAGAGATATTCTTGAGGGTCAGAGGGAGCCTATTTTTAGTTCTTTTATGGGGAGAAGATCGAGTTGATCTACCTCTCGACAAACCAGTAGTGGGGGGTGATGGGTCCACCTAGAGCGCCATCAGGACAAGCTGGAGTTAGTCAAGATGCACCTACTAATAGAGGCAATATAGGCTGAGAGATTGGATATTAATGTTGATGTTGTAGATACGATGTATTTTGACACATTTCTATATGATATATGATATGCATTCTTGATGAGCTTTTTGATGGTGAAATTCATGTTATAATGTTTCTTTATTGTGATGATGAATGCAATGTGAATGTGATATCATGCAATGATTTCATGTAACTTTATGTTTTGATGCATAATGGTTGATGAAAATCTTTTTATAATTATGGAATCATAATGTAATGTGATGATGTTTATTTTTGTGTGTCAAAATATGTGTTGAAGGCCTTGGAAGAATTGTTAGTTGTTAGACATAGAATAGATATGAAATGACCAATCAACCGAATCAATCTTTGTTTATTCCAAATTTTGATGCGATAATGGATGATTTGATAGAAATATTGATGAGAAAGTCTTCATTGCTTTATTCGTAGTGCAATACATTATCATCATTGAGCCTTATTGTATAACAATGGAGCTTATTACACTAGGGTATGAGGAACCAAGATGTATAGACATCTCATTGCAAAGAAACAAAAATGTAATAGATAAGGAATGAACCCTCCATTCTAGGAATTACACTAGGGGTCAAGGTATGTGTGGCATTCACAAGCTGAATGCTCCTATTACAGACACCCACTAGAGCAATTGCCCCAAAACTTAATTGGCTCAAACAACAAACAACAAACAAAGAAAAGGATCGTGCCCATCACAGCTTCTCTAGTCACTTTTGGACATCCTTGAGTAGCTAAAAGAAACGATCTTCGCCAATTTGATAAAAAGAGAACTAAAAATAGACAAAACTTAGCAGTTAGATTGACTGTGCCTTTTCTTTGATATGTTTGATGTGATTTTGATAATGTCTGGTTTCAGAAGTTTTGGACCCCGTATAAGACCGATCTGTCTGGCTTCGAGTGTACCGATTTTGTTTAAGACAAGATGTTGATCATGTTGATAGTTTGATAGATCGATAAATTAGACCGTTGATCAGTTTGATTGCAAACGTTTTGACAAGATAGTTGTATCCTTCTTTTTTTTAACTTCTTGTGAAGTGTTTGCTAAACATCTGTTGGGGTGTTTGATTCTTGCGAGATAATTTATTGCAAGTTTTAAATTAATATTTGAATGTTTTTGGATTTTGTGGGTCGATATTGATTATTTTTTGGATTTTGGACTTTTACTGTATGTTTAGGATTTTTTCAGAATCAATTTTTTGAATGTTTAGAATTTTTTCAGAACTTTTATCTGATGTTTAGAATTTTTTTAGGACTTTTATCTGAAGGTTTTGATTGATTTTGGATTTTTTTGATGTTTATGGTATTTTCTTAGGATTCTATATGATTTTTGGGATTTTTGCAGGATTGTTTATCTGATGTTTAGGATTTTTTCAGGACTTTTATCTGAATGTTTTGATTGATTTTGGTATTTTATCATTTATTGTTTTTTGGGGTGGGATTTTTTCAATTATCGTTTTGATTTTTTGGTATTTTTTCAGTTATGCCCCCAAGTGCAAACCTATGATAATGATATGCAACATGTATGTGGGGACAATGAATTTTCAATATGAATTTTGCAGGATGTCTGACCCGCATACAGTTCCTATTCGAACAAGAATGAGTGTGTGTGTCTTTCATTCTAAAATGCACTAATTGGATTAAAGGTGAGAAACGTTTCAGAGATAGGAGTTCAATCCATTCTCAAAAAGACTTCGACCATCCAACTTAACACACCTTGTAACCAAGTTTATGAATGGAGGCATAAAAAAATTCTCCATCAATTCTTGAAACTTTAATCTCTCTTTTGCCCATGTGTGTGCAATTGAGTTTATTCTGACTCTTATAACCTTCAAAGACCCTTGGAATCCTATGTGGCTAGCTACGTGAGTTATTCCAACTTCAAAAGCATCCTGGATAGAGCCTCGCTACCAACAAGCTTTTACGGCTCCGATGAGGTTATGCACTGTAATCTCTCAAACATTGCTCTGTTTCCAGTAGGTGTCCATAGCCCTGATGGAGTTATTTGCATGTTCCCATAGTCAATCTTCTTTTTGTCACACTTGTATGCATGATATTTCAATAATATATCATTTTTTTTGTTTTGCCTTGAGATTGACATGATACTTTTTCTTTTATTTTCTTGCCTTGACTTGTAAGTAATGAAACCTACTTGGGTATGACAATTACAGCAGCGCTGAAGCAGAATATTGGATTTTTCACTAGCCATATGATCAACTAGGTATCTATAATGACTTAGAGTTTTTGATTAATGTGTGCGACATAACAATTGATAGATTTTGGGTAACAAGACTTGATAAGGAAACCTCTACCCAACAAAGGATAAAGTGTAATCACAATGTGACGTTGAAGATGAATGATTAAAGACCTCCTAAAGACTTCATGAATAGGTATCTAGGAAATGAGACAACCTTCATTTCTTTCAGTGCAGACAGGTGAATGACTCGGACAATCACCATGTTTTATTGTTGCAATATATGAGAAAGGGATAATGTAGTGCGGTAAAGAAATATGCAAATTCGGTATGAAAAAATAAAATTAACCCACCCTTAGATGTAATATCTTTTTAGGTGCATATTGTTGATGGGATTAGGGAGTGAATCTCCCTTTGTTGTTTGCAAATTATAAGTGCCATTTCCAATTACTTTCGTGATGACAAAAGGACCTAACCAGTTAGGTTTGAACTTTCCTGGTTTTTCACATTCAACAAGGTTCCTTTGATTTTCTTTAAGAATGATATCTCGTATTTAGAAGCAACGTGGGTTGACTCCTTTGTTGTAGATTCTTCTCATTCTGTTTTGCTAGCCTTGTAAATGGTTTAGACCGCTTTGTCATTTTTCATCTAGAAATTCTAATTCTTGCGAACGTGCTACTCTATAGTTTTCTTCTGAGATAATGTGTTTTAGAGAGACTGTTAGGGATGGCAATTCTACTTCGATAGGTAAAATGGCTTCTGTACCATAAACCAGAGAGAATGGCGTTGTACTGATTGTCATGTGGATACTAGTTCGATAAGCCCATAGAGATGGATTTAGTTGGAGATGCCAATCTCGTCCACTGCCATTGACAACTTTCTTTAAAATTTTCAAATTAGTTTTGTTTGTTGCCTCAGCTTGACCATTGCTTTGGGGGTAGTAGGGTGTTGTAAAACGTTGTTGGATGTTAAATTGTTCACAAAGCTCCCACACTTCTTGATTTTTGAAGGGTCATCCATTATCAGTTACAATGCACATGAGTACCCCATACCTGCAAATGATATAATTCGAGATGAATTTAGCTATTTGTTTTCCTATTGTAAAAGTCATCGGGATTCCTTCAACCCATTTCGTGAAATATTCTATAGCTGCGAGAATAAACTTATGCCCGTTGAAGGAGGTAGGATTTATTTTCCCCACAAGATCTAATCCTCATTGTGAAAATGGCCATGGTGATGTTACTGGCTGAAGATCTTGACAAGGTGCATGAATGAGGTTCCCATGTATTTGGCATTGCTTGCATCTTTGGACATACTTGTAAGCGTCCTTTTCCATTGTAGGCTAATAATAACCTATTCGCAATAGTGTTTTTGCTAGAGCGGGTCTAGAAGAATGTGCGTCACATATTCCATCATGAAATTCTTTTAAGGTGATTTGTGCCTCCTCAATATCAAGGCATCTAAGTAAGGTGTTGTCTACACTTTTTCTATATAAAGTATCAGTGATAATTGCATGTTTTGACGATTGTCAGATGAGTGTCTTCCTTTGATTCCATAAAAGATCAAGAGGTATATATTGATCATGCAGGTATGCATATATATCTTTGTACCATGGAGACTCAGGTCCTACTATCATACATACATATTCAGTGGATGGTATTTCATAAGCTGGGACAATGAGTTGTTCCACTTGAAATTCAAAGTGAGTTCCATCATTTGGCATATCGAAGAGAGATCCTATTGTTGCCATTGCATATGCTGCCTTGTTTTGCACTCTCAGTATCTGTTCAAATGTGATCTTGGTGAAGCGTTGATTGTATTATTCCACCAATTGTTTGTATGGTTGTAACTTATCGTCTTTTGTATTGTAATCATCATTGACTTGATTAGTAATGAGTTGTGAGTCTCCAAAGACCTGTAGGTCTTTGATCTTCCATTGTAGTGTAGTGTGTAGTCCTAACATCGGGGCTTCATATTCAACAATGTTATTGGTGTAAGGGAAGCTAATCCTTAATGATTTGGGAATTGAATCTCCTTGAGGAGTTATGAACAGAATTCCTGCTCCTGCTCCATGATTTGTATGCGAACCATCAAAGAATAATTTCCAGTGTGTTTGTGTCGATAGTGTAAATACTGATTCATTTGGGAAATCTATCACCATTGGATGATTATCTTGTAAAGGTTCTTCTGCAAGTTGGTCTGCTATGATTTGTCTTTTTATAGCTTTTTTACTGACATATTCGATGTTGAATTTGCTGAGTATCATGACCCACTTTGCAAGTCTTTCGGTTAGTGCTGCTCTATTCATCAGGTATTTGAGTGGGTCAAATTGTGCAACCAATTGTACTTTATGACTCAACATATAATGTCTCATTTTTTGTGATGAAAAGACTACTGCAAGATATGCTCTTTTTATCTGTGTGTAGATGAGCTCATACCCAATGAGTGTTCTACTAATATAGTAGATGACTCTCTCTTTTCCTTGTTCATCCCGTTGCGCTAAGAGAGTGCCTAAAGAGGAATTTGTTGCAGCTATATATAGGAATAATGGTTTCCCATGTATGGGTCAAACCAATATTGGAGTGGAAAATGGATATTCTTTTAGTGTCTCGAATGCCTCTTGTCATTGTTGTGTCCATTTAAATGTAAAACCTTTCTTTAAAAGATGTTGAAATGGTTGGCAGTTTTCTGCGAATTAGGCAATGAAGCGCCTTATGGACTATAATCTCCCTTGTAGACTTCTGAGTTGTTTGAGTGTAGCAGGTGATGGAATGTCTAAAATAGCTTTCAATTTCTTTAGATCTATCTCGATTCCACGATTGGATATAATGAAGCCCAAGAGTTTGCCAGATGTTACCTCGAAGACGCATTTTTTTGGACTTAGTCTTACATTGTATTTCTTAAGTCTATCAAAGATCTTAGCCAATGTGTTTAAGTGACTATCCCTTGTTTTGGACTTTGCTAGAAAGTTGTCTACATAATCTTCCATGATTGTGTGTATCATGTCATGAAACAAGGTGGTCATCGCCCTTTGATAAGTGGCACCTGCATTTTTAAGGCCGAATGGCATCACATTCGAGCAATAGGTTCCCCATGGACAAGTGAATGTTGTTTTAGGTTGGTCTTCTGGTGCAATTTTGATTTGATTATAACCAGAAAAATCATCCATGAGTGATAGCATTTCATTTCCAGTTGTCAAGTCTACTATGATGTCTATGTTAGGGAGTGGAAAGTCATCTTTGGGGCAAGCCTTGTTAAGATCTCTTAAATCGGTGCAAATCATGATACCTCCAGTATGCTTGGATACCGGGACTAGATTTGAAATCCATTCAACATAGTCTATAGGTCTAATGAAACCCACATCTAATAATTTTTGTAGCTCAATTTTGACTAACAAGGCTATGTGAGGATGCATCTTCCTGAGATTTTGTTTGTATGGTTTTACCCCTAGAAGTAAAGGCAAGTGATGCAAGACCAATTCTGGGTCTAATCCAGGCATATTTGCATAATACCATGCAAAATTGATGGGTCTTTGCTTAAAGAATTTGATAAATTTCTCTTTTTCCACTGGATCGAGGGATTTTGCTAGGTGAATGTTACGAACTTTCTCAGCATCACCGATGTTGATTTCCTCGGTTTCTTCTACCAATAATGTTCATCATTCTTTATCAATAGGTAGGGCATATATTATGTGTTTGGCTTTATCATCACTGTCGTGATTAAGAGAGGAGTCTGCTTCTCCAAAATATTCAATTCTATCCAAATCTACTGCATAACCAGCTTTGTGATCATTATAAGGGAATCCATCCCTTGCCCCCAAGAATTCAGCTATGGGCTCATCATTTTGAAACCAATCTAATTGTGGCTTTCCTTATTGCCCCTAGTCAATCAAGCATGGATGCATGAGGAGCAGGTTTTTGTTTCTTGTTGTCTTAGAGGATCTTGATATCATGCATACTTGGTTATAATCTGTTGTTTCTTCATCATAAATTGGCAGTGGGTCATCTTCATTGTTAGATGGAAATTCATAGTCATGAGAATCTGTGATGATTTCCATGTATATTTCACTTTTCGATTCTGTGTCACTTATCTGCTCTTGTTCCAGTAACTGAGTTTGTTGTAAATGAGTGGATCTCCTTTGCATTGTGGGTGCCCTTCTTAAGCCTGGTATTAGTCTTTGCAGTCTTTCTTCATCTGATTCAAATGGAGGAGTTGAAGTCGTTTCTCTTGGAAAAAGTATTGACAGTAACTAAGGATTTGGTTCATCTACTGGTGTTAAGCCTATATCTGTTACCATGTTTGCTTGTGCAAATGATTCAGGTACTGTACTGATAGATGTCTCTATGCTAGGTTCTTGCAGAAGTTGCCTCATGTCTTCACCATTTGATTCTGTGATAGGAGATGTTGGTGGTCTCTTTCTTTTTTGAGGTGGAGAGAAATACATCTTTGTTGATGACTAATTTTGAGGTATGTATTCTGAGGGTAACCTTGGCTTGTTCAATATATCCAATGTACGTTGTCTAGCTTCTATTATTTGTGGCACATATTTATATCACAAGCCTTGATTCTTTGGGTTTTCATGTGGTAAAACAGGTTCTAATATTCCTTGCTTTTGTAGTCCTAATCCTGTTGTGCCATCATACCCATGTTTTTGTAACATCTTGAAGTTGTTTCCATATTGATGTAGAGGTATCGTGGGTACTACCATGTCATCTTCTTCTCTATATATCCAATGATTGATATCTTCATTTAGAGATTCTTCTTGTAGGTCTCCCCATCTAATGAAAGAACAAGAATATGAATATTTTACTATTTCTTTTCCTTTATCTTACTTCATTATTGTGTTTTGAGGCTTCCCAAAAGACCTGGGTGAAAATGATGATTGTTTGTCGCCTGATGTGCTTGAAATGGAATATTCTCCACAACCAATTTCTTTAATATGCAGAGAAGATGTGGCTGGTGTATTTTTCTTTGTTTCTTTCATTGATAATGATTCCATTTGTAGGTGAATAGGAGCTTCTTGATTATTTGGTACTTGATTGTTTGAGCTTGCCCTTAAATAATTACAGTATTGAAAAGGGTTTGGGTCACCATGGACAGTAATCTCTATACCATTGTATGGGAACTTTACACATTGGTGAAAAGTTGATGGCATTGCTTGCATTGTATGTATCCATGGGCAACCTAACAACATATTGTACCCCAATTCTTTGTCTAGGACTTGAAAGGTGATATTTGTTGTAATTGGCCCCACTTTTACTGGTAAAGTCACCATACCCTTAGAAGGTCGTTCCTTGTCATCATAGGCTTTGATATTGATTCTCTAAGTAGTGTCAATATAATGTTTAGAATATCCTAAAGCTTTGATCAAATGTAGAGTGCATATGTTGAGGCCAACACCACCATCTATAAGTAATCTTCGAACCTTTTTTGATCAATGAAAGCTTCCAAGTGCAATGGATCATTATGCATGAGTTGGTTTGTAGGGATATCATGTTCAGTGAATGTGACCTCTGAAGTTGCCAAGTTTCCAACCATTGATTGAAATGTGTTCTCATCAATATCTCTAGCAATAACCAAATTTTGTAAGGCTTTATCTAGGACTGCTTTATGGGTTGGTGATATGCGTAATAACTCAAATAGTGAAATTTGGGTTGGAGTTCGCTTCAATTGATCCATCATATTGTAGTTGCTAGTTATTGAAGGTTGGTTTGAAGGCACTCCTTGTAATGTGACTTTTGTTCTTCTAGTGATGACGACACAATCTCTGCTTTTAGGATTCACTGTGATTGTAGCTACCATTTCATGTCCTTCACTCAGTGTGTTAATGGCATAGTCAAATGCTACATTGGTATAATTGGCAGTATTGTTTTGTGCATTAGAACCGAAAGTCTTTCCTTTGTCATGTTTGACAAAAGGATCTTTGAAAATGCTATGGTCTGTATTTGGTGCTTTATTATTATCCACACTAATGTCACCTTGATCAATGAGATCTTGGATGAGGTTATTCAATTTGTAGCAACTTGTTGTCTTGTGACCCTTGTTGCGGTGATATTCACATAAATCATTGTCATTCCACCAAGCGGGTTTAAATGGACCTGGTTCATATGGCCTAACTTCTGGTAAAGTTATGGCATTGCTCTGTATCAACTTCTTCGGTGCTAATTCAATAGGTTCTCCGAGGGGTGTAAAATTCCTTATGGGTGTGCCTATCCTTGGAAGCCTTGGATTACTTGACTGTAGTGCATTGGTGTAGTTTGTCTTAGACTGGTTCTTATCAGTTGGTCCTTGTAGAGATATTGTTGGTTGAGCTCTATTTACAACACGTGCGTCAACAACCCCCTCGTTTGTGACATTTTTGTTTCTAGACCAAAATTTTGGTCTATCATTGTTTGTGTTGGTGGTTGGTCCACTATCCTTGTGGTGTTTCAACATCCCTTGTTCTAATAGGCCTTTCTCACATTTGATGCCTTTTTTTGTTATGTCTTTAAAATTATTCAGGCATTGCATTTGCAATGGATATTTAATCGGAGGCACAAGATTTTCATTAAAGATGTCTACTTGCTCTGCCTCAGGGATGTGACTAAGACATCCGTGATATAAGCCTCTCCATCTTTGCAAAAATGTGGCGAAAGTCTCACCTTCTTTTTGCTTTGCTGCACATAAATCCATTAAGGTAATTGGATTATCTATGTTGAAGGCAAAGTTGGATATAAATAACTCAAATAATTCTCCCCATGAAGTAATTTTTGGTGGAAGATGTGAAAACAATTGTAATGTTGTCCCTCCCAGGCTTTTGGAAAATAATCTCATCAAGTATGTATCATTGTGAGCTACTTCAATACATGTCGTGAATAATTCTCTTATATGATCTCGAGGATCTCCTTTCCATCTATATTTGTCAAATTTTGGAGTTTCGAAATGTGGGGGAAATGGTGGCATGTATATTTTTTTGTCAAAAGGATACAGACAGAGATCCTCCATGGTGTAGCTCTTTTTATCCTTACCCACTTGTATACTTGTCATTTGCTTTTGAAGGTTCTCCATTTGTTGAGTCAGAAGTTTTGTTTGGGTTATTGGTGTATTGACTTGACGAATGTTTCCCACAAAAGGCATTGTGTTTGAGTACCTTTGAGCTTGTTGAAATATAGACAAACCAGGTAACCATGTCCCATAAGTCCTAGTAGGTGGTGTGAAGTATGCAAATTGCGGAGTAGCATTTGGCTAAGCCAAGCTAGATGTCCCTTAATTCACATCTTGGCTACTGTGAGTGGAACCGACCGAAATTGTTGGTTGAGTTATATTTGCCAGGTAGTGGTGTGAAATATTGGAGCTTACAGTGCCATATTTGGCATTGTCCATGTTGTAAGATTGGCACTTGCTGGTGTCACTATTGACTGTGCTGAGGTTGTAGCCATATTAGCATTTTGAGGTATACCTTGCGTTGATGTAGCAATTGTTGCTCGTGTCTGTGTTGTAACTGGCATTTGAGGTATATTCTGATTTAATGTCACACCTCGTGGTAATATTGTTGAAATATCTACCCCTGGCAGTAACTTGGCCCCATTTTGGACTAAGAGAGCGAGGTATCTATCTCTATCACTATTAATGAGAGTGTTGAGAATCATTAATGTTGTGGGATCTTGTTGGGCTGCTTCTAGCTCTTCCTTTGTCAAATTATGTTGTATTTCATCAATGGAAAGCATTTTGATCGTGTTTGTTGACATTGTTGCGGGTGTGTAACCCTATGTTTGTTGGTGTGTGGATAGATCCATATTCCATGTTGGGTTTACCAGGGGGTTGTTGTTAGGATCTATTTGGTTTTTTGCCTTTTGAACACGCGTTAATGACATGAATATTATTTCGAAGTGATCTTGACTCTCTAAAATGTGTATGCAAGGCTTGGTTAAATGCAACTAAATGTGCCTTTATGACTTCCTAAAAACTAAAGTGCAGACAACGTGATCTATGAATGATGACTTGTTATCGAGGATTCTGAAATTTGAACATAAGATTTTCAACGTATTGCCAAAAAGCTTCAAATTTTGCCTCTTCTTTAATTCAGTTTTCGAGGTCTATGTCTATCTGTCTAGATTTTCGAACTTCTTCATCTATGACAACCTAGACTATGTCATATTGGTCTTGATCAATTATTAATTCATCAACAAGGTTATTCAAACCGTCAATTATTTCTAATTGAATGTTGTTTGCCCCAAGATTTGGTTGTTCAAATGAGAATTGACCATTTCCTTTTAGACCCATGCTTTGAAGATTACTATGCAGACAATGCATATCCTAGAAATGAATGAATGATACCTAAAATGATTGACACTTATTCTTTTCTAACATGGCTTGAGGAATGTTGCTATGGTCTTCTCTACCAATTGTCTAATGGCTTCTTTCTGAGTTGCTATTTGTATCTTTTTCCTTAGTTTCTCATCGAGACGAACAAACTTTCAGATTTCATCATCTATGACAGCCTCAACTGTATCATATCGGGCGCGATTGACTCTTACTTCCCAAGCGAGGTTGTCTAAACCATCGATTATTTGTAATTGGTCATTGTTTGGCCCAAGATTTGGTTGTTCGAATGGGAATTCTCCATCTCCTCTAATACCCATGGACTTAGGTATGATTCTTAAAATTTGATGCAACACTAACCTTAAGACAATTTGGTGAAATGACTTGTGTGAGGACTTTGCATGATGATTCTAATGGAACCTCTACATGAATTGAATACCGCTTGAAAGTAACATGTTCATCATTTTTGAATTTGTGCAAAAGGTTTGGTTTTGATGTTGGTTTTGTTGTTGACACTTGTCTTTGTTGAAGTTTTGTTTGATCTTGTTGAACACTGAAACTTTGACTTTGTTTTGATTTGCAATGTTTTGAATTTGTCGAAGTATAGCAAAGGACACAACAGTCACATCAAAAGAATAAAATCATGAAAATAATAATTGTTTAGGAATTTTTTTCAAATTTCCATGAATGTCAAAATCTTTTTGAAGACCCCATTTTATTTTCGTTATATTTGGGCAATTCGATATCACATCAGACAGACTCTCATAAGGTCAAAAGGTCACAAGTATTACCACAACCCACATCTTGATACTCCGTCAGCTCAAACAACCCCGTCACACCCTAGGGTGCACCCATTTTTTTGCCTTTTTATGAAAAATTAGATCAAAGAAGATTGCTCCTCAATTGATCTGTTATCTTGGGAGATATATGGTGAGTGTCTTGGGGGAAGATTCTTCCCCACCCTTACACTGTGATAAAACAAGTGTGTGGTTACTGACTCATATTGGCTTCTAATTTCTATGGTGTTTAAATAGGGTTTCGTTTGAGTGGTCACAATCAGCAGCGTTTTACACTCCGTTGAGGGAGGCCTCCCAGTTTGTAGAGGTTACGCTCTACAGATTTTAACGCACCCTATAGGCACTAAGGGAGGCATATTGCCATTGTGACAACATGTAACACTCATCGCACAATATTTTCATCACATACACATTTGATTATAGTGGCTTGGATTACTTGGCTTTAGCCGTTGGGCAGTTAGGTCATTCCCCTCTCACCGACCTTAATGGCGCCCTAAGGGAAACTCGGAAGGGCAAGCCTTCTAAAGGATTTAATTGAAAAAAATAAAGGAAGGCATGAAAGAAGAGAGTATGGTTTTTTGATCACCCATTGAAGGGGAGAGCACAATACCTATCCCTTTGAAGACACGAAAAACAAAAATTTGTTTTACCCTTCCATTGCAATGATTTTCTATTCTAAGTGGAGATGTTGCTCCACACAGACATGGTGTTCATTTTAACCATCATAGCAATGATGAAAGTTGTATTGTTCTTTATTAAAAGCACCAAAAAGAAAGATTTCTACTCTAACCCTACAAATAAAATAACATTAGTCAGCACATGGTGGGCTATCCAACCTAATTTTCCAATTACAGAGTCTGTCTTTTTACAGACAAAAAGATATTCTGGTAAAAACCAGAACTACAACAAAACAAAAAATGAAAAACTGAATCTATCAAATGTGACTTACCTAAAAAGCAAATGCGATATGATATCAGATCAATTGAGAATTACTGTGTAAGCAATTGCGATATGATGATTGATCGATTGCGAAACGATATGAGATCAATTGCTCACTTTTTTTTTGAATTTTTAGAAGAAAAACATAATAAAAAGAGAGAAGATAGAAGGATTATTCTGCAATGATATTTTCCCACACCACGCGAGCCATCACATCAATTTCATCGAAGAGTTTATACTTGGTTAAGAAGCAGTAGATGGTCCTGTGATATTGAGTAATCTCCTCTTTTTCTTCAATCTCACAGAGCTCCCTTTATGTCTTTAAGAGCCTTTGATAAGTCTTTTGTTGTCTCTTATGTTGTTTTGCCTTCCTTGCACCTGAAATTTTGAAAGTCACCTTAAATACATCTTATATGCAGAAATTAATTTTTCTAGAATTTAATGAAGTTTCAGGGTTAGATGCGCAAGATAAAATAATGCAGAAACGACACAATTTTTTAAAAATTTGCAATCCTCTAAATAAATTGCGATCTATTTAAGCAATTGTGATACGATGTCTGAGAAATTGTGATATGATATGATAGCAATTGTGACATGTTATAGGCAATTGTGAATTTCTGCGTATGCAATTGCGAGATCAAAT